>NW_027361711.1:30155000-30755000 GCF_039654945.1 Dendrobates tinctorius
TTTGATCCTGACTACATCATCACATTTGATTAATACCCTCTTCTTCACACATTTTAATAGGAAAAAATAGTAATAAGGTACAATGGTATAAGTATTGGGTATAATAACAAGTATTATGAAGAGTCATTTCTTTACACTAAGAGGAATATTATATGCAAAGTTGCATAATTTGAATATTTTGGTAACACAAGTTTATGACAATTATGAAATAATCCAGATCATGGAAATATTAAGGGTATATGTTACTGAAGACATAACTACTCTGCATCAACATAAAGGCCTTATTCTTATTTTTATTTTTATTCTTATTTTTCATTATTTTTAATTCTTTCACCAATATTTAGTAAAGTAATATCTACTGAGAATATTGCTTCATTAAATATAGCAATTATATGGTTCTATTACTAAGGAAAATGTTTCACTTCTGAGTTATATGCAACAATTCTTTTATTCATTCATTCGCTCACTCATATATTCTTATTTTGGTTCATGGCTTTACATTCCTACATATTATTAGTATAATAAATATATTCCTTATTAATAAAGATGAAAACACTGGTTACATAAAACACAGTGACACCTATGGGTTGAAAAAGGTAATTACACCTATGACATAAAAAAATGTTCTATCACATGAAAAAAATGGATAATAATGTATTATCACTTATTATTGGTTTATTATTTCAAATATTGAAATCCATATATGGTACAAATTCTGATAATAATTATATGGATATTACTGATTGCTATGGTACGCTTTGATATTATAGGATAGGATAATTACCAGATTTGGTATAGAATAGGGAATGAAGACTTCAAGCAAGATACTGAAATTACGTTAATAAAGACTTTTTATATTAAAATTGATTCTTATCAGTTGCAAGAAGAAGAATGCCGCGATCCAGAAGTCCCAGAAGGTAACAAAACTATGATTTCTGAGTATATACTGTGTTAATTACAAATGCAGTATTCACCACTGTCAATCACAAGTGCAGTATCCACCACTGACAGTCACAAGTGCAGTATCCACCACTGACAGTCACAAGTGCAGTATCCACCACTGACAGTCACAATTAAAGTGTCTAACCTGACAACCAGAGGACGATGATCCTATGATGCTGAGATGAACTGTGTTATCACATTCTTATCAAGTTCCAGAGGTTTTCAATCACCTGTAAAGCTTCGATGTAAGGCTGGTGAACAATAAGGTAATTGTCGGGAGGCTACAACCCTGACATATGTCCTGTGCATTAGGACAAGGACTGGTTATGGTGCTATGTTTAGCAAGGAAGAGTCATTTTAACCCTTGCTTTGCTGACCAAAGACGTCACACCTGTTCAAAGACCAGTGCCGATGGAGGATTCCAGAATATCCTAGGCGAGCCAATGTAAGCCCAGGTTTTTAAAGGTGACACTGCACAGATATTAAAGCTGCATTTCATCTATAGACTTTGTTTCTTATTAACATTTGAATTTATGGACTTTGATTTGATACACGACACGATTTCTACAACATCTATATGCTATAAGAAAACTGTATTTTTAAAAGAACCAAGAAGAAGACAGAAGACATCAAAATGAAGACCAGATGACATCAGATGATGATGACTGGACCTGAGATGCTTCAATTTAGACTTAGGGAAGTATAATTATACATATTTTATATGAATATTGTTTACGACTTACCATAACATGAATTCACATCAATTATGTCATTGAGTACTTATAACGGTAATCTGATATTATTATTATTATTATTATTATTGTTATTGATATTAAATTATTTTGTCAAAGAAGAAGAAAAGAAGAAAAAAGATCTTGTTATATTTGAGGGTTCCAATTAATATCTGTCTCCCTCAAAAGGGGGAATTGTTAAATATTAATAATTCGTTAAATATTTCTTATTACACCCAGTTCTGTAGAATGCTTTAGCTTACACGACATAGGCTATTTTTAAGCTTGGCTCATGGTAGAAAGACAGCTCCATATATGTAGAGACCACGTGCTTTAGGAGACGTATATAATTCATGGCTAACTGTAGAGGTCGCTCTTCTTCCCTCACCATCATGAGACACAGACGCAAGATGACAAGACATAACAGCTGGTATGTTACTTTACTACGAAGAAGCCGAACTGAGAGACAGACGCCATTTGCCATGTGAGATCCCGGAGAGAAAGAAGAATACACGTTGCTTTGCTATGAACTCTCACTTATTTTTATTCACCTGTTTTTCTGTAATAACCTTTCTTTGATGGAAGAATCCAAATAAACCACTATATTTTTATCTGGTAATTAGTCCTGAGTATTTTACAGGATAAGCATTATTTTACAATAATGTGTGGCTTGTGTGTGTATATATGGTATGTTGTGTGTATATAGTATGTTATGTGTATGTTATATGTGGCTTGTATGTGTATATAGTATGTGGTGTGTGTATAGTATGTGGCTTGTGTGTATATAGTATGTGGTGTGTATATAGTATGGTGAGAGTATATAATGTGTGGATTGTGTGTGTATATATGGTATGTTGTGTGTATATAGTATGTTGTGTGTATGTTATATGTGGCTTGTATGTGTGTATATAGTATGTGGTGTGTGTATAGTATGTGGCTTGTGTGTAAATAGTATGTGGTGTGTGTATATAGTATGGTGAGAGTATATAATGTGTGGCGTGTGTGTATATATGGTATGTTGTGTGTATGTTATATGTGGCTTGTATGTGTGTATATAGTATGTGGTGTGTGTATAATATGTGGTGTGTATATAGTATATGGCGTGTGTATAGTATGTGGCTTGTTTGTATATAGTATGTGTATATAGTATGGTGTGAATATATAATGTGTGGCTTGTGTGTGTATATATGGTATGTTGTGTGTATATAGTATGTTGTGTGTATGTTATATGTGGCTTGTATGTGTGTATATAGTATGTGGTGTGTATATAGTATATGATGTGTGTGTATAGTATGTGGCTTGTGTGTATATAGTATGTGGTGTGTGTATATAATGTGTGGCTTGTGTGTGTATATATGGTATATTGTGTGTATATAGTATGTTGTGCGTATGTTATATGTGGCTTGTATGTGTGTATATAGTATGTGGTGTGTGTATATAGTATATGGTGTGTGTATATTGTATGTGGCTTGTGTGTATATATGGTATGTTGTGTGTATATAGTATGTTGTGTGTATGTTATATGTGGCTTGTATGTGTGTATATAGTATGTGGTGTGTGTATAGTATGTGGCTTGTGTGTAAATAGTATGTGGTGTGTGTATATAGTATGGTGAGAGTATATAATGTGTGGCGTGTGTGTATATATGGTATGTTGTGTGTATATAGTATGTTGTGTGTATGTTATATGTGGCTTGTATGTGTGTATATAGTATGTGGTGTGTGTATAATATGTGGTGTGTATATAGTATATGGCGTGTGTATAGTATGTGGCTTGTTTGTATATAGTATGTGTATATAGTATGGTGTGAATATATAATGTGTGGCTTGTGTGTGTATATATGGTATGTTGTGTGTATGTTATATGTGGCTTGTATGTGTGTATATAGTATGTGGTGTGTATATAGTATATGATGTGTGTGTATAGTATGTGGCTTGTGTGTATATAGTATGTGGTGTGTGTATATAGTATGGTGTGAGTATATAATGTGTGGCTTGTGTGTGTATATATGGTATGTTGTGTGTATATAGTATGTTGTGCGTATGTTATATGTGGCTTGTATGTGTGTATATAGTATGTGGTGTGTGTATATAGTATATGGTGTGTGTATATTGTATGTGGCTTGTGTGTGTGCAAATAGTATGTGGTGTGCTATAACATATGACGCTGCACAGTGTCCTGACAGGAGCACCTGTATAACCGTGGCTCTGGAATACCCTGTGACATATTTGAGAAAGATTCATTGAATCAATACATGAATACATGACTGATACCTATGGAAATAAATACAAATCATCTATTTTGCTTGAACTGAATTGAGTGTGCAGTGAATATTTCCAGGATAGAGGAGCAGCACCATGCAAAGGAGCAGTGAAGGACCTGCAGCCGCTAAGGCCGGACAGAGCCCTGACTTCAACCCCATCCAACACATTTGGGATGAACAAGAATGGAGATTGCTAGCCAGGACCACCCATCCAGCATCAATGTCTGTCACAAATGCGATCCTGATTGAAGGGGCAAAAATCCCCACAGACACCTCCAAAATCTTGGAGAAAAAGACAAACTCCACATTAATGCCTATGAATTTAGAGTAACATGTTATAAAATTCCGTATCCCTACACTTATGTGCATATGTATAATAACAATATAAGAAAAAAATTGGACTATACTCTTCTTTATACATGTGTTCATGTGTGTGCAGAGTGGGGGGGCGCAGGGGTGCTGTTTTCTATAATTTGCTGTATCACATTATTTACATATATCTATAAATCCTCCAATACTTTATTATACAGGATTATACTGGATCTGATTGTCTCCTGCAGACATTCTAGAATGTTGTGACATCACAGGATCGGCGCTATTGTCAGCCGCTCTACTGGAACTCCTTTGAGAGTTGCAGTTGTGGATGAGAGTGAGTATGCGCGTCTTATGCTCCTGCCCTGCCCTCATTATTCCCCATTTCCTAGCTATACAAATTTCTGATTTCTTGTGATAAGCTTCCCCTATTTCCCAATTCTCATGTCCCATACATTTTTAGAAAGAAAACCTTATATTTGTTAATTAGTTACAGTAATATTTACTGTTGATAAAGTTAGCATTTGAGATTAGGCTATTTATATGGAAACCTCTCTATTTGTCCTATTCAGGATTGTGCGATTGGTTCTAGGAGAAGAATGTGGAGCACAAACGAGAGACCGATCTATGTAAGTTCCAAATAAGAAAAGCCGTGGAATTCAGAATAGTGATAGTAATGCTGTCTCTATACGTGTATGTAATAATGAATTTCTGTTGTCTGATGTCCGTTCTTTATACACTTTCTTTTTTTGCATGGTATCCTGATGTATTAATAATATTTTGAGGTAGTTATGATTATGTGATTGCTGTTATGTATTTTTTTGTGGAGTTGTAGCAACCAAAAACCTGCAACGTTGGCATTTTGATTCTTTTTTATGCTTTACAGTTTCTACAGATTAGGTCAGTTAATTTTATATTTTCATAGGTCAGACTTTTCTGAACAGATTGATACCAAATATGTGTTTTCCTTTTATTATTCCCTTTCTTTAATATTAACTGGAGGAAAGGGGGTTGATTTGAATTTTTATCTTTTTACATTTTTAAAAACTTTTTTCTTTCATGGGTAGAGATGAGTGGACCCCTGGTTGTTTGGGTCCAGCAGGTTCGGCCGAACTGTTAAAAAACCCGGACCCCATTCACTTGAATGGGGAGCCCGAATATCCAGTGTCTGCCATGCACTACCACTACAAATGACAGCGTGAACCCACCGCTGAGATCGGCGGTACAAAGTTTACCTCCAGTCACTGGTGTCGGCTGATGAGACATCTGCTCCCATCAACCGACGCCAGCTGCTGCTAATAACATTGAGAGCAGGTGATGACTCATGCTCTCTAAATAAATAATTAAAAAAACAATGTGTGGCTTCCCCTGTATTTTTGATAACCTGCCAGGCAAAACTGACAGCTTGGGGCCCCAATGCTCAACTGTCAGCTTCAGCAAGGCTGGGTATCAAGTATAGAGGGGTTCTCAGGGCTGGAAGGAAGACTGAGATCAGCTGCAGCCCGGACTTCCTCTTCATGTTCAATCTGTACGAAGGTGGGGACAATGATGCCAGCGCTGATTGGGCGCCGAGCACCACGTGTCACAACACGGCACCAGAGCTCTGGGGACCGCAAGTGCTGACACTGCTGGAACAGCACCAGCATGGGAGGGGAGTCTAAGCTTTATTATTTTATTGGGACCAAACATTTAGTTCAAGAAGGAATTGTCCAAGTAGTGGACAACTCTTTTAAAGAGTTAAATCTTTGTAGCATAATAACGTTTACTTATATATAGCGCTAGCATATTGTGCAGTGCTTTGCATACATTATCATCGCTGTCCCCAATGGAGCACACAATCTACTTTCCCTATCAGTATGGGGAGAACATACAAACTCCTTGCAGATATTGTCCTTGGTGGGATTTGAACCCCAGCGCTGCAAGGCTGCAGTGCCATGAAACACAGACAACTCTTTGTTACATTACGGCAGATGTAGTAACGCAGCGATGCCAGTTTACCCCCATTTTTAAACCCAATAAATATGTACAGAATGGACGCAGCTCCAGAGATTCCTAATACACAACTAATGTATAAATATATTCCACATATCTTATAGTTGTCAGCCGATGCCGGGTCACATAGCAGGCGTGCTGTTTATGGACTGTATGAATGCTGCATGGGGCACGGACTGGCGCTCTGCTCATAGATTTATTAATACTAGCGCAGTTTATCTTGTGTGATAATGTCACATTCATTGTCTAGTGTAATGGGTGTAATGGAAGCCTATGAGTATGTGATGTACAGGACAATGTAAGAAGATGAAAGATTTCATAGACTTTTTACACTTCTCTGTTTTACTTTTACAGCCTGCAGTGATTGACATCCCATGTAAGTATCACATTCTTCTCACATGCATTTATAGCATTTATGCCTGGCCGTGTCCCCCAGCGCCCTGCTCCGGTCTGTGCAGTGTGGGGCTGAGGTTTTCTACAGCAGGCGCGATCTATTGCTGCCTGCCTATCGCGCCTGCTGAGCCGAGTGTCAGGCTGAATGGTGGAACAAGAAGCTGATGGTAAAATTATGATGATGGGGAAACAAAGCCAACACTCCCCAGGACTCACGGGTCGTGTGGCCCCCCGCTATTGATGTGACGCCCCTGCACTCCAGTAGGGACTGTATAGCCGAAACCTGGATGCTAGATCAGATATTGTGTAAGGAAGTCTCTGTACAATCACGTTGTAAAGGAAGGGCTCAGTCACATGTGTGTCTATGTACCAGGGGTGCTGCCAGTATTTTTCACTGGCCCTTATAGTCTATGGAGCTGGTAACATGTCAGCTGTGGGGCGAATTGTGGATCACACTCACCCACTGACTGACTACTAGGAGAAACTTGGGAAACTTCCATCAGGTTTTGGTTTTCTTTTTGCATACAATAGAAAAGGATGAGATACTGATGGTAAAAAAAATGGACACATGGACTAAAACTAGATGAAAATTGGAAGCAGCGCACTGATGAAAATTAGTTTGGGTTTGTGCAGATGAGAAAAACAAAGACGTGTGAATGCGACCCAAAAATAAGTCGTCCGCTGCAACTGTTATTAAATACTTCAATAAATCTAATTGTAAACTGTTGTTTCTTTTTCAGCTGAAGGTGTAAATCGCAGGTAAGAGTCTTTCTCATCATTGTACAGTGTGTGGGGCGCATGCGCCACCTCGGCTCCATCCTACAGGGGCATCTCAGGGCTGGAGGGTCCGGGGAACGCAGCCCCAGCAAACAGCAGCTTATTCCCTATACTGTGGATTGGGGATAAATAAGTGGGAACATCTATTTTAACAGCTCCCATCAATTACTAGTGTTACCATACCTTCTAGTTAACCCTTACCTAATCTATGCATGGATGTATTTCCTTGTACTATAGGATGGACTTGACAGGATTCCGTAAATTTACAACACTGAAGATAAAATATTTATGATATTTGTGATATACTGTAGGTCCTGAGGATAGCATATCAATATCTTGTAGCTTGAATGCGCTTTAAAATTGTTTGTTATATCCCAACTCTATAAAGGAAAACCGAGACATACTGCCAGCCGCAGCCCGAGACATACTGCCAGCCGCAGCCCGAGACATACTGCCAGCCGCAGCCCGAGACATACTGCCAGCCGCAGCCCGAGACATACTGCCAGCCGCAGCCCGAGACATACTGCCAGCCGCAGCCCGAGACATACTGCCAGCCGCAGCCCGAGACATACTGCCAGCCGCAGCCCGAGACATACTGCCAGCCGCAGCCCGAGACATACTGCCAGCCGCAGCCCGAGACATACTGCCAGCCGCAGCCCGAGACATACTGCCAGCCGCAGCCCGAGACATACTGCCAGCCGCAGCCCGAGACATACTGCCAGCCGCAGCCCGAGACATACTGCCAGCCGCAGCCCGAGACATACTGCCAGCCGCAGCCCGAGACATACTGCCAGCCGCAGCCCGAGACATACTGCCAGCCGCAGCCCGAGACATACTGCCAGCCGCAGCCCGAGACATACTGCCAGCCGCAGCCCGAGACATACTGCCAGCCGCAGCCCGAGACATACTGCCAGCCGCAGCCCGAGACATACTGCCAGCCGCAGCCCGAGACATACTGCCAGCCGCAGCCCGAGACATACTGCCAGCCGCAGCCCGAGATATACTGCCAGCCGCAGCCCGAGATATACTGCCAGCCGCAGCCCGAGATATACTGCCAGCCGCAGCCCGAGATATACTGCCAGCCGCAGCCCGAGATATACTGCCAGCCGCAGCCCGAGATATACTGCCAGCCGCAGCCCGAGATATACTGCCAGCCGCAGCCCGAGATATACTGCCAGCCGCAGCCCGAGATATACTGCCAGCCGCAGCCCGAGATATACTGCCAGCCGCAGCCCGAGATATACTGCCAGCCGCAGCCCGAGATATACTGCCAGCCGCAGCCCGAGATATACTGCCAGCCGCAGCCCGAGATATACTGCCAGCCGCAGCCCGAGATATACTGCCAGCCGCAGCCCGAGATATACTGCCAGCCGCAGCCCGAGATATACTGCCAGCCGCAGCCCGAGATATACTGCCAGCCGCAGCCCGAGATATACTGCCAGCCGCAGCCCGAGATATACTGCCAGCCGCAGCCCGAGATATACTGCCAGCCGCAGCCCGAGATATACTGCCAGCCGCAGCCCGAGATATACTGCCAGCCGCAGCCCGAGATATACTGCCAGCCGCAGCCCGAGATATACTGCCAGCCGCAGCCCGAGATATACTGCCAGCCGCAGCCCGAGATATACTGCCAGCCTGAAAAAATAACATTCTAATTTATTAATAAAGCTAGTTTCACCTCTATTGAATTTATGACACCCTGAATTTCACTTTATTGCCTGCACGGAGTTTGATTACATGCTGCTCCCCACACTAGGCAAATTGCTCTGCTTTTTTTCCCTAAACTCTCATCCAGCGCTGCCCTCTTCCCACGCACTACACAATCATTGGCTTTTAAGATTAGTGCTGGGGCAGATACTATCATTCATTCCAGCACTGAAACTGACTGAGTAGTGATCCTGTGCTTCCATCTGTGGCAGTTCAGCACCGATCACTACACCTCACACCACAATGGTGATAGCACTGTCACATGTCCTCTGTTACTCATGGGTGTAATGATTGCAATTACAGAGGGTGCAACCGGGTCCATACTGAAGGGGGACCCCCACGTCAGGTGTATGTGCATCCAAGTGTGTTGCAGCGTGGAGATAGCAACTGACATTGACGTGCATGGCAGGAACGTTATCCCATAAACATATGCTGAAGCAAAATGATGTTTAGTTACAACATAGATCAAGCTGCCAAACTTCTCTTCATGCCTCTGATACAGGTGAGGAGGGTCACATTGCGACCCCTGCAGTGGTGGGACAAGTTCTGATTTTTTTTTTCAATCTGCTTGTCGTGGTACCCAGGGCATGTATTGTGACCCTAATCACTTTATTTCTGCTGCTATGTCATGTAGCAGCAGCTTACAATGATTTTATGCTGCACAACCTGTGCCATGGCCAAAATCATTGTGTAACCCAGAATCAGTATATAATGCAGTGTACTGTAAAGCCGAATAAAAAGATTTACAGGACTCCATGGGAATCCAGTTAGGGTCATGGAAAGTTACACATTTGGTCAAGATATAGTACACACCTGTATTACATGCCACATTCAGCCAGGATGCTTGTGTCAGAATAATCAAGTCTGTGTAGTATACACTGATATATATATATATGGACACATGTATGCAGCTGTTTTTCATATAGAAATGTAACCATATGAATATAGATTGATGTAGATACATGGCAAAAAAATATAAAAATATAGCAGCACTCCAGGCATGAGATCGTGAAATAAACTGTGGTCTTTATTCACCCAGATATGCGCGACATTTCAACTTTTCAAAACTGTGAACCTTTCTCAAGCCATCAACATTCACAGAGTATAAACACAGTACATATAGGTTACACTCTATAATCAGTGATCAATCAATATACATCAGGAAAGAATAGTTGATATGTACAGGGCCGGCTCCAGGTTTTCATGGGCCCTGGGGAAATGGTCTCAGTGGGTCCCTTTAAGACATACCACGATACATGATGCACAGATTCGGCAGAGAAATATAGGTATAGAACAATGCCAAAGATTTCACTTACTTCTTACATTACATGAGTAATAACTATTTAGCTCAGAAACCGGACAGTTTAGTCCTCTATACAGTATTATTATTTATTTATATAGCACCATTGATTCCATGGTGCTGTACATGAGAAGGGGTTACATACAAATTACAGATATCACTTACAGTAAACTAACAATGACAGACTGATACAGAGGGGAGAGGACCCTGCCCTTTCGGGCTTACATGCTACAGGATGGTGGGGAAGGAGACAGTAGGTTGGTGGGTTGCAGCAGTTCCGGTGTTGGGCTCCAGTATTATGGGTTCCACATAGCTCTCCATACAGGATCGTGGGCCCCATATAATGCTCCAGTATATGATGGGCCCCATACAATGCTCCAGTATATATGAGTCCAATATATTGCGCCAAGCGTAAAAAAAATGAAATGCTCACCTCTCCTCGCTGGCCGCTGCTCTGCTCCAGACTCCTCAGCATTGCAGTCGTCCGGCTTTTTGCACTGTGACTGTTCAGAGAAGAGGTAGCACACTAGTCACATCATCGCACCATCTGACCTGAAACATCCCAGAGTGAGAAGATGTGGAAGACACTGCAGCGGAAGAACAGGGAGAGGCAAGTATTGCTAGTACTTGGGCCCTAAGCAAGCGGGGGGGCCAACTTGTGGGTGCTGGCACCGGTCCCCATAGCGTGCTGGTGTCCCCAATGGTGAGTGGGCCCCCCAGCCTGCTCAGGGCCCTGACACTTACCCAAGAGCTGACGCTGGCCCTGCATATGTATACAGTGCAATAATATCAATCTCCTCATGAGTCATTAAGCATATAACAATAATTGGATTTTCATCCTGTGCCAGTTCACAGGTATTGTGCATATAATATTAAAACCTTAATTGCTTGATAGAGATAATGTGATAACACAAGTGTTATAATTAATGATTGCTCATATAACTGCTGACGGTAGTAATATACATAGAATGTGCTCTAGGCTCAAATGTGATGTCAGTGATCCCAGCTACTCACTACACCAGGGGCCTAGAGGTGGAGGGGGCACGCCAACACCAACGACTATATCAGCTGGATGCAAGTCCTTGGAGCCACATTCTGCTGAAATGTTTTGTGGTGCAGGGGACCCGCTGGCTCCCTGAGCTGCAATACATGCCAGTGGCCTATCAGAGACTGGTAGCTGACGTCGGCGTGCCCGTGACTGGTGACACATGGCATCGACATCATGCACCATGGCGAGGATGCTGAAGTCAACTGCAGCGGCTGTAGAAGCGAACACCAGGCAGCATAGGGGGAAGACGAGTAGTATTTTTTTATGCATTGGAGAACAGAACACATTATCCCAGGAAGGGGCACACTATCCCAGGAATGGTCCCAGTATGGGGGACATTATCCCAGGAAGGGGCACACTATCCCAGGAATGATCCCAGTATGGGGGACATTATCCCAGGAAGGGGCATCCCTGATTACGTACCATCCTCTTTAGTTATGTATGGGACAGTCCCCTATTATGTTGCGTCCTCTGTTTTTATGTACATTATTGTCCCATTATTACAAAGTATTATGTCATCTTATATATAGCACCGTTCTTTACATATTGCTTTCTTGTTATTTTTGTTACTCACAGCGCTCTCTCTTTACTACAGTGTCCTCTCTTGTTAGATATAACATGACTGCTGATGGTGCAGCATCTCACCAGTTAATCATACTTTGCTATCAGAAAAGTAGCTTTACCAACTTCCATCAGCAATCACTTCAGTTTTTATATAACAAGAGTGGATACTATAATAAAACAGGATGCTCTAAATAACAAGATTCCGATATGTAAGGGATGGTGCTGTACATAAGAGGGCATCATGTAATAGGGGACAGTAATATTCATATTGAGAGGAGACTAATATCTGTAGCTTGGTTGCCATAAACAGAGGGGCCCAAACATTTTTTTTGCACAGGGGCCCCAAGCTGTCAGTGTACACCCCGGCATTGACTGATTTGCACAAGCTCTCTTCTCTCCATCAAGTTGTGTGGCGCAATATTAGATCAGGGAGCTGCCCTCAATCTGTGCATGTCTACTGCACTCAGTTATATGTACCTGCCATATTGGAGTGGGGAATGCCCACACTCCCGCACAGGCTGTATAAGCTTGTAGATAATTTGAAGATTGCTCTGGTTTCTCAATAGTAAAATATAGACAGAATAAGCGGAATTACAGATATATCTAGTATATAAAAAAGATGGTATGGGAGTAATAAATAATAGTATAGGAAGAAGAGCCACCTTGTTTGAACAGGGACCTATGTGAACAAAGGGCAATGGCCACATAGCAGATGGAAACTGCAAATACATTGAATCTATCCAGTCTGTTTCTGGTATAAGAAGAAATGGGTGCCATTCGTGGCAGACTGCTAGTTAGTATCCAGATGGTTGTCTGTATCTCTCACCCATTATATGTATTATAATTTAGTGCCGTCTACCAAATTGACAGACACCCATCTATGGGTCTCATCCCTCCAGTGTGACAAAGGATGGGCCATGTATATATGGAGGATACTGGGTCGATACTCTGAAGCTTGCTCTCGTTTGCAGTGTCAGTTTTGTATAGTGCTGCTTTCTTTAGAGGATACTTTAAGCGATATAGATCTATATTTCTATGAGTGCATAAATACTATTATATAAACCCACACAATGAAGGATTTCTTACTATCAGACATTAGGTAGCATTCACACAGGCAGGGCTGTCACCAGGAATTTTGGAGCCCCATATTCTACAGTCCCCTGCCCAGTCTTGGAAAAACTCCACTTCTGCATCACGTCTTCACCAATCACACATTAGTAGTACCCATCGAACACCAGATCACATACAGCCATCGATTTTTTAAGCCCCACCACAAGGAAGACTCTTTTGATCGGGCCCTACTCTATTAAACATTTCTTAAAATATTCAATGCTCTTTAGGTACATTTTTAAAAATGACTAATACCACATACAAGGAACAAATTCTGTCATACCATGGCTGGACCACATATTACCACAATATAATGACCAAATAATATTACATACAAGGGATAAATACCACCACACCATGACCAGACCACATAGTGACCAGATACTACAATACTGATCATTAATTTAAAAAAACACAATACTAATATTACCATAAGGGCCATTATACCAAAGAGCTCTGTATATACAGTAGTGTTAGTATACAGGTAATACAGGGATCACCAGTGACATTATACACAGTCCCACTGTCTAGTCTTGGAAAAACTCCACTTCTGCATCATGTCCTCACCATTCACACTTTTAGGGTATGTTTCCATGGTCCGGAAACATTCACTATTTGCTGTGTATTGGACGCTGCGTACAGCTGCAGCATCCAAATGTTACAGCATATTGGAGGGGATTTTATGAAATCCTGTCTCCACTATGCGTGCAGGGCTGCATCCGGCGGCCCTGTGTATCTGGACATGCAGTGCGTCTTTCCTGACCGCAGCATGTCTATTTATCTTGTGGCGACACTCCGTCTCCGCAAGATACAGTCATGTGTTAAAGTTTGGGCACCCCTATTAATGTTAACCTTTTTTCTTTATAACAATTTTGGTTTTTGCAACAGCTATTTCAGTTTCATATATCTAATAACTGATGGACTCAGTTATATTTCTGGATTCAAATGAGGTTTATTGTTCTAACAGAAAATGTGCAATCTGCATTTAAACAAAATTTGACTGGTGCAAAAGTATGGGCACCCTTATTTTCTTGATTTGAACACTCCTAACTACTTTTTACTGACTTCCTGAAGCACTAAATTGGTTTTGTAACCTCATTGAGCTTTGAACTTCATAGCCAGGTGTATCAAATCATGAGAAAAGGTATTTAAGGTGGCCACTTGCAAGTAGTTCTCCTATGAAGAGTGGCATCATGGGCTCCTCAAAACAACTCTCAAATGATCTGAAAACAAAGATTATTCAACATAGCTTTTCAGGGGAAGGATACAAAAAGTTGTCTCAGAGATTTAACCTGTCAGTTTCCACTGTGAGGAACATAGTAAGGAAATGGAAGAACACAGGTACAGTTCTTGTTAAGCCCAGAAGTGGCAGGCCAAGAAAAATATCAGAAAGGCAGAGAAGAAGAATGGTGAGAACAGTCAAGGACAATCCACAGACCACCTCCAAAGACCTGCAGCATCATCTTGCTGCAGATGGTGTCACTGTGCATCGGTCAACAATACAGCCACTTTGCACAAGGAGAAGCTGTATGGGAGAGTGATGCAAAAGAAGCCGTTTCTGCAAGCACGCCACAAAGACAGTCGCCTGAGGTATGCAAAAGCACATTTGGACAAGCCAGTTACATTTTGGAAGAAGGTCCTGTGGACTGATGAAACAAAGATTGAGTTGTTTGGTCATACAAAAAGGCGTTATGCATGGAGGCTAAAAAACACAGCATTCCAAGAAAACACTTGCTACCCACAGTAAAATTTGGTGGAGGTTCCATCATGCTTTGGGGCTGTGTGGCCAATGCTGACACTGGGAATCTTGTTAAAGTTGAGGGTCGCATGGATTCAACTCAGTATCAGCAGATTCTTGACAATAATGTGCAAGAATCAGTGACAAAGTTGAAGTTACGCAGGGGATGGATATTTCAGCAAGACAATGATCCAAAACACCTCTCCAAATCTACTCAGGCATTCATGCAGAGGAACAATTACAATGTTCTGGAATGGCCATCCCAGTCCCCAGACCTGAATATCATTGAACATCTGTGGGATGATTTGAAGCGGGCTGTCCATGCTCGGCGACCATCAAACTTAACTGGAATTGTTTTGTAAACAGGAATGGTCACAAATACCTTCATCCAGAAACTCATTAATAGCTACAGGAAGCGACTAGAGGCTGTTATTTTTGCAAAAGGAGGATCTACGAAATATTAATGTCACTTTTATGTTGAGGTGCCCATACTTTTGCACCGGTCAAATTTTGTTAAAATGCAGATTGCACATTTTCTGTACAATAAACCTCATTTGAATCCAGAAATATAACTGAGTCCATCAGTTATTAGATATATGAAACTGAAATAGCTGTTGCAAAAACCAAAATTGTTATAAAGAAAAAAGGTTAACATTAATAGGGGTGCCCAAACTTTAACATATGACTGTAAATAACCCTGTCTATGGATACGATGCGGTGATTCTGCATATGTTCAATGAACACATGCGGTATCAAGTCGCATACAAAGGGGGGCGGCACTTTCTGCAGAGCATGTTTCCGCTTTGCCCAAAGTGCTGCCAGCATGCCCCGTGGAGACATACCTTATAACAGTTACCATCTAACACCATATCACATTCATAGCCAGCAGCTTATGTTTTGGCCAAAAGATTTTTTTAAGCCGCCACCACAAACAGCAAGGTAAACTGTTTTGGCCGGACCCTACTCTAAACTATTAAACATTTCTTAAAATACCTAATAATCTTTAGGTACGTTTTATTTATTTTTCTGTAAGTATGTGTCAAACATTTTTTAAAATTACTAATAATACCACATTCAAAGGACAAATACCATCACACTATGACTAAACCACGTAGTGACCGAATAATACCACATAAAAGGAACAAATACTGTATTACAATAGCCGAACCACATACAGTGCCTTGCGAAAGTATTCGGCCCCCTGGAACTTTTCAACCTTTTCCCACATATCATGCTTCAAAACATAAAGATACCAAATGTAAATTTTTGGTGAAGAATCAACAACAAGTGGGACACAATTGTGAAGTTGAACGAAAGTTATTGGTTATTTTTATTTTTTGTTAAGATTCAGAAACTGAAAAGTGGGGCGTGCAATATTATTCGGCCCCTTTAACTTAATACATTGTTGCGCCACCTTTTGCTGCGATTACAGCTGCAAGTTGCTTGGGGTATGTCTGTATCAGTATTGGTACATCGAGAGACTGAAATTCTTGCCCATTCTTCCTTGGCAAACAGCTTGCGCTCAGTGAGCTTTGATGGAGATCGTTTGTGAACAGTAGTTTTCAGCTCTTTCCATAGATTCTCGATTGTTTTCAGGTCTCGATTTTGACATTCTAACACCTGGATACGTTTATTTGAAAACCTTTCCATTGTAGATTTTGCTTCATGTTTGGGATCATTGTCTTGTTGGAAGACAAATCTCCGTCACAGTCTCAGGTCTTTTCAGACTCCCAACAGGTTTTCTTCAAGAATGGTCCTGTATTTGGCTCCATCCATCTTCCCATCAAATTTAACCATCTTCCCTGTCCCTGCTGAAGAAAAGCAGGCCCAAACCATGATGCTACCACCACAAGCCATGATGCTGCCACCACCATGTTTGACGGTTAGGATGGTGTGTTCATGGTGATGAGCTGTGTTGCCTTTATGCCAAAATGTTCAATTTTGGTTTCATCTGACCAGAGCACCTTCTTCCACATGTTTGGTGTGTCTCCCAGGTGGCTTGTTGCCAACTTTAAATGACACTTTTTATGGATATCTTTGAGAAATGGCTCTCTTCTTGCCACTCCATAAAGGCTAGATTTGTGCAGTGTACGACTGATTGTTGTCCTATGGACAGACTGTCCCACCTCCACTGTAGATCTCTGCAGTTCATCCAGAGTGATCATGGGACTCTTGGCTGCATCTCTGATCAGTCTTCTCCTTGTTTGAGATGAAAGTTTAGAGGGATAGCCGGGTCTTGGTAGATTTGCAGTGGTATGATACTCCTTCCATTTCAATATGATCGCTTGCACAGTGCTCCTTGGGATGTTTAACGTTTTGGAAATCATTTTGTATCCAAATCCAGCTTTAAACTTCTCCACAATAGTATCACGGACCTGCCTGTTGTGTTTCTTGGTCTTCATGATGCTCTCTGTGCTTCAAACAGAACCCTGAGATTATAACAGAGCAGGTGCATTTATACGGAGACTTGTTTACACACAGGTGGATTATATTTATCATCATTAATCATTTTAGGAGAACATTGGATCATTCAGGGATCCGCAATGAACTTCTGGAGTGAGTTTGCTGCACTGAAAGTAAAGGGGCCTAATAATATTGCACGCCCCACTTTTCAGTTTTTGAATTTCCCCAAAAATTTAAAATAACCAATAAATTTCATTCAATTTCACCATTGTGTCCCACTTGTTGTTGATTCTTCACCAAAAATGTATATTTGGTATCTTTGTTTTAAGCATGATATGTGGGAAAAGTTCCAGGGGGCTGAATACTTTCACAAGGCACTGTAATGTCCGAATAATATTATATACAAGGGATAAATATCGCCACACCATGACCAGACCACAGTGACCGAATACTACAAAACTCATCATTAATTAAAAAAAAAAAAAACACAATACTAATATTACCATTATACACAGGAACTCTATACATAGTATGCAGTGTATAGTGTAAGTGTACAGTTAATACAGGGATCACTAGTGACATTATGCACAGGGGCTCTGAACATAGTATACAGTGTACAAGTAATACACTGATCACCAGTGACATTATACACAGGAGCTCTGTATATAGTGTTGGTGTGCAGGTAATGGTGATCAGCAGTGACATTATAAACAGGAGCTCTGTATGTTGTATGCAATACACTGACTCAGTGAAATTTGTTTTTGAAGTCCTTCAACTTCTCTTTTTCTTCTTCATCCAGTGCAGACTGACATCACTTCTTTCAGCCAGGACTCGTCTCTGCAGAAAATAAGCACACAGTGCTCAATAGCTGATCACTTCCATAGCACATTCCCCAACTTCTACACTACGCCAGATGAAAAAAGTAAAATCAACAGTGTCACACTGCACAGTAACATAACATCCCACACTGAAAACAGGATCCTCAAAAATAAAATACATCACAGCATTAATAATATCCCTTAATTAACCCCTACAGTAATACTCTCCCACATCCTGGGCCCCACATGCTCTACTATCCCAGCCCCCATATGGCAGCTTTCAGTAGAATAAAAGATTCTTTTTACCTGGCCGCGGTCCAGCAGCATCCTCTTCCTCATTCATTTGATGCGCCAGTGCATGGCAATGACATAACATGCTGACATCAGCTGCCGGCCTCTGATTGACTGGCAGCTTTAAACTATTGCCGTGCAGAAAGCTATAGCTGTGCATAGATTTTAACTTATTGTGTGTCCTCGGACATGCGTTCCGTTACTGACCTGGCCGAATCCTGCCCCTGGAGCCCAGTAAGAAGAAGTACACCGCCCCCCTCTTTGCTTCTGCTCACTATGCCCCATACACTAGTAAGGGCAGTAATGCTCTTATGGTGGCTCTGCACACAGGCACAGGTTTCTTGTGGAATAATGTAACATTTTTTCCACAGGTTGTACAGGACCAAAAAAACAAAACCATAAGCATAAATCCCTAGCCTTATCCAGGGGCTGACTACACAATATATACCCTGGCTACTCAGGCACAGCTGAGCTAGTCTCAGTTCGGTCAAACAAAACAGCTATTGTCCACAGTAACCAGTGATACTTGCAGTTTGGTGCACACAGCCTGTGCAGTCTCTCTTCAGCTCCACTATCACCCACTCTGGTCAGCTTTTCCCAAGCAGATTGACTAATGTGAGTACCTAGCCCGATTATATGCAGACCAGCCAGGTGCTAATAATCAGAGCCTGCAGAGTTTGGGTTTAACCCTGTCCTATCTGGCTGTGCTACAATACTCACTGTAAGTGAATACGGATCTATATCAGTCTTTATTCATATGGTTACATTATTCTTAGCTGCCTGTAAAACCTCACAATGCACTAAGCTGATACAGAAAAGCATAATATACACCTTAGCTGTAAAGCCGAAAAAACTGGTCAATGTAGGATATGGTGATAATAATGTAAACATTATTGATCAAGCAGTTGGAGTGCGGTAATCAAGAACAAGATGCAAAGCAGGTTCACATCCAGATTAAACAATAGTGTTACTATATGTATTTCTATGCAGCAGCTGCTCCGCTCCTGTGTGCCGGCGGCAGCGCCTGGTGTTGATGCGAGAGACTCGTGCGAGTTTCTCGCATCACATACGGTAGTGTTATCCTGGCCTAATAGTTATAGTTTATACTCAGCACATTCTTATTATAGGGGTTTTCCACCCAGTGAAAATGTTTAGTCACCAGTGCTGATTACTAAAAGAATGCAATCTTCAGATTGGACTTTATTAGGTGGTTCAAGCACTTGTCACACTTCAGTCTTTTGACGTCAGTCGAAATCCGCCCTTTTTTGAAAAAAATGGATTTTTTTTAGCGGAATCCGTTTTTTTTCTCATAGACTTGCATTAAGGACGGATTGCATTGGATGGCCATCCATTGCATCCGTCATTTGACGGTTCCTTCGAAATTTCAGCATCCGTTGTCTGGATACAACGGACATAGTAACGTTTTTTGTCTGCGTTGAAAAGACGGATGTGACGGATCCGTCGCAGTCCGTTGTCTGCTATAATGGATGACTATGGGCGGCAGATCCGTCGCCGTCCGTCACATGACGGAATCAAGTGATGGATTCCGTTTTTTAAACTGAGCATGCCCACAAGATTTTTCATTCATTTAATTTAACTCAAAAAGCCGTTCTGGCACAGGAAAATTGTCTCTCTCTCTCCTCCTTTAAATTCCAAAATCTGCAACTTCGACGGATCCGTCAAAAAACAGATGCGGTGCTTCAGTTTTTAGCCAATCTTCACTGGATCCGTTTTTTCACACTTTGAAGGATTTTGACTGACGCCAAAAGACTGAAGTGTGAAAGAGGCCTTAAAGGGGTTGTCTAAATCCCCAAGTCTGCATTTACTCTTTGTCACTCTATATGACCGCAGACTTGTGAATCCTCACACTGTACACACTGCACACTTTGTGGATTCTTTGGTGTCAGAGCTAGGAATGACGGTCAGTTGGTCTCGTGACTGCGAGTAGTTAATATGCATACACCCGGCCCAGGTACAGACTGGGACTGAAATTCAGCCCTGGCATTTGAAATCATACAGGCCCATGCTGTTCATATCCCCAAGCACCAGATGGAATATATTACTAATATTCCCCTGGATGGAGCAAAGCAAGAATTACAACATGACCAATATTTCTAATGATACCCGTGGCCTGCTGGGATAAGCGATGGAGTCGGCGACTTTGTGCTCCGTCACAACTCTTAACAGTATGGGTGTCTTGAGAACACCAATTCTGTTTACAACGTAGCAGGCAATGTGGCCCATGACCAGACAGGCCATTCTGCTATTTGCTAGAATTGCCAGATGGCCAGTCCAGCTCTGACCCGGCCACATTCACACTTGCAATATACTTACTAGTGACATATAGCGTGAATGCAGACTCGTGGATTTAGACTAGATAACCCCTTTGAGAAAAATGGATGAGAATCTGGTTGGTAAAAGCATACTTACAGTCATGTGTCAACTGCTTGAGCTCCCAGTAAAGCTGAATCCAAACATTACTCTACTCAAGTCTCAGAATGATTATTTATCCTGCAGAGGGGTGATCAGTATTCCCTGACTAGACAACACGTCTAACTTGGGCTCTGTTACATGGACTAGATGGATGACTGTGATTATTCGTCCTTAAGGATGATCCCCAAGATCAGACAATAGAGCAGGTGGAGGCGTTGGTCTGCTCCTATCATCAAAATGTACCTTTCAGGTTATCCCTCAAGTACCCTCACTTGTCTTTCCTTCTTTTGAGGTCCATGCCGTCAGACTCTTCACCCCCTTCTCCATGTGAGTGGTGGTGGTATATCGTCCTCCCGGCCCCTCCCTTCAGTTCCTGGATCATTTTGCCACTTGGCTTCCACATTTTCTCTCCTGTGACATCCCTACCCTCATAATGGGAGATTTCAACATCCCCATTGCTCTTCCACTCTCCCCGTCTGCTACTCACCTTTTATCTCTAACCTCCTCATTTGGCCTTTTGCAGCTTACTAATTCTCCAACGCATGAAGACGGAAACTCCCTCGACTTGGTCTTCTCTCGGCTTTGTGCAGTGGATGATTTTGCAAACTCCCCTCTCCCGCTCTCTGACCACAACCTTCTTTCATTCTCTATCAAGAACCGCCAGGCTGCTCAGGTCACCCCCACTGTCCATATTTATAGAAACATACAGGCTATTAACACCCAGAAACTTATGAAGAACTTGCAGTCTTCATTGGCCCCTATCTCATCCCTCTCATGTCCTGATTCTGCATTGAAGCATTACAATGAAACACTTCAAAGTGCCCTGGATGAATTTTCTCCTCCTATACCTAGAACACCACAACACAGACGGCGACAACCCTGGCACACCCTGCAAACACGTTTCCTGCAGCGGTGCTCCAGGTGCGCCGAAAGTCTGTGGAGAAAATCCAACCTACCCGAAGATTTCATCCATCATAAGTTTATGCTTCGAACATACAACACTGCCCTTCACCTCTCAAAACAAACCTACTTCAACACCCAAATCACTTCACTGTCCAATAACCCTAAATGTCTCTTTGACACTTTTCATTCTCTACTCAACCCAAGAGTACAGGCCCCAACCACGGAGCTTCGAGCTGACGATCTGGCCAATTACTTCAATGAAGAAATTGACCAGATCCAACAGGAAATTATCTCCCAATCACCTCATACCATGCACTGTCCTCCCTCCCCCACTGCATCTAGCTCACTCTCTGATTTTGAACCAGTCACAGAAGAAGAAGTAAGCAGGCTCCTTGCATCTTCTCGCCCAACCACTTGCACCAGTGACCCATTTCCGTCACATCTACTCCAGCCCCTTTCCCCTGCTGTCACCCCTCACCTAACTAAAATATTTAACCTCTCTCTCTCTTCTCTTATCTTTCCCTCCTCATTTAAGCATGCCATCATACATCCACTAGTTAAAAAAACATCCCTTGACCAAAACTGTGCCGCTAACTATAGACCTGTTTCTAATCTTCCCTTCATCTCTAAACTCCTGGAACGCCTGGTCCACTCCCGTCTTATCCGCTATCTCTCAGAAAACTCTCTTCTCGACCCTCTCCAATCCGGTTTCCGCTCTTTACACTCTACTGAAACTTCCCTCACTAAAGTCTCTAATGATCTACTAACAGCTAAATCAAAGGGTCATTACTCCATGCTAATTCTCTTGGATCTCTCTGCAGCATTCAACACTGTGGATCATCAGCTTCTCCTCACTATGCTCCATTCCATTGGCCTCAAGGACACCGTTCTCTCCTGGTTCTCCTCCTATCTCTCTGACCACTCCTTTACTGTATCTTTTGCTGGCTCCTCCTCCTCTCATCTTCCCCTTACTGTTGGGGTTCCTCAAGGATCAGTCCTAGGCCCCCTCCTCTTCTCTTTGTATACTGCCCCTAATGGTCAAACAATCAGTAGATTTGGTTTCCAGTACCATCTCTATGCTGACGACACCCAATTATACGCTTCTTCTCCTGACATCACGCCAGCCTTTCTAGAAAACACCGGCAATTTTCTAAATGCTGTGTATAACATCATGTCCTCACTATATCTGAAACTGAACCTGTCAAAGACTGAACTCCTTGTGTTTCCTCCCGCTACTAATGTACCTATACCCGACATTGCCATTTCCGTGTGTGGTTCTACTATTACTCCCCAGCAACATGCCCGCTGTCTTGGGGTCATACTTGACTCTGAGTTTTCCTTTGTCCCCCACATCCGATCACTGGCTCGCTCTTGTTATCTGCACCTCAAAAACATTTCAAGAATTCGACCCTTTCTTACTTTTGACTCTGCAAAAACTCTGACTGTTTCTCTTATTCATTCTCGTCTCGACTATTGTAACTCCCTTCTAATCGGTCTCCCTCTTACCAAACTCTCCCCCCCTCCAATCTGTCTTGAATGCTGCTGCCAGGATCATATTTCTCGCCAATCGTTACACTGATGCCTCTACCTTGTGACAGTCATTACACTGGCTACCCATTCACTCCAGAATCCAGTACAAACTTATTACCCTCACCCACAAAGCTCTTCATGGCTCAGCATCACCCTACATCTCCTTCCTTGTTTCAGTATACCATCCTACCCGCGCCCTCCATTCTGCTCATGACCTGAGGTTAGCATCTTCAATAATCAGAACCTCCTACTCCCTTCTT
The DNA here is from genome assembly GCF_039654945.1 of Dendrobates tinctorius. Taxonomy (NCBI): domain Eukaryota; kingdom Metazoa; phylum Chordata; class Amphibia; order Anura; family Dendrobatidae; genus Dendrobates; species Dendrobates tinctorius. The sequence goes on from NW_027361711.1 coordinate 30,178,516, forward strand.
CAAGACTATACACGTGCTGCGCCAATTCTTTGGAATGCACTTCCCTGGTCAATACGATTAGTCCCCAATCCCCACAATTTTAAGAGTGCCCTGAAAACTCATTTATTCAGACTGGCCTACCGCCTCAACACATTAACCTAATCTATCCCTATGTGGCACAGCCAAAAGTTTTTTACCATAACCAGGTTCCCCGCATCATGTTCCCACATGCTTTATGCTTCCATTAGCCCTCTGCATCTGAACTGTTACACACTTAACATTATGGCTGGTCCATATGTGGCGCCCCTGAGGCTTCAGTCGCCACAGAGGTACTGCACCTTCTCCTAAGGTGTGGTACCCCACAATCCAGGTAGGGTGGGAACTCCCTTCCACATTCCCACACCTGCACCCCACACACAGGATAGTTCAGCAGGGACCCATCCATGCTTTATGCTGGAAAGGTCATAGGGTGCCTTTTGTTGTTCCTGGCTTCGTAACACGAAAGGTGCTGGGGAGGCGAGTGGAGTTAGATATAAAAGAGAGGGAAGGTGTAGGATTTCAGGTCAGTCCGCAGAAGAAGGCAGGCAGAGTAGGAGAGAACAGCCACTCGGTGAAGAGTGGGGATCCCTGGAAGAAGGGATGGAGGAAGGAGTGCTGCAGCTGCCCCAGTGAACTGGGGCAGTGAAGGAAGAGAAGGAGAAAGAGATGTAGACTGGAGACTACAGATTCCATAAGAGAGATAGAACAGATCGGAACGAAGGAGAATAGAAGGATGGTGGGAAGCAGGTTGAGAAAGAGATAGAACCCTTCCAGTCCAGAGCGCAAAGGCAGGGGCCCGGTCCCCGAGGTTGATTGGATCTTTATGTCCGGCAACAGACACCGGAGGAGTAGTGAGCCATCAACGCCTTCCTCCCATCGCAGACTTGGGACACAAAAGCACTTGGATAGTGAGCCGGGACGCAGAGCGGAGCCCCCCAAGCAGGCTACAGCTGTCTGTCATACAAGTAGAGACTAGGAACACCTAGAGAGAGGCATTCCAGGGTAACTAAGTACTGGAGTGCTTCGAACCTAAAGGCGCATTGGAGGAGTCGTTCAGTAAGGTACATATTGGCGGAGTGTGGAGAGGAGAATACTATCCTGCCTGGAGGTTGATTGGGGCCCTGACCTGAAGAACACAGTGCGGAGGCAGGCAGTTGTGTGAACTGCAAACAGTGAGTAAAGCTTTGGAACCGCATACTCTGGTGTCCTCCAGTTATTCCAGCACCGCTACACCTGGGTACCAGCATCTATACTATTCTGCGCCTCTCCTTATCCATTGCACCTACACTGCCCTGGGACTACAGCTCCACCTGTGGAGAGCTACACCATCTTTGCTGCACCACACCATCAGTCCCAGTGGATCTGCATGCAGCGTTGGCTTAACATCTTGCTTGCCAGACACCACAGGTGGCGTCATGAACTATTCCAATAAACTTTAACATCATTAACATCACCGCCATTGATATTGGTCGCCCAGGGCCACGGACCGGGTCACCGCTGCTGTGATACATTCCCCCTGACACCAGCCCGGTACCGAGTACCCCGCTGCCCTGGGTGTGAGGGGTGACCCACATACAATCAGGGTAACTGTTACCACCCACCTTTCGTGTCTCCCCTTTTTTCCTCATAGATTGTAAGCTTGCGAGCAGGGCCCTCATTCCCCTTGGTATCTGTTATGATCTATGTGATTATTGTTATGCTGTAATGTATATTGTCTGTACAAGTCCCCTCTGAAATGTAAAATGCTGCGGAATATGTCGACGCTATAGAAATAAAATTTATTATTATTATTATTATTATCTTTTTTCACCTTTGATCAGAAGCCTGTCAAACTGAAATATTATTGTGAAACCAGCATTCTTAAAAGGGGTTGTCAACATTTATCACAGTGTGTCACTCTATATGACTGCAGATTTGGGAATCCTCCCAGCAGGTGCAGCTGTCAGGATTTTATGGTGCTGAGACCAAGCGGCCATATGCGATACGCATATATCAGGCCACATTGTGAGACACATCTGGCCTCGTTCAATACAAGTACTGTATATTGAGTGAGGTTATGCAGACTGGTCAGAATATGGCTGTCCGCATGCATACCGCATATTAATAGTCACGTGAACCCCTGTTCCCGCCGGCGATGGAGAATCCTCACAGCTTGTCTAGTCATATAGAGTGCAGACTTTGCCATAAGCCTGGACAACCCCGTTATGGGTATGTGCACATGGTCAGTAATTAGCAGCACTTTGGACACAGCAGATGTCCGCTGCATCCAAAGCGCCGCCGGCTATTGAACGCAGGTGATTCCGCCTGTGTCCAATACGTTGTACTGGTGAAATTTATCTTGCGGAGACTCGTGTCTACGCAAGATAAATAGACATGCTGCGGTCTGGAGAGACATGTGCATCTCTGCAGCCGTCTACGGACATATAGTGAACATGGGATTTCTTGAAATCCCATCCACTATGCTTTAACATCTGGATGCTGCGGCTGTACACAGCGTCCAAGCCGCAGTGTTTACTGATAGTGTGCACATACCCTAAAAAATAATTGTTCATAACTACCCTTCAGTATACAAGCAGTATTACTGTTTCACACTGTCCTCACGCGGCTCCATCACATACAGCATCCAAAAAAAGAATGGTGATCTTTGCAGGGGCTTATTGTGATATGACCTCTGGAAAATCAGTCTCTGTAGAAATCATAGCATCTCTTTGACAAATAAGCTCCTGGTGCAAAACTTGCTGGAGGACTGGCCACTTTAAGAAGGGGAAAATCTAATTATGATAACTCATATCCCCAGTCCCAGTAGGCAGCCTGCAGCCAGTTCTGGACCAGGGAAGGGAAAAGGCAAGGGAATCAGAACATATTTTCATGTAGGCCGGGGTCACACTTGCGAGAAACTCACACGAGACTCGCACCTCAATACCCGGCACTGCTCTGGACTGGAGTGTGCAGCTGCATGTTTTTCTATGCAGCTGAACGCTCTGGTCTGAAGCTCCGGTGGCAGTGCCTAGTATTGAGGTGCCAGTCTCGTGCGAGTTTCTCAGACTGTGTCGACCTAAAAGGAGGGGAAGGTAACCCCTTAACGCATTTCCTCAGCCCCTCTTAACCACTATTAATCAAACACTGAGATCGAATGATGGGTGAAATTTTTTCACAGCTTTATTAAACTTCTTTTATAAAATTTAACAACCTTTTGTAAACAGGCACTTAGCTTTCTTAAAACGCGCTAGCCGCTCAATGCCCTGCTCCATAGATGTAGGCAAGTCAGCCGGCAAGCCGTAGCTTCGTGCCATAACTTCTCCACCGCCGTGACTTGTAATAACTACGAATAAAAGAACGAAATAACATAACATCAGCAAATTTGTAACAAAAAGGGGAGGGAGGGTGGGAAAAGCACTTCCAGGACCGCAGTGAACGGAGGAAGAGGAAGGGCTGCTAACGTCCAAGGACTTTATATATGTAGGAAGGGGCTGTGCTAATCCCTTCTTCATCCCAATTGGCCCCCCCATACTTAAACCCCACCTCACTAAATCATCGAAGGGCAGCTGTCATGCCCGAACCAATCAGGGGTAAGGGGAGGGTAGGAAAGGCACACCCAGTCAGTGGCACTTTCCTTAATCAGATCAGTGCCCACCACAAGTATGACCCCGGCTGTATACTTGTTTCAGGGCTGGGAACACTCACCCAGACCCGAACTTAAATGGAAGCAGGCAGCAGCCGAGATCAGGCATCCAGGTAGGAGCTCCAGCTGTCCCTGATACGTCCTGGTGCTGCACTGCAGGGCTCGACTAACAGCAGGGTTGTAGTTAGAAAGTATGGGCTCCTTCCAGATCCTGACTACAACCATACATTCTAGCTGTCTCAGTATGGAATGCACTAGAGCAGGGGTGGGTAACCCGTTTCTTGGTGGGGGAAATTTGTACCATCATTCAGGGGCCACACAAAAATGACCACCTTGAAAATTACCCCGGTATATTTAGTCAAACAATCAATTGCGGTAACTCACCCTTAATGTGACGGCTGGAGCTGCTTCTCTTTGGTGCATTTGTAATGTTAGGTGGTATTGATCATGTTGCTTCTCACAGCTGCTTTTCCAGGTTTGTGACGGCCAGGAGCGTAGTCGACTTTTTGTCATAATAAGTTTTGTAAATCATGGGAGACGCCGAGACTACTGTATATACATCACATAGGTAACACTGAGACAACTGTATATACATCACATAGGAAACACTGTGACAGCTGTCTATACATCACATAGGAGATGCTGGGGCTGCTGTATATATCACATAGGAGACGCTGAGACAGCTGTACATGCATCACATAGGAGACGATGGGACTGCTGTATATACGTCACATAGGAGACGCTGGGACTGCTGTACATACATAACATTGAGACTGCTGCATCACAGGAACCTCTGGGGTCATAAAAATTACAGGAGGGACTGGGGGCATAGATGTCACAGGAGAGGCTGGGACATATTCATCACTGGGGAGGCTGGGAGGAATAGACATCACTGAGGGGCTATATACATCACTAGGAAGCATCGTCAGCCCTGGGGGTATATATGTCCCTGGGGAGAATATACATCACTGGTGGGGGCTACATACATCACAGATGGGGGGATATACAGCACTGGGGGGATATACAGCACTTCTGGGGTAAATGCAGCACTGGTGAATATACATATCAGTTGGGGGCACATAAAGCCCTGGGGAGGATTTACAGCACTGGGGGAGGGGGGATATACAGCACTGGGGGGTACAGGTATTGCCAGGCAGGCACATAAATTACCGGGTAGGGCTCATAGATCACCGGGGGGACAGAGATCACCTGGGGGGCACGAAGATCACAGGGGGCACAGAAATCACAGGGGGGTACAAAGATCACAGGAGGGCACATAGCTGGGGGGCACATAGCTGGGGGGGACAAAGATCACAGGGGGCACAGAGATCACATGGTAGCACAAATATCACAGGGGGTACATAGCAGGGGGGCACAGCGATCACAGGGGTCACAAAGCTGGGAGCCACTAAGATCACAGGGGTGTACATAGCTGGGGGGCACAGATCACAGGGGGCATATAGCTGGGGGAGCAGAGAGATCACATGGGGAACAGATCACAAGGGGGCACATAGCTGGGGGCACAGGGATCACAGGAGGACATTTAGCTATGGGACACAGAAATCACAGGGGGCACATAGCTGGGGCAACAGAGATCACAGGGGGCACATAGCTAGGGCCACAGACATCAGAGTGGGGCACATAGCTGGGGGCACAGAGATCACAGGTGTACATAGCTGGGAGGCACAGAGATCACAGGAGGACATATAGCTATGGGGGACAGAAATCACAGGGGGGCACATAGCTGGTGCCACAGAGATCAAGGGGGCACATAGCTGGGGCAACAGAGATTACAGGGTGGCATATAGCTAGGGCCACAGAGATCACAGGGGCTCATAGCTGGGAGCACAGAGATCACAGGGGGGCATATAGTTGGGGGACAGAGATCACATGGGTGCACAGAGATCATATTGGGGAACATAGCTGGGGGGCACATAGCTGGGGCCAGAGATCACAGAGGGGTGCATAGCTGGTGCCACAGAGATCACAGCGGCCATATAGCTGGGGGAGCAGAGAGATCACATGGGGAACAGATCACAGGGGGCACATAACTAGGGCCACAGAGATCACAGGGGGACAGAGATCACATGGGTGCACAGAGATCATATTGGGGAACATAGCTGAGGGGCACATAGCTGCACAGAAATCACAGGGGGAGCAGAGATCACAGGGGACACATAGCTGGGGGGCACAGGGATCACAGGGGTCCATATAGCTATGTGCACAGATCACAGGGGGGCACATAGCTGGGACCACAGAGATCATGGGGGGCACATTGCTGGGAGGCACAGATCACATGGGGGCATATAGTTGGAAGGGAACACAGATATCACATGGGGCACAAATCTGGGGGGCACATAGCTGGGGCTACAGAAATCGCAGGGTGGGCACATAGCTGGAGCCACAGAGATCACAGGGGGGACACATAGATCACTGGGCGGCACATAGCTGAGGGGCACAGATCACCAGCAGACAGGCACAGAGCTGCAAGCACAGATATCTCTCTGGCAGCAGCAGCTCCTCTTCCGGCACAGTAGCGACTAGAACGATTTTTTGAGGTAATGATGTCACCAGAAGGGGCGGGGACTAGAGCCATATTGATTAGAGTGGCTAAAATGAGGATCACAAAAATCAACTCTGGTCTAAACAGCTCTAGGCCCCGCCCCTTCCGGTGGCATAATTACCTCAAAAAATCAACTCCATTCTTGTTGCAACCCTTCTAGAACCACCGTGCCAGCAGATTTAAAGGGCCAGTGGCCGGAAAAACGGGTCGGTGGCCAGATTAGCGGCCAGTCGGTCGGCAAGATCAGTGGGCATTACCGGCCCGCACCCACTATGGATGGAAAACATCGTGGCCCAGAGGGAAAATGCCCGGTTGGGCAGATTATCAATCCTGGCCTGCGATTAATCTATTCACTATAATGAGGCAGCAGAGTTACTCTGGACTCCGTCTGGCCTCTGTTCAGTGGTATTCTTTTCAGAAGTGCACAAAACTGTGGCTGAGAGCACGTTTATGCAATCCTAAAAAGATGGACACCACTGGATCACAGGTCCTTCTATAGCACCCACAGTGCCTCCATCTGCCTCATTATAGGGAATCTTCCACCTGGGGTTCAATCCAGGGGCGGACACTGACAGCTTGGGGCCCCTGTGCAAGAAATGTGTCTGGGCCCTCTTCCTTTTTATGGTGACAAAGCTATATATATATATATATATATATACTGTATATATATATATATATATATATATTGCGCCACACACATACATGTATATATTACATAGTCTCCTTTATTATATATATTGCTGTCCCTTATTATGCAGTGCCCTCTCTTGTTATGTACAGCACCGTTCCCTGCATATTGTATTATATAGATCCCTGTTTTTTATTACATACCGTCTTGTTAGCTGTATAATGCAATGATGGCTAGGAAAGCTTCCTTTCTAATGGAGGAGATGGTGGACTAGTCGTCTGGTCACCGGCTCCTCCATCAACAGTCATTTTATATCTAAATGAGTGGGGACTATGTAATAAAAGAGGGCAATGTTAATTACAAAATTAACAAGAATACACTATGTAAGAGACAGCACTGTACATAACAGCAGAGGAAGCTATATAATAAGGGACGGCACCATATATAACTAGATAGGATGGTACGTAATAAGGGACGGTGTTATACATAATAAAAGAGGAAACTATATAACTAAGGATGGTGTTATACAGAATTAGTGAGTGCACTATATGCCAAGGGACTGTGTTATACATAATAAGTACATTTACTATATACTAAGGGACTGTGTTAGACATAATAAGCGATAATAATGTCGTACTCCACCTCCCCCTGTTCCTAAGGCCATTATAGGTCCCCCTTCCTCCCATCCCAATCCCCTACACCCCTCATTGTCCTCCTCTCCCCACATCCCATTATTGTCCTCTCTCCCACCCCATCATTGCCCTCTTTCCCACCTCCATCATTGCCTTCTCCCCCACCACTATTATTGCTTTCTCCCCTGCCACCCCATCATTTCCTTTTTCCACCTCCTCCATCATTGCCTTCTCCTCCACCACCCCCATCATTGCCTCCTTCCTCATCACTCCCATCATTGTCTTTTCCACTACCACCATCATTGCCTTCTCCCCCACCCCATCATTGCCCTTTCCACCACTTCCATCATTTTCTCATTCCCCACCATCCCCATCATTCCCCTCTCCATCACCCCCATCATGGCCTTATCACCATCACCTCCATCATGGCCTTTTTCCCATCACCTCCATCATGGCCTTCTCCCCATCACCTCCATCATGGCCTTTTCCCCATCTCCTCCATCATGGCCTTTTCTCCATCACCTCCATCATGGCCTTCTCCCCCTCACCTCCATCATGGCCTTCTCCCCATCAGCTCCATCATGGCCTTCTCCCCATCACCTCCATCATGGCCTTCTCTCCATCACCCCATCAAGGCCTTCTCCGCCTACACATACACATCGATCCACACACACACATACACACGACACATACATACATACACACACACATCCACTTCACACACATACTACATATTACATCATTGCCTTCTCCATCACTCCCCATCACTCCCATCATCACACTACATACATACACACACATACACAGTCACTCGCACACACACACAGCAGCAGTGACAGGCAGCACAGTACCTCACATGTCCGGTCTGCAGCATCACCGTCTTCTCCCTCCGGCTGCTTCCTGTGTCTCTAGCACAGCAGCCGCGCCGCACAATGATGACGTCATTCAGCCGTGCTGCTATCTGTGTCAGAGAGACACAGGAAGCTCTAGCGCCGGGCAGGAAGGATCTTTGCAGCTCCGCTCCTGCTGTTTTCTCAGGGGAATAAAACAGCAGGAAGCTTACACCGAGTCACAGCAGAGGAAGGATAACTCACATTCTCCAGAGCAGACTGTAACCTGGTGAGAGTTGTGATATCTCCTCTGAACTGCACCTGAACTTCAGTAAATGATAGACTTTTCTTGTATCCTGCCTTATTACTCTGTGCCCTTTACTTCCATCACAATCTCTGGGGGTCTGCCCTGGTTGGAGAGGGTTAAATATCTGCACTGCCATCACCGTCTACTCCCCCAGTAGTATTCTACAGTCGAACACTCCAACTGTTGTAACAAATCACTACATAAATTTTATTCCCATTCAATTCTACCTCTTTTACATGACCACCTGGGGCCACAGACCGGGTCACTGCCACTGTGACATATCCCTTTAAGATGACCGACCCAGCACCGAGTATCCCACGGCTCCTTGGGCACGTCATTTTGGCGTCACGAACAGGATTCGAACAGGATACCGTATGTGCCTAAAGTACTACAGGAGCAACGACCTGCATCAACCGAAGCGGTGAGTCGCACCCCTGCAAGGGTTAACTAGGGGGGAAGATGTCTAATCCCAGTGACACCCAGGGTGCAGCAGCTGCAGCTCCCATATTGCCTCTCACCATGCCTTTTTTAATGGGTGCGACATGGCTGCCACAGTACAATGGAGAATTGCACACCTTAAGTGACTTCAAGGGGAAGCTGCGCAGCATGTGTGAAATTTATCCTATGTCAGAGGAGCAGAAAGTCAGTATACTTACAAGTCAGCTCAGTGGCGTTGCTCAGAGAGAAGTTGAATCTTGGCCAGCTACTGATAAAAAGACTGTAAAAGACATTTTTGCTAAATTAAAGGATACTTTTGACACCCGTACTGCTTCAGAAATAAAGATGCGATTTTTCAGCTGCAGACAGAAACCACAGGACACTGTTGGAGACTATTCCTTAAACCTGCAGGAGTCGCTGCAGGCCATTAAACAAAGTGATCCAGACAGTGTAAGAGATGAGAACAAAATGCTGAAAGAACAGTTCATTGAAGGTCTTTTGTCTGATTCCAGTAAGGCACAACTGCGCTTGATGTCATTACAGAACCCTTTGTTCAGTTTAAAGACAGATCCATACATATCTTAAGACTTTCTACTTATGTCTGCACTGAGCCAGTTAAAGATCCAGCAGTTACGTACCTCCAGGGGGCAGTATCCTCACCCAAGGTGCCTGCAGTACGGCATGTGCAGACTCCAGCTGAAGATTCTATTGTAGATTTACGACTGCAAGTACAGGAACTGACTAAAAATATGTCTGTTCTATGTAAAACTGTTCAGACTCTCCAGACTTATCCCCCCACAGAGAGGATCCAGCTAGCATCAAGCCCGGTTGATCTCCCATGGCGATTGCCAAAGAGGATGCCGCAACATCAGTGGCAACTGACTTGCACCGGCAGGAGAACAGACCGATTTGACTCTTCTGGGAGCGTGGTAGTGGATGGTATCCCCTTCACCACCCTCGTGGACACTGGATCACAGGTTGATAGGGAGAGAGTTAAATTAACCCTTCATAGTTGAGCCAGTGATGTCCAAATTATTCCACAGAGTGTTGCTAGCAACTCAATTGACCAAACGGAGACGTGTCTCTGTATGGGACGATCCAAAGAGATCGGTAACCCGTTTATTGTAGTCACTTCTTTTATAATATTTTGCTTAATTATGCAAAGTTCTCAAATACCAATAACATCATTTCACTTTATAAGCCAATAATATTGCAAGAAGACCAGAAACTACATATATGTCCGCCATTGAAAGTAGTATAGTGGCATATTCTTCAGAGTAGTACACCCCCGGTTCCCTTATATTGCACCTGATAGGAACAGTCAGGTTTCATGACAGCCCATGCCAATTACAAAAAATTATCTTACAGCAAAAAAAATGGAGAAATGAAACCTTCAGAGAATGGATAAAACGAAACTTCAGCTTTGACTTTAGTTTTAACCCTTCACAATCCCCCTAGATACATTTTTTTTAACACATATGCAGCATCAGAGGTGCTATCCCAAGCTAACAGCTTGAGGGGTACTGGTCTTCACATGACTGATGCCGTGTTACCAGTCATGGCTGTCGCGGCGCACCCATGCCCCCTGTATGCTGCAATTCACGAATAACAATTTTTGATGACGGTGGTGGAGATCTTTTGTAGGTAGCCATGTGCTTGGCTTCAACATCTTCATCAAGTAGCCTTTTGAGATCGGTGCAGAGAAGAGCAGGGACAACGTCACCTTTGGTATCATCATTAGCTGTCTTGGTGCAGAATTTCCTAATACATACAGAAGTACACCAAAAAACAAGTTTTAGTATCACATATACAAAAAGGATACAGGCAGCAATGTGTAACAAGCTTTGTAAGATCCCAGCTATCCAGCCCCCATTTCCCTTAAACCAATTGGCTGGATTGAGAAAGGAGAAGGTGTCTGACCACCAACTGTCCTTAGTACGATCATTGTCTTTATTGTATTGATCTCTGCGTCTTCGAATGTCTTCTAACTTTAACTTTAACTTCATAGTACTGTTAGGATCTATATAATGACAGCAAGCGGGTCCAATGACCTGACACATACCACCTTGTGCTGCTGTTAAGTAGTCCAGCACTATAGTAAGTTGATTAGTGACTATAATAATTTGATTTTGGACAGCAACAGTAGTATTAAGTATGTCCAGTATATTCCAAATTTGATCATCTAGATAGTCTGTGGCCCTAACCAATTTATCTCGCATTTGTGTAATCATAGGGTAAATGAAAATGGAACTGACAATTTTATTGGCCACACTCATCTGCACTATATGTGGTCTCCCTGAAGGGCAGAGTGAATTGTCTGCAGCTCTTTTGTATAATGTATGTTTGGGTATAGCCTGTGTATCCAACTGTTTGTTTGGAATAACAAAGGTGGCCAGGGTCAAGCGACCCAGAGAACAAGTACCTCATACCCCTACTGGCAACCATTAATAAGCATTGTCTCCACATACCTAGAACATATCATCAGGTAAATCCCATAGGGCTTAATGTTGCAGCACCAATCTATGAACTAAGTCTATGAATGCAGATACATTCTGAAGCATACACCAAGCTGGAGATTGTCCTAAAGGACTACAATAGCCTACATCGGGATTTCCACAAGTGGGGGTTCCTAGTATATATTCAGAGGACTCATTACAAGATATATTGCCAGGAATACTGGCACAGGTTTCATTAGAACCCTGGGGAAACAAATTAGAAAATTTCCATGACGTATTATGCAACCTTCTTTCAACATTGGTTTGAAGGCATCAGTAGAGTGTGAAGTTACATTGAAGCTGACTTGTAAACCATATGTTGGAATTTGCCCTAGATTTGTTAGACTAGTCTTATTCTTAGGGACCCAAGCCCCTCCTTTGTAGGCCAAATATTGAAGTTGGGTATTGCTTCCTGAAAGGTTACCTTGTCACCAGGGGTATCCTACCCATCCCACAATAGGTATACCAACAGTTAAATTCCATAATTTAGCATTATCTGTGGCATTATTAGCGAGTGTGTCAGAACAGTTAGTCCAAGCAAATAACTCCTCAGGTGGAACAGGGATAGCCAAAAAGGGGATGCTCGTGGCTGACATTGGTGAATACATGCAGATCCAACAGTCTGCCAGAGACTGGGAATTGCCCAACAAATCTCTCAGTAATTTTTCATGATGTTGTATAAACTTATTCAAGGACATTGGGGAATTTAGGCTGTCCCATGCGGTTACCAATAATAATATTGAAAATGCGAAAGACCAGAACATTATGCCCCCTTATTTGCTATTGGCTTGTTTAACCAGCTTGCAGTGCGATGCGTGAATCCAAGTCGGTCTTCCTTCTAGTTTCACTGATGTAGGGGTGATGAGGAGGACTTGATATGGACCGTCATACAAGGGTTCTAGTCCATGCTTCCTGACATGTCTTTTCACGACTAACAAATCACCAGGCTTCAGGTTATGACAGGTGTCGGTTTCTGCTGAATCTGGAAGAGAAGAAGAAACTAGAGCATGGGTGTTAGCAAGATTTTTACTAAGCTGAATAACATATTGAACAGCACGGTCAGTCTCTTCTGATAACTGCTGAGGTTGGAAATTTGCAACTGGGGGCCTAGTACCAAATAATATCTCATATGGGGACAGGCCATGTTTTGCAATAGGGGTAGTACGAATATGGTATAGTACAATGGGTAGGAGCTCTGGCCATGGAGCCGTAGTCTCCTGCATCATTTTGGTCAATTGTCCCTTCAGTGTGCCATTCAACCTCTCAACTTTCCCACTGGATTGTGGGTGGTATGGAGTATGGAGGGCTACAGTGGATCCAAGCATTGTCAGAACTTCTTGGTACACATGAGAAGAAAAGGCTGGGCCTTGGTCACTTTCAACAACTTCTGGAACCCCATATCTGCATATGACTTCCATCACCGGTTTCTTTGCTGTGGTTTTTGCAGTCATGTTGGTAACAGGGAATGCTTACGGCCAACTGGAGAACATGTCAACAACAACCAAACAGTATTCATACCTTCCAGACTTAGGTAACGTGATATGGTCCACCTGGAGCCTTTGGAAAGGATAGTCAGGCTTAGCAAGATGCTTCGGGGGTACACGTTGAAGTTGACCGGGATTACAAGTTTGACAGATATTACAGGCACGGTTGAGCGCTGTCAAAACTGTGGAAATTCCCAGGGCCCAGTAGAATTTTCGCACCAGTGTGAGGGCCTGATTCTTTCCTCGATGTGTAGGTCCATGTGCCCATGTGGCAATAGCAGGGTACATCCGCTTAGGGAGACACACAAGTTGGTCCTTTTTCCAGAGACCATTATCCATTCGTGCCCCATCAGTCTTCCATTGCTTCACCTCTTCCTTTGGAGACATTCTCTGCATCGTCATTAAGCGGTCTCGCAGGGTCCGACAGAAAACTTCAGTCTGTTGTAGATCATCAGGTTCTCGTAGGGTCACTGCTTCTTGTAACTGTTTACGCTGAGAGCGTGTGGTCACCATAGTTGGTATGGTTGGTTCAACGGGTAAAAGAGCGTCGGCTTTTGCTTGCATATCTGCAAATGCGTTGCCAACAGTCTGTGGATGTTCCTAGGACCATGCGCCTTAACTTTGATAATAGCCACCTGAGTAGGTAATTTAATCGAGTCCATGAGGTTTTTAACAGCTTCAGCAGCATTTTTAACTTGGGTTCCGGCAGTAGTACTAAACCCTCGATTGGCCTATAAAGCCCCAAAATCGCGAGCAATACCAAATGCATACTGTGAGTCCGTATATATATTAGCCCGTCTGTTCTTGGCCAAAGTACATGCAGTAGACAGAGCCTGGAGTTCTGCTTCTTGTGCTGACTGTGAAGGTGGGAGTGCAGCTGCGTGCACTACAGTGTCCTCTGTGGTAACAGCGTATCCCGTGTGGAATCGATCAAACTCGTCAGCATATCTTGGTGATGCTCTGACCACTGGGTCGAGGCGGGCCGAATAATAGCCCACTGGTCGTTGCCTGCTGCCATGTGATTGTGTAAGTACCCCTGCTGCGTGTCCTTCATTCTCAGACACATACAAATGGAACGGTCGAGTATAGTCCGGGATACCCAAGGCAGGGGCGGAAGCAATAAGCCGCTTCAACTCAGAGAAGGCATGATGAAGGCTTTCCATGCAAACCGGTGATCTTTCCTTGTAGTTCATTATGCCGTCTTTCAAGGCATTTAAAGGGGGTGCATTATGTGGGATGCATCCGGTATCCACTGACGACAATAAGTGCACAGTCCAAGAAAGCGCTGGAGTTCAGTTTCATCTTTTGGGAAAGGAAGGGAGTTGACAGCTATTTTTCTTTCTTCTGTGCGGTGTCTGACACCCTGAAGGAGACAGTGACCCAAGAATATCACTTGACCAAGGCAGAACTGAAGTTTCGAGGCTGAAACCCGACAGTTCAGTGCTGCCAGATGCTTGAGGAGGCTAACAGTGGCAGCAATGGCTTCCTGCTCCGTCCGTGCACACAACAAAAGATCATCCACATACTGAAGCAGCATAACTTGAGGGTGACCTAACTGCCAGGGCAAGAGACACTCGCTCATGTTTTTTGCAAACTGGTTGGAACTGTTTTGGGCCCCTTGTGGCATAACTGTCCATGTTAACTGTCGTCCCTGAAAACTGAATGCAAACAGAAACTAGCAATCTGGGTTTAACGGAATGCTAAAGAAGGCATTGGCAAGGTCAATGACTGTAAACCAAGCAGCATCCTGGGGTATTTGGGACAAAAGAGTATGTGGATTAGGCACCACTGGAGTTTCCAGAATAGTAGCTGCATTAACTGCCCGTAGATCTTGCATCAGCCGGTACACAGGGGGCTGGCCAGGTGGGGTCTTTTTCTTAACGGGAAACAAGGGCGTATTACATGGAGAAAAACAGGGTACCAGAGCACCATTATCAAGTAACGTTTGTATTTGTTCCTGAAGGCCCCGCTCCTGATCTTGTTTCAAAGGATATTGATGGACTTTGGGAAAAGGGGCACCAGGTTTGAGAAATACTTTTACTGGTTCTACGGGCATTTTCCCTATATCATTTGGACCTTTTGACCAAAGTTTAGATGGTATCTCTGAGAGGTATGGGGTGAGTTGTTGATCCTCAGGCAATATTGGGGGTGGATCTGGGCCTATCAGGGCCATCATAACTGTGGTAAGGGCATGCAAAATACAGATTTCCTCACTGCCTTCATCTGCATAGGGGTTATGTAACCTAAGAACCATCTGACCATCATCTTGGAATTGTATTCTGGAGCGGAACTGTGATAATAAATCTACCCCCAGTAAATTTACTGGACATGTGGGAGAGATCATGAACTGAGCAGTAACCTTGGGGAAGGGTCCCACAGGGATGGATTTTGTAAGAGTATGTTTATTGGGTCTGCCATCTACTCCAATTAAAACAAGCTCTTGATCTGAGAATTGAATAGGGATATCCGTAGGTACATCTGATGATTTGATTATAGAATTGGCCGCCCTAGTGTCTACCATGAACTTAACAAGGGTGTCCCCTACAGGGAGCGTGACGGATGAGCATGCCCCAGGTTTGGTGGAGGACATTGTGATGGAAGACCCTGGTTGGCCAACCCTTCAGTATGGACAATTATCAGGATTTTGGGGCTGTACATAACCGGGGTATCCTCTAGGGTTCCCAGTATTTAGATTACGATTGGAAGAGAGAACTTGAGGGTAGCATCTATCAGCGGGAGTGTGACAGTCCCTCTGAAAGTGACCAAGTCGGCTGCATCGCCAGCATTGTATACGAGAATTGGCACAGCGGATCTGGGGAGGAAGGTTCCTATTCATAGGATTAGCAGAGATATTGGAGTAGGGAGCTGAAGTCTGAGGGGGGGCCAGAGTTTGCTGTGTGCTCCAGTGATAAGGAACCAGCTGTGTACTCGCAGCCGCGCTGGGCACAATGGTGGGGGCTGCTGTTATTGGAGGAACTGGAGCTGCTGCAGCTGCAGCTGCAGGCTTATTTTTGTTTCCCTGCCGCTGCAGAATGGGTTAAATTCTTCTGAAAACTTTTTACTACTTTCAAAGCATCATCCGGAGTGGAATTCTCAACATCAGGTCTAACTGACATTATCGCCTCTTGCAATTCGGGTTTAAGGCCGGACATCAAAGCTGCCACAAAAAGATGTGTATGGGCTTTATTATACAGTGAGAATCCCAGATCTCTAAATACTACCATAAGACGCCCATAGAACTTCTCGGCAGTCTCCCCCTTGTCCTGTGTGACATCTGTGAGAGAGGTAGCTTGGTCCGCCAATCTATCTTGTGCCCAGACCTTTAAAGCATTGCAGAAATCAACACCATTCTCATAGGTTCCCCCATCCAGATCCACATTATACATTATGCCACCCTCAATAATTGGAAAATACCCCTCCCCAGCTTTTACTCAAAGTATGTGCAATAGATCTCTTCGGGGAGTAGAATAAATCTCTCGATTTGATGCCATTTGCCTGTAGAAAGCCATGGGGGAAGTCTCTGGAACGGGTAATTGATTGCAAAGAGTGTCTATTTGTGATGGGGTGAAGGGAGTATACTTTGACCTGTCAGGAGTCGTTTCCACATTTTCTTCTTTAAATTCATATATTACTGACAACTCGGAGGGAGGAGGTAGCGGCAGTACGGGCACAAGAGGCATCTGCTGTGGGAGCGGGGCAGGAGGCTCTGTTACAGTTAGAGATTGTATTGCCTGATGGGCCGTTAGGCGGCTGTCGAGGACAAATCGGACCTCCTCCAATTTTATGGGGTTTCCCTGTATGCACCGTTCTATTGCTGATACTATGACCATGGCAGCATCCTTCCTGGGATATTGAAAAATACCGGCAGAGATTAATGGTATAGCCACTGTACGTTGAGGCATCGTATCGGGGGGAGAGAGGAGGCATACAGGATTGCGTTCTGGACAGCCTCAGTAAGCAATTGTTGGGACCTAGGAATATTGATAGGGTCATATCAATGTCCCACTGCATTTATTACATATTGACACGGCAGCTGTCCTGCTCTGGTTGCTGTGCCCTGTCCTGTTTCTACCTGGCCATACACTTGTATATACGAATCAGATTCTTCCTGTATCATGGGTCCGCCTTTCTGTGAATTTTTTGCGGCCAGTCCTCCAGCATGGCGGAGTTGATTGAGGAACGGAGTCTGACCAGTGGAATCAGCCACTGCATTATTCAGGGCAAATTCTGCCCACCGTAGTAAGGATGCCCAGTCATCCTGCCTGGCCGAGACAAAATGTCGCAGGTATGTGACCAGAGTTTGGTTAGCTTTCTCAACCAACCCGTTCATCTTGGGATGATAAGCGGAGGACAAATTTAGCTCAATACTGAGTAGACTGCAGAGCTCCCTCCGAAACTGAGACGCAAATTGGGGACCTCGGTCACTAACTATCTTGTCCGGCATACCGTGCAAACGAAATACGTGCTTAATGAACAGCGCAGTGAGACCACGGGCAGAAGGCAGCTGCACGAGTGGCACCAGATGCACCATTTTAGAAAAATGATCGGTGACCACCCAGATGACCGTGCTGCCACTGGATTTGGGGAGGCCGACCACAAAATCCATGCCAACCATCTCCCAGGGTCTGTCTGCCACCGGCAAAGGGTAACAATAACCCAGCCAGCCTCTGCCTAGAGGACCTGTTCCGAGCACAAAAGACTCATGCCTGAATGTATTCTCTCATGTCCCGAGCCATATGCGGCCACCAATAAGTCCTTGCCAGAAGTTCCGTGGTCCGCTTATCACCAAAGTGACCACCCACCCTGGACGTGTTTGCCCACGCGAGAATCTCTGGCTGCAGGCGGGGAGGAACAAAGGTCTTGCCCGGTGGCACTGACTCGAGGGCAACCCGAGCCACGGTCCTCAGACTCTCAGAGGGGACGATTAGCCGAAGCTCAGCCTCCTCCACTGACACTACCGAGCGAGAGAGAGAGCATCAGCCAGGACGTTCTTCTCACCGGACAGATAGTGCAAGGTAAAATGGAAGTGGGAGAAGAAGAGCGACCACCTAGCTTGTCGAGAGTTCAAGCGCTGGGCTGTTTGTAAATAGACCAGGAGATGTCTCCACTCGGAAAAGGCCAACTTCATTGCCAGCAGCTCCCTGTCCCCAATGGAGTAGTTTCTCTCCGCCGGTGAGAAGGTCTTTGAGAAGAAGCAGAGATGCTTCCGACCTTGAAAAGGACTGCTCCTGCACCGACAGACGAGGCATCCACCTCTAGGATAAAGGGTTTATCCACATCGGGACAGGGGAGGATAGGAGCGCCAGCAAAATGGGTCTTAAAAGACGAGAAGCCCGCGGAGACCTGTTCTGACCAAACCTTGGGATTGGCTCCCTTTTTGGTGAGGGTGACCAAAGGAGCTACCAGTGTGGAGAAGTGGGGAATGAACTGACGGTAGTAATTAACGAACCTCAAAAAGCACTGCACCGCTTTAAGGGAATGGGGTTCCTGCCATTCCATTACCGCCTGCAATTTGGCAGGATCCATAGCCAACCCCTGGGCCGAGATGATATAGCCCAGGAAAGGTAAAGACTCCTGCTCAAACTGACACTTCTCCAACTTGGCGAAGAGAGAATTCGCCCGCAAGCGGTCGAAGACCTTTCAGACGTCTCTCCGGTGAGAAGCCAAATCTGGAGAGAAGATGAGGATGTCATCCAGATAGAGCACCACCGAGGTGGAGAGCATATTGCAAAAGACATCATTTACGAAGTCCTGGAAGACAGCTGGGGCGTTACAGAGGCTGAAGGGCATGACCAGATACTCATAATGGCCATCCCTGGTATTAAAGGCTGTCTTCTGCTCGTCCCCTTCGCGTATGCGGATCAGGTTGTAAGCCCCTCGTAGGTCTAGCTTAGTGAAGACCCGGGCCCCACGCAACCTGTCGAACAACTCAGAGATCAGGGGAAGAGGATATTTGTTTTTGACGGTTATGGCATTGAGACCTCTGTAATCAACGCACAGGCGCAGCTCTCCACTCTTCTGTACGAAGAAGAATCCCACCCCCGCTGGTGACACCGACTTCCTAATAAACCCCCTTGCCAGGTTCTCACTGATGTACTGGGACATGGCCTCCATCTCCAGAAGGGACAGAGGATATACGCGACCTCGAGGGGTTCTGCGCCTGGCAAGAGGTCTATAGGACAGTCGTAGGGGCGATGGGGCGGAAGGGTCTCAGCGGACTTTTTCAAGAACATGTCCGCGCATTGCTGGTAGTGACTTGGGAGTGCGGAGAGATCCATGAGGGCATCGGTGGAGGCTATCTGAATGCGGTCCTTCACACACCTATCCTCACAGGACTTGCTCCAACCCAGTATTCTCCCCAAGGACCACTCTATATGGGGAGAGTGGCAACGCAACCAGGGAACTCCTAGGAGGACCTGGTTAATGCCCTCGGCGATAATAAGGAGCGACACGGTCTCGTGTAGGGACAGAGGCAGTGAGAGTTTTAATGGAGTAATTGATGGGTAATTTGCAAGGGTAATGTCGAAACGTTCACCACCCTGATGGTGACCAGCTGAGGTAGCATAACCAATGGGACTGCGTGCTCCAGAATCTACGCAAACCTCCACCGCCAGAGGAGAGGAGCCGAACTCCAACACCCCCTTAAAGGTTAGCTTGGAGGAAAACAGTGTGGTGTCTCGTAACCCTCTTACTGTTGCCACTAGACGCGGACATCTCTGAACGCTGTGGGCACCTATTGGCAAGGTGACCAGACTGTCGGCAGTGAGCGTGGGCTATGGAGGTTCGATCTGGGCAGAACTTAGAGCCCGTGTGAGGCACCTCCCTAACTGCCGACAACTCGAACGCTCGATCGGGAGGCTCCAGAGGTTTGGAGAAAGTTGGAGCCAACCTAAACCTCTGTCTGGACTGGGAGCGCTCCAACCCTCGCTCGAAGAAGCGGAGATTAATATGGTTGGAGATGGTAATGAGCTCCTCCAGAGTGCCGGGAACCTCCCGAGTGGCCACAGCATCCTTAACGTGGTCAGCCAAACCCCTCCAAAAAATTGGGGTATTGTCTGACCATTCCAGCTCGGAAGCCAGTGTCCGAAACCAAATGGCATACTTATTGACCAGGAATGAACCCTGTGTCAAGGCCAACAGTTGGAGCGCGGTATCGCGTGTGTTAGGAGTCGGATTTCTGTGTTTACTCAGCAGAGATCCAAATCCTCACATTCTGCACTCTCCTGTTTTTCCACTGCAGAAGAGATTGCAGAGGAGATTGCCTTGCAGCAAATCCCTCCTGAGGCTGTCCTTCTGTCCTCTTACTGGGCATGCTCATGGGATGATCTCCTATTGGAGAGCGGGAGTCATGTGCTCAGGTCCCGCTCCAGTTCTCATTGGTCCATCTCAGAGATCTGGAAGCGTGCAGAAGGTCCCGCTTGCTATAAAAGGCGCGCATGTGTGGCGCCCCCAGGAGTATGGTCGCCACAGTGGCATTACCTTCCTCCTAGGGAGGGTGATGTCATGCATGGAAGCCATAAAGGATCTCTCTTGCAGTTAATCACAACACACAACACAGTTCTCATTCCAGGCCAGCAGAGGGAGCTCTGAACCCAAAACTGGGGGAAGAGCTGCTCTCTGAGGGCCAGGAAGGGGAAATTAGGAGTTCGTGTGAGGAGAGCAACGTGTGTGGACGTGAGGAGAAGAGCTGGGGGATTGAGCAGAGAGTTCAGGCTCATTCCCAGCTGTAGTGCATGATTTGGAGCCCGGTATCCATGGCTGTACGGACACTGGTGGTCCTGCAACAGAAATCGGAGGAATAGGAAGCTGTAAATGCTCCATTCGCACATAAGACTCAGAGGCACAACAGCGATGTGTGAGCCAGAAGAGAAAGGCTACAGCTGTCTGCCATACGAGGGCGTTCTAAAGAGAAATAAGCAAGTGGAACTTCAGTGTAACACAGTACTGCAAGTACCTTAAAACTAAGCGCTAGGAAGGAGACTACACAACCCATCTGCCTAGAGAGATTCCTAAGTTGCTTCCAGGCTAGCCAGCTCCTGTGCCATCTGTAATCTGGACCCTGGACTGCATTTGCCAAGCAAAGTAAAGGTAAAGAAACTGCACCCTGTTGTGTCCTTGATTTCTTCCTTCAAACTCTCCAGCACTGCTACATCTCTGTACCAAACACTACACCCTCTTCCTCAACATCTACCCTCTTCATCTACTCTGCCCTGGGACTACAGCACTGCCTGTGGAGGGCCACCCCATCATTGCTGCACCCCACCATCTGTCCCAAAGGATCTGTCTGCAGCGTCGGCTTAACACCTTCATTGCCGAACACCACAGGTGGCATCACAAATCATTCACTCATAAACTTTATTCCATCACTTCATCCCTTTTACATGGGTGCCCAGGGCCATGGACCAGGTCACCGCTGCTGTGAAATTCCCCTCTGAGAGACCGGCCCGGTACCGAGTACCCCACAGCCCTGGGAGGGCGACCCATTTTGGCATCATGAACAGGATTTATGGAGCCCGGTGTCTCCGGGTCCTGTGTGCCAGAGACTGTGTTTTGTGCCATAGACTATTTGTGCAATTGCCGCCATTACCCCGCTGCTTGGCGTGCACAGGAAGCAAAAGGGGCGGGCCATCGTGGGCAGAGCCAGCCGAAAAGCGCAAAACAGTGAAGTGCGGCGCGGGAAGAGGCCAGCGCGCGAGAAGTGAGAAGCCGAGGCCTGCAGTCCCGGCGTCCCCCGATCCTCCAGCCTGCAGAATGGCAGCCAGTAAGCAAGCAAAACTCAGGGCCTGGCAAACATTAACTAGGGGGGAAGAGAATGTCTGAAGCGAGAGCAGACGCAGCGGCGGACGCCACTGCAAACCCCACAGTGCCACAAGCTGCAGGGCCCAGCGCAGCTGCGACTCCCATAGCGCCGCTGCATCCAGCAGCCAGCACTGCCTCCACAGCGCCACAAGAACCAGCGCCCACTGCAGAGGTCTCCATAATGCCACTGTCCATGCCGTATATACCGGGAGCAGCCTGGCTACTGCAGTACTCAGGGGAGTCACATACCCTGATTGAATTTAAAGAGAGACTGTGCAGTTTGTATGAAAGCCAGAAATTGAACATCCTTATTGGGCAGCTGACTGGTGCAGCGCAAAGGGAAGTAAAAGCCTGGCAGGACACTGATAAAGAGACTGTTAAAAAGATCCTTGCTAAGCTAAGAAGCACCTTTGACACCCGCCCTGCAGCTGAAATAAAGATGAGATTCTTTGGGTGTAAGCAGAGAGCGCAGGACAGTATACGGGACTATGCCCTTAACCTGCAGGAGGCACTGCGAGCCATCAAGCAGATTGATCCAGACAGTGTGAAAGATGGAGACAGACTGCTAAAGAAGCAATTTATTGAGGGCCTCCTATCCAGTACCCACAGAGCACAGCTGCGCATTATAGCCCTACAAAACCCTGACCTAGACTTTGCAGACTTCAAGGACAAGGCTATCCGGGTGCTGCATGAACCAATTGTCAGCCGTACAGTGCCCCCTAGGTGCCCAGCGATCACATACCACTAAGAAGCTGCATCTTTACCTCCCAGCCCTGTGGAGGCTGATGCACAGACTGTGGACAAAGACCCATCTGCCGAACTGCGTCTTCAGGTCCAGGAGCTGACCAAAAGTATGGCTGCATTTGTCAAAACTGTGCAGTCCCTGCAGGTGTCATCCAAGGAGAAGATCCAGCTGGCCTCCAGTCCAGAGGATGTCCCGTGGCTACGGAAGAAGAGGATCCCACCACGCCGAGGGAGAGACAATGATCGCTATGACCTGGATGGATATCCCAACTGTCGTCGCTGCTACAAGGCAGACCACATCGCAAGATTCTGCTACCCTGGGGCAGAGGGCCAACCCACAGGAGTAGGACCACAAGGCCCAAAGAACTGGCGAGCCAAGTATGTCGGAGGGCGACCGGTCCTCCCAGTGGTGATTGGCGGCATCCCCATGAAGGCTTTGCTGGACACTGGCTCTCAGGTGACAACTATGCCATATATCCTTTACAAGCGATATTGGGCTGACTCTGAACTTACTCGCGACCCAAGTGATGAACTGACAGTAGTTGCCAGCAATGGTAAGTCTTTGCCGCAAGTAGGATGTAAAGAGATTACCATTAAAGTAGGGTGAGTAGAGTTAAAATCTCAAGGTCTGATAGTTGTAGACATTGATCGACGAGAATGTAACCTAATGAGGACCTTAGGTACTAATGTGATTGAAAATTGTCTTGCCGAGGTTATTGTTTTGTTGCAACAGGTGGCTGAGACTGCTGGTTCCAGTGAACAACGAGTCCTGCAGAAGGAGATCAAGGCCCTGATGCAAAGACAGCAGGTAGAACTCTCTGGCGGAGAAATTGGCAGCGTCAGAGTGAGTGATTCTTTCGCCATTGCGATACCCCCCAGATGTGAAATGTTAATTTGGTGTCGAGCAGCCATAGGCCTCAGAGGAAAAGATTACCAAGCATTGGTAGAGCCAGTGTACTTTGATAGCCGGCCCACTGTCCTGACAGGCAGAGGTGTAGTTGATGTCCGCAAAGGGAGAGTACCTGTACGCCTCTTGAATTGTGGGGAGGAGGAGGCCACAATACCTCGGTATGCCAGTTGCTAAGCTGCTTACTGTCTGTAACAACGCAATACAGGCAGCAGAGCCCTTGGTCTCATCTGACCAGCCCTTGGTCTCATCCGACCAGGTGGAGGACAATGGCTCTGTAAAGTAGCTAGAGGAGTGGTGTCAACAGCTGCATGTGGGAACTGACTCCATCCCTTCATACCAAAAGTGTGGGGTTTACCGAGTGACTCAGGAGTATGAGCGGGTATTCAGTAAACACCCACTAGATTTTGGGCAGGCAAAAGGGGTTCAACATCATATCCCCACTGGAGATCATCCACCCATTAAAGAAAGGTACCGGCCTATACCCCTAACACAATATCAATGTGCCAAAAGTATGTTGCGGGAAATGAAGGAGGCTGGGGTGCTCAGAGACAGTTGTAGCCCCTGGGCAGCCCCAATAGTCTTTGTGAAAAAGAAAGATGGTACCATGAGAATGTGTGTTGATTACTGAAAAATTAACAGCATTACACATAAGGATGCCTACCCATTACCCAGAATTGAGGAGTCACTGCACTTAAAACTGCTAACTATTTTTCCACCATAGATCTCACTAGTGGGTATTGGCAGGTTCCCGTGGCAGAGGCAGACAAGGAGATGTCATTTATGAGCTATTTTAGGTGGGCTGGTTTAAGGGCATAAAGATTAAAAATGTTAAAAAACGTTCAAAAGTTTCGGTAAATTTCCGATATTTTCAGAAATAAATGCAAGTTATATCGAACAAATGTTACCACTATCATAAAGTACAATATGTCAGGAAAAACAAATCTCAATAGCTGAGATACATTGAAGCATTCCTGAGTTATTACCTCGAAGTGACACTGGTTAGAATTGTAAAAATTGGCCCAGTCACAAAGGCAAATAAAGGCTCTTGCACGAAAGGGTTAATGTATCCTTCTCCTGAAGGTGGGATGTCACTTTATTTTTCTGAAGATACAAGGGGATATTTCTAAAGGAAAGAGCCCTGGATTGAAAGTATCTGACCTCTTCATGTATTGATACTGCTGCCCCGAGGAATTTTTAGTACTGTAAATGCATCGGTACTTGATATTAGGCATCCTTGAAATCTTTGACTGCCATGTAACACCTCGGATAGAGGACTTAGTATGCTGTTCTTACTGATGACATCTTGAAAGTTGAGATTTTCAGTTATTTATTTAATGCTTTTAAATGTATTATTGTCCTGAATGAATTGTTTGTTTGTTTTTATCATGAATGAAGAGGAGTAGAACCCCTTCTTTCTTTCTTCTGGTAGAATTTTTATCAATACCTGATTGTTTACCTATGACCTCTGTCTCTAGTGCTAGTTGTTCCTGCAGGGATGCTTGTGGAGATGTCCTGACTGCATTTCTCTCCTGCAGATGAGTATGAAAATTCAGTTTTAAACCTGACTATTAGGGCTCATACTCACTTGCGAGAGACTCACATGATTCTGGTGCGAGTCTCTCGCCTGAAAACCTGGCACCATAGCGATATCGCTATGTAAAACCCCTTTTACACTCTTACTTTGACGCAAAAGATCTATCCGATAACAGGGGGATCTTCTGGCTTTCTTTTTTCCCCTAAACTTCCTATCTTCTCAGTGGGATAGCGATTTTAGGGTATTCTGTACCTCTGTCCTGATTAGGGCTCTTAATCTTGTTGCAAATTTGGGGGATTCCTTAGAGTCTGTTCTATGTAAGATTAACATAACCTTTTCGGCCATGTTCTGGCCAATCCCTGTCCCCAGAGGGCACACTCTCTGAGGTTGGAATTAGCCATACACTTTCTAGGGATCTCCTATCTCCCCGCTCCAAGAAAGAGAAAAGACAGAAGAAACAAAAGAGCTCCCATTAACATGATGGACTTTCCCGAGGATCACTCACCACTCAGAAGATATTTAGAATTGAGAGTCCTCAGTGGTTGATACCTTTTAATGGCTAACTGAAAAGATGTAATATACAGCAATTAGTGAAATTTAAAACTTAACTTTTACTAATATAATAAAAGATTAGAACAACATGTGTGTCACCAAGATTCATATAAATGGTCGATTAAGTGAGGATACCTGATAATACAACAAAGAATCAGGTCCCAAAACGACCCATACAAGGATATTTGTTACCGAAGTGCAACTAGACAACAAATCATAGGATATGGCCTTAATAGTTCATTGTACACGCCATAACCAAAAAACCTTCACATATATATAAATGCAGTTATTGAAAGCCCATAATAATGGCTATACATATATACAATATGAATGAGATCATTGAAGCAATGAAAAAATTAGAACAATCTCACCCAAGAGTTGAAAGAAAGACGGGAGTCTTCAGGGGTCACACCGTGACCGAGTTCCCTGGAAGGAGAAATAGGGAGGACAATACCCTGTCAGTCCCTATGGGGCTAGCAGTCATCTAATCCCCAGAACTCCCGCCCTGACAAGGGCAGTCCACAACTAACCCTATTGCACATGCCCTGCACTTTCCGTAAAACGGGGGGTGTCTTAGTCCCAGCGCGTTTCGTCCAAGCGAACTCCTCAGAGGACTAGCTTGTCATAAAGTGCCATAGTGCTAAAGCTGAAGAGACAGTTGTAACCTTCTACTCTCAATGCTATCTGCAGAGAGTGAAGGGAAAAGGGCATATTTATAAGAATACACTTCATGTGTAATCACCAAAATGATTAAAATATGTCACTATAATCATTTCAGCTGTGGTTCATGATAATATCAAAGGAATCTCCCAGTATCATACCTGTTTGCTGCCAGTTTCAAAAAAACGCGCCATTAACATGGTGGTCTGCGATGCATGTCATAGGTGTGCGCCACTCACTAGAATGCACGGCATTTCCAGCAGCGTACACGCTAAAAGATGCCGACCTGCGCATCAACGTTGTCAACACGCCATACACGTAAATATGCCCTTTTCCCTTCACTCTGTGCAGATAGCATTGAGAGTAGAAGGTTACAACTGTCTCTTCAGCTTTAGCACTATGGCACTTTATGACAAGCTAGTCCCCTGAGGAGATCGCTTGGACAAAACGCGTTGTGACTAAGACACCCCCCTTTTTAGGGAAAGTGCAGGGCATGTGCAATAGGGTTAGCTGTGGACTGCCCTTGTCAGGGCGGGAGTTCTGGGGATTAGATGACTGCTAGCCCCATAGGGACTGACAGGGTATTGTCCTCTGTTGTGAGTTCATTTTCCCCTTCGTCACTGAGGTCTGGTGAACTCCCTATTCTTGTGAGGGAAGGTAGTGAGCCTGATTATCAGGCACCTGAGCCTAAAGATGATGATTGGCTGAGTGGAGTCACTGACTGGATATAAGGCTGCCGACGCCCTTCTGCCCTGCGGGTGATTTCTCTGTGGACTTCTAGGACACCAGTCTGATTCCTGCTCCTCTAAAGCTAAGTTTGCTGCCTTGCCTTTTTGCATTTGTGTTTTGCTTTTTGCCTTGCTTTGCTGATTCTGCCATTCCCGGCTGGGGTGAGCTGAATCTCCTTTTGCCTGTTGCTCTGTCTTCAGAATATTCCTGAGTACTGACATAGTCTTTTTGAAGCCTAGCGTCTTCAGGGCCTTTTTCACTGTCAGTCGGTTGGCTCTTATTTTCATAGGGTTTTTCACAGATTGCAGACAGCAGCCTTCCTGTCCTTTCCTATCTAGTTAGCTTGGGCCCCGTCTTTGCTCAATCTATCTTTCTGTCTGTGTTGTGTTCTTTCTACTTGCTTCACCGTCATTATTTGTGGGGGGCTGCCTTTTGCTTTGGGGTCTGCTCTGTGGCAGTTTAGATTTCCCTTTCTGTCTTTAGGCTATCTAGTTCTCCGGCTGTGATCGAGGGGTCTAGGGCATCGTAGGAACCCCCCACGGCTACTGCTAGTTGTATTGATAGGTTCAGGGGTCTGCAATCCGATAGCTGCCAACCTCTCTGGTTTTCTGGACTTAGCTTGCATTTCTGTTTTTGCCTCCTGCGGTGACTCAATCATAACAGAATCACCCGCCATACCGCAGATCCTAGGGTACTCAATTGCAGGAAAGAATTGTGTTTAAAAAAAAAAAAAAAAAAAAAAAAGGTGTGTATATTCTTTCCTCTATATCTCTGAGGCCGCAGGGGGAATTTTTTTTTTCTCTCAATGGAGATAAAGCAATTATCTGATCATGTGGAGCAGCTCGCTGCGGAAGTGCGGGGAATTTCCGCCTACCTTGCTCGTTCGCATGCTGTTGAACCAAAGATCCCTATACCTGATTTATTTTTTGGGGATCGATCTAAATTTTTGAGTTTCAAAAATAATTGTAAATTATTTTTTGCCTTGAAGCCTAACTCGTCAGGGAGCTCTGCGCAGCAGGTTAAAATTGTCATCTCTTTGCTGCGTGGCGATCCCCAGGATTGGACGTTTTCTTTGAAACCAGATGATCCTATTCTGACTAATGTGAACGCATTCTTTCAAGCCTTGGGGTTGTTATATGACGAACCTAATGCTATTGATCAGGGTGAAAAGACCCTGTTGGCATTGAACCAGGGTCGAGATTCTGCAGAGTTGTACTGTCAAAAGTTCCGAAAGTGGGCGGTCCTTACTACCTGGAATGATAATGCCTTGGCTGCTCTCTTTCGGAAGGGTTTGTCAGAAGCTGTAAAAGATACTATGGTGGGATTTCCTGTTCCCTCTGGTCTGGACGATTCTATGGCATTAACCATCCAGGTTGATCGGCGTTTATGTGAATGCAGGATTGCACGAGAGGTGTTGCCACCGGTTGAACAGATGTCTGAACCTATGCAATGTGATAGAGTTTTGTCTAAGGCGCAACGTCAGGAGTTCAGAAGGCGTAATAAGCTGTGTTTTTTCTGTGGAGATGCCTCGCATATTATTTCTGTTTGTCCTAAACGAGAGAAACGCTTTGCATACACGTTTTCTGTTGGTGGTGTTCAACCTAAGTTTCTTCTGGCAATTACTCTGATCTGCTCCCTCTCCACATTTTCCGCCAAGGCTTTTGTGGATTCGGGAGCAGCGCTAAACCTAATGGACTTGGATTTTGCTAAACGTTGTGGATTTCCGATGACACCTCTGCAGACGCCTATCCCTTTGAGGGGGATTGATGCTACTCCTTTGGCGAAAAATAAACCTCAGTTTTGGACCCAGGTGGTCATGCGGGTCGCCCCAGACCATCAAGAAAATTGCAGATTTTTGGTGTTGCATGGTCTGCATGATGCCATTGTTCTGGGGTTTCCCTGGTTGAAAATTCATAATCCAGTTTTGGATTGGAAATCTGTGTCTGTGGTGAGTTGGGGTTGTCGGTGTGCCTTTAGTGAGGCTCCGGATTTTTCCACCTCTCCTCAGTCGCATGATGTTCCTGACTATTTGGCGGACTTTTATGATGTATTTAGTGAGAATGAGTCTGCGTCCTAGCCTCCTCATAGGAGTTATGACTGTGCAATTGAACTGAGCCCGGGGTGTAAATTTCCCAAGGGTCGGCTCTTCAATTTATCTGTACCCGAGCATGAGGCTATGCGGTCCTATATTAAGGAGGCGTTGGAGAAGGGTCATATTAGACCATCCTCTTCACCCTTAGGTGCCGGGTTTTTTTTTTGTGGCCAAAAAGGATGGTTCTTTAAGGCCTTGTATTGATTATCGTGCCCTCAACAAAATTACTATTAAATATCAGTATCCGTTACCCCTGATTTCGGATCTATTCTCTAGAGTTAGAGGTGCTTGCTGGTTTACCAAGCTTGACCTCAGGGGGGCATATAATCTTATTCGCATTAAGCAGGGGGATGAATGGAAGACGGCGTTTAATACCCCGGAGGGACATTTTGAGTACCTGGTGATGCCTTTTGGGCTCACTAATGCCCCTTCGGTCTTCCAGTGCTTCATGAACGATATTTTCCGAGACTTTGTCGATAAATTTTTGATTATCTATCTGGATGATATTTTGATCTTCTCCAAGGATTGGGATTCTCATGTGGAACATATTCGGACTGTGTTCCGAATCTTGAGGGAGAATTCCCTGTATGTCAAAGGATCGAAATGCCTTTTTGGAGTACAGAGGATTTCATTTTTGGGATTTATTTTGTCTCCGTCAACTATTGAAATGGATCCAGCCAAGGTACAGGCCATTTATGATTGGGTTCAGCCCACTTCTTTGAAGGCCCTCCAGAAGTTTTTGGGTTTTGCTAATTTTTATCGGAAATTTATAGCAAAATTTTCTAGTATTGCCAAGCCATTGACTGATCTGACTAAGAAGGGTGCTGATGTGTTGAATTTGTCTCCGGAGGCTGTTGCTTCCTTTCAGGAGCTGAAGCGGAGATTTACCTCCGTCCCGGTTTTGCGGCAACCTGATGTCTCACTCCCATTCCAGGTAGAGGTGGATGCTTCTGAGATTGGTGCAGGAGCTGTTTTGTCCCAAAAGGATCCTGTAACATCTAAAATGAATCCCTGTGCTTTCTTTTCCCGAAAGTTCTCTCCATCTGAACGTAACTATGATGTGGGGAATCGGGAACTGTTGGCCATGAAATGGGCATTTGAGGAGTGGAGACATTGTTTGGAGGGAGCTAAACATCAAGTTGTGGTCCTCACTGACCAAAAGAATTTGATTTACCTAGAGTCGGCTAAACGCTTGAACCCTAGACAGGCTAGGTGGGCCTTGTTTTTTTACACGTTTTGATTTTGTGGTCTCTTTTCTTCCTGGAACTAAGAATGTCAAGGCAGATGCCCTCTCTAGGAGCTTCTTTGCTGATTCTCCTGTGGTGACCAAGCCTGCTACCATCTTAGGTGAAGGGGTAGTTCTTTCTGCCATCTCGCCCGATTTGAGACTTGCTCTGCAAGAGTTCCAGGAGGACAAACCTGAGCGTTGTCCCAGTGGAAAGTTGTATGTTCCTGACCAGTGGAAGAAGAGAGTGATGTCTGAAGTTCATTGCTCTGCATTGGCTGGTCATCCAGGTATTTTTGGTACTAGAGATCTGGTGAGTCGCTCTTTTTGGTGGCCCACCTTGTCTCATGATGTCAGGAATTTTGTGCAGTCCTGTGGGACTTGCTCCCGGTCTAAATCTTGTTCTCGCTCTAGTGGGTTGTTGATGCCTTTGCCGGTCCCCAGGAGGCCATGGACCCATATTTCAATGGATTTCATCTCTGATATGCCGGTCTCTCAAAGAATGACTGTTATTTGGGTGATTTGTGATAGGTTCTCTAAGGTGGTTCATCTTGTACCACTCCCTAAGTTGCCGTCTTCCTCTGAGTTGGTGCCCCTGTTTTTGCAACAGGTGGTTCGCTTGCATGGGATTCCTGAGAACATTGTATCTGACAGAGGAGTTCAGTTTGTGTCTAGATTTTGGAGGACTTTCTGTTCCAAGCTGGGAATTCAGTTGTCCTTCTCCTCTGCTTTTCACCCTCAGACCAATGGGCAGACAGAGAGAACAAACCAGACCTTGGAGTCGTATTTGAGATGTTTTATTTCCACTGATCAGGATGATTGGGTTTCATTTTTGCCCTTGGCCGAATTTGCTTTAAATAATAGAGCTAGTTCTGCCACTTTGATGTCACCTTTTTTTTGTAACTTTGGGTTTCATCCTCGATTTTCTTCAGGGCAGGTGGAGCCTTCTGCCTGCCCAAGTGTTGACACTGTGGTGGAGAGAATGCACCAGATCTGGGACCAAGTGGTGGATAAGTTATCTCTCTCCCAGGAAAAGGCCCAGCGGTTTTCCAATTGACATAGGACCATTGGTCCCCACTTTAAGATTGGTGATATGGTGTGGTTATCATCAAAAAATATTGCTATGAAGGTGGCTTCTCCTAAGTTTAAGCCTAGATTTATTGGACCTTACAAGATTTTGGAGATTATTAATCCGGTCTCTTTTCGTTTGGCTCTTCCTGTCACATTTAAAATCCATAATGTGTTCCAAAAGTCCTTGTTGAAGAGGTTTGTTGAACCAGTTGTTCCTGGGGTGGCACCTCCGGACCCTGTATTGGTTGAAGCTAACATGGAATATGAGGTAGAGAAAATACTGGATTCCCGTCTGGCTAGACGGAGACTCCAGTATTTGGTTAAGTGGAAGGGTTATGGTCAGGAGGACAATTCCTGGGTCTCTGCCTCTGATATTCATGCCAAAAGATTGGTGCGTGCCTTTCATCGGGCTCACCCTGATCGCCCTGGTGGCGTGGTTGAGGGTTCGGTGACCCCTCCTCAAGGGGGAGGTACTGTTGTGAGTTCATTTTCCCCTTCATCACTGAGGTCTGGTGAACTCCCTATTCTTGTGAGGGAAGGTAGTGAGCCTGATTATCAGGCACCTGAGCCTAAAGATGATGATTGGCTGAGTGGAGTCACTGACTGGATATAAGGCTGCCGACGCCCTTCTGCCCTGCGGGTGATTTCTCTGTGGACTTCTAGGACACCAGTCTGATTCCTGCTCCTCTAAAGCTAAGTTTGCTGCCTTGCCTTTTTGCATTTGTGTTTTGCTTTTTGCCTTGCTTTGCTGATTCTGCCATTCCCGGCTGGGGTGAGCTGAATCTCCTTTTGCCTGTTGCTCTGTCTTCAGAATATTCCTGAGTACTGACATAGTCTTTTTGAAGCCTATACGTCTTCAGGGCCTTTTTCACTGTCAGTCGGTTGGCTCTTATTTTCATAGGGTTTTTCACGGATTGCAGACAGCAGCCTTCCTGTCCTTTCCTATCTAGTTAGCTTGGGCCCCGTCTTTGCTCAGTCTATCTTTCTGTCTGTGTTGTGTTCTTTCTTCTTGCTTCACCGTCATTATTTGTGGGGGGCTGCCTTTTGCTTTGGGGTCTGCTCTGGGGCAGTTTAGATTTCCCTTTCTGTCTTTAGGCTATCTAGTTCTCCGGCTGTGATCGAGGGGTCTAGGGCATCGTAGGACCCCCCACGGCTACTGCTAGTTGTGTTGATAGGTTCAGGGGTCTGCAATCCGATAGCTGCCAACCTCTCTGGTTTTCTGGACTTAGCTTGCATTTCTGTTTTTGCCTCCTGCGGTGACTCAATCATAACAGTCCTCCCTATTTCTCCATCCAGGGAACTCGGTCACGGTGTGACCCCTGAAGACTCCCATCTTTCTTTCAACTCTTGGGTGAGATTGTTCTAATTTTTGCGTTGCTGCAATTATCTCATTCATATTGTATATATGTATAGCCATTATTATGGGCTTTCAATAACTGCATTTATATATATGTGAAGGTTTTTTGGTTATGGCGTGTATAATGAACTATTAAGGCCATATCCTATGATTTGTTGACTAGTTGCACTTAGGTAACAAATATCCTTGTATGGGTCGTTTTGGGACCTGATTCTTTGTTGTATTATCAGGTATCCTCACTTAATCGACCATTTTTATGAATCTTGGTGACACACATGTTGTTCTAATCTTTTATTATATTAGTAAAAGTTAAGTTTTAAATTTCTCTTATTGCTGTATATTACATTATGTTTATTTTTCTTTGGTGAATTCAGCACATGTCAATCACCGACAGAGTGCTTATTGCTTTATATTCTAACTGAAAAGATGGTAATACATTGCAAGCTTTCGGGACTACTCAGGTCTCTTCATCAGGCTAGAGTAATACAACGTTAGTCCAGCCTGATGAAGAGACCTGAGTAGTCTCGAAAGCTTGCAATGTGTTACCATCTTTTCAGTTAGCCATTAAAAGGTATCAACCACTGAGGACTCTCAATTCTAAATATTTTTCTATCTACTGGCTAACACGGTACAAAGATATATATCTTTCCACTCAAAAGATATTAAGGGTACCAGATCAAGGAAGCAGGAACACATCCAAAAAAATCTCCTCTGTAGACTGCGGATTCCTCCACTGTACTAGAGCTATGTTGACTCAATCTGGAGTTCTCGACATCTCGCAAACCACCTGGGTGACCACCAATGCTGTTGCCCCGTCAACCTGCATGTGGCTGCTGGAGTGCCCGCTTCTTCCTGTGAGGTTGACTCAGATGTCGTGGTCGCTGCCTCCTGTACTATTCCGGCTGCGGCAGCAGCATTGGATGCTGCTCCTGTGGCCGCTGTGCCTCCATGGTGACATGAGTCCAGCCTGACCGTCAGTCAACCTTTACATAGGTCTTGGGACCACTGGCCAGCATGTACTTCCCAGCTTCCGGTGCCCACGCCCAAAAGTAGGGGTCATGTGTCACCAGTGCCTTCCATTGGGGTGCGACTTCTGGGGTCGTGCTTCGGACATGTGCATAACCAGGATGTGCGGCCACTGGGCACCAGTCATGAACAAAATGCAGGTTCTGCCGCTCATGCTCGCTCGTTGAAGAGACCCACGTGGGCCCACTGCAGTGCTTCCAGCTACCCTGATGTCGGCCACAGTAGAAACACTCTCCTGCCAGGAACTGACTGGCCCAGGCCTGGGAATAGGTAATTTTCCACCTTCTGTCTTCTTTCCGCCGTTTTTTCAGCAAGGTTTCCCGTCAAGGACAGGAAGCCAACTGATTTGACGAGAGGTATTCCCCTTTTTTATCATGAAAGGTTTCCTGTTATGAATGGGTCACCAAGGAGAAAAAAGCAAAACAAGCTAAGTCACAGAAACCAGAGAGGTTGGTAACTATGCAGATTGCAGATCCCTGATCCTACCACACAACTAGCAGCAGCCGTGGAGTGTACCTACGATGTTCCTAGACGCTTCGTCACAGCCGGAGGACTAAATAAGCCTGAAGCATGAAAAGGGGAAAACTAACTGCCCCAGAGCAGACCCCAAAGGAATAGATAGCCCCCACACATGTATTGATGGTGAAACAAGATGAAGGCACAAACACAGGCAGGAAAATAGGCTGAGCAAACGATGGGGCCCAAACTAACTAGAGAGGAAAGGAAAGGAAAGACACTGTCTGCAACCTGCAAAAAAACCCTACAAAAATAATGTCCAACACTTCTGATAGCAAAATTAACCCTGAAGTCACTAGACTTCTCCCATTATAACAGCACTCTGAAATATTCTGAGACAGAGCAAAAAGAGACCAAACTAGTAAGGGACAAAAAGCAAATTGGCAAAATACTGATAAATAAGAGTGGAAATTCAGCACAGCCCCCAGCAGGGGCTGGCTGACACACCAAAAAACTGAATAGACCAACAAAATCAAGTGTGAACATTAGCAGAAAAACTTAGCTTTAGATGACTGGAACAGAGCTGAAAACCAAGAGCTGACAAGCCAGAAGGAATCACCAGCAACTGAATAGGGTGTCGGCTGTCTTAAATCCAATCTCAGACTCCTTTGATCTAATCGTCATCCTCATTCTCAGGTGGCAGATCTCCACCGATCAAATCAGCCTCTCTACCTCCTGTTACCACCAGAGGGAGTCTGGAAGGAGAACTCACAACTGGTGAACCAGAGAATGAACTCACAACAGTTTCCTGTCCTTGAAGGGTGGATCCATTTTGTTGTTTGTACTGTCATGGGTGACAGAAAAATAGAACATTTTGGTATCAACTCCACTCAACGTGTTTGAAGGAAGAAGAAGGATGAGTACATCTCCAAGAACACCATGCCAACCATGAAACATGGTGGGGGAAACATCATACTTTTGGGGTGCTTTTCTGCAAAAGGTACATAATGAGTGCACCGTATTGAAGGGAGGATGAATGGGGTCATTCATTGTGAGATTTTGGCCAACAACCTCCTTCCCTCAGTAAGAGCATTGAAGATGAGCTGTGGCTGGGTCTTCAAGCATGACAATGACCTGAAGCACACAGCCAGGGCAACTAAGGAGTGGCTCCAAAAGAAGCATTTCAAGGTCTTGGATTAGCCTAGCCAGTTTCCACACCTGAACCCAATAGAAAATCTTTGGAGGATGCTGAAACTCAATGTTGCCCAGAGACAGCCCCGAAACCTGAAAGATCTAGAGATGATCTCTATGGTGGTGTGGGCCAAATTCCTGCTGCAGTGTGTGCAAACTAGGTCAAGAACTACAATAAACTTCTGACCTCTGCAATTGCAGACAATGGTTTCTGTACCAAATATGAAGTTATTTTTCTCCATTGTATCAAATACTTATTTCATGCAATAAAATGCAAATTAATTATATTCAAATCATACAATGTGATTTTCTAGATTTTTTTAGATTCTGTCTCTCACAGTTGAAGTGTACCTATGCTAAAAATTAGAGGCCTCTCCATTCTTGGTAGGTGTTAAAACTTGCAAAATCGGCAGTGTATCAAATACCGTATACACTCGTGTATAAGCCGAGATTTTCAGCCCATTTTTTGGGCTGAAATTACCCCTCTCAGCTTATATGCGAGTCATATACCGGGGGTCAGATCATAATTTCCCCCCTGGCGCATCTCTGCAGCCCCCCTGCTTGTCCCACGGTCTCCCTTCCTTCCTTCAGCGGTCACATGGTACCACTCATTAAAGTCATGAATATGCACATATTTATGACTTTAATGAGTGGTACCACGTGACAGCTGAAGGAAGGAAGGGAGACTGTGGGAGAAGCGAGGCTGCAGAGATGCACCAGGAGGGGTAAGTATATGCGATATTCACCTGTCCCTGGTCCATCGCTGCTCGCCGCTGTCCTCCGCGTCCTCTGTCAGTGACATTCAGGCAGCAGAGGGTGCGATGACGTGGCTAGTGCGTGCCGCGCCCTCTGCTGCCTGAACTTCACTGACAACGATGGACCGGGGACCGGTGAATATCTCAGGTGCTGGGTCTTGAGCCAGCGGCGACACCAGCACCTGGCCCCCAGCGATAAGAGGGGAGTATGTCTTTTTTTTAATTTGCAGCAGCAGCATATGGGGGCATAATATATGGAGCATCTTATGAGGCAGCATAAGGGGCATAACCTATGGAGCATCTTATGGGGGCAGCATATGGGGGCATAATATATGGAGCATCATATGGGGGCAGCATATGGGGGAATAATATATGGATCATCTTATGGGGGAAGCATATGGGGCATAATATATGGAGCATTTTACGGAGCATCTTATGGAGCATCTTATGGGGGCATAATCTATGGAGCATCTTATGGGGAAGCATATGGGGCATAATCTATGGAGCATCTTATGGGGCCATAACCTTTATGGAGCAGCATATGGGACATATTCTATGTATTTTAATATGGAGTATCTTATGGGGCCATTATTAACCTTTGTGCAGCATTATATGGGGCTCCTGATTCAATATGGATTTTCAAAAACATTTAACCTACTGATGTCTTAATTAATTTTACATTTACTGGTATCTATTTTTATTTTTTAAATTTACCAGTAGCTGCTGCATTTTCCACCCTAGGCTTATTCGTGAGTCAATAAGTTTTCCCAGTTTTTTATTGCAAAATTAGGGGGTCTGCTTATACACGAATATATACGTTATCTATCTATCTATCTATCTATCTATCTATCTATCTATCTATCTATCTATCTGTGTGTGTGTTTTGAGGAATATTTCCTTTGAAAATGATGTGTAAATGACAGAGAATTGCTGTATGTAAAAGCTCTTGTTAAAATCACATTTCAATTGGATAGCAATTGCACTGCATTTGGATTTTCCCAGTTTTTTGTAGCAAAATTAGGGGGGTAGCCTTATACTCGGGTCGGCTTATACTTGAGTAAATACGGTACTTATTTTCCCCACTGTAGCTTACTGGAGCTATGAAGAGATAAACCTTATAAAAAAAGAGATACTTAAATGTATGTATTCCCTATTAATGGCAGTAGATGGAGCTGTTGGATTTAGCTGAATATTTTTTGTGCCTTTATGATTTTTTAACAATTAATGCATATTCTTACAGGAAAGATATATATATCTAAATAGAAAAATATTTCGAACTGACAGTCCTCAGTGGTTGATACCTTTTCAGTTAGCCAATAAAACATATCAACCCCTGACGACTCTCAATTCTAAATATTTTGCATATTCTTACATATTGGTACTGAAGAATAGGTTTGTTATATGCCATTTTGAATCCTGGATATTATAAGCAGATTTTAAATAACTGGCATACTGACAAAGTTGCAGTTTCTCTAAAGTATCCTCTGTTGGAATTTGAAATGCCATTCAACAAATCTCCGTAAAGGTTACATATACTTTAACCCCTTAAGTCCCAAGGGTGGTTTGCACGTCCATGACCGGGCCAATTTTTACAATTCTGACCACTGTCCCTTTATGAGGTTATAACTCTGAAACGCTTCCATGGATCCCGGTGATTCTGACATTGTTTTCTCGTGACATATTGTACTTCATGTTAGTGGTAAAATTTCATTGATATAACTTGCGTTTATTTGTGAAAACAACGGAAATTTGGCAAAAATTTCGCAATTTTCCAAATTTGAATTTTTATGCCCTTAAATCACAGAGATACGGCACACAAAAAACTTAATAAATAACATTTCCCACATGTTTACTTTACATCAGCACAATTTTGGAGCCAAAATTTTTTTTTGTTAGGAAGTTATAAGGGTTAAAAATTGACCAGCGATTTCTCATTTTTGCAACACCATTTTATTTTTATGGACCACATCACATTTGAAGCCACTTTGAGGGGTCTATATGATAGAAAATACCCAAAAGTGACACCATTCTAAAATCTGCACCCCTTAAGGTGCTCAAAACCACATTCAAGAAGTTTATTAACCCTTTCGGTGCGTCACAGGAATATTTTGAATATTTGAAAAAAATTAACATTTAACTTTTTTTCACAAAAAAAATACTTCAGGTTCAGTTTTTTTTATTTTTACCAAGGGTAACAGGAGAAATTGGACTGCAAAAGTTATTGTGCAATTTGTCCTGAGTACGCTGATACCTGATATGTGGGGGGGAACCACTGTTTTGGCGCATGGAAGACCTCAGAAGGGAAGGAGCGCCGTTTGACTTTTTCAATGCAAAATAGGCTGGAATTCGGGTTGGACGCCATGGAGAGCCCCAGATGTACCTAAACAGTGGAAACCCCCCACAAGTGACCCCATTTTGGAAACTAGACCCCCCAAGGAACTTATCTAGATATGTGGTGAGAATTTTGAATCCACAAGGGCTTCACAGAAGTTTATAACGTACAGCAGTACAATTAAAAAATCATATTTTTTTCCACAAAAATGATCTTTTCACCCCAATTTTTATTTTTCCAAGGGTAACAGGACCCTAAAAGTTATTGTGCAATTTGTCCTGAGTACGCTGATACCCCATATGTGGGTGTAAATGACTACTTGGGCGCATGGCAGAGCTCGGAAGGGAAGCAGCGCCATTTGACGTTTTTGGCTGGAATTGAGATCGAACATCATGTCGCGTTTGGAAAGCTCCTGATATACCAAAACAGTAGAAACCTCCCACAAATGACCCCATTTGGAAACTAGACTCCCCAAGGAACTTATCTAGATGTGTGGTGAGCACTTTGAACCCCCAAGGGCTTCACAGAAGTTTATAACGCCCGGGCGTGAAAATAAAAAACATGATCTTTTAGTTACCAATTTTTTTATTTTCCCAAGGGTACAAGGAGAATTTGGACCCGAAAAGTTGTTGTCCAATTTGTCCTGAGTACGCTGATACCCCATATGTGGGAGAAAACTACTGTATGGGCACACGTCGGGGCTCAGAAGGGAAGTAGTGACGTTTTGGAATGCAGCCTTTGATGGAATGGTCTGCGGGTGTCATGTTGCTTTTGGGGAGCCCCTGATGTACCTAAACAGTGGAAACCCCCCACAAGTGACCCCATTTTGGAAACTAGACCCCCCTTTGAACCCCCCAGTGCTTCACAGAAGTTTATAACGACCGGGTGTGAAAATAAAAATATCGTATTTTTTCAACAAGCATCATCTTTTAGTACCCATTTTTTTTATTTTCCCAAGGGTAACAGGAGAAATTGGACCCCAAAAGTTGTTGTCCAATTTGTCCTGAGTACGCTGACACCCCATATGTGGGAGAAAACTACTGTATGGGCACACGTCGGGGCTCAGAAGGGAAGTAGTGACGTTTTGGAATGCAGACTTTGATGGAATGGTCTGCAGGTGTCATGTTGCTTTTGAAGAGCCCCTAATGTACCTAAACAGTGGAAACCCCCCACAAATGACCCGATTTTGGAAACTAGACCCCCTAAGGAACTTATCTAGATGTGTGGTGAGCACTTTGAACCCCCAAGGGCTTCACAGAAGTTTATAATGCCCAGGCATGAAAATAAAAAAATTGTATTTTTTCCACAAACATGATCAATTAGTCTCCATTTTTTTTATTTTCCCAAGGGTAACAGGAGAAATTGGACCCCAAAAGTTGTTGTCCAATTTGTCCTGAGTACGCTGATACCTCATATGTGGGAGAAAACTACTGTATGGGCACATGTCGGGGCTCGGAAGGGAAGTAGTGACGTTTTGGAATGCAGACTTTGATGGATTGGTCTGCGGGTGTCATGTGCGTTTGGAGAGCCCCTGATGTACCTAAACTATTAAAACTCCCCACAAGTGACCCCATTTTGGAAACTAGACCCCCCACGGAACTTATCTAGATGTGTGGTGAGCACTTTGAACCCCCAAGTGCTTCACAGAAGTTTATAACGCCTTGGCGTGAAAATAAAAAAATCATTTTTTTCCACAAAAATTATATTTTTGCCCCCAATTTTTTGTTTTCCTAAGGGTAACAGGAGAAATTGGACCCCAAAAGTTGTTTTGCAATTTGTCATGAGTATGCTGATACCCTATATGTGGAGGTAAAACACTGTTTGGGTGCATGGCAGAGCTTGGAAGGGAAGGAGCACCATTTGACTTTTTCAATGCAGAATTGGCTGGAATTGAGATCAGACGCCATGTTGCATTTGGAGAGCACCTGATGTGCCCAAACAGTGGAAACCCCCCAATTATAAATCCAACCCTAACCCCAACACACCCCTAACGCTAATCTCAGCCCTAACCCTAACCCTAGCCCTAACCCTAACCCTAACCCTAACCCTAGCCCTAACCCTAACGGGAAAATGGAAATAAATACATTTTTTTTATTTTATTATTTTTCCCTAACTAAGGGGGTGATAACGGGGGGTTTGATTTACTATTTATGGTGGGTTTTTATGTTTGGCAGCTGTCGCACGCTAAAAGACGTTTTTTATTGTAAAAATAGTTTTTGCATCACCACATATTGAGAGCTATAATTTTTCTGTATTTTGACCCACCGAGTCATGTGAGGTCTTATTTTTTGCGGGACGAGTTGACGTTTTTATTGGTACCATTTTCGGGCACGTGACATTTTTTGATCGCTTTTTATGCTGATTTTTGGGACGCAGAATGAACTAAAACCAGCGTTTCATGAATTTCTTTTGGGGGGGTGCGTTTACACCGTTCCGCGTGCGGTAAAATTGATAAAGCGGTTTTATTCTTTGGGTCAGTACGGTTACGGATACCTCATTTAGGTCTTTTTTTATGTTTTGTCAGTCTTATGCACTGAAAACTATTTTATATAAAAAATAATTATTTTTGCATCGCTTTATTCTGCGAGCTATAACTTTTTTATTTTTTTGCGGATGATGCTGTATGGTGGCTCGTTTTTTGCGGGACAAGCTGACATTTTCAGCGGAACCATGGATATTTATGTGAGTCTTTTTGATCGCGCGGTATTGCACTTTTTGTTCGGTGGTATGATAATAAATCATTATTTTTTGCTTCGTTTTTTATTTTTATTTTTTAAGGGGTTTGTTAAAGGGGTTAACTAATGGGACAGTTTTATAGGGCGGGTCGTTACGGACGCAGCGATACCAAATATGTGTACTTCTATTGTTTTTTTGTTTTTTTTTCTAAAAAAGGATTTATTGGGGAATATTTTTTTTTTACTAATTTATTTAGCGATTTTTTTAAAATTATTTTTACACTTTTTTTTTTTTTAAACTTTATTACATTGTCCCAGGTGGGACATCACTCTCCTGTGACAGATCGCTGATCAGCGATCTGTCACAGGCACTGCTGCAGACTTCCTCATGCCTACGCTTTGCAGGCAGTGAGGAAGTCAGCTCCCTACAGGCCCCCGAAGGTCCCCGTCGCCATCTTGGATCCGGGGGCCTGTAGGGAAAGAGCCCCCTGCAGCAGCACTGCACATTGCGCTGCCGTGGGGGGCTCAGGGAAGCACGGAGGGAGCCCCCTCCCTGCCGATGTTTCCCTTTAACCCCCGATACACCACGATCGTGTTTGATCGCGGTGTACAAGGGGTTAACGTGTCGGGGCGGTCCGTGACCGCCCCTGACACATTGTGCCGGGTGTCAGCTGTGATAATCAGCTGACACCCGGTCGCGATCAGCGGCGCTCACCACGTGGGCGCCGCTGATCGCTATGACGTACTATCCCGTCCCTGGGAATTAAGTCCCAGGGCACATGGACGGGATAGTACGTCTGCTGGCAGAAAGGGGGATAAAGGGGGTTATCTAGCAGGAGTGTAACGTTCGTGGTTTCAGAGGGTGCGACCTCAATCAGGCCCATGCGGGAAAAGGGCCCGGGGATGCCTAGTTCATCTGGATGTGTGTTCGAGGATGCACATTCAGTTGAAATGCATTAAAGGTGCAGAGACCCTCCGGGTACCTGTGCTTCAATACAAGCAGCCAGCCAACCAGAGGCTAACAGCTGATGTCAGCGTTCCAGTAGCTGGTGCCGTATGGAAGTGACGACAGCCGCCGGCTACAGAAGAGGATACCGTGCTGCACTGGAGCAGGAGAAGGTGAGTAGAACTGTTTTTTTATGCTTTAAAGAACAGTGGAAGAATGGAGGACATATACCAGGATGGGGCACATATATATCAGGATGTGGCCAGGATGAAGGACATATTACCAGGATTGCTTACATATAAACAAGGATTGGGAATATATATACCACGGAGGCCCAGGATGGGGGGGGGAAATATACCAGGATGGACCCAGGTTAGGGAACATAGAGTATATACCAATATACAGTGCCTGGATAGGTCCCCAGGATGGGGAACATATTTACCTGGCTTGAGAACATATATATCAGGATGGGGTCATGAAGCGGGGACATGTATACCACAATGGGGACATTACTGCATAATGCTGAAGGGGGGACACATATTTCCTTATTGGATTTAGAATGTTATAAGGGCCAATACATCTGACCAACATGCTGGGAGGCCCAGGTCCAAATTTTGCCCCAGGATCCATTGCGCTCTATGCCACTGTTATTTAGTCTATTTTATTTTTCCCTAATAGGCCTAAGAACTAACAGCCGGATAGTTGCTATCTACCTGTGTGCTGTGCCCGGTGACAATCTATACCGGCCCTGGGCAGTCACATACCACTCCTGTAATCGATTCTGCTGCTTCCAGTGACATCAAGTAGACAGAGCAGCTGCTTTTCTTCTGCTCTGCTGATGGACCATGGCGTGACTGCTGATGTCATACTAATGGACAGTCAGCACCCCCGCTGTCTAACTAAGGGGAGCTGGATGTCAAGTAGCATGTTATCAGCAGTCACGCCTAGTTGTCAGAGCAGGTCTAAACAGAAGCAGCTACTACTGTATGTTGATGTGAAGCAGCAGAATCGCCAGGAGTGGTCTGTGATCTCTGAGCTGGCGTTAGTCAGATCTTAGCCACGTGAGAAAATAAAATAGTCTCGGATAAGACCTTTATGGTAATGCTCAGCTATTACAGATTTGTTGCAGGCTCTAGGTGTGGACTTCACACAAAGTATCAGGGAAAATTTATACAACTGACTTGGACCAAACTCAAACATGTCTCCTAGATTTGGTGTGGACCACTCTGTCCTGAAAAATGCATAGCCATGAGAATAGTCATTAGGCCGGAGTCACACTGCCGTATGTTCTCTCATGCGAGATAATCGGGAATATTATGCAAATGTCACGTTGATCAAAGTCTGTCAGAGTTTGATCCAAGGGTCATTTTAGTGTGATTCTCACGGATTCAAGAATCGCAGAAAAGGTGCAGAGAAGATGGAGAACTTTATTCCACCATCCTCTCTGTGCCCGTTCACCAGACTGCACTCTGATGACATCTGAGTACAGTTCGATGTTTTTACATGCACCCATAGACTTGTATTTATGCACGTGATCCACTTATCGGATGCACTCACAGCATGCTGCCATTGTTTTCTCACGCAAAAACGGCATGAGAATACAATCACAGATAGCACTGCCCCATAGAATAACATTGGCCGAGAGCTGTGTGATAAAACATCGGATGGTGGGTCGCCCTCCCAGGGCTGTGGGGTACTCGGTACCGGACCGGTCTCTCAGATGGGAATGTCACAGCAGCGGTGACCTGGTCCGTGGCCCTGGACACCCAAGTAAAAAGGAGATTGAATGGTGAAATGTAGTGGAAATGAATAGTTCGTGACGCCACCTGTGGTGTTCGGCAAGGGAGGTGTTAAGCCGACGCTGCATGCAGATCCTCTGGGACTGATGGTATGGCGCAGCAAAGATGTTATAGCTCCCCACAGGTAGAGCTGTAGTCCCAGGGCAGTGTAGATGTAGAGGCCAAGGGAAGGCATAGGTGAGGCAATGTCGAGCACCAAGATGTAGCAGTGCCGGGTGTGTTGGCGCAGGAATAAGTGGAGGACACCAGAGCATGTAGTTCCAAAGCTTTACTCACAGTCTGTTGTGCAAACAGGTGCCTGCCTCCGTGCCGTGTCCTCCGGGTCAGGGACTCAGTCAACCTCCAGGCCAGATGGAATACTCCTTTCCAACACTCCGCCAACATGTGCCTTTCTGAACGTCTCCTCTATAGTGCCTTTAGATGAAGTACTCCTAGTACTGAGTTACACTGGAGTTCCTCCTGTCCGATGTTCCTATGAACCCACCTTTCATGTCACTCATAATCCGTTCAAATCTATTGAGAAACAATCTGAAATCATTTTGAGGCTGTGTGCACATGATGCATTTTTTTAAGCGTTTCCG
Organism: Dendrobates tinctorius; assembly: GCF_039654945.1. Taxonomy (NCBI): domain Eukaryota; kingdom Metazoa; phylum Chordata; class Amphibia; order Anura; family Dendrobatidae; genus Dendrobates; species Dendrobates tinctorius. The sequence continues at coordinate 30,222,967 of NW_027361711.1, forward strand.
CAGCGTTTGAGCCGGCTCAGACGCTGCAGAAACGCTTAAAAGATGCATCAAATTAATTAGCATGCGTTTTTGGCTTTCTGTGCCAATGCATGCGTTTTTAACCACTCAGGAATCGCTTAGCGGCTAAAAACGCAGCATGCTCGTTAATTTCCGCATTGCTGAGCGTTTTTAGCCATCCCCAATGATCCCAGAAATCGCGTGTCAAAAAAACGCGTCAAAATCGCGCAAAAAACGCGCGGAAAAAGACGCGCAATTTCTGGGAAGGGGATCCTTTTCCAGAGCGTTTAAAAACGCTAGCGTGTGCACATAGCCTGAGGGTTCTGCCCAGGAGTTCACATACCGCATACCTGACCGCTGTTCTAGGACAATGGTGGATCCTCGCAGCGCACAGTGCGTGACCTGGGAGGATTCACAAGTCTGCAGTCACACATACCGGACAACCCCAGGTCCAGCACTGGGTACACATCTTTATTTAGGTGTTTATTATACTTTCTATTAGGATCTGTTCATTATTTTGACATATAAGGCAGACTCAGGCTCTATTAGTGTTTGTCAGGTTATCACCACACCAGTTATGGCCTTTTGGCTTTTTAAAATATTTTTAGTGCATGCCTTGGATTATATGTAAATAAACATTGAGTTTCTATTGGTGATCCCCCTTATTGCATACTTTTTTCCCCTTATTGTCGTTAGCATTCCATACAGTCTAACAGCCATTACACGCCTCCACATGTTATGATGGCCCCTACACAACCCTCCACACGGTATGACGACTGTGTGGCGCCCCTGAGGGTTCAGTCACCACGGAGGTACTGCACCCAGAGGTGTGATATCCCACGACCAGGTAAGATGGAGACACCTGACCATATTCCACACCTTCATCCCACACACATGTAGAACAGCAGAGCACCCTCTATGGCCCATGCTTGGAACACAAAGGATGCTGGGAGGTGAGCGGAATGTAGGAATAGAGAGGGAGAATTGCAGGATGTGAGGAGAGTTCTCTCAGAGGTGTAGGGAGGAGGACCCCACAGAGTGTCCGGGCCGGAACCAAGGGGACCGCCATCTGAGTTCCTAAGGAAACAGTACCCGGCGAACAGAGGAGGAGAGTGGACTGTTGAAATTGACAGGACAGCAAGGGGAGAGGAGAGTATAAAAGGGACACGGAGCGCAGAGGAGTCAGTTGGTGATACGTCAGACACGGAGCAGGAGACGGAGGGAGAGTGAGAGAACGGGAAGGACACTGACAGTTCAGAGAAGAGACCAGCAGCAGAGGGTAGATATGCAGTGGCCCTCAGGAAGGAGGCGCCGAGCTTACCGACAGGGGACTGCCTCTTCACCCCAATCCCGGGTTACGATCTGCCCCCGATCATCCTCGGCCATTACCGCTGAGCTCGAGCCCTCCGCGACCTGTCCACTCCCTCTCCCGGCTGCTGCCATTCCCATTCAGCCCGTGGTTGCGGCCTGCCCGCTGCCACACACGGACGCTGCCGTTTCACTTCAGCCCGTGGTTGCAGCCTGTCTATCACCGCTCACAGCAACCTTCACCCCGCTGCAGTCGTCAGTTGGGGCCTGTTCCTCGTCAACAGAGACACTCTGCACACATCCCCAGGCTGTGCACGTGGCCAGTAAACTGCCACTCTTGAGCACTGCGACAAAACCCTGCTTGGGGACAGGAGTCCCATTGAACTCGCTAACAAGCGCAACCCCGCTGTTACAACAGGGGGTTACTTCATCTCAGGACTCCATCAGGGCCTGCTGTGCCTCAACTCCTCCTGGGCGCTGGAAGGCCCGAAGACTACTCCAAATCTTCAGCAGCTGGGCCCAGCGGCTGTGACGCCAAGGCAGCCTCATCAAAGATGCCACAGCAGCCTCATCATAGACGCCAAAGCAGCTTCACCAGCAATGCAGCTTCCACAGAGACGCCGAGGGACATCAGGACTGTTAAGTGACATTAAAGAGTATAAGGACCCGTAGACGGTCATACCGTGGTCCCATAGTAACCGGCCTCGGCCGGGTTAGTCGTGTTCTTTTCAAATAGCATTTGATTGTACTGAGTCCCTGCGAGGACAACTGTTGTTATCCCTTTTTGGTTGCTTAGTATAGCCCTAGCGGCTTTAAATGATAAAAGTTTGCTTTTCAAAGTTCAACCAGTCTCGCGTCTCGTCACTGCATCATGAGAACCTGCTGTTACCTACAGAGGGAGGGAAGGAGACAGGACGTGTCTGGAGCAGCTCTTGTCAATAGGAGCTTCTGGACAGATTGGCTTGCAGGAAAGCTCCCTGAATGGGAAAGGGGTTCTTCCAGAGGCACGGGTGAAGCGTGCTCCCTGTGGGTCTCATTCCACGCTGATGGACGTCAGGTGGAGGAAGAAACCAGTTCACAAAAGGGTCTCAGCCCCTAGCCTAGTGGAGTGTACATCAAACTCAACTAGCAAGCTGACAGTTGTGGTCACTTTATGGGCCACAGCAAATCTACCACAGTTACTCTCAACAGAAAGGCAGCTGTGTATGATCAAAGAAGCGGATTGTAACCGTTGTCTGACTAGATTCGCAGCTGCTGGCCTGGAGCACTAACTGTGAAGTGCTGGAAAGGAGGGAAAGTGGAAAGCAGCATTGTGGAGATGGCCAGGGAAGGTACATACTGACAGGGAGTGCTGGAAGGGTGTACTTCATTTTACCTGGAAGTTGACTGGGCCCCTCACCTGAAGAACACAGCACTGAGGCAGGCATCTGTGCACACCAGACTTGTGAGTAAAATATTGGAACTGCATGCAACTGTATCATCTACCTTCTTTCTGCGTCACCAACCCAGCACTGCAACATCCTTTATTCCATACTACATCATCATCTCTAAATTCCTCTCAACTGCCCTGGGACTACAACTCTGCCTGTGGAGAGCTTTACCAACTCTGCTGCATCTTACCATCTCTCCCAGAGGATCTGCACTGCAGCACTGGTCACCTCTGACCAGATACCACAGGTGGCGTCACGAACTTATACACACAAACTTTATTCCTATTCAATCCCCTTAATTTTACATGAACGCTTGGGGCCACGGACCAGGTCACTGCCATAAGTGACACATCCCTTTAAGACACCAGCCCAGTACCGAGTAACCCACGGCCCCTGGGACGCCTCATTTTGGCATCATGAACAGGATGACGAAGCCCGGTGTCACCGGATCATGTGTGCTGAAGATTTGATCGATTTGAGAACTGAAAAGCCTAAAATGTGCAAAAGAACGGATTTAATAGACTGTGAATTGAACTGTGAAAATGTCCGCCAGAGCGATGCAGTGAGGCGTGTCACCGTGGGTGACACTCAGGAAAAGGCACGAAACATCATGAATCTCCCTTGCCTGTATTTCTATGCAACGGCGTCATGGCCGACGCCCAGAGGGGTCCGGATCTTATCCTGGTATGGTGGCAAAGGCAAAAGACACCACCCCCAAGGGGAGGAGAGAAGCTCCGCAGCAGGAAAAAGAGCAAGGAAGAAGCCACAACACCAGGCAGCCATCATGGAGAGTGTAAGGAAGCCTGAAGAGCGTGATGAAGAAAAACACCCTTCGCCCGGCTCCATGGTATCAGGCTCCGGCCCCTTGGAGGAATTAGACCTGGCACAGCTGGATCAGGAGATTGCCCAGCTGAACCAGTGCTTGCGGAAGAGGCAGGCTCTGCTAGAGCAAAAGAAACAGCAAGCCCAGGAGGAGTCCGCCATCGGGGTACCATCACCACCGGTACTTGCTGCCACTGTCCAGGTATCACCGCTGGAATCCGCCGCTGTTGCCCAGGCATCGCCACCGCCGGCCTCTGAGAGCTGTACCCCGATATCTCCTGTACTGGACCCTGCGGTCACACCAGTGTCCCTGCCGCCAGAGTCCGTGGAGGAATATCGCGGTCCTGAAAAAACAGGTACATCTGTCGTCACAGGAACATGGGAGGTCCTGTTAGGCCCCATCGGGTTACCACCTACCCTGAAGTCCAGCCAGGAGGTGATGGATGTCGCCTGGGACTGGAAGATAACACCCGGGGGAACATTAGAACCTGTCCCCATACCGCAGTCACCTCCCGCAGACAGCAACAAGTGGGAAATCCCCGCTGGGAATACACCGGAGGCAGGTGCAATGGGATTTCCATTATCTGCAGGCGAGATCTGTCGCAGACAGATTCTACAATTTGCTAAAGACCAACTCACAGGCCCCATAGTAGCCACATGGTCTGGTCTGGTACCCACTGCTTTGGGACTGTTTTTCAGCAACTGTAACTGTGTCTATAGTCAAAGAAGGGGGAATTATGAAAAGATCCAAATATCAGTTGATTTGGCAACAAAACCTAAAATTCTTGTGCTAAAAAGCTGAATAGAAAGATGAATTTCACCTTTCAGCATGATAGTGTCCATAAGCATACCTCCAAGTTAACAAAAAATGGCTTCGCCAGAACAAGATCAGAGTTGTGGAATGGCCCAGCCAAACCCAGATCTGAATCCGATTAATAGTCTGTGGGTGACCTGAAGAGGGCGCTGTACTCAGGAGATGCCTTCACAATATCACAGATTTGGAGCACTAATGCATAGAATTGTGGAGGAAGATTGCCAATTCTAGATGTGCCATGCTGATAGACAGCTACCCAAAAAGAGTTAACGCAATCATATATTCAAAGTGTATTTCAGTGAAGTGTTAGTTTAAGGGTTTGTATATTTCTTCACATATATTATTTTAATTTCTTCCTTTTCCATCTGAAAAGATTTCAGCTTCTTTTGCAGTGGATTTAAAAGTAAAAAAAAAAGTTCTAAAATGATTCTTCTTGCTATGATTTTTTTTAGCATGATAAAAACCTGGCATTTTATCAGGGGTGTGTAGACTTTTTATATCCACTATAAGTCCTGTTTTACCTTATTTAATCTAAGTAAATTTAATTCTATAAAACTCAGAGAAAAGACACTGTCATCTGCTCATGGTAGTTTATTTCATGCCGGTGCCCAGCTGGTGAGTTGGTGACAGGTTATGAAGTTCTGAATTTCTTGTGTGTAACTTGATCAGGAGAAAAGTGGTCATCGGTGACAGCAGTAACGGGTTGTTCTTGATTCTGCTACATCCGTCTTCTGTAATAATAACGGTGTCTACGTTTATGACCTAGGAGAAGCCAATGTATAAATATAAAGTTGCCCATTGCCACAAATTTCATGTTGAGCATTATAATGGAGGTTATACTGTTTAGTAGAGTTGAGCGAAACGGGTCGAAAAAATTCAAAAGTCGCCGACTTTTGGCAAAGTCGGGTTTCATGAAACGAAACCCGACCCTAGGATGAGGTCGGCCACGAGGTCGGCGACTTACGCGCCAAAGTCGCGTTTCAAAAGTTTGTTTTGCGCTCTTTTTCAGCCAATCAGGATCCACGGACACTGTGGGCAACGTGATGACCTAGGCACGGGTCACCACCATCTTTCAGAAGTGCATGCAAGTGATTGGCTTGCTTTGGTGGGCGTCACAGGGGGTATAAAAGGGCGTGCACGCCGACCGCCATCTTACTTCTGCCGATCTTAGTATAGGGAGAGGTTGCTGCTGATTCTGTAGGGAGAGTGTTAGGCAGGGAAGAAGACAAAAAAACTGCTTCTGCTGCTAGCGATTTGGCCTGCACAACACACAAGTCACTGTGTGTGCAGTGCAAGGGGAGGCTATATTGTGGTGTATCAGTGGTGTTGGTTGTTGGGCTGCCTTTTAAGGCTTCCTGACACGCTGGCATTGCTGTTTACCCACTGCTCCGCAAACTGCTTTTTTAAAAGCAATCCAATCTCCCTTATCCTCTAGTCACTTTTGTCACAGCTGTGCCATCGAGCCTGTCACATAGCGCTCAGATATCAGTGGGCCTCACACAATCCACAAGTGTCCAGTGTCCAAAAGTGTGCGCAGAGATTCAAAATCTCCATTATCCTCTCGTCACTTTGGTCACAGGCAGCTGTGCCATCGGGCGTGTCACATAGCGCTCAGATATCAGTGGGCCTCACACAATCCACAAGTGTCCAGTGTCCAAAAGTGTGCGCAGAGATTCAAAATCTCCATTATCCTCTCGTCACTTTGGTCACAGGCAGCTGTGCCATCGAGCGTGTCACATAGCGCTCAGATATCAGTGGGCCTCACACAATCCACAAGTGTCCAGTGTCCAAAAGTGTGCGCAGAGATTCAAAATCTCCATTATCCTCTCGTCACTTTGGTCACAGGCAGCTGTGCCATCGAGCGTGTCACATAGCGCTCAGATATCAGTGGGCCTCACACAATCCACAAGTGTCCAGTGTCCAAAAGTGTGCGCAGAGATTCAAAATCTCCATTATCCTCTCGTCACTTTGGTCACAGGCAGCTGTGCCATCGAGCCTGTCACATAGCGCTCAGATATCAGTGGGCCTCACACAATCCAGAAGTGTCCACTGTCCACAAGTGTGTGCAGAAATTCTAAATCTCCCCTGTCCTATAGACACCTTGTACCTTGTTTTACATTACTATATAGTTTGTTGGATTTTGTCTACATTTCTACCAAAAATGAGGAAGGCTGGTGGAAGAGGCCGTGGAATTGGGCGGGGGTTGGCAGCTGGTAATGATGGTGTTGGTGATGGATCTGATGGTAGTGGCAAGAGCAAAATAGGACCGAATGCAGGAGGTGCTGACCCTGCGTCATCGTCTGGCTACATAAGGCCTCGAACGCTTAGTTTTCTAGGAGTTGGCAAACCGCTTTTAAAGGCAGAGCATCAGGAAAAAGTTTTGTCTTACATTGCTGACTCAGCCTCCAGCTCTATCTCCTCCTCTTCTTCAGTTGTAAAAAGTAAAAGCACTGAGTCGTCATTGGAGGCTCATGTTCATGAACCACACCTTTCCTTGTGTCCTTCACCCCAACCAAGATTGAAGGATGACGCAGGCCATACTACTGATTACTCCATGGAGCTGTTTTCACATACCATGCCTGGATTATCAAGTGAAATGGTGAATTACCCAGGCCAAGATGAATCTGACATGGAGTGCACTGATGCACAGCCGCTGATGGATGATTCTGCTGGTACATTCACTCAGAGCACTACATTGTCCTCGCAGTGTACAGAGCCAGATTTTGACCCTGATGAGACTCAGGTGCCCCTTCCCGCACACTATACCACCATACACGGTGACACAGAGAAAGGTGCACATGACATAGAAGAGGAGGTGATGGATGACCCAGTTGTTGACCCAGATTGGCATCCATTGGGGGAAGAGGGTGCTGCTTCCAATAGCTCAAATGAGGAGCATCCACAGCAGACATCGACATCGCACCAGCTGTTATCTGGCAGGCCCGGAGCACTCCAAAGACAGGTTCCAAACATCAAAAGAGTTGCTGGACAGCTTGTCCAGAGGGTCAAAAGATCACAGCGTGCTAGGCCGCAAAATGTCTGCCAAAGTAGGAAGAGTGCAGTGTGGCACTTTTTTGAACAAAATCCTCATGATCAGGCCAAGGTTATCTGTAAGAAGTGCGCAAAGACCTTTAGCCGAGGGAAAAATCTGAAAAATTTGAATACCAGTTGCATGCTTAGACATTTAACCAGCATGCACTTGCAAGCGTGGACACAACACCAAACCTCAAGTGCCACATGTGCAACTGATCACAACGAAGGTAGTCAGCAACGCTACATTGTTTCCCCCACTGTAAGCCCACCGGTTAGCACAGCAGCAAATGTTGAGGTGTCGTTGCAAGACCACAGCAGTCAGGGAATCCCACTGTTATATCAACGAAAGACTGATTCTAGGCCATCAGAAAGAACACAAACTCCATCACCATCATCAACCCTCTCTCAGTCCGCCCTGTCCACCGCTACTTCCACCATATGCAGCTCTCAAGTCCAGCTCACCCTCCCAGACACCATGAGTAGGTCAAGAAAGTACTCAGTCTCTCATCCGCGTACACTGGGTTTGAACGCCCACATTGCCAAACTAATCTCGTTTGAGATGATGCCCTTTCGGTTGGTGGAAAGAACAGCTTTCCGCGAACTCATGGCCTATGCAGTACCACGCTATGACCTACCCAGTCGCCACTTCTTCTCTCGCAAAGCCATCCCAGCCCTCCACCATCATGTGAAAGCCCGCATTGTCCATGCACTCAAGCAGTCAGTGAGCGGAAAGGTGCACCTCACAACTGATGCATGGTCCAGTCGGCATGGCCAGGGCCGTTACGTGTCCATCACTGCGCACTGGGTTAATGTGGTGGATGCAGGGTCCACAGGGGACAGCGGTGGTGGGACAGTGCTGCCTAGCCCACGGTATAGGAAACAGTTGGCTGTAGGAGTTCCACCCTCCTCCTCCTCCTCCTCCAGAAGCGAAAGCTCGTCCACAGAGCGCAGTCGTACGAGCACTCCATCTGCAGCTGCCACTGTTGCACACGATGTGTCCCCATATCGAGCAGCTAGTGGAAAGCGTCAGCAGGCTGTGTTGCAGATGATGTGTTTGGGCGACAGACACACCGCCAAGGTGCTGGCCGAGTACTTGAAGCGACAAACTGAGTCATGGCTGGGCAGTGTACATCTTGAGGCAGGCAAGGTAGTTAGTGATAACGGCCGTAATTTTGTGGCAGCCATAGCCCTTTCAAAACTCAGCCACATACCTTGCTTGGCTCACACCTTGAACCTGGTGGTGCAGTGCTTCCTCAAAAATTATCCGGAGTTAACAGCCCTGCTCCAGAAGGTGCGAAGACTGTGCGCGCACATCCGCCGGTCGCCTGTACACTCCGTTCGTATGCAGAAGCTGCAGCGATTGCTCCACCTTCCCAACCACCGCCTCATTATCGACATTGCAACAAGGTGGAACTCCACCCTGCACATGGTGGAGCGGCTGTGCGAGCAGAGGCAGGTCATAATGCATTTGTGGGAGGATACAAGGCCAGGCACTTTGAGAGCAGACATGGAGTTGACAGGCGTGCAGTGGTCGAAGCTGAAAGACCTTTGTAAAGTCCTTCAGTGTTTTGAGGAATGCACACGGCTGGTAAGCGCAGACGACGCCATCCTAAGCATGAGCATCCCACTTATGCGTCTGCTCATGCAAACTTTGACGCACCTTAAGGAGCAGGCGTCTGCAGCCAATGTTAATGAGGAGGAAGAGGAGGAGGGAATCCTTGATGACATTCAGCCATTGTCTGCTCAGGGACCTCTCCTGGACGAGGTGGAGGAAGAAGAGGAGGAGGAGGAGGATGATGGGGATGATTACTTAGGGGAGGAGGATGCATCTCGTGGGGCAAGTGAAAATGTTGGCGTGGCAAGGTCTGGTACAGGGTTTGTGCGTGACTGGAGGGATGTGGATTTGCCAGAAAGTGCTCCTCCACCCAGCACTCGCAGTGCATCATTGACACCGGGAACATTGGCCCACATGTCAGATTATGCCTTGCGGATCCTAAAAAGGGACCCCCGCATTGCCAAAATGATGAACGATGACGACTACTGGTTGGCCAGCATCCTGGATCCACGCTATAAAGGCAAATTACAAAACATCATGCCACAGGAGAACCTTGACCTAATATTGGCTAATAAACAAGCAACTCTGGTAAATCGGTTGCTTGAGGCATTCCCAGCACACAGCAGCGGTGATGGTTCTCACACGAGCTGTACGGGCCGGGGCAGCTTGGCAGAGGTGTTCGTGGTGCACACAGCAGAAGTGGCGTTGGAGACAGGGGTTTCATGACAATGTTGTGGACTGATTTTTCAAATACCGCTCACACAACTGGTAATACTGCATCGATGGAAAGTGACAGGAGACAGCAGTTGTCAGCTATGGTTACAAACTACTTTTCCTCCCATATCGATTTTCTCCCACACAGGTCATTCCCCTTTGACTATTGGGCCACTAAACTGGACACCTGGCCTGAATTGGCCCAATATGCCTTACAGGAGCTCGCTTGCCCAGCTGCAAGTGTGCTATCGGAAAGAGTCTTCCGTGCAGCTGGATCAATCCTGACAGAAAAAAGGACCCATCTGTCAACCCAAAATGTGGATGATCTAACCTTCATTAAAATGAACCACGCATGGGTTTCCAAGGATTTTGTCCCACCTTCCCCTGATGACACATAGGGTGACAGAAAAATGGCTTGCTTTGGTCCACCTCTTCCTGGTACTTCACTTATTTCGCCTTTTGCATCAGCTGAATGTCCAACATCAACATATGCCACTTTCTAAAACTCCCTAACTGTGCTGCCTCCCCCCCCATGGCCGGGGTCACCACCTACCGCACGACACCGTGCGAGTGCCGTTGCCCTGGACAGGTGGGTAGGCCGACTCTTGGGCGCGGGCACTGGCACAGGGTCCCTCATAGTGCAATCAAGTGTCTCTGACGGCGGTGGTGCACACCCGCCGTCAGACACACCGCTGTACTATGAGGGGCCCAGTGCCAGTACCGACGCCCACGAATGGGCCCCCCTTGCTTGGGCAGGGCCCCAGCATTTGCAATCTTTACCTCTCCCTGCTCCTCCGCTGTGTAATCTGGGCCGTCAAATCCATACTGTGCCTGACACCGTCTGAGCCTGCCTCCTGAGACATATATTTTGAATGTGTACGCTATCCATACATGTTATCCAGGGATACGGTACCCTTTCTAACCTTTGTGCAATCACGTGCAATCCATACTGGGCCTGACACCGTCTGAGCCTGCCTCCTGAGACATATATTTTGAATGTGTACGCTATCCATACATGTTATCCGGGGATACGGTACCCTTTCTAACCTTTGTGCAATCACGTGCAATCCATACTGGGCCTAACACCGTCTGAGCCTGCCTCCTGAGACATATTTTGAATGTGTACGCTATCCATACATGTTATCCGGGGATACGGTACCCTTTCTAACCTTTGTGCAATCACGTGCAATCCATACTGGGCCTGACACCATCTGAGCCTGCCTCCTGAGACATATATTTTGAATGTGTACGCTATCCATACATGTTATCCGGGGATACGGTACCCTTTCTAACCTTTGTGCAATCACGTGCAATCCATACTGGGCCTGACACCGTCTGAGCCTGCCTCCTGAGACATATATTTTGAATGTGTACGCTATCCATACATGTTATCCAGGGATACGGTACCCTTTCTAACCTTTGTGCAATCACGTGCAATCCATACTGGGCCTAACACCGTCTGAGCCTGCCTCCTGAGACATATATTTTGAATGTGTACGCTATCCATACATGTTATCCAGGGATACGGTACCCTTTCTAACCTTTGTGCAATCACGTGCAATCCATACTGGGCGTGAGAATGGCTGGCGAGCTGTTAAGCAAGCTACAGCACCTGTCCAGACAAGTACAGGGATTCCCTAGCGAGGAGACTTATTTGATTGTTTTCAATGTTGGGACAGCAATTTTTGGGGAGCACTATACTCTGGAGAATGATAGATGGGGCCCACCATACACTGGAACATTCCAAAGGTGGACATCAGACACTGGAGCAGCATTTACAGGGCCCATTATACACTAGAGCATTAGAAATGGGGCCCATTATGTTTGGAGCATTATTTGGGCCCATAAGACAGTGGAGCTTCATCCATGGGGACCAACATATACTGTAGCATTATGTGGAGCTCATCATATACTGTTTCAAACATTATATGGGACCAATGATTCTGTATGGAGAAATAGATGGGCCTCGTCATGAGATGTAAAAAGTGAGGTATTTTTCATTGTACTATACCGCTATTTATCTGCCGTATCGGAGCATGATGAGTTGTGGTATGTGTTAAAGGGGCGCTCTTTCGCCCAGGGCACATGAAAACCTGCAGCCAGCCCTCCCCCCCCACAACTTTAGCCAAATAACCCCCATTTTTCAGTGCGTAACTTGTATTATGAAGTTAATTAAGGTTGACAAGCTTAAGTAAGAAGAATTGATGCTTTTGGCATTCAAATGGGCACTGTAGGTGTGTTTTCTGTCCTCCTCTCACTGCCGACTTTTATTCCCCATTGACTTACATTGGGTTTCGTGTTTCGGGACGACCCCGACTTTTCCCTATAATCGGACGATCTTGCTCGACCCGACTTTTGGAAAAGTCGGGTTTCACGAAACGAAACGCGACCCTAAAAAACCAAAAGTCGCTCAACTCTACTGTTTAGTGTAGGCTCAATAACATTTACCCATTTTATGGGATCTGTAAGTCCTTCTTCTGGGTTTGGAGGACTTTCTGCCTTTCTTGTGAGAAGCCATGATGTCTTGATGGTACAAGGCGGGTTGCTAATAACTTGTGAGCTCCAGTAGAATGTTCTACACTCTGAGGCTATTATTACACACAGAACGCTCTCTCAATGTCTAGTAGCTGTGAGGTCACACGATGCAACAATGATGGCCTGGCTGGGAATATGGTGGTGGGTATGGTTCATTAACAGAATAGCTCAAGTAGAAAGAATGATTTTATATATATACATATATATAAAAAAATAGGCAGCACACCAAATTAAATGTGAAAAAAGTGGATACTTTACTGATCCTCAGGTGGCAACGTTTCAACGGTGACCCGTCTTTATCAAGCTTGATAAAGGCGGGTCACCGTTGAAACGTTGCCACCTGAGAATCAGTAAAGTATCCACTTTTTTCACATTTAACCCCTTACCTACAAATGACGTAATATTCCGTCCATGTGACCATGGACCTAATTACCATGGACGGAATATTACGTCATCGCGATCAGCAGCGCCCACGTGGTGAGCGCCGCTGATCGCGGCCGACTGTCAGCTAATTATCATAGCTGACACCCGGCACAATGTGTCAGGGGCGGTCACGGACCGCCCCCGACATGTTAACCCCTTGCACACCGCGATCAAACACGATCGTGGTGTACCGGGGGTTAGAGGGAAGCATCGGCAGGGAGGGGGCTCCCTCCGTGCTTCCCTGAGCCCCCCACGGCAGCGCAATGTGCAGCGCTGCTGCGGGGGACTCCTTTCCTGCAGGTCCCCGGATACAATATGGCGACGGGGACCTCCGGGGGCCTGCAGGAAGCTGGCTTCCTCAGTGCCTGCAAAGCGCAGGCATGAGGAAGCCTGTGCGGTGCCTGTGACAGATCGCTGATCTGTCACAGTGATCTGTGATGTGACAGATCAGCGATCTGTCACAGGACAGTGATGTCCCCCCTGGGACATTGTAATAAAGTTAAAAAAAAATTTTAAAAAAGTGTAAAAATAATTAAAAAAAAATCGCCAAATAAATTAAAAAAAAAAAAAAAAAATATTCCCCAATAAATTCATTTTTTGGAAATAAAAAAAAAAAAAACAATAAAAGTACACATATTTGGTATCGCTGCGTCCGTAACGACCCGCCCTATAAAACTGTCCCAATAGTTAACCCCTTAAGCGAACCCCTTAACAAAATAAAAATAAAAAACGAAGCAAAAAATGATTTATTATCATACCGCCGAACAAAAAGTGCAATAACGCGCGATCAAAAAGACGCATATAAATATCCATGGTACCACTGAAAACATCATCTTGTCCCGCAAAAAACGAGCTGCCATACAGCATCATCAGCGAAAATATATAAAAGTTATAGCTCGCAGAATAAAGTGATGCAAAAATAATTATTTTTTATATAAAATTGTTTTCATTGCATAAAAGCGCCAAAACATAAAAAAAGACCTATATGAGGTGTCACTGTAACCGTACTGACGCGAAGAATAAAACTGCCTTATAAATTTTACCGCACCCGGAACGGCGTAAACGCACCACCCAAAAGAAATTCATTAAACGCTGGTTTTTGTAAATTCTGTGTCCCAAAAAACGAAATAAAAAGCGATCAAAAAATGTCACATGCCCGAACATGATACCAATAAAAGCGTCAACTCGTCCCGCAAAAAATAAGACCTCACATGACTCGGTGGGTCAAAATATGGAAAAATTACAGCTCTCAATATGTGGTGATGCAAAAACTATTTTTACAATAAAAAGCGTCTTTTAGCGTGCGACAGCTGTCAAACATAAAAACCGCCATAAATAGTAAATCAAACCCCCCGTTATCACCCCCTTAGTTAGGGAAAAATAATAAAATTAAAAAAATGTATTTATTTCCATTTTCCCATTAGGGTTAGGGCTAGGGTTAGGGTTAGGGCTAGGGTTAGGGCTAGGGTTAGGGCTAGGGTTAGGGTTAGGGCTAGGGTTAGGGTTAGGGCTAGGGTTAGGGTTAGGGTTAGGGTTAGGGCTAGGGTTAGGGTTAGGGCTAGGGCTAGGGTTAGGGTTAGAATTGGGGTTTTCCACTATTTGCGCACATCAGGTGCTCTCCAAACGCAACATGGCATCTGATCTCAATTCCAGCCAATTCTGCGTTGAAAAAGTCAAATGGTGCTCCTTCCCTTCCAAGCTCTGCCATGCACCCAAACAGTGTTTTACCCCCTCATATGGGGTATCAGCCTACTCAGGACAATTTGCAAAACAACTTTTGGGGTCCTATTTCTCCTGTTGCCCTTAGGAAAATAAAAATTTTGGGGCAAAAATATCATTTTTGTGGAAAAAAATTTTTTGGTTATTTTCATGCCTGGGCGTTATAAACTTCTGTGAAGCACTTGGGGGTTCAAAGTTCTCACCACACATCTAGATAAGTTCCTTGGGGGGTCTAGTTTCCAAAATGGGGTCATTTGTGGGGGGTTTCCACTGTTTTGGTACATCAGGGGCTTTCCAAACGTGACATGGTGTCTGATCTCAATTCCAGCCAAAAAAGTCAAATGGCGCTGCTTGCCTTCCGAGCTCTGCCATCTGCCCAAATAGTCATTTACACCCACATATGGGGTATCAGCGTACTCAGGACAAATTGCACAATAACTTTTAGGTCCTGTTATCCTTGGGAAAATAAAAATTGGGGGTGAAAAGATCATTTTGTGGAAAAAATATGATTTTTTAATTGTACCGCTGTACATTATAAACTTCTGTGAAGCCCTTGTGGGTTCAAAGTTCTCACCACATATCTAGATAAGTTCCTTAGGGGGTCTAGTTTCAAAAATGGGGTCACTTGTGGGGGGTTTCCACTGTTTAGGTACATCAGGGGCTCTCCAAACGCGACATGGCGTCCGATCAGAATTCCAGCCAATTTTGCATTGAAAAAGTCAAACGGCGCTCCTTCCCTTCTGAGCTCTGCCATGCGCCGAAACAGTGGTTCCCCCCCACATATCAGGTATCAGCGTGCTCAGGACAAATTGCACAATAATTTTTGCAGTCCAATTTCTCCTGTTGCACTTGGCAAAATAAAAAAAATTGAACCTGAAGTAATTTTTTTTGTGAAAAAAAGTTAAATGTTAATTTTTTTAAATATTCAAAAAATTCCTGTGACGCACCTGAAGGGTTAATAAACTCCTTGAATGTGGTTTTAAGCACCTTAAGGGGTGCAGTTTTTAGAATGGTGTCACTTTTGGGTATTTTCTATCATATAGACCCCTCAAAGTGGCTTCAAATGTGATGTGGTCCGTAAAAATAAAATGGTGTTGCAAAAATGAGAGATCGCTGGTCAACTTTTAACCCTTATAACTTCCTAACAAAAAAAAACTTGGTTCCAAAATTGTGCTGATGTAAAGTAAACATGTGGCAAATGTTACTTATTAACTTTTTTGTGTGCCATATCTCTGTGATTTAAGGGCATAAAAATTCAAAGTTGGAAAATTGCGGAATTTTCAAAATTTTCGCCAAATTTCCGTTTTTCTCATAAATAAACGCAAGTTATATGAATGAAATTTTACCACTAGCATGAAGTACAATATGTCACGAGAAAACAATGTCAGAATCACCGGGATCCACGGAAGCGTTTCAGAGTTATGACCTCATAAAGGGACAGTGGTCAGAATTGTAAAAATTGGCCCGGTAGTTAACGTGCAAACCACCCTTGGTAGTGAAGGGGTTAATTTGGAGTGCTGCCTAATTTTTTATTTTTATTAACTCGGCTGTTTTGACACTGCTGAATAGGTTTTGCACCAATTGGATAATTTTGGTAGTGCTGCCCTTTTTATTATATATATAAATATATATATATATAGTATAAACATATGTGTGTGTGTAGACACACACACATATACAGGTGCTTCAATACAAAATGTGAAACTCATATATTATAGAGTCATTACAAACAGTGATCTATTTCAAGTGATTATTTCTGTTAATATTGATGATTTTGGCTTACAGCCAAAGAAAACCCAAAAGTCATTATCTCAGTAAATTAGAATATTTTATAACACCAGCTTGAAAAATTATTTTAAAATCTGAAATGTTGGTCTACTGAAATGTATGTTCAGTAAATGCACTCAATGCTTGGTCGGGGCTCCTTTGGCATCAATTACTGCATCAATGCAGCGTGGCATGGAGGCGATCAGCCTGTGGCACTGCTGAGGTGTTATGGAAGCCCAGGTTGCTCTGATAGCAGCCTTCAGCTCGTCTGCATTGTTGGGTCTGGTGTCTCTCATCTTCCTCTTGAGCCCATACATTCTCTATGGGGTTAAGGTCAGGTGAGTTTGCTGGCCTATCAAGCACAGTGATACTGTTGTTTTCAAACCAGGTATTGGTACTTTTGGCAGTGTGGACATGTGCCAATTCCTGCTGGAGAATGAAATTTCCATCTCCAAAAAGCTTGTCAGCAGAGAGAAGCATGAAGTGATCTAAAATTTCCTGGTAGACGGCTGGTCTTGGAAAAACACAGTGGATCTACACCAGCAGATGACATGGCTCCCCAAACCATCACTGATTGTGGAAATTTCACACTAGACCACAAGCAGCTTGGATTGTGTGTCTCTCCAATTTTCCTCCAGACTATGGGACCTTGATTTCCACATAAAATGCAAAATTTACTTTCATGTGAAAAGAACACCTTGGACCATTGAGAAACAGTCCAGTTCTTTTTCTCCTTGTCCCAGGTAAGACGCTTCTGGCATTGCCTATTGGTCATGAGTGGCTTGAAACAAGGAATGCGACACTTGTAGCCCATGTCCTGAATATGTCTGTGTGTGGTGGCTCTTGAAGCAATGACTCCAGCAGCATTTCACTCCTTGTGAATCTCCCCCAAATTTTTGAATGGCCCTTTCTTAACAATCCTTTCAAGGCTGCGGTTATCCCAATTGCTTGTGCACCTTTTTCTACCACACTTTTTCCTTCCACTGAACTTTCCATTAATATGCTTGGATACAGCACTCTGTGAACAGCCAGCTACTTTAGCAGTGAATTCGTGCGGCTTACCCTCCTTGTGGAGTGTGTTAATGACTGCCTTCTGGACATCTGTCAAGTCAGCAGTCTTCCCCATGATTGTGGAGCCTACTGGAACAGACGAAGGGACCTTTCTACACGACTAGGAAGCCTTTGCAGGTGTTTTTTTGTTAATTGTTTTAATTTTCTGAGATAATGACGTTTGGATTTTCATTGGCTGTAAGCCATAATCATTAACATAAACAGAAATAAACAGTTGAAATAGAGGACCCTGTAATGACTCTATAATACATGAGATTCACTTTTTGTATTGAAGAAATGAAATAAATTAACTTTTTGATGATGTTCTAATTTTGTGAGAAGCACCTGTATTTATTTATTTATATATATATATATATATATATATATATATATATATACACACATAAATATACACAAGTATATATATATATATTACATACAGTATATGTGAGGATTATCAACTCCACTCAACGTGTTTAAAGGAATAAGAAGGATGAGTACATTTCCAAGAACACCATGCCAACCATGGAGGGGGAAACATCATTTTTTTGGGTGTTTTTCTGCAAAAGGTACAGAATGAGTGCACCGTATTGAAGGGAGGATGAATGGGGTTATTTATATGCTGCATGTATACAAACTCAAACTAAGCTCAATTTTTGAGTTTTTTTTCTTTGTGTTTTTGCATTCTGTGCAAGCTGGGGTGTGGCCTCCCTCTTCTGAGCAGGAAATTGTATTTAAAGGTTTCCCCTGACTGGTGACCATTGTTTGGGACCCGGTCCTTTTGTCTCCCATTATTCACACTCTCAGGTCAACTTTGACACATGATAAGGTTTTCAATATTAGATAGTGTAGGACCACTCTGACCACAGAGTCACCTTGTCGATGGTGGGACGACTTTTATGCTATATTTGATCAAATGCAGTATTACTAAGAACACTGTATTACTTAAATGCACTTTTGCTTTTTAATTATTTAATTACAGCAGGGTTTTTCTCATTTTGTCTTTTGTAGGCTTTGTATTGCTTTATGGCCAATGTGAACATGCGTTTACATGCTGCATGTATACCAACTCAAACCAAGCTCAATTTTTCTGTTTTTGTCTATGCAAAATAAAAGTGTCTGATATGCTGTCTGATTTTTTTTTTAGTGGCTATGCCGTTTAGCGATCAGGTTAATTATTTTTTTTATTGACTGGGCGATTCTGAACGCGGCGATATCAAAACATATGTAGGTTTGTTTTTTCTATTGTTTTATTTTAATTGGGGCGAAAGGGGTGTGATTTGAAATTTTGTTTTTTTGTATTTTTGCAATATCTTCAAACACTTTTTTTTACTTTTGGCATGCTTCAATAGCCTCCATAGGAGGCTAGAATCTGCCATAGCGCGATCGCCTCTGCTACATAGAGGTGAAGCTCAGATCACCTCTACAGTATGCAGCAAAATTACAGGCTTGCTATGTGCACCGACCACAGTGTGGAGCTCATAGAAATCTGCTATCAACAACCATAGAGGTCTCGAGGAGACCTCTGGTTGTGATGGCAATGCAGTGATGACCCCCGATCACGTGTCGGGGGTCATCACTGCGCATATTTCCAGACCGACATCCGAAAGTGCATTTAAATTCCCGCTGTCAGAGTTTGACAGCAGCATTTAACTACTTAATTGGCGCAGGCGGATCGCGATTCCGCTAGTGCCTATTGCATATGTCAGCTATTAAAAACAGCTGACATGTCGTGGCTTTGAGGAGCCCGTCTCAAAGCGGGGGATACTGCCAGCTGATATACTATTTTGTCAGCTGGCAGTAAGGGGATAAGAAACAACAGTTTATAGTCTACATTATGATGTCCGAGACACAGTGGCGTAGCTACAAAGTTATGGCCTCCGGTGCGAACTTTCAAATGGGGCCCCCCAAGCCAAAATACACACACATCTCCGCTCCGCACACCTCGTACACATGCGGCTCTGCTCTGTCCACCTTGTACACATACAGCTCCGCTCCGTACACTTCGTACACACGAGGCTCCGCTCTGTCCACCTTGTACAAACATGGCTCCGCTCACCTCGTACACGCGCAGCTCTGCTCCGTACACCCCATACACACACGGCTCTGCTCCGTACACCTCGTATACACGTGGCTCCGCTTCATACACACATGGCTCTGCTTACCTCATACACCTCGTACACATGGCTCCGCTCTGTACAGCTCGTACACACGCAGCTCTACTCTGTCCATCTTGTACACACACGGCTCCGCTTACCTCGTACACACACGGCTCCACTCACCTCGTACACACACGGCTCCGCTCACCTCGTACACACACGGCTCCGCTCAACTCGTACACACGGCTCCACTCACCTCGTACACACACGGCTCCGCTCACCTCGTACACACACGGCTCTGCTCACCTCGTACACACACGGCTCTGCTCACCTCGTACACACACGGCTCCACTTACCTCGCACACACATGGCTCTGCTACATCCACCCTGTAAACCCCTCCTGACCCCACACAGAAACTTACCCTCATCCAGCCAGCACCATGACAACCAGCACAACAGAGTCCTGCATACATCGAGGCCCCTGATCATGTGACCCCTGACTCCTCCCCTCCTGTCACCTCATCACAGGTCCTGTGCCGCAGAACAGTCATGTCATCAGGCCAATTGCAGCCTGGCTGACAATCAAATAATGGAGCTGCACAGCCAATGAGCGGCTGCAGCTCTGCGATCAGGCCCCTAAGGACTCCGGGTCCTGTCGCAGCTGCGACCTCTGCGACTGGTGTAGTCCTGCCCCTGCTGAGACAATATATACATGTGCATCCATATCCGTAGCGAAAGCAATTGTTCTAAAGTGTTTTGCAGACGACTTTTGTTTATAATCCATGTCAGATGTGTTTCGAATAAGATTCCAGCAATAGTCATCCAGCATTGACGTACTCCACTTTCCCTGGTACCTTTTCTCCATCAGCACAATATCTTGGTGAAATCTTTCACCGTGTTCATCGCTAATGGCACCAAGATTGGGTGGAAAAAAGTCCAAGTGAGAATGTAGAAAATGCATTTTTAGTGACAATGCATTTCATCAAATGATATGCTGTAAGCATGTTGTCCACGAGTTGTTCAAAATTTGGTGCCTTACTGTTGCCAAGGAAGTTGAAGGTCACATCTCCTGGGTTCTACCCCTGGCCTGGAGAGGGAAACAGAGGTGGCACCCCTTGCATTCGAGGGGCTGAGGAAACAGGGGCAGGATGAGTCTTACCCCTCTTCAGGTGCTGTGGGCGGCCTGCATGCTTTCAGAGGCCCGGTTATTGGCATAGTCATTTGCCAGCTGTAGCAGCTGCTCCTTTTGGTTTCCGGTCACGGAGGTACTGTTGGAGGTCCTCTGGTCAGTTTCACAAGAATTGCTACTTGACAAACACTTATGGTGAGCTCCGGACCCTTGGTCCAGTGCTCTGCAGCTCTCATAAGGGCCCGAATGTGGTTGGCTCACGTGTGCTTGTGGCCTTTCTGCAGGCTCCTGACCTTCCTGCGGTAAGACTTCTGGGTGAGGTTGAGCTGCTGGATCAGGGTACGTTTGATGCTCTCATAGTCCTGTTCCACCCCAGCAGGTAAGTCCCCAAAAACTCCCAGAGACTTGCCCCTCAAACGGGGGGTCAGGTACTTGGCCCGTTGATCCGAGGCCAGATGGTGCTGTCGGCAGGACCGCTCAAAGGCTCGCAGAAAGGAGTCCGGGTCTCCATCCTTCTCCAGCAAGGGGAAGACCTCGGCTCGGACCTTGGCTGTCTTGGGTTCTGGAGGTGCTGTGGTGGGCGGTAGGAGACCCTGCCGAGCCAACTCCACTTGATGATGTTGCTCTGCAGCTTGATGGCGTTCCACCGCCTCGTGCTCCCGCTCTGCTTGGCGTTATGCCGCTTTCAGAAGGGCTGCAGAAGCTTCCTCATGCCCCGCCTTGAGACCCGTTAGGGCAGTTTGAAATAGGGCATCTGACCTGAGCTGTCCAGGGAGAAGGGCAGTAGGAGGGTATTCTCCTGCAGGATAGTGCACTAGCAGCGAGACACTTGGGGAGCCCAGGTGGGACTCCCTTGTTCACCCCTTCTTTGGAACCAGTACAATCATTCTCCGCATTACGGGCTAACTCCGTTGCCACCATTCTTGTCTGGCTTTGAGTGCTTGCAGCAACTCGTTTCAGCCCTCTGTCCCCGACACAGCAGCAACCCGAGCACCCACACACCTAGAGTACTTTGCACTCGGACTGTCTAGTGCTGAGCTGATCTTAAGACCCCAGCAGCAAAAGCTCCTGTTGGTAGTCCTTAGTGTCTGGGAGTAGGGATCCCACGCACACTATTATCTCGATCTCATCGCGCTGCCACCAATCTGTCAGGGATCTCACAGGGGAGAGGGGCATCAACTTCGCTCTCCAAGGGGGAGGGGAGAGAAGGACCCGCAGGGATCAGCTGTCTGGTACCACCACTTGCTCCAAGTCAGTCAGGGAACTGCACTGAGGGCAAATATTCACTGGAAAGGCTTCCCTTTTAGGTTTGAATTAGAGTGGCGCTCCCAGTAAAGGGGGATATGTATCATGAGTCCTCACTAAAACAATACTGTATTCTGCCACTGGTTCCTCGTTCGACATAAGCCCCATCCGACAACAAGCTTATATCGGGTCAGAAACTAACACGGGTAGCGTACAATTGACCAACCGATCATGCGGACGAGGGGATTCGTGAATTGAGATAAAAGAACAACCCAAGATTAATTTTATATTTAATCATCGAAATGGCACACTAGAGTTATACAGATATACAGTTGTGGCCAAAAGTATTGACACCCCTGCAATTTTGTCAGATAATAATCAGTTTCTTCCTGAAAATGATTGCAAACACAAATTCTTTGTTATTATTATCTTCATTTAATTTGTCTTAAACGAAAAAAACACAAAAAGAATTGTCCTAAAGCCAAATTGAATATAATTCTACACCAAATATAAAAAAGAGGGTGGACAAAAGTATTGGCACTGTTCGAAAAATCATGTGATGCTTCTCTAATTTGTGTAATTAACAGCACCTGTAACTTACCTGTGGCACCTAACAGGTGTTGGCAATAACTAAATCACACTTGCAACCAGTTGACATGGATTAAAGTTGACTCAACCTCTGTCCTGTGTCCTTGTGTGTATCACATTGAGCATGGAGAAAAGAAGACCAAAGAACGGTCTGAGGACTTGAGAAACCAAATTGTGAGGAAGCATGAGCAATTTCAAGGCTACAAGTCCATCTCCAAAGACCTGAATGTTCCTGTGTCTACCGTGCGCAGTGTCATCAAGAAGTTTAAAGCCCATGGCACTGTGGCTAACCTCCCTAGATGTGGACGGAAAAGAATAGTTGACAAGAGATTTCAGCGCAAGATTGTGCGGATGTTGGATAAAGAACCTCAACTAACATCCAAACAAGTTCAAGCTGCCCTGCAGTCCGAGGGTACAACAGTGTCAACCCATACTATCCGTCGGCGTCTGAATGAATAGGAACTGTATGGTAGGAGACCCAGGAAGACCCCACTTCTTACCCCGAGACATAAAAAAGCCAGGCTGGAGTTTGCCAAAACTTACCTGAAAAAGCCTAAAATGTTTTGGAAGAATGTTCTCTGGTCAGATGAGACAAAAATAGAGCTTTTTGGGCAAAGGCATCAACATAGAGTTTACAGGAGAAAAAAAGAGGCCTTCAAAGAAAAAAACACGGTCGCTACAGTCAAACATGGCGGAGGTTCCCTGGTGTTTTGGGGTTGCTTTGCTGCCTCTGGCACTGGACTGCTTTACCGTGTGCATGGCATTATGAAGTCTGAAGACTACCAACAAATTTTGCTGCATAATGTAGGCCCCAGTGTGAGAAAGCTGGGTCTCCCTCAGAGGTCATGGGTCTTCCAGCAGGACAATGACCCAAAACACACTTCAAAAAGCACTAGAAAATGGTTTGAGAGAAAGCACTGGAGACTTCTAAGGTGGCCAGCAATGAGTCCAGACCTGAATCCCATAGAACACCTGTGGAGAGATCTAAAAATGGCAGTTTGGAGAAGGCACCCTTCTAATATCAGGGACCTGGAGCAGTTTGCCAAAGAAGAATGGTCTAAAATTCCAGCAGAGCATTGTAAGAAACTCATTGATGGTTACCGGAAGCGGTTGGTCGCAGTTATTTTGGCTAAAGGTTGTGCAACCAAGTATTAGGCTGAGGTGCCAATACTTTTGTCTGGCCCATTTTTGGAGTTTTGTGTGATATGATCAATGTTTTGCTTTTTGCTTCCTTCTCTTTTGTGTTTTTTCATCTAAGACAAATTAAATGAAGATAATAATACCAAAGAATTTGTGATTGCAATCATTTTTTCAGGAAGAAACTGAGTATTATCTGACAAAATTGCAGGGGTGTCAATACTTTTGGCCACAACTGTATATTTACAAGAACAATATACAGGTATACAGTCACAAGTGTAGTACAAGGATAGGGTATAATTAGGCTGCAATTACTGTACTATGTAGCATGTGACCACAGGGAGGTACTGATGGATCACAGGTCCAAATCTTAGTTACGTGGTTCCCTTAGCCGCGTCTGATATTGGGTCATCTGCCAGTTAAAAAACTAAATCCAAAATGAGGGACTGCCTTATATCTCCTAGTTTGTTCCCTCCCACACTCTTCTGCCACCCCTGGGCTGGGCTGCCTCCCTCCACCCATGTCTGAGAATAAGATTTTCTGTGCAGAATCATGGATGACCCATAACTTTGTGACCAAAAGTCTGAATGGGTTGGTTGTGCGCCACTGGGTTCCACTGGATTTTATCTCCACATAGAGTTCAAATATGCCTACCGTATGTAATTTCTCTTAGCTATGCTTTATATCTCCATAATGCAGGGTTCTGAAGGTGGCTAAATAATATGGACGCGTGGGGAAAGGAATGCCGATTCCGATAATGTGCTCGTCTAAGCTCAGAGATATTGCATTCTGTTATTATAGGTCATTTTCCAGATTCAATACCTCAGAGCCTGCTGTGACTTGTTGCACCACAGGTTTTTCATTTGCTTCAGTCAGATAAAAGAGCCAGCTGGCTGCAAAAAAAGTTTGCACTCTTATGTTAAGAGCTTCAAAGAGTTTCTTCCTAGCTCTTTTAATTAAAGCAAAACATTGCATTGCCTTTTATGGCCTGGGGGGACGCAAGGGTGGGGGCACATTCCAGGAGTGGAGGAAATGTCCTATAATCCAAAAATGGATTGCCCCTCATCAGTGTGGAGTAGGAAACTGGCCAGTAGGAGCAATGCCTAGTAGAAGACTGTGAAAAATGAGGATGAATGAACTCATGGAGATCAACATCCAACACTGCGCATATTGCCCCTCATCAGTGTGGAGTAGGAAACTGGCCAGTTGAGGGTCAATACCCTGAAGCAGCTGTCTGTGGATGGATACCATGTTTTGGCATAGGTGGTTTCCTTCATTGGAGACTGCCCTTCCCGTGGTTGTTCCTTCCCGGGGAAAGACATGGCTAGTCATTGCTTGCGTTGAGAAACATGTGATGGTGTCTGCGCGGCTTGTGTTTTGCATGTTTTTACTTATTTCCCATAAGGGATGGGGGCATTGCTCTAGAATCACTGCGTTGAGAAACATGTGATGGTGTCTCCGCAGTGTTGGATTTTGATCTCCATGAGTTCATTCATCCTCATTTTTCACAGTCTTCTACTAGGCATTGCTCCTTCCGGCCAGTTTCCTACTCCACACTGATGAGGGGCAATACCCCTAAACAGCTGTCTGTGGATAGATGCCATGTTTTGGCATAGGTGGTTTCCTTCATTGGAGACTGCCCTTCCCGTGGTTGTTCCTTCCCGGGGAAAGACCTGGATAGTCATTGCTTGTGTTGAGAAACATGTGATGGTGTCTCCGCGGCTTGTGTTTTGCATGTTTTTTAAAATGTGTGGCCCAAAACTGGACACAGTATTCCAGATGAGGTCTGATCAAAGAGGAGTAGAGGGCAATAATGACGTCACGTGATCTAGGCTGTATGCTTCTGTTAATACATCCTAGAATTGCATTTGCCTTTTTTGCTGCTGCATCACACTGTTGACTCTTATTAAGACTGTGATCTATTAGTATACCCAAGTATTTTTCACATGTGCTGTTGCTTAGCCCTATTCCTCCCATTCTGTAAATGTTTTTTTCATTTTTATTGCTCAGATGTAGTACTTTGCATTTGTCCCTGTTAAAAACCATTCTGTTAGTTGCTGCCCACTGCTCCAGATTATTTATATCTTTTTGAATCCTCTCTCTTCTCTAGTATTAGCTATCCCTCCTAGCTTTGTGTCATCAGCAAATTTAATCAGTTTACCCTCAATTCCTTCATCTATATAATTGATAAAGATGTTGAACAATACAGGGTCCAGGACAGAGCCCTGTGGTACCCCACTTGAGACATTCTTCCAACTGGATGTGCAGCCATTTATGACCACTCTTTGGGTCCAATCACTAAGCCAGTTATGAATCCACCTAACAGTTGCCTTGTCCATTAAATACTTAGTCATTTTTTCAATAAGGATTGTGTGAGATACTTTGTCAAATGCTTTGCTGAAGTCAAGATATATTATATCTACAGCATTTCCCTGATCCACCCAGTCAGTAATTCTGTCATAGAAGGAAATTAAGTTAGTCTGACATGACTTATTAGTTACTAACCCATGCTGACTGTTTAATCGCTTCATTCTTATCTAAGTACTTACATACATGTCATTTAATAATTTGTTCAAATATCTTTCCTGGTATAGAAGTCAGACTCACCGGCCTAAAGTTGCCTGGGTCCACTTTCTTCCCCTTTTTGAAGATAGGAGCACCATTTGCTCTTCTCCAGTCTTCTGGGACTTTTGTTCTCCAAGAATTTTCAAAGATTAAGGAGAATGGTTCAAAAATTTATTCTGCTATCTCCTTCAGTACTCTGGGGTGTAATTCATCTGGACCTGGAGACTTGAATTCATTTAGGTTAGCTAAGTGTTTCCTCACTATCTTTCTGTTTATAGATATCCTGGATTCTTCTATTATCTTAATAGGACAGTGAAGAACAGTTGATGTAACATTTCCTTTCTGAGAGAAAACAGATGCAAAATAGGAATTTAAAAGTTCGGCCTTCTCAATATCCTGTCTTGCCATTTCATCATTTTCATCCTGTAAAAATCCTATAGCATCTGTGACTTTTCTTTTACTTTTGACATATCCCCAAAATCCTTTTTTATTGCTTTTGACTTCTTTTGCAAGCCTCAATTCATTGTCAGCTTTAGATAATCTGATTCGTGCTCTGCAGGTTTTGCAGACAACATTATATTCTTCTTTAGATATGCCTCCCTCTTTCCATTTTATAAACATTTCTTTCTTCCTTTTTAGCATGTGCTTAAGTTCTGTGTTTATCCATCCTGGTTTCCTTAAATGCTTTCTATTCTTTCCTCTTTTAGGAATTGTTAACAAATGTGCTTTGAGAATTTCATTTTTCAAGATTTCTCATCCTTCCTGGACATTTTTGTCCTTAAGGATATCCAGCATTTGGATCCCTCCAATTCTCTTTCTGAATCCCTTAAAATCTGCCTTTCTGAAATCTAATCTTGATGTCTGAGTCTTCACAGGTCTTCCTCCTCTAGTTATCCAAAATTCTAAAATAGCATAGTTGTTACCTCTTAGGGTTCCATCCACTTTTACCTCCTTAACCATTTCCTCCCTGTTTATAAGGATTAGATCCAAGGTAGCAGATCCCCTTGTTTTCGCCCCTACCTTTTGGAAGATAAAGTTGTCAGCAAGAGAGGATAAGAATTTCCTTGACCTGTTAGTTTTTCCTGAGACAGATTCCCAACAAATGTCTAGATAGTTGAAATCTCCCATGAGAACTATGTCATATTTTTTGGAGAACTTGGCCATTTGATGCATAAAGAGTTCATCCATATCTTCAGCTTGGACAGGCGGCCTGTAGTAAATGCCTACAATGGTGTCCTTTCCATTGTTCTGTCCTTGTATTCTTACCCAAACAGTTTACACAGAACTCCCAGTCTCTGAAGCTTGGATCTCTGTGCAGACATATGCATTTCTAGCATACAATGTGACACCTCCTCCTCTTTAATCAAGTCTGTTTCTTGCAAATAAGTTGCATACTTCTAGCCTTGTATTCGAATCATGTGTACTGTCCCACCAAGTTTCAGTGATTCCAATGACATCATATTCCTTTTCCTGTATTAGTAGTTCCAATTCTCCTTGTTTGTTGCCCATGCTTTGTGCATTAGTATAGAAACATTTTAGTTTGTGATTGGTTTCTCTTTCTCCAATATTTTTATTTAGATTTTTTTGTCTTTGTTCTTTCCTCCCACTTCTGATAGCAGAATACCCAATAGCATTTGTCAGGTGTAAGGCTATTTCTGGCCTTTTGCTTCCCTTCCCACATTGTTCTAATTTAAAGCTCTCCTGATGAGTGTAGCAAGGCAACTTCCAAATACATGTTTTCCAGTCTTCGTAAGGTGCACCCCATCTCTAGCAAGTAGTCCATCGTATAGGTAATTCACTCCGTGATCCAGAAATCCAAATCTTTGCTGACGGCACCATCAACATAGCCAGTTGTTCACCTGCAGAATCTTATTCCACCTCCTTGTTCCATGGCCATCCACTTGGAGGATGGAAGAGAAGACCACCTGCGTTCCCCGGTCTTTCATTTTCTTACCTAAGTTTTCAAAGTCACTGCAGTTGGTTTCCAGGTTGTTTCTTGCTGTGTCATTTGTCCGCACATGTATTAGCAGGAATGGGTAGTCATCTGTAGGTCTGAAGAATCCTGATATCCTGTCAGACACATCTTTAATTTATGCACCTGGAATACAGCACATTTCTCTTGAGGTTATATCCAGTCTGCAGATAGCGGCCTCTGTTCCTCTCAACAGGGAATCCCCCATGACCACCACTCTCCGCTTCTTCACAACATTTTTCTTTCTTCATCCAGGAGGACTCTGAAGGCGTACAAGGTTGTTATTTGTGGGCAAAGTCTTATCCTGATGTGTTTCTTCATCGTTCTCCTGCGTAAGAGCCTGGTACTGGTTCCTGAGCAGTATGGGTGCTGACTGCCTCCTTATCCTCCTGCTTCTCTGGGTCACATGTTTCCATTCCTCTGGTTCTTCAGGTGCACTTCGAATTTCTTCTCTTTCTGTAACATGAAGAGATAATTCTGCTCTGTCTAAGAACTCCACCTTCCTTAATGATCTTCAATGTAGCTAACCTCTCTTCAAGATTTTGCAACTTTTCCTCCAACAGGGACACAAGCTTGCATTTGTGGCATGTGAAGTTTGGCTTTTCCACTGGTAAGTCTGTGAACATGTAGCAAGAAATGCAGCTCATCAAATGGCTCCTGGCCTCTTCCATATTGTTATTGTTAAAGAGATTTCAAAGTGATGAAAAATGTGCCACAATTTGGCGCGCGGTTTTCCGATTTCCTCCTTTCAGCTGCAATGGCCAAAATCCAGTGATCTTTGAGCTCGCGGAGACTCTTCACTTATCCCAGAAGGCACTGGGAATATGCAAATTCTCTCCTCAGTGACTGATGAATTTGTGTCTGGGGCGAAACAGGCTGAAGGAAATGTCATTATGGCAAGGTCAGGCCAGGAAGGAACTGGGGAGCAGTCTAAGACAGTCCCATCCGGGCGTGTAATGCACAGAAGCGGCACCCAGAAAGGGAAAGACAAGGAAGCAAGCAAATGTCATGATGTACCAACTGTGGATGTAATGTGTGAAGTACTAAGTAAAGAAAATGTTAAAGTTAACTCGTACTGTGTCTCCATTGCTGGGGGTTGCCTAGTAGAGGGACCGCTATGGCCTGGGAAGTGCCCGGATGAAGCTGACTCTGGAGATGCAGGTATGCAGAAGAGTACTGTTTTCTGTAGTGGAAGGACTGGACACAGATGTTACAGTAATACAGGTCATGACTACAGTCCTGTCCCTCCCTACATCAGGACGGGAAGAGAGGAATGAAGAGACACGGGCACAGGCAGCAAAACACATCAGGACAAATCAGGGTATAACCAGAGTAAGCTACTCACACCGTAGGCAGAAAATATAACTGACAATGCCTGCAGAATGCAGTGCAGAGAAATAGCTGACCTGACATCAGAATGAGGCAGAGGAAAGTTAACTCCTGAAGTGACCAGACCAGGAAAAACCCGGTCTGGATCATGACAGCTGGTGACCACATTCACTAAGAAAACCACTGGTAACACATCACGCCATATAGCCTTAAAATTCTGCAGTGCCCGCAAGGTCCCCCTGCTAAAGAAGGCACATGTGCAGGTCCATCTGAAGTTTTCCAATGAACACCTGGATGATTCTATAAGTGATTGGGAGAAGGTGCTGTGTTCAGATGAGATAATCACTTAGATCTTTGGCATTAACTCAACAAGACGTGTTTGGAGGAAGACAAATGCTGCCTATGACACAAAGAACACCATCCCCACTGTCAAGCATGGAGGTGGAAACATTATGTTTTGGGGGTGTATCTCTGCTAAGAGCACAGGACTACTTCACAGCATCAATGGGAGAAGGGATGGAGCCATGTGCCATAAAATCCTGAGTGACAACCTCCTTCCCTTTGCCAGAACATTAAAAATGGGTCGTGACTGTGTCTTCCAGCAAGATGATGACACAAAGCATACAGCCAAGGCAATAAAGGAGTGGCTCAAAAAGAAGCACATTAAAGTTATGGAGTGGCCTAGCCAGTCTCCAGACCTTAATCCCATAGAAAACTTATGGAGGGAGTTGAAGCTCTGAGATACCAAGTGACAGCCTCAAAATCTTTAAGATTTAGAGATGATCTGAATAGAGGAGTGGACCAAAATTCCTCCTAACATGTGCACAAACCTCATCATCAACTGCAAAAAAAGTCTGACTGCTGTGCTTGCCAACAAGGGTTTTGCCACCATTATGTCTTGTTTGCCAAAGTATCAAATACTTATTTCTTACTGCAAAATGCAAATAAATTTATATCATTTAAACAATGTGATTTTCTGGATTTTATTTTTGATCTTCTATCTCTCAATGTTAAAATTAACCTACCCTTAAAATTATAGACTGTTCATGTCTTTGTCAGTGGGCAAACTTACAAAATCGGCAAGTGATCAAATACTTATTTCCCCCACTGTATGTATGTATGTGTGTGTTTTGACGAATATCTCCTTTGAAAACGATGTGTAAATGACATAGAGAATTGCTGAATGTAAAAGCTCATGTAAAATTCGCATTACAATCGGATAGCAATTGCAATGCACTCGGATGTAAATCGAATGCCAGATGTGGAAATCACATTGTACTCGCATGTCACTCGTCCGTTTTTTAGGTCCAGATATCAAAACTTTTTTTTCTCGCATATGGGTATGAGCCCTAATAATACTGACCAAGGTTCCCAGGTCATTTTCACAAAACAATGAATGCTGTAAAAACAAAACCCAAAAAACAAGGTCAGAATATCATGTTTTTCACCATTTTATCACACTTGAATTATTTCCTTTGTATTTCAGTAGATGATATGGTAAAATGAACGGCGTCATTCAATAGTACATATCTCAAATGGCTTTGTTGATGGAAAAATAGTTATGACTTTTGTTAAAAGAGGAGGAAAAAAAAACAAAAGTGTTATATGTGTTTTTTTCATAAATGGATTGGGAATAGTAACAGTGATTTGGATTAGCAGCTTTTTTTTATTTATTTTTGTCCTGGTTTTTATTTATTCTTTGTGTATGTTTTTATTTTCAATTTATTTCACATAGTATGTGGATCATAAAGTCATAAAAGACATTTGGGGGCATTTCAACATCTAAATATTTTTTTAACCTGATTTTCCCTGTATCTGTGGTTTGTGTATTAGACACAGTAACCAGAGAAAATCGCCCTCCTGACGGCACAGCAGAGGTGACTGGGTCTCTAAAGACCACTTAGCTCCCGCTTCTTCCCTACACCCAGCGATCACATGGCTATTGGGTCCGGAAGTAAAAGTGATTGGTGCACGGTGCTTGTTTAGCCCTGTGTATGAAGCGATTGGACAGAAGAAGCAGTAATAACCTGTGTCTGTGTTCTCTGTGAGGAGTCTGACTGTGTCCCTACAATTAACCAAAACAAACAGCAAATGTCATTGCAGAGAAGAACGCCAACCGCCCAGATATTTGTCATCAACAGATGGTCTGGAACTGGTAAAACCTTTTCCACCTTTCTAAAAAAAACATTTAAGGAAAAAAAACAGATTTGGAAAGTCTGATTTATCAAAATATAAAATTATTTATCCTATATAGTATATGCTGTAGAACTAAAAAGTCACACTGTACCCCTAAATGGTACCAATAAAAACTACAGTGTGACTGTCAACAAAAACAGCCCTCAGGGTCCCTGAGAATGGCGACACCAATCAGACAGGTTTTTTATATTCAATTGATTTGAAATCCCAGTTAAAGAAAAACTATATAAAAGAATGTTTTCTCTGTCTGGTTACTGATTATCCAGAAATTGTGAGAAATGGTTTGAAAGCAACAGAGGAGGTAACTAAACTATACCAAAAATGAGGAGAATTCAATATTTCATACATATACTGTCTAATATATATATATAGTTAATCTTTTTACTTGAGCAATTCTGTTAATGAACCACACCCACCACCATATTCCCAACCAGTCCCCTAGCCAACATCATACGTGTGACCTCACAGCTACTAGACAATGAGAGAGCGTTCTATGTGTAATAATAGCCTCAGAGTGTAGAACATTCTACTGGAGCTCACAAGTTATAAGCAACCCGCCTTGTACCATCAAGACATCATGGCTTCTCACAAGAAAGGCAGAAGGTCCTCCTATCCCAGACGGAGAAGGACTCACAGACCCCATAAAATGGGTAAATGTTATTGAGCCTACACTAAACAGTATAACCTCCATTATAATGCTCAACATGTAATTTGTGGCAATGGGCAACTTTGTATTTATACATTGGCTTCTCCTAGGTCATAAACGTAGACACCATTATTATTACAGAAGATGGATGTAGCAGAATCAAGAACAACCCGTTACTGCTGTCACCGATGACCACTTTTCTCCTGATCAAGTTACACACAAGAAATTCAGAACTTCATAACCTGTCACCAACTGGGCACTGGCATGAAAGAAACTATCATGAGCAGATGGCAGTGTCTTTTCTCTTAGTCTTATAGAACTAAAATTATTTAGATTAAATAAGGTAAAATAGGACTTATAGTGGATATATAAAGTCTACACATCCCTGATAAAATGCCAGGTTTTTATTATGTTTTGATCCAATCTTATTTATTGGTGTTTAAACATAACAAGCAAAAACTGACATAAAAAATATCAGTGCTACAACATTAGCACATAACATGACAGAAGAAGACATAAGCATTAACATACAGTAAATGTCTTGCATTAAAACAGGAAAGAAAAAAACAAAAAAAACTCAGGCTTATCTCCCGGAATGATAGTGTAATAAGTCTCTTGCCATCAGATGTATTTCAAAGGTAGGACACAAACCCCACACACTAAAACAGTAGAACCAGTTTTCAAACGTATGTTATACATCACATGACCTCGACACATTTGAATACCGGCTTTGCAGCCAGGGATCCCATATGCGCTGAGTCTTCTTTTTTGCAGAGGCTGTTTGTGTAAGGGCTAATTCATGCTCACAGTGAAAGTTAATTTTTCAACTACTTCTGTAATGGTCGGAACTGCATCACATTTCCATTTAGCCGCCACTAGCAATCTAACTGCTATCAGTAGGTGAGATAAGGCCCCCCTAATCATATGCGGAAATTCCTCTGTTCCAAAATGTAAGACTACCAGGCTAGGAGACAGCGTCTGGCCTACCCTAAGGACTTCTAGTATTAATCTGGCAATGTCCTTCCATATATTATTCAGAGCTGGACAGTCCCACCACATGTGTTCTAGTGTCCCCTGAAGCCCACATATCCTCCAACATAATGGGGATTGGTCCGGGCTAAAGTGAGCGACTTGTACCAGAAACTTATACCAACGAAGGTGAATTTTTTTCAATTGTTCAAGATGGTTAAGACATGATGAGACCCGTAACACCTCTCCCAGACCATCTCTCCAAGCCCCGGTCTCCAGGGATATACCCAGAGAGACATATAAGGAAGTTGTAGATCCACATCAGGATCATTCAGAGCCTTGTATAGGATGGACACTCCTTTTGGACCAGATTCTGGTATTAAGAAATATCCATTAGCTCTGCGATCTATTTTGGAGTTAAAAAAGGGTGATTCTGGTGAAGTGGACAAAAGATGGCGTATCTGTAAGTATTGATAGAAATATCTGCTTATACATGGGTGTTTGGATGCTAAGTGATCAAAGCACAGAATCCCTGAGCTCCCCATCAAGTCCTGAAGGTTCCTAATCCCCACCATTATCCAGACATGTAAGTCTATATATGGAATATGTACCTCAAGAGCTCTCAGAGACACAATACTTAGGGGGATTTTAATTAGGGACGGGCTAATTTCCTCCAATACTGTAATGCGGCTACCATTGTTGGCAAACCTGGTGTATACTGGCTAATCTTAATAGCTTCAGCTTCCAAAACTAGGCGAGGAGAGTTCCTTTTAGCATAGAATATTTCAATTTGAAGCCATCTGTGGTCCCTGTCCATATGCCTGCAGTCTCTGAGTCCAGATATAACAGATGCTCTGTGATATGCCAAGAGGTTCGGCATGCCCATCCCTCCAAGATCATTTGGATAATATAATAGTTTATTCGCTATCCTTGGCTGTTTATGTGCCCAGATATAATGATTGGCCATTCGTTAAAGCATCAGGATAATCCTATTAGGGATTTTAAAAGGGATGCACCTAAGAAATAGATAATTTTGGGAAGTATTATCATTTTAAAGATATTGATTCTCGCTACCCATGAGGTCATAATATTATGAAGTTTATCTAACTCTGATTTAACAGTTTTAGCTAGATTAGAGAAGCTATTATCCACTACATTTTGGGAGCTTGTTAGTGTAATTCCTAAGTATGGGATACCGTCTAGCATCCACTTAAAGGGGAATCTATTCTCAAAAGATCTTCGCAGTGCATCTGGGACTGGAACTGGATATATCAAGGATTTCGTAGGGTTTAGTTTGTAATATGATATTTTACCAAATTCCTCCAGCACAGACATGACAGCTGAGAACGATGGCCCAATATTCACACACGAGATTACGACATCGTCCGCATAAAGTCCCACTTTATGTGTTACCGGACCCACTTTGATCCCTGAGATATTGGAATCTAATCTTATGCGCTCAGCCAACGGTTCCATACATAGTGCAAATATAATGGGGGATAGGGGGCAGCCTTGTTGTGTTCCGTTTGTTATTCGGAAAATTCCAGACAAGAAACCCGACGACAGTACCCTAGCACAGGGAGTCAAATACATTGAACTAATTGCTGAAAAGATGGGACCCACAAAGCCAAATTTAATCAAGACAGCCCGTAAATATCCCCAGTGCACCCTGTCAAACTCTTTTTCAGCATCCAATGACAGGAATGCACTGGGGACACCAGAAAGCTCCGCCACCCTTATCAAATCCAGCATTCTCCTTGTACCATCTTTTGCTTCGCGTCCAGCCACAAACCCTACCTGGTCCGGAGAGATCAGTGATGGAATAATCGATTTCAAACATGACGCCAGAATCTTTGTGAATAGCTTGACATCACAGTTCAAAAGTGCTATAGGTCTAAAAATGCCTGGGACCGTGGGGGACTTCCCCTGGTTTAGGGAGGGTAGTGATCGTAGCCTCCAACCCGGGCGTAGACACTTTGCCTGTTTCTCTCCACGCTGTAAATAGACATAATAGAAAAGGAATCAAATCTTGTTGAAAACATTGGTAATAGACATTTGAGAATCCATCCGGACCAGGGGCCCCATATCTTTTAGTATTGTTTATAGTGAATTAAACTTCTTCCTCAGTGAAAGGAGCATTCAAAAGCGTTAATTGATCTGGGGAAATATGGGGCAGATTGATTGATTGAAGATATTGTCTATCTTTTGTTGATCAGGTTGCGGAGTTGATGTATCGTCTTTTAAATTATAAAGATGGGTATAGTATTTGGAAAATCCTTCTACAATTTCAATCGGATTTCTAACAAGCCGTCCCTCAGAATCCACTAAATATTTCACTCTAGATTTCACTTCCCTATGGCGAACTCTACGAGCTAGCAGGGCACCCGCCCTATCACCTGTGGCATATAATTTAGTTCTAAATTTCTTTAGATTATGGGCATATATAGACAGGAAAGTTTCACGTAATTTAAATCTAATCTGGAAAATTTCTTTTGAAACAGCAAGAGAAGGATTAGACTTATTTGTGGACTCTAAATGGTGTAAGCGGGATATAAGGTCATATCTGCTTTTTTCCCTTTTACGTTTTAAAAAGGACGCCTGTTGTAGTAAAATTCCCCTAATCACCGCTTTGTGAGCGGCCCATAGAGTCTCATCAGTGATCTCTTTGGAGTCGTTTGTCTGGAAATGGTGCTTCAGTTCAGATTTAACCTTTGCAACTATCCCATCATTCAGTAATAACAACTCATTCAATCGCCACTGGAGGCTGAGCTAACCTGATGAGAGAGTGCTAGTTGTAGAGAAATAGGCGCGTGGTCAGACCTTGTGATTTGGCGTATGTCTGCAGATATACACCTCGGGAGGACAGCACTGTCTATCAAGAAATGATCTATCCTGCTGTATGTACGATGTCGGAAGGAATAGAATGTATAGTCCCTTTCACTCGCATGGGAGTATCTCCAGAAATCATGATAGTGATATTCATGTGCTAGCAATCTTATCTCCCTCCGACTTCGCTTTTTTCCTTGTGAACAATCCAAATTTCTATCCATAGGGAGATTAAAATCCCCACATACTATTTTCCCCCCTTGTTCCATTTCGGAAATTTTTTTGAAAACTTTCCTCAGAAAAGAATATTGTCCCTTATTAGGAGCATAAACA
This sequence comes from Dendrobates tinctorius, assembly GCF_039654945.1. Lineage (NCBI taxonomy): Eukaryota > Metazoa > Chordata > Amphibia > Anura > Dendrobatidae > Dendrobates > Dendrobates tinctorius. The sequence continues at coordinate 30,259,168 of NW_027361711.1, forward strand.
GCCGTTATAGTGTGAGGTTCACCATTAAGGGTGCATACAAGAATCAGAAATCTACCCGCCGGGTCTGCATATCTCTGCATGCATTTAAAGGCCACTGTATGCTTCACCATAATACACCCCCCGCCTTCTTATTAGAGTTATTGGAGAAAAACATGTGGGAAATGAGGATGTGAACCCTACAATTATCTTTCTCTAGCAAATGTGTCTCCTGCAGACAAACGATGTCAACCCGAGATTTCCTTACTTCCCTCCACAGCATGGATCGTTTACCAGGGTGTTTAGCCCTTTAACATTTAACGATAAGCGCTGCACACTCAAGATTGTAAACGTGGGTGAAATACTTTTTCATAAATGTATATATTGATTTTGCCTTAGAGGGGTATATACCGGCTGTCACAAAATTTTATCCTATAGGTATATATTCCATCACACTTAGGCTACCAAAGTAGACGCGCCTGAAAAACAAAAAAAACATAGACAAATAAAAAGAGAAAAAAGGAAAAAATTGTAACACATAACCATGAACCGGAATCCTGGTGGACACCAGGTAATGACCGACATAGGTCGGATGTGGCGCAGAATCAAAATCTGCAAAGGGCAAGGTCAAACAGTCACAGTCCAGGAGTCCAAACAGGGAAAGGACCCGTCAGCGAGCTCCGGTCATCCCGACCACGACCCTTCCCTCATTTCAAGCCAGAGTCCAGTCTGGAACAATTCTTTTCTCCCCTGCAGACGGCTGTCTAGGTGGCAGTGGAATCTTCCAACTTGTCAGCTTATCTTCTGCTTGTTTAGGAGATGAACATGTCACCGTGTGACCTCCATACATGATGATCAATTTTACAGGATTAAATCCCCATTTATACTTAATGTTGCCATCTCTGAGGGTCTTGCATATATGAGCGTATTCCCGTCTTTTAGCCAAGGTTGCTGCTGATAGATCTGGGAATACCTGCAGATTGTTTAGTTCAGTAGGTAATTCAGGAGGTTTCCTCACCTGCTGTATAAAAGTGTGGGGAGGAGGACTCCCAGACAGTGAAGGGGCAGGTGCCCAGGGGACCGCCATCAGGGTTCCTGAGGGAACGATGCTGGGAGGACAGTAAAAGAAAAGACTTGACTTAAGTTGTCAGGGAAACAGGGGGCGTGTCAAGCTTAACAGGAGCAGGGGGCGCGCTGAAGTGGCAGTTGAGAGAGAGCCAGACAACAGACAAGAAGTTGGGTGAGACAGAGAGGACCGAGGGAGCGGACGGTGTGTTGTGGAGAGACCGACAGGGCCCTGTGAAAGGAAAGCTGTGGACTTAACGACTAGTGACATGTGAGAGCCTTGCACCGGCGGCCGCTCCCGCTGTTTCCCTCCCTGCTGTGACAAGTCCACGACCTCCACTGACCGCCGCAACTAGAGACCATTCCTTTATAGCGGTCAGGACACTGCCCCCCGCCTTCTCCCACAGCTGCGGCCCTGTCATCACCGGCCCCAGGGGGCGCCACCTCACTACAGGTGGCAGTAGGGGCCCCCGTCTGGTTTGCTAAGGAACCCTGAGCAGAGGTTGGGGAATGGTTATATTTAGAGACTGCGTCATGACTCTTCCGTGAGACGAGAGTCGCAAGGGGACGCCTGTTGCGCGCATTGGCACAGTTTCTTCAGGGCCTGTTGCACCCCACTGTCATCGTTTCTTCAGGGCCTGTTGCGCCCCACTGTCATCGTTTTCTTCAGAGCCTGTTGCGCCCCACCATCATCATTTTCTTCAGGGCCTGTTGCGCCCCACCGTCATCGTTTCTTCAGGGCCTGTTGCGCCCCACCATCATCGTTTCCTTCAGGGCCTGTTGCGCCCCACCGTCATCGTTTCTTCAGGGCCTGTTGCACCCCACCATCATCGTTTTCTTCAGGGCCTGTTGCGCCCCACCTTCATCATTTTCTTCAGGGCCTGTTGTGCCCCACCGTCATCGTTTCTTCAGGGCCTGTTGTGCCCCACCGTCATCGTTTTCTTCAGGGCCTGCTGCGCCCCACCATCTTCGTTTTCTTCAGGGCCCGTTGCGCCCCACCGTCATCATTTTCTTCAGGGCCTGTTGCGCCCCACCATCATCGTTTCTTCAGGGCCTGTTGCAACCCACCGGCATTGCTTTTTCAAGGGTCTGTCGAGCCTAGTTTCACCCCGGAATATCGAGGCGTCAAGGCAGCCACATCAGCGATCTCTAAGTGGCCACGCCTGTGATCCGGACAGACCCCCGGAAAGATAAGTGTACTATATGAGATAAGGACCCCCCAGTTTGGTCATACTTGGCCTATAGCAACCGGGCAAACCGGGTTAATCGCATGCACCATAAGAAAAGTGTTGTTAGGGTTGTTGAGTCCCTGCGTGGACTGATTGTTGTTTACATTTGTTGTTAGCTCAATATAGCCCCGCGGCTACAGTTTTATAAAAGTTTATTCCACAAACCACACTGTCTCGTGTCTCGTCACTGCATCCTGTGAGCCTGCTAGGACCCTACAAATGAATCCTTAGTAGAGAAGAAATGGATATAAGGTGTCTCTAGGCAGAGCATGATCTATGTGCCTTGGTTTTGGAATTCTGTGAATCCTGTCAATCAGGAGATCCCTTGGAGACAGTGTGGGAAGTACAGCTTGCATAAAATAATGCATGAAGGGGGCTAGGTCTTTATCAGCTACCTCTTCTGGTATACATCGCATACAAATGTTATTTCTCCTGGATCTGTCTTCCAGGTCGTGCAATTTGTCAAGCACATGAACTAGTTCCCCCTTAAGTGCCTCATTTTCATCCACCAGGGCATTAATGGAAGTAGCATATTCCATCATTTTGTTTTCAACAAGTGAAGTACGATCTCCCAGGGAGCGTATGTCCCCTCTTATTTCTTTTAACATGGAGTGTATGTCCTCTTTTAGGGAGGAACGGATGGAGGCAAAGCATTCCCTCATATCCCCTTTAGTCATTGGGGTAGAGCTGCTATGCCTGTCCCCCTCTGCGTTCATACCGCTTCCAGAGCCTTGTGAGGACACTGTGGACCCGGAGGGGGATGTAGCCGCCATCTTCCCTGAAGCATGTGCAGTCTGTCCCTTAGGAAAGAAATCTGGCAGCCGCGGCGGGGAGCTTCTTTTCTGCGTCCTACCGTGTGTCATCATGAACCCCGATATGTGAGGCAGCCGGCAGTTACTTTTTTGAAGGTCGGGTGCACCGTGGAGAGCTGATATGTGCTGCTTTCGGTCGGTAGATGCTGGAGCTCTGGCTCTAAGCAGCCATCACAGTCTGCATGCAGGCCACGACCCCGGCTTTTATCATGTTAAAAAAAATCATAGCAAGAAGAATCATTTTAGAACTTTTTTTTACTTTTAAGGTTGTCTGTAATTTGTACAAATCCACTGCAAAAGAAGCTGAAATCTTTTCAGATGGAAGAAGAAAAAATTAAAATAATATGGGTGAAGAAATATACAAATCCTTAAACTAACACTTCACTGAAATACACTTTGAATATATGATTGTGTTGAGTCTTTTTGGGTAGTTGTCTATCAGCATGGCACATCTAGAATTGGCAATCTTCCTCCACAATTCTATGCAGTAGTGCTCCAAATCTGTGATATTGTGAAGGCATCTCCTGAGTACAGCGCCCTCTTCAGGTCACCCACAGATTATTAAGCGGATTCAGATCTGGGTTTGGGTGGGCCATTCCACAACTCTGATCTTGTTCTGGCGAAGCCATTTTTTGTTAATTTGGAGGTATGCTTATGGACACTATCATGCTGAAAGGTGAAATTCATCTAATTATGGCAGAGGAGCCATCAGCTCCATCTTCCATCATTCTCCCTGTGCATTTGAGCTCTGACATTAAGAGCAGACCTTCAGAATACGCGCTGCAGAGACCGGAGCAGTGGGGAACGAGGAGACCTAAGTACTTTTAGTTTATTATATTTTAAATCTCTGGAGGCCGTTATACTGTTTGGAGATCTCTGTATGGGCCCTAACTGATTGTAGGGCTATGTGGGGGCCATTATACAGTTTGCAGGGCTATGTGGAGTCCATTATACAGTTTGCAGGGCTATGTGGAGGCGATTATACAGTTTTCAGGGCTATATGTGGGCCATTATACAGTTTGCAGGGCTATGTGAGGGCCATTATACAGTTTGCAGGGCTATATGTGGGCCATTATACAGTTTGCAGGGCTATATGTGGGCCATTATACAGTTTGCAGGGCTATGTGAGGGCCATTATACAGTTTGCAGGGCTATATGTGGGCCATTATACAGTTTGCAGGGCTATATGTGGGCCATTATACAGTTTGCAGTACTCTGTGGGGACCATTATACAGTTTGCAGGGCTATGTGGGGGGCACTATACTATTTGGGGGGCTAAAGGGGCCATTATACTGTGTGCGAGCCATTAGACAATGTAAAGGGTTCTGTTGCAGTCGTCATACTGTGTGGAGGGTTGTGTAGGGTCATCATAAAGTGTGGAGGTGTGTAATTGCTGTTAAACTGTATGGAAAGCTAAAGACAATAAGGGGTAAAAAAGTATGAAAAGAGCAGGATCACCAATAGAAACTCAATGTATATATACATATAAGACAAGGCACACTCTAAAAATATTTAACAAAGCCAAAAGGCTATAACTAGTGATAACCAGACAAACCCTAATAGAGCCTGAGTCTGCCTTATATGTCAAAATAATGAACAGATGCTAATAACAAGTATAATAAGCACCTAAATAAAGATGTGTACCCAGTGCTGGACCTGGGGTTGTCCGGTATGTGTGACTGCAGACTTGTGAATCCTCCCAGGTCATGCACTGTGAGGATCCACCATTGTCCTAGAACAGCGGTCAGGTATGCGGTATGTGAACTCCTGGGCAGAACCCTCAAAATGATTTCATATTGTTTCTCAATAGATTTGTACAGATTATGAGTGACATGAAAGGTGGAAAAAGTTCTGAAATTATTCTTTTTAGTATGATTTTTTACAGGACAAAAACCTGGCATTTTACTAAGGGTGTGTAGACTTTTTATATCCACCCGAAATCCAACACATTTTTTTCTTCAAACCTCAGTTCTTTTGCCAATATTGTATACTATTCACTAAACATACTGTATGTTTATATTAACTATTGGAAACTATAAGCTTTGGTGGAGACATCCAGGGAAATAATAATTCTTCTGTTTTGAAGATGAGAACCATTCATCTATATTTAGAAAAAAGGAACCTGAGAAAATCTACAATATAAATGTAAAATAAATTTCTAATAAAATCTATCAAAGAATCTCTGCAGTATATTTGACCTCATGTTTCACATTTGATTTTTTATTATCTTTTTAAATCAGTGATGTAAAATACGACAGCGGTGCAAAAATGAAATGTGTGTGCCAAAGTGAAGTTTGTACCAGAAAGAGGCCAAGTGAAGGATAAACTCTCCGTGGCTCGTCTACGGCTAGTACTAGGAAGAGCAGAGGCTAGCACAAGATCCACTCCGTTGTATTGAGCTTCCAGTGTGAGCCCACTATCTGGCATTCATTCATTAGTCATTGTCACAGCTGATGTATAGTTTAGTCGCTCGCTTGTGCTTCACAGCAGTGTATTATAAATAGTGTTCTTACCTTCAGTACTTTTCTGCAGAACCCAGTCACGGATAAAAAATTATTTAATTCCACCATGGAAATCTACAGTTAATCCTTCGCCTTAGGCCTGTTTCACACATCAGTTTTTCACCATCAGTCAAAATCCGCCAAAATTTGAAAATGGCGATCCGCTGTTCGCTTCAAGAGGGACTTCAACAAGGAGATGCAGGCCCCGAGTGGATCGAGAGGATGCAGGAGCACCCAGTATAAACAATACCGAGCCCTGTCGTTCCTCCGGTCGACGATGGTGAGCAGAAGGTAAATATTCCACACACCATTTCTGTAGTACAAATGTTTATATGTTTAACCAATTTTTTTTTTCAGCAATGTTAAATGAAATCAATATATTAATATATTTTTTTTCTCTTTTTTAGCACCGTCTGCAGCAATCGGGAGCCTGCTTCTGAGTTGCATCCCTCTGGAGAGATCCCTTCGGAGACCGCCACCGGTGACCACATCGAGGTATCCGACCCCTCTGTACCTACCCTCTTGTCTCGTCCCTCTATCCCCTCCACCAGCACTGGAGCAGCAGGGCAGACTTCATCACATGAAGCTGCAGGTGACGATTTATAGTACCCTTTACCCCACCCCTCTGACACTGCCGCAACATCTCGACCAACTTTTGGTTCTGGACGGCAGCGTCTGAGAGGTCTGGAAAGGATGACCTTGTCTGACTGTTTGAGTCTGAACTCAACCGTCCAGAATGCTTTCCACGTTTTTGGGCAACAGTTAGCTTCTGGGTTGAACATGATAAATCAAAGTATCATGGAACTCAGAAGCTACATGGAACGGATGAATGCAGAGTCAAACCAGATGCCGAGACATATTTTTTTCATTCAGTTGTCCGGCAAATGGAAGGTTTAAATACTCACCAGCAGATGCATGTGATGCAAGCCTGTCACAATGCTCTAGTGGCTGCAGTGTCCGAAGCATCCCATTCTACCCATGCACCTATTCCATCACCTCATTCCACCGTCCATCCTCCCTCTGTCCATCCTCCCTCTGTCCATCCTTCCACCGTCCATCCTTCCACCACCATCCATCCTCCTACCACATCCATCCTCCTACCACTCCTTCTCCTTTCGCTAGTTCCCCATTCCATTCTTCCCAGTACCTTCCTTCCCCATTGTATTATACCCCAATGCCCTCACCATACCCACCCCCACACATACCTTCAATGTTCCCACAAACCTCCTCTGTCCATCAACTCCCGTCCCAACCTCATGTTTTCAACCCCCCTTCCACTTCTGATCCTCACCAACTCCGTTCCCAGTCCTCCACCCCCACCTCGATGTGGTCAACCCTGTTAACCCCTCGGATGATATCTCCACCCAACAATACAGGCATCTGCAATTTGCTAAATATTAAAACAGTTTCTAAAACATTAAAATAAGTTTTGCAAAAAATAAAAAAAGTATATAATTTTGAAAAACAAAAATAAACATGTGCTTGTTTCAAAACAATTTTATTGTGTAGTTTACTTTTTCTCTTTAGTTCTTGGTAAAGGTTGAAAGTACACCGGTGGTGTAAAATAACACAACACTTGGCAACATTTCAAAGTACACCGGTGATGTACAGGTAAAAAACACAACACTTGGTAACATTTCAAAGTACACCGGTGGTGTACAGGTAAAAAAAACACAACACTGTTATTACCCACTATGAAAGAAAAAAGGAAAAATTACAAAAGTTTTTAACCAAAAAAGGAACCTTGTTAAAAAAAAAATTATACCTTGCCATCTTGCCAGTCAACTCTTCCTTCTGGTGACAGAAAATAATCCGCAAATGTGTCCCTCATTCTTGACACTGACAGAGTACTCCAAACACTTGTCTGCTGATAATCCCACAAGGTGGTTTCACAAACATTTTCTTCCATGGAAACAGGTTCCTTTGAAAGTACAAAATTCTGCAGGATTACACATGCTTTCACCACCTCATCCACAGTATCCGTTTTCATTTTTATGGCCATTAACAGCACTCTCCATTTGGCAGTTAAAATCCCAAAAGCGCACTCCACCACTCTTCGTTCTCTTGTCAAGCGATAGTTAAAGATTTTTTTGATGTGTGTCAATCCATGACTTCCATAGGGCTTGAGAAGATGTTTGGAGAGTTGAAATGCGTCGTCACCAACACACACAAATGGCATTGGTGGGCCTGTTGTTCCAGGGAGTGGTCTTGGAGGTGGGAATTCAAAATTGTCTCCATACAAATGACGGCCCATTGCGGACATCTTGAACACCTGCGAATCGTTGGATCGACCATACGCACCAATGTCGACCGCAATAAATTTGCATTTTGAGTCTGCAATGGCCATCAATACAATGGAGAAGAATTTCTTGTAGTTGAAAAATTCTGATCCAGATCCAATGGGTTTCACAATCCGTATATGCTTCCCATCAACTGCACCAACACAATTTGGAAACTAGCAAATTTCTTGAAAGTTGGCCGCAATCTCCAGCCACCTTTCCTGTGTTGGCTCTGGGATGTACTCCTCGTGTAGACAATCCCACAATGCCCGGCAGGTCTGTTGGACAATTCCAGATATTTTCGTATCCCAAGCCGTAACTGGCAATGGAGGGAGGTGAAGGATTCTCCAGTTGCCAGGAATCTGTTAAAAAAAGAGGAAAAAGTAAAATTAATACAAACTACAAGCAATAACATGACAATAAAAGTCTGCAGAATCAGAAAACTTAAAAAAAATACATAACTTACCGAAGGGTCACCATCAAACGCTCCGCTGGTGATATAGAAAACCGCATGTAGGGTGTCCCTTCTCCGGATTTGCGCTACGACACGCTCCACCAACATCTCAAACAAGTCCTGTCTCATGTGCACATAATTAAAGAACTTGTCTAGATTATCCCTCAATTCCAGATACAGTGTAGAAAACACGCCACGGGTAAATCTCTGTGCATTAATCGGATGAATCTACTGCCGTCGTCTCCTCAGACGCAGGATTCGCAGTCTTCTTTTCTCCCTCTGTAGAGCAATAATTGCCAGCCGATTGCAGTGAAGATCAAAGTCCACACAGAAGCTGTCAATACTCGCACTAACTCCTTCCATCGCTGCCACTAGTTCTAAAACCTTTCAAAGATATTGTTTTACAACATCATAGATATAGTTTTCCCTAGTCTCCAGTATCCAATCACATTTGGGAGCATTTTCCAAGAGCCAATCATATTTGGGAGCATCCCATTTGGAGGCTGTGTAAAAACGGATCCGTCAGAAAACGGACCCAATGGATAGCAAAAACGGATGCCAGCGGATGGAATGGATCCTGTTTTTGACGGATCCATATAGAAATCCGTTTAGCGGATCCGTCAAAAAACGGATCCGTACCATCCGCTTGCATCCGTTTTTGCACAATTTTAGCGGATCCGCCATTTTCACTTTTTCACGGATTTTGACTGATGGTGAAAAACTGATGTGTGAAACAGGCCTTAGGCCTCTTTCACACTTCCATTTTTTACAATCAGTCAAAATCCGCCAGGTTTTGAAAAAAACGGATCCGCAATTTTTTTTTGCGGATCCGTTTTTTTCCCCATTGACTTTCATTATAGGCGGATCTTGATGGATTGCCGTCCGTTGCATCCGTTTTTGTGCGGATCCACCATAATGTTGCTGTCCGTCAACATCCTCAAAGATTTCCAAAGGGAGCTTGCAACGTTTCTCTCTCTCTCTCTCTCTCTCTCTCCCAGCGGTTCCTTTAAATTTCCTCATTTTGCGAATCCGTCATAAAACGGATCCTGTGGCATCCGTTCACATCAGTTAAGAACGGATCCGCTTGTCCGCCTTTTTGGCGGATTTTAACTGACACAAAAAACTGAAGTGTGAAAGAGGCCTTAGACGTAAGCTTTTCACATACGTGTTCTGTGTTTTTAACAGATATAACTTGCACCTATTATGACTATCAGGGCTCGCTCACACTGGCGTATAACATGGCTGAGTGCTATCTGATGTTTTATCACACAGCCCTCGGCCAATGTTATTCTATGGGGCAGTGCTATGGGGCAGCGATTGTTTTCTCATGCCTTTTCCACATGAGAACACAATAGCAGCATGCAGTGATTGCATCCGATAAGTGGATCATGCGCATAAATACAAGTCTATAGGTGCATGTAAAAACCTCGGACTGCGCTCAGATGTCATCAGGGTGCAGTTCGTTGAAGCATAGCATTCTAAATCCTATAAGGAAATACGTGTTGCCCTCCTTCAGCATTATGCAGTAATGTCACCATTGTGGTATACATGTCCCTCTTCCTGGCCCCATCCTGATATACAGTATATGTTCCCAATCCAGGTAAATATGTTCCCCATCCTGGACCTATCCAGGTATATACTATATGTTCCCTAACCTGGGTCCATCCTGGTATATTTCCCCCCATCCTGGTATATATGTTCCCAATCCTCGTATAAATGCAACCAATCCTGGTATACACTCACTGGCCACTTTATTAGGTACACCATGCTAGTAACGGGTTGGACCCCCTTTTGCCTTCAGAACTGCCTCAATTCTTCGTGGCAGAGATTCAACAAGGTGCTGGAAGCATTCCTCAGAGATTTTGGACCATATTGACATGATGGCATCACACAGTTGGCGCAGATTTGTCGGCTGCACATCCCTGATGCGAATCTCCCGTTCCACCACATCCCAAAGATGCTCTATTGGATTGAGATCTGGTGACTGAGGAGGCCATTTGAGTACAGTGAACTCATTGTCATGTTCAAGAAACCAATCTGAGATGATTCGAGCTTTATGACATGGCGCATTATCCTGCTGAAAGTAGCCATCAGATGTTGGGTACATTGTAGTCATAAAGGGATGGACATGGTCAGCAACAATACTCAGGTAGGCTGTGGCGTTGCAACGATGCTCAATTGGTACCAAGGGGCCCAAAGAGTGCCAAGAAAAAATTCCCCACACCATGACACCACCACCACCAGCCTGAACCGTTGATACAAGGCAGGATGGATCCATGCTTTCATGTTGTTTACGCCAAATTCTGACCCTACCATCCGAATGTCGCAGCAGAAATCGAGACTCATCAGACCAGGCAACGTTTTTCCAATCTTCTACTGTCCAATTTCGATGAGCTTGTGCAAATTGTAGCCTCAGTTTCCTGTTCTTAGCTGAGAGGAGTGGTACCCAGTGTGGTCTTCTGCTGCTGTAGCCCATCTGCCTCAAAGTTCGACGCACTGTGCGTTCAGAGATGCTCTTCTGCCTACCTTGGTTGTAACGGGTGGCAATTTGAGTCACTGTTGCCTTTCTATCAGCTCGAACCAGTCTGCCCATTCTCCTCTGACCTCTGGCATCAACAAGGCATTTCCGGCCACAGAACTGCCGCTCACTGGATTTTTTTTCTTTTTCGGACCATTCTCTGTAAACCCTAGAGATGGTTGTGCGTGAAAATCCCAGTAGATCAGCAGTTTCTGAAATACTCAGACCAGCCCTTCTGGCACCAACAATCATGCCACGTTCAAAGGCACTCAAATCACCTTTCTTCCCCATACTGATGCTCGGTTTGAACTGCAGGAGATTGTCTTGACCATGTCTACATGCCTAAATGCACTGAGTTGCCGCCATGTGATTGGCTGATTAGAAATTAAGTCTTAACACACAGTTGGACAGGTGTACCTAATAAAGTGGCCAGTGAGTGTATGTCCCTCATCCTGGTATATACAGTGCCTTGCGAAATTATTCTGCCCCCTGGAACTTTTCAACCTTTTCCCACATATCATGCTTCAAACATAAAGATACCAAATGTAAATTTTTGGTGAAGAATCAACAACAAGTGGGGCACAATTGTGAAGTTGAACGAAATTTATTGGTTATTTTAAATTTTTGTGGAAATTCAAAAACTGAAAAGTGGGACGTGCAACATTATTCGGCCCCTTTAACTTAATACTTTGTTGCGCCACCTTTTGCTGCGATTACAGATACAAGTCACTTGAGGTATGTCTCTATCAGTTTTGTACATCGAGAGATTGAAATTCTTGCCCAGTCTTCCTTGGCAAACAGTTCAAGCTCAGTGGGGTTGGATGGAGATCGTTTGTGAACAGTAGTTTTCAGCTCTTTCCATGGATTATTGATTGGATTCAGGTCTGGACTTTAACTTGGCCATTCTAACACCTGGATACGTTTTTTTGTGAACCATTCCATTGTAGATTTTGCTTTAAGTTTGGGATCATTGTCAAGTTGGAAGACAAATCTCCGTCCCTGTCTCAGGTCTTTTGCAGACTCCAACAGGTTTTCTTCAAGAATGGTCCTGTATTTGGCTCCATCCATTTCATCCATTTTCCCATCAATTTTAACCATCTTCCCTGTCCCTGCTTTAGAAAAGCAGGCCCAAACCATGATGATGCCACCACCATGTTTGATAGTAGGGATGGTGTGTTCAGGGTGATGAGCTGTGTTGCCTTTAAGCCAAACATATTGTTTGGCATTGTTGCCAAAAAGTTCGATTTTGGTTTCATCTGACCAGCACACCTTCTTCCACATGTTTGGTGTGTCTCCCAGGTGGCTTGTTGCAAAATTTAAACAACACTTTTTATGGATATCTTTGCGAAATGGCTTTCTTCTTGCCAATCTTCCATAAAGGCCAGATTTGTGCAGTGTACCACTGATTGTTGTCCTATGGACAGACTATCCCACCTCAGCTGTAGATCTCTTCAGTTCATCCAGAGTGATCATGGGCCTCTTGGCTACATCTCTGATCAGTCTTCTTGTTTGAGATGAAAGTTTAGAGGGATGGCCGGGTCTTGGTAGATTTGCAGTGGTATGATACTCCTTCCATTTCAATATGATCGCTTGCACAGTGCTCCTTGGGATGTTTAAAGTTTTGGAAATCATTTTGTATCCAAATCCGGCTTTAAACTTCTCCACAACAGTATCACGGACCTGCTTGTTGTGTTCCTTGGTGTTCATGATGCTCTCCGTGCTTCAAACAGAACCCTGAGACTATCGCAGAGCAGGTGCATTTATACGGAGACTTGATTACACACAGGTGGATTATATTTATCATCATTAGTCATTTAGGACAACATTGGATCATTCAGAGATCCACAATGAACTTCTGGAGTGAGTTTGCTGCACTGAAAGTAAAGGGGCCGAATAATATTGCACGCCCCACTTTTCAGTTTTTGACTTTCCACAAAAATTAAAAATAACCAAGTTTCATTCAACTTCACGATTGTGTTCCACTTGTTGATTCTTCACCAAAAATTTACATTTGGTATCTTTATGTTTGAAGCATGATATGTGGGAAAAGGTTGAAAAGTTCCAGGGGGCCGAATACTTTCGCAAGGCACTGTATGTCCTCCATTCTTCCACTGTTCTACTCACCTTCTCCTGCTCCAACGCAGCATGGTATCCTCTTCTGTAGCCGGCGGCTGACGTCACTTCCATACGGCCCCAAACACGATTGCGGTGTAACGGGGGTTAAAGGGAAGCATCAGCAGGGCGGGGGCTCCCTCCGTGCATCCCTGAGCCCCCACAGCAGTGCAATGTGCAGCGCTGCTGCGGGGGGCTCCTTCCCTGCAGGTCCGTGGATCCAATATGGCGACGGGGACCTTCGGGGGGCCTGCAGGGAGCTGGCTTCCTCATGCCTGCAAAGCGCAGGCAAGGAGGAAGCCTGCAGCACTGCCTGTGACAGATCGCTGATCTGTCACAGCGATCTGTGATGTGACAGATCAGCGATCTGTCACAGGACAGTGATGACTCACCTGGGACAATGTAATAAAGCTAAAAAAAAGTGTAAAAATTTTTTTTTTTTAAATCGCTAAATAAATTTAAAAAAAAAATATTCCCTAATAAATTCATTTTTTGGAAATAAAAAAAAAAACAATAAAAGTACACATATTTGGTATCGCCGCGTCCGTAACGACCCGCCCTATAAAACTGTCCCATTAGTTAACCCCTTTAGCGAACCCCTTAAAAAATAAAAATTAAAAACGAAGCAAAAAATAATAATTTATTATCATACCGCCGAACAAAAAGTGCAATAACGCACGATCAAAATGACGCATATAAATATCCATGGTACCACTGAAAACGTCATCTGGTCCCGCAAAAAAACAGCTGCCACACAGCATCATCAGTAAAAAAAATAAAAAAGTTATAGCTTACAGAATAAAGCGATGCAAAAATAATTATTTTTTTTATATAAAATTGTTTTCATTGCATAAAAGCGCCAAAACATTAAAAAATGAAATAAATGAGGTATCGCTGTAACCGTACTGACCCGAAGAATAAAACCGCTTTATCAATTTTACTGCACGCGGAACGGTGTAAACGCACCCCCCCAAAAGAAATTCATGAAATGCTGTTTTTTGTTCATTCTGCTTCCCAAAAATCAGAATAAAAAGTGATCAAAAGATGTCATGTGCCCGAAAATGGTACCAATAAAAGCGTCAACTCGTCCCGCAAAAAATAAGACCTCACATGACTCAGTGGGTCAAAATACAGAAAAATTATAGCTCTCAATATGTGGTGATGCAAAAACCATTTTTACAACAAAAAGCGTCTTTTAGCATGTGACAGCTGCCAAATATTAAAACCGCCATAAATAGTAAATCAAACCCCCCATTATCACCCCCTTAGTTAGGGAAAAATAATAAAATTAAAAAAATGTATTTATTTCCATTTTCCCATTAGGGTTAGGGTTAGGGCTAGGGCTAGGGTTAGGGCTAGGGTTAGGGTTAGGGTTAGGGTTAGGGCTAGGGTTAGGGTTAGGGCTAGAGCTGAGATTAGGGTTAGGGGTGTGTTGGGGTTAGGGTTGGAGTTAGAATTGGGGGGTTTCCACTGTTTGGGCACATCAGGTGCTCTCCAAATGCAACATGGCATCTGATCTCAATTCCAGCCAATTCTGAGTTGAAAAAGTCAAATGGTGCTCCTTCCCTTCCAAGCTCTGCCATGCACCCAAACAGTGTTTTACCCCCACATATGGGGTATCAGCCTACTCAGGACAAATTGCAAAACAACTTTTGGGGTCCAATTTCTCCTGTTACCCTTAGGAAAATAAAAAATTGGGGGCAAAAATATCATTTTTGTGGAAAAAAATATAATTTTTTTATTTTCACGCCTGGGCGTTATAAACTTCTGTGAAACACTGGGGGGTTCAAAGTTCTCACCACATATCTAGATAAGTTCCTTGTAGAGTTGAGCGATACCGTCCGATACTTCAAAGTATCGGATCGGAATGGATCGGCCGATCTTTAAAAAAAGTATCGGTATCGCCGATTCCGATACCGGAAGTCCCATTCAAGTCTATGGGACTTCCGGTATCGGAATAAGAAAAACCCTGTTTTTGCCTTGTACAGCCTCTCTGGGGTCTGTACGGGCCTTTCGGGGGGCTGTGCCGGCCTGCCAGGGGGTCTGTGCAGGCTCCGGTGGTCTGTACCGGCCTGCTGGGGGGCTGTGCCGGCCTGCCGGTGGTCTGTGCAGGCTCCGGTGGGCTGTGCCGGCCTGCCGGGGGGCTGTGCCGGCCTGCCGGTGGTCTGTGCAGGCTCCGGGGGGCTGTGCCGGCCTGCCGGGGGGCTGTGCCGGCCTGCCGGTGGTCTGTGCAGGCTCCGGGGGGCTGTGCCGGCCTGCTGGGGGGCTGTGCCGGCCTGCCGGTGGTCTGTGCAGGCTTCGGGGGTCTGTGCAGGCATCGTCCGATGGGACTACAAGTCCCATCGGGCGATGCCTGCTACCATGACAGTGATTGACACATTAGCCAATGATGGGACAGTAGTAGTCCCATCATCCGGCTAATGTGTTGAATGTAAAAAAAAAAAAAAATTACATGCTACATACATGCTACATACATGCAACATGCATACTACATACATGCTACATTCATACTACATACTACATACATGCTACATTCATACTACATAAATACTACATACATACTACATATATACTACATGCATGCTACATACATACAACATGCATACTACATACATGCTACATTCATACTACATAAATACTACATGCAACATACATACTACATATATACTACATACATACTACATATATACTACATGCATGCTACATACATACTGCATGCTACATACATACTACATGCTACATACATACCACATATACTACATACATACTACATGCATGCTACATACATACCACATACATACTACATACATACTACATACATACTACATGCATGCTACATGCATGCTACATGCTACATACATAACACATACATACTACATGCATGCTACATACATACTACATGCTACATACATACCACATACATACTACATATATACTACATGCATGCTACATACATACTGCATGCTACATGCATGCTACATACATACTACATACATACTACATGCTACATACATACTACATGCATGCTACATACATACTACATACATACTACATGCTACATACATACTACATGCATGCTACATACATACTACATGCTACATACATACTACATGCATGCTACATACATACTACATACATACTACATGCTACATACATACTACATATATACTACATGCATGCTACATACATACTGCATGCTACATGCATGCTACATACATACTACATACATACTACATGCTACATACATACCACATATATACTACATACATACTACATACAATACATTCATACAATACATACATAGACATACAGTACATATAACATAGAGTAACATACTTACCAATACTTGTCACATTGTTCCCGAAGCCATTGTCTTTTCCGGAATAAATATTAACATAACAAACCACAAAAATACTCACCCATGATCCGAAGCAGTCCACGTGGGAATTTCCCACGCAGCAATGGCATAAAGTGAGACTAGGGACTTTTTTTTTTTTAAGTGGCGGAGGAATGCAGTGCGGAAGGATACCTACCTTCCGTCATTGGATTCCTGCAGCCTGTAGAGAACGGCAGCAACAGCTGATGCTGCAGTTCTCTACCCAAGATCGTCGTGGGACACACTCGTGGACTGCTTCGGATCGTGGGTGAGTATTTTTGTGGTTTGTTATGTTAATATTTATTCCGGAAAAGACAATGGCTTCGGGGAACAATGTGACAAGTATTGGTAAGTATGTTACTCTATGTTATATGTACTGTATGTCTATGTATGTATTGTATGAATGTATTGTATGTATGTAGTATATATGTGGTATGTATGTAGCATGTAGTATGTATGTAGTATGTATGTAGCATGCATGTAGCATGCAGTATGTATGTAGCATGCATGTAGTATATATGTAGTATGTATGTAGCATGCATGTAGTATATATGTAGTATGTATGTAGCATGTAGCATGTATGTAGTATGTATGTAGTATGTATGTGGTATGTATGTGGCATGTAGTATGTATGTAGCATGCATGTAGTATATATGTAGTATGTATGTAACATGTAGTATGTATGTAGTATGTATGTAGTATGTATGTGGTATGTATGTGGCATGTAGTATGTATGTAGCATGCATGTAGCATGCATGTAGTATGTATGTAGTATGTATGTAGCATGCATGTAGTATGTATGTCGTATGTATGTAGTATGTATGTAGTATATATGTAGTATGTATGTAGCATGTATGTAGTATGTATGTGGTATGTATGTAGCATGTAGTATGTATGTAGCATGCATGTAGTATATATGTAGTATGTATGTAGTATGTAGTATGTATGTAGTATGTATGTGGTATGTATGTAGCATGCAGTATGTATGTAGCATGTATGTAGTATATATGTAGTATGTATGTAGTATATATGTAGTATGTATGTAGCATGTAGTATGTATGTAGCATGCATGTAGCATGCATGTAGTATGTATGTAGCATGCAGTATGTATGTAGCATGTATGTAGTATATATGTAGTATGTATGTAGTATATATGTAGTATGTACACTCACTGGCCACTTTATTAGGTACACCTGTCCAACTGTGTGTTAAGACTTAATTTCTAATCAGCCAATCACATGGCGGCAACTCAGTGCATTTAGGCATGTAGACATGGTCAAGACAATCTCCTGCAGTTCAAACCGAGCATCAGTATGGGGAAGAAAGGTGATTTGAGTGCCTTTGAACGTGGCATGATTGTTGGTGCCAGAAGGGCTGGTCTGAGTATTTCAGAAACTGCTGATCTACTGGGATTTTCACGCACAACCATCTCTAGGGTTTACAGAGAATGGTCCGAAAAAGAAAAAAAATCCAGTGAGCGGCAGTTCTGTGGCCGGAAATGCCTTGTTGATGCCAGAGGTCAGAGGAGAATGGGCAGACTGGTTCGAGCTGATAGAAAGGCAACAGTGACTCAAATTGCCACCCGTTACAACCAAGGTAGGCAGAAGAGCATCTCTGAACGCACAGTGCGTCGAACTTTGAGGCAGATGGGCTACAGCAGCAGAAGACCACACTGGGTACCACTCCTCTCAGCTAAGAACAGGAAACTGAGGCTACAATTTGCACAAGCTCATCGAAATTGGACAGTAGAAGATTGGAAAAACGTTGCCTGGTCTGATGAGTCTCGATTTCTGCTGCGACATTCGGATGGTAGGGTCAGAATTTGGCGTAAACAACATGAAAGCATGGATCCATCCTGCCTTGTATCAACGGTTCAGGCTGGTGGTGGTGGTGTCATGGTGTGGGGAATTTTTTCTTGGCACTCTTTGGGCCCCTTGGTACCAATTGAGCATCGTTGCAACGCCACAGCCTACCTGAGTATTGTTGCTGACCATGTCCATCCCTTTATGACCACAATGTACCCAACATCTGATGGCTACTTTCAGCAGGATAATGCGCCATGTCATAAAGCTCGAATCATCTCAGATTGGTTTCTTGAACATGACAATGAGTTCACTGTACTCAAATGGCCTCCTCAGTCACCAGATCTCAATCCAATAGAGCATCTTTGGGATGTGGTGGAACGGGAGATTCGCATCAGGGATGTGCAGCCGACAAATCTGCGCCAACTGTGTGATGCCATCATGTCAATATGGTCCAAAATCTCTGAGGAATGCTTCCAGCACCTTGTTGAATCTCTGCCACGAAGAATTGAGGCAGTTCTGAAGGCAAAAGGGGGTCCAACCCGTTACTAGCATGGTGTACCTAATAAAGTGGCCAGTGAGTGTATGTAGCATGTAGTATGTATGTAGTATGTATGTAGCATGCATGTAGTATATATGTAGTATGTATGTAGCATGTAGTATGTATGTAGCATGCATGTAGTATATATGTAGTATGTATGTAGCATGTAGTATGTATGTAGCATGTAGTATGTATGTAGCATGCATGTAGTATATATGTAGTATGTATGTAGCATGTAGTATGTATGTAGCATGCATGTAGTATATATGTAGCATGTATGTAGCATGTAGTATGTATGTAGCATGTAGTATGTATGTAGCATGCATGTAGTATGTATGTAGTATTTTTTTTTTTTTTTAACATTTAACACATTAGCCGGATGATGGGACTACTACTGTCCCATCATTGGCTAATGTGTCAATCACTGTCATGGTAGCAGGCATCGCCAGATGGGACTTGTAGTCCCATCGGACGATGCTTGCACAGACCCCCGGACATCAGCACAGCCCCCCGGCAGGCCGGCACAACCCCCCGGCAGGCCGGTACAGACCCCCACAAGGTGCACAGACCACCGGCAGGCCGGCACAGCCCCCCGGCAGGCCGGTACAGACCCCCACAGGGTGCACAGACCACCGGCAGGCCGGCACAGCCCCCCGGCAGGCCGGTACAGACCCCGGGCAGTCCACACAGCCCCCCGGCAGGCCGGCAGAGACCCCCGGAAGGCCCGAAATGACGGCGCATCATGATGCGCACACACCGCGCATCATGATGACGTCAGGCTGTCAATCAACTTTGAACTTCCGATTCCGATGCCGAATTCCGATATTGAAAAAATATCGGAAGTCGGTATCGGAATTCCGATACAGCAAGTATCGGCCGATACCCGATACTTGCGGTATCGGAATGCTCAACACTAGTTCCTTGGGGGGTCTAGTTTCCAAAATGGGGTCACTTATGGGGGGTTTCCACTGTTTAGGTACATCAGGGACTCTCCAAACGTGACACGGCATCCAATCTGAATTCCAGCCAATTTTGCATTGAAAAAGTCAAACGGTGCTCCCTCCCTTCTGAGCTCTGCCATGCACCGAAACAGTGGTTCCCCCCATATGTCAGGTATCAGCGTACTCAAGACAAATTGCACAATAACTTTTGCAGTCCAATTTCTCCTGTTACCCTTGGTAAAATGAAAAAAATTGAACCTGAAGTATTTTTTTTGTGAAAAAAGTTAAATGTTCATTTTTTTTAAATATTCAAAAAATTCCTATGAAGCACCTGAAGGGTTAATAAACTTCTTGATTGTGGTTTTGAGCACCTTAAGGGGTACAGTTTTTAGAATGGTGTCAATTTTGGGTATTTGCTATCATATAGACCCCTCAAAGTGGCTTCAAATGTGATGTGGTCCGTAAAAATAAAATGGCGTTGCAAAAATGAGAAATCGCTGGTCAACTTTTAACCCTTATAATTTCCTAACAAAAAAAATTTTGGTTCCAAAATTGTGCTGATGTAAAGTAAACATGTGGGAAATGTTACTTATTTAGTTTTTTGTGTGCCATATCTCTGTGATTTAAGGGCATAAAAATTCAAAGTTGGAAAATTGCGAAATTTTCAACATTTTCGCCAAATTTCTGTTTTTTTCACAAATAAACACAAGTTATTTGAATGAAATTTTACCACTAACATGAAGTACAATATGTCATGAGAAAACTGAGATCCATGGAAGCGTTTCAGAGTTACTCCTCATAAAAGGACAGTGGTCAGAATTGTAAAAATTGGCCCGGGAGTTAACGTGCAAACCACCCTTGGTAGTGAAGGGGTTAATGCATTTCAACTGAATGTGCATTCACAAACACACATCCAGATGAACTAGGCATCGGCGTTCCCTTTTCCCGCACGGGTCCGATTGCGGTCGCACCCTCTGCAACCGCGATCGTCACACCCCTGCTAG
This sequence comes from Dendrobates tinctorius, assembly GCF_039654945.1. NCBI lineage: Eukaryota > Metazoa > Chordata > Amphibia > Anura > Dendrobatidae > Dendrobates > Dendrobates tinctorius. Next base: position 30,279,778 of record NW_027361711.1, read on the forward strand.
ATAACCCCCTTTAAAGTATATATAACCTTTACGGAGATTTGTTGAGTGGCATTTCAAATTCCAACAGATGATACTTTAGAAAAACTGCAAAATTGTCAGTATATCAGTTATTTAAAATCTGCTTATAGTATTCAGGATTCAAAATGGCATATAACAAACCTATTCTTCAGTACCAATATGTAAGAATATGTAAAATATTTAGAATTGAGAGTCGTCAGGGGTTGATACCTTTTATTGGCTAACTGAAAAGGTATCAACCACAGAGGAGTCTCAATTCTTAATATTTTTCTATCTACTGGCTATCCCAGTACAAAGATATATATCCGTCCTGTAAGAATATGCATTAATTGTTAAGAGGCACAAAAATTATTTATCTAAATCCAACAGCTCCATCTACTGCCATTAATAAGGAATGCATACATTTATATATCTCTTTTCTTATAAGGTTTTCTTATAAGATTTATCAAGAATGAAGAGGCCTGTAACTTTTAGCGTAGGTACACTTCAGCTGAGAGAGACAGAATCTAGAAAAATCTAGAAAATCACATTGTATGATTTGAACATAATTAATTTGCATTATATTGCATGAAATAAGTATTTGATACAATAGAAAAACATAACTTAATAGTTGGTACAGAAAGCATTGTTTGCAATTGCAGAGGTAAGACGTTTATTGTAGTTCTTGACCAAGTTTGCACATACTGCAGCAGGGATTTTGGCCCACTCCGCCACAGAGATCTTCTCTAGATCTTTCAGGCTTCGGGGCTGTCTCTGGGCAACATTGAGTTTCAGCTCCCTCCAAAGATTTTCTATTGGGTTCAGGTCTGTAAACTGGAGCCACTACTTAATTACCCTGGCTGTGTGTTTCAGGTCATTGTCATGCTTGAACATGAAAGACACCAGCCCTAGATCATGACAAAATTCATGTATATTGACTCAAAAACATATAACCAAAAATACGGAGAAAAATGAGTTATCATACACTATGAAAATGGGTATATTTTTGTACAAAAGTTCATTACACCAATGGTAAAACAAACAATAAAATATTATTTAATCTATTAATGGGTATGGATATAAATGATTCACAAGAATGGTGGCCGCAGACTATGAGCAAAACAAAATAGCAGGACAGAGCATAGGGTAAATATAACGAGACAATGGTATCAAAAAAGGAGTAACCGGTAAAAAATACCAAACAGCTGATCTTATCAGAGGGAAACAGCTCGGGTTACCAACCCTATAATAATGAGCTGAGTGGATTTACTCAGATAACAGACACCACTGTGATATCAGTAATAAGCATATGTGCAAAGTCTGCTACATAGATAAATAGAAATAAAGGGGTTAATTACCCATAGGTACTGTAGTTGCTGCCCGTGCTATGGCCACGTTGCCCAACGCACGTTTCGCGAGCTGTGTTGTCACTTCTTTGGGGGGCGTGCGAGGAAGAGGCCTGCGAGGGCCCCACCCTGGAATGGGAGGAGCCCAGAAACAGAGTGCCTGGCGGAGAAAAATCTCTCACCTGTGTCGAAGGAACCTAGGAGGCCACCGAGATTTGGGCCTCAATGTCAGGAGCCAGAGCGTCTCTCCTCTTCACAGGCATCAGTGAACATGCCAGTGGGGCCTTGACCAAGAAGACGTGCCGTGCTGGAGTCACAAGAGGAAGAACAGTTCCAGCTACATCAGGAATCCGTGCACGAACTTTGGCGGGAGGTGGAACCTTTGTCTCCGGAGCTAGTTCCACGACAGCGGGGACCGGAAGTGGTTGCCACCTCCGAGTAGATGAGGCTGGAAGAACAGGCCGTGCCGGAACCAACGCGTCTGGAAGCTGTTCCTGTCGGACCGCCGGAGATGGAACACAAGTGCACCCCGGCAACAAGAACCAGCAGTGACCACGAGTTGACAGTGCCCACCCGACTGGAGGAGGACATCGCTGCCATGTCCGAGAGTGCTGCTGACATCCGTGAAAATGACGAAGAAGAGTCGGAAGAAACCCCGGCCTCCCACATGAGGCAGTACCTGCAGGAGATGGGGGCCAGCCTGAGCAGGACACCGAGGGCAAATAGTCACCGGAAAGGATTCCTTATACAGTGGGGCAAAAAAGTATTTAGTCAGTCAGCAATAGTGCAAGTTCCACCACTTAAAAAGATGAGAGGCGTCTGTAATTTACATCATAGGTAGACCTCAACTATGGGAGACAAGCTGAGAAAAAAAAATCCAGAAAATCACATTGTCTGGTTTTTTTTCATTTTATTTGCATATTATGGTGGAAAATAAGTATTTGGTCAGAAACAAGCAATCAAGATTTCTGGCTCTCACAGACCTGTAACTTCTTCTTTAAGAGTCTCCTCTTTCCTCCACTCATTACCTGTAGTAATGGCACCTGTTTAAACTTGTTATCAGTATAAAAAGACACCTGAGCACACCCTCAACAGTCTGACTCCAAACTCCACTATGGTGAAGACCAAAGAGCTGTCAAAGGACACCAGAAACAAAATTGTAGCCCTGCACCAGGCTGGGAAGACTGAATCTGCAATAGCCAACCAGCTTGGAGTGAAGAAATCAATTGTGGGAGCAATAATTAGAAAATGGAAGACATACAAGACCACTGATAATCTCCCTCGATCTGGTGCTCCACGCAAAATCCCACCCCGTGGGGTCAGAATGATCACAAGAACGGTGAGCAAAAATCCCAGAACCACGTGGGGGGACCTAGTGAATGAACTGCAGAGAGCTTCGACCAATGTAACAAGGCCTACCATAAGTAACACACTACGCCACCATGGACTCAGATTCTGCAGTGCCAGACGTGTCCCACTGCTTAAGCCTGTACATGTCCGGGCCTGTCTGAAGTTTGCTAGAGAGCATTTGGATGATCCAGAGGAGTTTTGGGAGAATGTCCTATGGTCTGATGAAACCAAACTGGAACTGTTTGGTAGAAACACAACTTGTCGTGTTTGGAGGAAAAAGAATACTGAGTTGCATCCATCAAACACCATACCTACTGTAAAGCATGGTGGTGGAAACATCATGCTTTGGGGCTGTTTCTCTGCAAAGGGGCCAGGACGACTGATCCGGGTACATGAAAGAATGAATGGGGCCATGTATCGTGAGATTTTGAGTGCAAACCTCCTTCCATCAGCAAGGGCATTGATGATGAAACGTGGCTGGGTCTTTCAACATGACAATGATCCAAAGCACACCGCCAGGGCAACGAAGGAGTGGCTTCGTAAGAAGCATTTCAAGGTCCTGGAGTGGCCTAGCCAGTCTCCAGATCTCAACCCTATAGAAAACCTTTGGAGGGAGTTGAAAGTCCGTGTTGCCAAGCGAAAAGCCAAAAACATCACTGCTCTAGAGGAGATCTGCATGGAGGAATGGGCCAACATACCAACAACAGTGTGTGGCAACCTTGTGAAGACTTACAGAAAACGTTTGACCTCTGTCATTGCCAACAAAGGATATATCACAAAGTATTGAGATGAAATTTTGTTTCTGACCAAATACTTATTTTCCACCAAAATATGCAAATAAAATGAAAAAAAAACAGACAATGTGATTTTCTGGATTTTTTTTTCTCAGTTTGTCTCCCATAGTTGAGGTCTACCTATGATGTAAATTACAGACGCCTCTCATCTTTTTAAGTGGTGGAACTTGCACTATTGCTGACTGACTAAATACTTTTTTGCCCCACTGTAGGTTTGAGTTAGTGAAGAGGGATATGTTTCACGAGTCCAGGCTGGGGATATGTTTTTAAACATCCCGGCCGTCACTGCCTGAATTCCTTAATCAAACAATACGGTATTCTGCCACCAGTTCTTCATTTGACATAAGCCCCATCCGACAACAGGCTTATATCGGTCCGAAATTAACCCGGGTAGCGTACAATTGACCAACCGAGCGTGCAGACATGGGGATTTGTGAATCAAGATAAAAGATTAACCCAAGATTAATTTTATATTTAATCATAGAATTATACAGATATATATTTACAAGAACAATATACAGGTATACAGTCACAAGTGTAGTACAAGGATAGGGTATAGTTAGGTTGCAATTACCATGTTATGTAGCATGTGACCACAGGAAGGCGCTGATGGATCACAGGTCCAAATCTTAGCTATGTGGTTCCCTTAGCCGCGTCTGATATTGGGTTCTCCTGCCAGTAAAAAAACTAAGTCCAAAATGAGGGACTGCCTTATATCTCCTAGGCTGTTCCCTTCCATAATCTTCTGCCACCCCTGGGCTGGGCTGCCTCCCTCCTCCCATGTCTGAGAATAAGATTTTCTGTCCAGAATCGGGGATAGCCCATAACTTTGCGACCGAAGCTCTGAATGGGTTGGTTGTGCCGCCTTTGGGTTCTGCTGGATTTTATCTGCGCATAGAGCCCAAATATGCCTACTGAGTGCAGAGCAAAGAAATGCAGTGCGCAGGGCCTCTCTGACCTTTACTGACACCTGCGCACTGCAGTACTTTCCTCTGCCCTTAACAGCGAAGATAAGTAAGCCTGCGCAGGAGAGCAATGTCGGGGAGCCATGAAGCAAGCAGGAGGGCGGCGATCATAAGAAAATGGGAGGTTCCGAACCAGGACCTACAACACCCATTGAACCAGACCGCCCCCTGAGTGAGTATAATAAAACTTATTTTTCTTCTCTTGCAGGTCAGATAGGAAACTTACCTACAGCATTATAGAATGCTGTAGATAAGCCCTGAAAGGCAGTGGCCGTAACTCAGATCGGCCAAGCCTGATGACAGGTTTGCTTTAAATGCTATGATTTAAAAAAAAAAAAAAAACCTGGCCTCCTCCACCCCTTAATAGTCAGCCATCACATACCTCATTTCCCCATCACCCACAACATCTCTATGAGTTGTTATGGAGGAGGGGGAAAAGTGTAACTATAGTCACTGGTAGTCACCGGTAAATATAACTATTTTACATAGCTAAGCAATATAGCTTTAAATGCTATGATTTAAAAAAAAAAAATGGCCTCCTCCACCACTAAATAGCCAGCCATCACACACCTCATTTCCCTGTCACCCAAAACATCTCTATGAGTTGTTATGGAGGAGGGGGAAGAATGTAACTAGAGTCACCGGTAAATATAATTATTTTACATAGCAAAGTAATATAGCTTTAAATGCTACAATTTAAAAAAAAAACTAGGCTCCTCCACCCCTAAATAGCCAGCCATCACACACCTCATCTCTCCATCACTCACAACATCTCTATGAGTTGTTAAGGAGGAGGGGGAAAAGTGTAACTATAGTCACCGATAGTCACCGGTAAATATATTTATTTTACATAGCAAAGCAATATAGCTTTAAATGCTATGATTTAAAAAAAAATGGCCTCCTCCACCCCTAAATAGCCAGCCAACACACGCCTTATTTCCCCGTCACCCACAACTAGTGATGAGCGAACGTGCTCGCCACTACTCGTTGCTCGCCCGAGTATCATGGTATTCGGTGTATTCGGCGAGCACCGAGCATTTCCAGGATTACTCGGCAGGAACTTGGGTCTCCACCCAACTTTTTTGGCAGTCTTTAGAGAAGTGACACCTGATTGCTCATATGCTCTTAGCATACTTGTGGTCATATGCCGACTAACTTCTCTTCTTCCCGCAAAGTTTTACCATTAGTATTCAGAGAAGCAGGAAGACTAGGTAGTTGTAGATGTGATCACAAATATGAAAATCATATGTGATTTATCATGTGATGATCAAGCAGCCTGTTCTCCCCGGCACCGGTTGAAAGTGGTTCCAGACTGCTCCTACCGGCTACACACGAACAGGCAGCTCTTCCTCTTCCAGGCTGCTCTGCCAACTACTCACCAATGACTGACATGGTAATCCGCCCATTTAGGGTCCCTACAGGTGTAGGGAAAGTGACCTGATGGACGGACTTGTCTGTAGGGAGGAGGGACGCTTGGTGCACTATAGATGGACATTTGTCATAATAGAAGGGAAACAGCTGGGGAAAATGGAATATGAGTGCAGCACCTAAGTTTGAACAAAGATGGCAGGGGGGAGCGTGAGAACAGGACTTTACAGCAGCTTAGGGCTACGAAAATGCTTAGTCATGGGGGGCAGGGAGATAGGAACCCAGGAGGGGATTTCCCGAGAAGGGAGATAAATAGGACAGGAGAGGATTCCAGAGGGTTCCAGTCCCAGGAGGAGCTCAGGAGGAGAAGAGACAGTGAAGGAGAGTGAACAGCAGTGGAGAGCTCGACCAGGGGACTGAGGAGAAAAGAAGTCAGGGGGGTGGTCCTGACACCAAGAACCGCAGAACAGACGAGGTCCCGGGGGTACCAAATTGACAACGACCTCGGACTGGTGAAGCGCTGGCTGTAGATAGGCCTAGGGCAGCCCCAGTGAAAGAGCCACGAGGAACATCACTACGATAGAAGGAAGGTGCAGGTATCCGGACCTGAATACGGAGAGCTATAAAGGTGCTGCGGTGTATTGCTACAGTCGTCAGGAGGACGGCCAATAAACTCGGACCTGTTGTACCCGAAAATCTGCCTCCTTCTCGTCTCTGTGTCGTCTGCTCATGGTAAGCAGTGAACCACCCCCCAATCTGGGCCCCTACCACATTTGGAGTAGTAGGCAGGATCGCCGCCGCCAATACGCCAACTTCAGCGGCCAGCCTGCGTCAGAAGAAACCAAAAGGACTCGAGTTGCTTTACTTGTGTATTACAAATTTGATACTTTGTTCCGGATCATTGGCTGTCATCAGAGGATCCAGGGCGGTACAAAAACTGGACTGTGGATTGCTGATTTTCCTCAGGCGGATCCGGAACGGAAAAAGAAGAAAAACATTTTTTTGCAAGATGGTGCCCGAGTGGAATACAAATTGGGACTGTGTTTAGAGCCAGCAAAAGAAAACCCAAAAGAGACTCTGTGCCCCTGCAATGCTGGTGACCTGCGAGCAGGAAGGGGTTGGCGCTGAAGTGGATTACCCGGGGCGGCCGCTGGAGGAACTGTTGTCGGCCGTCCCTGCAGAACTATCCGGCCTGGAGGCTGGTCCTGCCGAAGGGCGGGATAAAGAGCAGCGGCGGACGCCAGATTACGGGAGCGGGAGCTGAGGAGGAACAGTGGAGGCCAGCGACACCCCAGACCGACCTCTGGGAGAGTGGAAGAACAGCCTGCAGAAAGCTGCGGCGCCGGGAAAGGTGAGAGTACCTCCGGCACAGTCGGTGGGGCTGCAGGCAGGTCCCGCCCCTACGTCCCGAGCACGAGACCGGTCCCAGGATCCCAACACCAGCCCTCGGCCTCCCCGCTCGGCTTCCCGCTCTCCAGTGTCCCCGGCTCCGGATGACTCTGCGGCCCTCGCCGGGCCGACCGACGCCTCGGCCAACGATCCCAAGCCGCCCCGCTCGGCAGCGCCATGTCCCGCGTCACCGGCGCAGAACCCACCTATAGCCACTCCTGCAGCGCTCCATCCTCCAGCGGCGGTCTATCCATCGAGACCTGCCGCCACTTCAATCCTGTCCCGTAACGCCGTGGCGGCCGGGCCGCCAGGCTCCGCGGCCTACCCTTTGACCTCCGTGGCAGCCGCTACTTCATCCCCGGCTGCGGCCGCCTCTAGTCCGCTTGCGGCGTCGGCCGTGGCCTACCCAGCAGCACCCGCGGCCGCCACTGCCTCGCTCATGGTTCCAGTGGTGGTCTGCTCACCGTACCCGTGGCCGCCTCTGCTGCACTCCATACCGTGGCTGCGGCCTGCCCATCAAGGTCCGCAGCCACGCCGGCCCCACTCCAGATCGTGGCTTCTGCCGGGTCGCCGGGCTCCGCTGCCTCTGCGGAGCCGTCTGCCGTCTCCACTAGCAGGCCCCAGCTTCTCCGCTCCGCTTCTCGCAGGTCCACAACCCCGGCCCCCTGCCTGCGGTTGGATCTGCAGGAGCTTGGGGCCGGATGGAGAGAAGCCAACGCATCACCGGAGATGAGAGCGTCTATGCCACCACCGATGGTGGACTGCTGGGCCCCTGTGCTGTCCCCCAGCGGGGACATGGGACCTAAGGCTGCTGTCACTGAACATCCGTGCTGGGCACCCCCAGGGGTCACTGGGACCTGTGGAGAAGGTGCCAATCCCTGTGCAGGGGCGACTGAGGCCGGCTCTGCCCCTTAGACTTTTGTGCTATTTAACGATGCTGTGGTGGCGGAGTTCCCATTGGCACGTGCCAGGGCCTGGTCCCCAAGCAGAGAAATGGCGCGGAATGTGTGCCACGGAACCACCTTCGGCCCCTTCTACCCCTTTTGATGCATCTCTCAGGAGGGAGATGACTCCTGAAAAAAAGAACAGTCGGGGCCCAGGAGCAGTCGAGACATCCCCGGAGCGCCACGGCTGTGGAGTTCCTTGCTATTGGCGGAACATCGGCCGTCAGGAGATGGCCCGGTCTACCGGGATTTCGGTGCACCTCTGTGCAGCCTACAGGACAGTTTCACGTCCAAGATAAGGAAAAATGTTTTTGTTTGTTGTTTTCTCCTGATACAGGGGGGAAGCATACGGGAAAGTGCTCATGTTAATGGAAGGGGGAGTACTCACGTTTTGTTTTTGAAAAGTTGTGTTTAAAGAAAAAGTTTAAAAAAAGAAAAAAGGGGTTACTTATGCTAGTATTAAAATATGGTTAACCGTATATACGGTATACAAAAGTTGGTTTGATATGTAACATATATGAAAACATGCAACAGGTCCCAGGTACGAGGTGTGTTGAAGACGCCGACCATAACTTTTTTAAATTAAAGGACAAAGAGACGAAGGGTATTGAACCAGACAGTGGTCCTTCAGTCAGGTCCCCATTACCATGGACACCCGAGAAATATAGGCAAGCGCTGACTATGACCAGGTAGGCGTAAGGCCCCGGTCATGGCGTTCCGGACAGTTGAGGGTGACAGAAGGGGAGAGTAGTGGGAGGTACACACCGTAGGGTAGTCCGGGTGGACCTAGCCAACCTGAAAGAAGTTGTCATGTGGCGTGCGAGCCGTCGGGTAGCTGTAGGCTGCTCAGAGCATGGTGATCCCGGTTTGGTTCGGCCCCCCGCATAGGGCGGGTTTGGCCCAACAACCGGTCCGACAACAGACAGTAGACAAGCTTCAGGTTGACGAAGGTAGGGATTACGATTGGCGAGGACGAAAATAGACAAAGGAAGGATGAGTGTAGGGAAGGTGACCTGACGGACGGACTGGTCTGTAGGGAGGAGGGACGGTTGGTGCACTATAGATGGACGCTTGTCATAATAAAAGGGAAACAGCTGGGGAAAATGGAATAGGAGTGCAGTACCTAAAGATGGCAGGGGGGAGCGTGAGAACAGGACTTTACAGCAGCTTAGGGCTACAAAAACGCTTAGTCATGGGGGCGGGGAGATAGGAACCCAGGAGGGGATTTCCCGAGGAGGGAGATAAATAGGACAGGAGAGGATTCCAGAGGGTTCCAGTCCCAGGAGGAGCTCAGAAGGAGAAGAGACAGTGAAGGAGAGCGAACAGCAGTGGAGAGCTTAGGGCAGCCCCAGTGAAAGAGCCGTGAGGAACGTCACTACGACAGAAGGAAGGTGCAGGTACCCGAGCCTGAAAATGGAGAGCTGTAAAGGTGCTGTGGTGTATTGCTACGGTCGTCAAGAGGACGGCCAATAAACTCGGACCTGTTGTATCCGAAAATCTGCCTCCGTCTTGTCTCTGTGTCGTCTGTTCACAGTACGCAGTGGACCACCCCACACTCTGGGCCCCTACCACACAGGAAACAAGAAAAACAGTTAAATCTGTATAAAAGAAGACTATCATCTCTCTTTGGCATAGGCCTAGGAAACAAACTCGATATTTAGGAACCAGATGATGTAAAATAGGTTGGAGAAGAACATAAGATACAGCAGTCACCATCCATACACGTACAACAAAAAAGAAAGCAAAGCTGGCAATCACCTAACAGAATAAAGCAAATTAACTTGTGTATTACTGCCTTGACTGGAGTGGAAAAAAAACACAAAGTTACTGCAGCACACCAAGACTCGTGTAAGGTAATAATCTGTAATGATTTCAGTAGCAAAACTTATCATTTTGAGGCTCTTAGCAGTTTGCACACATTTAGATTAAACTATTTGCTTCCCCTAAACTCAATATAATCAGCATTAAAAATGCAACAAAAAATAAAAATACAGATTAATATATGCTCTAAACCATGTTTATGTAAACCATTCATTATCTGTAACAATGCAGAGAGCAAAATGCAGTTTCTGAAATGATTACATTATATGACCAAGCTGAATATGACTGCAAAGTACCGTACGGTATATGCGAATTATTGGGTGAACACCATGATTGACTGGACTATGCATTATGCATGTACTACCTTGCTCATACTTCAGACTAAGATAACTCAGTTTGGCTTGAGATGCCAAATTTGATCCAGTATTGTCTTATCTGTATCTGTGAACAGTGAAGAAGATGCTTCTTTAAGCAGCCCAAATCATTTAACTGTGCAAACTATGCGAAATTTGAGAAAATTGTATTGCAGTAATGTGTCAAGATTGTGTTAGAGGTTTGGAGAAGTTTGACCTTCAGAATTATTTGTCACATAATAGATAGAATAATGTGGGGCACACATACAAAGAAAATGATGAGTGATTACAGTGATTTTTAGGTGGGAGGTTAATGTTATAACATATACATAAATGCTGCAATACTGTACATAATAAATAAAAGCTCTATACTATATTGTACATTTTAAAGTATTTCAACTGATGGGGTCTAAGCTGCAAAATTGCTAGTGAATGAGACAATTCTGCTGTAATTCTTAAATATTTTGTACAACGGAGGCCAAACATGCAGGTTAGTAAAGCGTTACGGCCAACTGCTGAAAGTTGTACTTCCTAATCCAAGCTGCTTATCATTGGATATTTATGTAAAAATGTTATCTAACAATGACACAATCTCTAAAAATTGTTCTTTCTGAAGCCAAGATGTGAACAGAGCATTTATTCTGCTTGGGCAGCACGGTGGCTCAGTGGTTAGCCCTGCAGCGCTGGAGTCCTGGGTTCAAATCCCACCAAGGACAACATCTGCAAGGAGTTTGTATGTTCTCCCCGTGTTTGCGTGGGTTTCCTCCCACACTCCAAAGACATACTGAAAGGGAATTTAGATTGTGAGCCCCATCGGGGACAGTGACGAAAATGTGTGCAAACTGTAAAGTGCTGCGGAATATGTTAGCGCTATATAAAAAAATAAAGATTATTAAAAAAATAAAGATTCTGCTTCTAAATTCCAACCCTTTTCAGAAAACTTTTTTTTTGCAATAAATTTCACAACCTTTTCTAACTTTGTCCTTGGTCCAGCATTGTGGTAGAGGGATTAAGGTTTTGGATTTGTTCAGCAATTACAGGAGCAGGAAAATTGCAGTTGTCATGATCCAGCCTGGATCTGACAGGTTAAATGTACAAAATGAGTTTTTTTTCCTTTGGCAAGGTGCCAAAGTGGGTTGATTGCCCCCGGTGGCCATTAGAATTATTACACGTGGTGTCGTTCATTCTAAGTTGCCCCTGTGTTGGTGAGTGGTATCGCACTTTAGTTCTTTGGTTAAGTGCACGTAATTATAAATCAGGTGTGAGGCTCTATAAAAGAGTGTCAGGTGTGTTCAATCACTGTTGGTGATATTGTGAGTTCGTCGTTTGGGAAGCCAGCCTGGGTGATGAGGGAGCTGAGCAAGAGTCCTGGGCAGCCCAGCCAGAGGGGTTGAGTCAGCTATGGAGTCTGCATGGAGTGCTGGCAGGGATTGGTGGAGTCCAATGATGGGGTCTGCAGGAAGGGCTGGCATGGCGTAGTGGAGTGGCAACTATGGTGAGAGTTGCACTCAGCATGCTGGACTTGGTTGCTGAAAACTGGACTCAAGCATGCTGGACTTATTGGCAGAAATGTTGGACTCAAGCATGCTGGACTTTTTGGCAGAAGTTGGACTCATCTTTGGGACTCTGTTTACTGGGCAGCTGCAACTGGTGGTGGACTCTGCTCAAAGGCTGCACTGTGGTGATGGATCCGGTTATGGTGATGGATCCGGGTGGAGGAGAAGATGCACGCAGGTGGTGGGCTCTGTTGCTAGGAGCGTACGCAACAGAGCAAAGCTAAGTGGTGTTTCCCCTGTTTTGTCATATTTCCTCATGTGTGTTTAGTGCAGTGGTGGGATTAGTTTCCGCACCGACCAATTCCCTAGGGAGGGTTTAGGTGCAGGGCGAGCTAGGGTTTTTAGGTTCCTGTACGTCGCCCGGTGAGGAACCGGCATAGGGAACGTTAGGAGTGCAAGGACACTGGCTCAGGGGAGTACAGGAGGTCTCCACGTCTCTATTCCCTATCGCAGGGCCCACCATTGTTATTGTTCACCAGGTTTCCCCTTTATTATTTAAATTTGCCTTACTGGAGGCGGAGTTTCCAGACTTTTGTATATATACGTGTATTAACTAAATTCGCCAGTTGGAGGCGGCGTATCCAGCTGCACGTTTTATTATTTAAATTCGCCCTACTGGAGGCGGTGTATCCAGGGACACACGTGACCGTGACAGCAGTGAAGAGTGACAGCCATTTACTTTTTTTAATAAATTGACAGTATGCGTTAGAATAAGACACTTTGTAATACAGTGGGGCAAAAAAGTATTTAGTCAGTCAGCAATAGTGCAAGTTCCACCACTTAAAAAGATGAGAGGCGTCTGTAATTTACATCATAGGTAGACCTCAACTATGGGAGACAAACTGAGAAAAAAAAATCCAGAAAATCACATTGTCTGTTTTTTTTTCATTTTATTTGCATATTATGGTGGAAAATAAGTATTTGGTCAGAAACAAAATTTCATCTCAATACTTTGTGATATATCCTTTGTTGGCAATGACAGAGGTCAAACATTTTCTGTAAGTCTTCACAAGGTTGCCACACACTGTTGTTGGTATGTTGGCCCATTCCTCCATGCAGATCTCCTCTAGAGCAGTGATGTTTTTGGCTTTTCGCTTGGCAACACGGACTTTCAACTCCCTCCAAAGGTTTTCTATAGGGTTGAGATCTGGAGACTGGCTAGGCCACTCCAGGACCTTGAAATGCTTCTTACGAAGCCACTCCTTCGTTGCCCTGGCGGTGTGCTTTGGATCATTGTCATGTTGAAAGACCCAGCCACGTTTCATCATCAATGCCCTTGCTGATGGAAGGAGGTTTGCACTCAAAATCTCACGATACATGGCCCCATTCATTCTTTCATGTACCCGGATCAGTCGTCCTGGCCCCTTTGCAGAGAAACAGACCCGAAGCATGATGTTTCTACCACCATGCTTTACAGTAGGTATGGTGTTTGATGGATGCAACTCAGTATTCTTTTTCCTCCAAACACGACAAGTTGTGTTTCTACCAAACAGTTCCAGTTTGGTTTCATCAGACCATAGGACATTCTCCCAAAACTCCTCTGGATCATCCAAATGCTCTCTAGCAAACTTCAGATGGGCCCGGACATGTACAGGCTTAAGCAGTGGGACACGTCTGGCACTGCAGGATCTGAGTCCATGGTGGCGTAGTGTGTTACTTATGGTAGGCCTTGTTACATTGGTCCCAGCTCTCTGCAGTTCATTCACTAGGTCCCCCCACGTGGTTCTGGGATTTTTGCTCACCGTTCTTGTGATCATTCTGACCCCACGGGGTGGGATTTTGCGTGGAGCACCAGATCGAGGGAGATTATCAGTGGTCTTGTATGTCTTCCATTTTCTAATTATTGCTCCCACAGTTGATTTCTTCACTCCAAGCTGGTTGGCTATTGCAGATTCAGTCTTCCCAGCCTGGTGCAGGGCTACAATTTTGTTTCTGGTGTCCTTTGACAGCTCTTTGGTCTTCACCATAGTGGAGTTTGGAGTCAGACTGTTTGAGGGTGTGCACAGGTGTCTTTTTATACTGATAACAAGTTTAAATAGGTGCCATTACTACAGGTAATGAGTGGAGGAAAGAGGAGACTCTTAAAGAAGAAGTTACAGGTCTGTGAGAGCCAGAAATCTTGATTGCTTGTTTCTGACCAAATACTTATTTTCCACCATAATATACAAATAAAATGAAAAAAAAAACAGACAATGTGATTTTCTGGATTTTTTGTTTTCAGTTTGTCTCCCATAGTTGAGGTCTACCTATGATGTAAATTACAGACGCCTCTCATCTTTTTAAGTGGAGGAACTTGCACTATTGCTGACTGACTAAATACTTTTTTGCCCCACTGTATATTATTAAAGAAATCTGCTTCCTTCTCCAAATAACAGATCATTTATTCTCAAAATTCTCAATCCACAGTTAAAATCTGTCTTCAGATAAAATAGATTTTCCCAATAATGAAATAGAAGATGGCAATTATGCACATAGGCCCTTATTAATCAAAGCAATTTTTCCAGAATTCTGGCATAAATTGCGTTGAAAAGTTGCAAAATTTTTAAGCAACTTTTGGTGTTTTAAACTCTGCCAAACAAAAGACAGGAGCTGGGCTAGCAACAGCGATTTAGATTGACAGTGGCATTTTTAGCTATTATATTTATCTTTTAATTGCTATTTTTATTTATTTCATTTTTCATTTTATATATTGTCCCTCCACCCCCATAAAACTGTAAAAAGGCCAATATTTAAATATTTGTATTCTGCCTCTTGGCTGCATAGTAGATCTGTCTAGTTTTCCTATGGTGTAACAGTCTGACATCTGAACCCCATTCCCGCAGCTACACAAAGCGATACATTACTCGAAACATGCGTTGAAATCAATGAGTCCCCATTCCCCTACCTGCTAGTGGTGGACTCAATTTATTCATTGTGTGACTTATACAGGAAATTGGTAACTCAGGATCTCATTTAGCGGTATCAGACTACTGGGGTCTAAATACAACCAGGCTAACCAGGGATTGAAGCTTGAAGAGGACAGTTTGCATATTCCAGATGCCTTCTGGGAAAAGCGAAGAGTCCCACTCAGCAAGAAGATTGTTGGGTACTGTTGGGACCAGCTGCTTGGAAAGCATCGCCAAACCAAGCGCCTTACGGCGCACTAATTTTTGCCTCTAGGACATTATTGCAAGAAAACTTGGCTGATTGAGTAGATTACACAAGAAGGAAAACACACAGCAGATTACACAAGAAGGTTACACACAATAGATTGCACAAGAAGGAAGACACACAGCAAGTCAGCAGGATCTAGGAACAACATGGCAGATGTGACAACCTACATGGTGAGCTGCAACATGGGCTACATGTTCACAGATCGACCAGAAGAAGAATCTAACTTCACCTGCCAGAACTGTAGACTACTGGCCCTTTTAGAAGAAAAGGTGCTGGGTCTGGAAGAAAGATTTTCAACTTTGAAACTCATGAAAGAAAATGAAGACTTCCTAGACAGAACAGAAGCCTCTCTACAGGTCACAGAAGGTGAACAAAGTGCCAGAGAACCTCCAAAAGCAGATGAGTGGAAGCATGTGACCAAAAGAAGAAAGAAGACCATGGAGACATCACCAACCCCACAACTTAGAAACCGATACCAAGGCCTTGTGGAGGACGGAGATGGCACACCTAAGGATGAGGCACTACTACCAAGCAAAGAAGAAAAGGGCACACAGCAACACCCAGAAGAGACAACAAAAAGTACAGCCAAGAAGCGAAGAAAAGTGGTAGTGGAGGGAGACTCACTACTGAGAGGCACAGAAGCAGTCATCTGCACACCAGACATAACCGCAAGAGACGTATGTTGCCTTCCAGGTGCGAAGGTCAAGGGTGTGACTGATAGGATACCAGAGCTCATCAGTTCCAAGGACATCCACCCATTTCTTCTAACACATGTTGGCACCAATGACACAGCAAGCAAGGACAATCTGCAAGGACTTTGAAGAGTTGGGGAAGAAAGTAAAGGAACTGGATGCAGAGGTAGTTTTTTTATTCAATCCTTCCAGTAGACGGGCATGGCACCAGGAAATGGAAAAGGATACTTGATGCAAACATCTGGCTAAGATGTTGATACAGTCAACAAGGATTTGGATTCCTGGGCTACAGTGTGAATTACCTGTACGACGGACTCCTCGCCAGAGACGGACTACACCTTAACAAATCTGGGAAACACACATTCGCCAGAAGACTCGCTACACTCATCAGGAAGGTGTTAAACTAGAAGAAGAGGGGACGGGAAGAAAAACATTAGACTTGAACATGAAGCCAGAAAACATACTGAAGAAGGATATGAGGTGCGGCAAAGAAGATCCAAGATAAAATACTCAGAAGGGAGGTAAGAAAATTTCTAAAATAAACCACAGGGAGGAGATTGGAACAAAGCAAAATCCTCTAAACTGCATGCTGGCAAGCGCCAGAAGCCTGACAACCAAGATGGAAGAACTAGAAGCAGAAATATCTTCAGGAAACTATGACATAGTCAGAATAACCGAGACATGGTTAGATGAAAGCTATGACTGGGCAGTTATCTTACAGGGTTACAGTCTGTTAGAAAGAATCGTAAAAATTGGAAAGGAGGAGGGGTTTGTCTGTATGTAAAGTCTTGTCTAAAATCCACTATAAGGGAGGATATTAGCGAAGGGAATGAGGATGTCGAGTCCATATGGGTCGAAATACATGGAGGGAAAAATAGTAACAAAATTCTTATTGGGGTCTGTTACAAAACCCCTAAATATAACAGAAATCATGCAAAGTCTACTACTAAGGCAGATAGATAGATGAAGCTGCAACCCATAATGAGGTCCTTGTTATGCAGGACTTTACCAGGATATTAACTGGGAAATAAAGACCTGCGAAACCCATAAAGGCAACAGGTTTCTGCTAATAACCAAGAAAAATTATCTTTCACAATTGGTGCAGAATCTAACGAGAGGAGCAGCACTTTTAGACCTAATACTATCTGACAGACCTGACAGAATTACAAATCTGCAGGTCGTCGGACATCTAGGAAATAGTGACCACAATATTGTACAGTTTCACTTGTCTTTCGCTAGGGGGACTTGTCAGGGAGTCACAAAAACACTAAACTTTAGGAAGGCAAAGTTTGATCAGCTTAGAGATGCCCTTAATCTGGTTGACTGGTACAATGTCCTCAGAAATAAGAATACAGATAATAAATGGGAAATGTTTAAGAACATCCTAAATAGGCACTGTAAGCGGTTTTTACCTTGTAGGAAAAAAAGGACAAAAAATAGGAAAAAAACAAAGGTAAACAAATTAGTAAAAGTGGCAATTAACAGTAAAAAGAAAGCATTTAAACTACTAAAGCAGGATGGCACCGTTGAAGCTCTAAAAAACTATAGGGAGAAAAATTCTTTATCTAAAAAAATAATTAAAGATGCCAAAAAGGAAACAGAGAAGCATATTGCAAAGGAGAATAAAACTAATCCCAAACTGTTATTCAACTATATCAATAGTAAAAGAATCATGTGAAAGTGTAGGCTTCTTAAAAAATTGTGAGGATAGAATAGTTGTAGATGACGAGGAAAAAGCTGACATATTAAACACCTTCTTCTCCACGGTATTCACGGTGGAAATTGAAATACTAGGTGAAATACTGAGAGACAAAGAAAACACTATATTAAGGGTCACCAATCTAACCCAAGAAGAGGTGCGAAACCGGCTAAATAAGATTAAAGGAGATAAATCTCTGGGTCCAGATGGCATACACCCACGAGTACTAAGAGAACTAAGTAATGTAATAGACAAACCACTATTTCTTATATTTAGGGACTCCATAGTGACAGGGTCTGTTCCACAGGACTGGCGCATAGCAAATGTGGTACCAATATTCACAAAGGACTCTAAAAGTGAACCTGGAAATTATAGGCCAGTAAATCTATCCTCTATTGTTGGTAAAATATTTGAAGGGTTTCTGAGGGATGTTATTCTGGATTATCTCAATGAGAATAAATGTTTAACTCCATATCAGCATGGGTTTATGAGGATTCGCTCCTGTCAAACCAATCTAATCAGTTTTTATGAAGAGGTAAGCTATAGACTGGACCAAGGTGAGTCATTGGAAGTGGTATATCTTGATTTTTCCAAAGCGTTTTATACCGTGCCACACAAGAGGTTGGTACACAAAATGAGAATGCTGAGTCTGGGGGAAAATGTGTAAATGGGTAAGCAACTGGCTTAGTGATAGAAAGCAAAAAAGATGGTATATAGCAGCATTCTATAAGTCAAGAGTCAATAAAGCCTATAAATTCAAATCATGTTTGATGTCTATCAGGACACTTACGTGGATCAGTCGCTCATGAATTAAATGCAATGGGGGTGTGGAAACTACATATACGACCAAAAGATCAAAAAGATATAGCAAAAAATTCTTTATTGAATAATCAGCACAGAAAACCGGGTTCATGGGGAATGTGTGCAAAACAGGCAAAAAGTGCAACCGTGCAAAAAAACCAAGACACGACCAAAGTTAGTATTATGTATAACTAGATTGTAAAATATAATAGTCACCGTATTGATAATTGGATATATATGAGGGAAAAATACCTTACCTATCTAGGTAAAAATATTGTATAGATAATGGGCTACCAGGATATTGTAATGTTTCACTAAACAGAATTGCACAAAAATATGCCAAAATATAGTATAACTGTTGCTTAAAATTAGGCCCCACAGAAAACCTTACATTAATATTTGAATCACTTTATCTCCTAGTTATGTGTCCACAATAGCCCACATCCACTGCAATGTGCCCCTATGATAATATTAAAACAGACATGTGACTGACAAATAAGCTTACATCATACAGAGAGCACCATATTAGGCACTACCTCAGAGCCGGTGGCACTGCGTGTGGGGGTCCAGGTCAGCACCAAATGCATAGAGATGCACCACGAACTCAGCGAACAATGGATCACAGGAATGACAATAATTCAAATTCTCATTGAGTGTATGTGGATGAACTGTATTAAGGGTCCATATCCAACGCGTTTCTAATTGCGCCAAATGTTGCGAAATCTTACTTCCTTGGATCCCTACATCAATCATATCAATTCCTTTGAAACTTAAGCCATTACTATCACAATTGTGATGTAGTTTAACGTGCCTAGGTAAAGTTTTGAGAGAGGATGCATTGTCCTCTTTAGCCACTGCCTGTATTCCTAGCATGTGTTCTCTGACCCTGACCTTCAATTGACGGGTGGTCAGCCCTACATATATTAGTGAACAGGGGCAGGAGGCATAATAAATGATGTACATGTAATAGATTTGAGTATTTTAAATAGTTTTGTCCCTGATAAGTCTACAAATGTATCATCTTTCACGATATTAGTACATACCACACAGTGGCCACAGGCCATGCATCCACCTCTCTTTTTATACATTATATTGTCCAAAAACGTTTTAGGGGGGTCCCCCACGTAGTGGCTCCGCACCAGATAGTCACGCAAATTTTTAGCCCTCCGATAGGTAATTAATGGTTTGTCCGGTATTAATTTCGCAATCATTGGATCAGTGTTTAGAATTGGCCAAGAATTGTCCAATGCATGTCGTACCTGCTTAGATCTAGAATTAAAGTTAGTCACAAACCTAACCTCGTCTGATTTTTCAACATTACTACCCATTCTGTAGAGAAGGGAATTCCTATTACTGTGTTTGCCTTGAGGTAGGCTTTTTTGATCATACAGTGACTATATCCCCGTTCACTGAAGCGGCTCTTGAGTGTAAGGTTCAATGTATCGGCTGTACTATACACAAAATTAAAAAAAGAATAGCCGAACATTCAAAAAATATTGAACTAAAAACGCAGCTTACTCTGGAGCAGCAAAATATTTTGAAAGAAATCTTCAAGGTAATACCAAGTCTTGCTTTTTATGGTTTGGAGAAGGTGAATGCTCCCATTCAAGGTGGAGCTAGACATAAATTGTTGAATATACATGAAGCTTTTTGATCTTAAAATTAGACACAAAATTTCCTAGCGGTATGAATTTCAGAAATGATCTGTATTACATTTATTGAATTATTGAATTTAGTGATTCATGTTGTATGTTACTCTCTCTCTTGTGTTGCCACTTTTTGTAATCAATTGTTTGTGCATTTTGATTGGTCTAATGTTATTATATTACCCATGTGCATCTGTTTTTAATATACCTATTACTAAGGGTGCTTTCAGCGCACCAGAAACGGGTCAGGTTGCTTTCACATTTTAATATGGCTCAATAGCCGGATAAAGTTTTTTGCACTTTTATACACATGTTGGTGTGCCGATTTTTCTTCTTTTTCTGGATTCTGGCTGTGCTCACCAGCGAAATATGCACCCACCTGTGCTGTATTGGACCCAGCCCATTGTGGTTTTCATGTGGATACATCGAAAGCTCCCAGCCTCTTTCTCCTGGTTCTTATAAATGGTATATTCTCTAACTGGGTCACTGTGACCAGTGGGGTACCGCAGGGGTTGGTGTTGGGACCTATTCTCTTCAACATATTTATTATCGATTTGGTAGAAGGTTTACACAGTAAAATATTGATATTTGCAAATGATACAAAACTATGTAAAGCAGTCAGTACAGGAGAAGATAGTATTCTGCTACAGATGGATCTGGATAAGTTGGAAACTTGGGCCGAAAGGTGGCAGATGCGGTTTAACAATGATAAATGTAAGGTTATACACATGGGAAGTAGGAATCAATATCACCATTACACTCTGAATGGGAATCCACTGGGTAAATCTGACATGGAGAAGGACTTGAGGATCCTAGTTAATGATAAACTTACCTGGAGCAGCCACTGCCAGGCAACAGTTGCCAAGGCAAACAGGATCATGGGGTGCATTAATAGAGGTCTGGGTACACATGATGAGAGCATTATACTGCCTCTGTACAAATCCTGGTTAGACCACACATGGAGTACTGTGTACAGTTTTGGCCACCGGTGCTCAGGAACTAAAGCAAGTACAAAGGAGGGCAAGTTAATAAAGGGGATGGGGGAGCTATAATACCCAGAGAGATTAGCAAAATTAGGATTACTTAGTCTAGAAAAAAGGCGACTTTAGGGGAGATCTCATAACCATGTATAAGTATATAAGGGGACAATACAAATATCTCTTAGAGGATCTGTTTATACCAAGGAAGGTGACAGTCACAAGGGGGCATTCTCTGCATCTGGAGGACTGAAGGTTTTTCCACCAACACAGAAGAGGATTCTTTACTGTTAGGGCAGTAGGAATCTAGAATTCCTTGCCTGAGGAGGTGGTGATGGCAAACTCAGTCGAGGAGTTCAAGAGAGGCCTGGATGTCTTCCTGGAGTGTAACAATATTGTATCTTACAGTTATTAGGTTCTTTAGAAGGACGTAGATCTGGGGATTTATTCTGACGGAATATAGGCTGAACTGGATGGACAAATGTCTTTTTTCGGCCTTGCTAACTATGTTACTATGTTACAAATGCGCATCACAATTTTCAGATTTATATTTTTTAAATAATTAGAAAATCATGTATCATTTCCTTTACACTTAAATACTTTCTACTCTGTGTTCACTTCAGCGCTTATTTTTTTACCGCTGGAGCTGTGCTTTAAAGGTAAGTCCCCTGCTCAAAGTCATATACTCATTCTCCAGCATCTTCACAGTTTTTATGTGCTGCTCCTGTCCTGCAGCGCCATTTTGGGAGCGCAGCTTCCGACTAGCCGGCACAAGCTTTCAATGCAAGTCTATGACAGCCAGAAAGAGGCTTTCATAGATTTATTGATTGGTGACCTCCAGCTTGCATCACAAAACAATGGAGCAGCCAGCAAGTCACAAGCTGCAGGAGAAGGATGGCAGCGGCCACGAAAACAGATAAAGATGCCGGAAGGTGCGTATCAGAGAGGAGGCAAGGGACTTGCATTTTCAGCACCACTCCAGTGGTTAAATAAATGAAAAGCTGTAGTGGTTCTTTAGCCTTGTAAGTATAACGTAAAAAATTTGGAAAAGTATATGGGGTGTGAATACTTTTACAAAGCACTGTACCCCCTGGCTCAGCAATATTTGAGAAATGCTTTCTCTCCCAGGGTCAAGAGAAAATGTGTTGTCATGTGACTGCTGCAGCACATCAATGGTCACTGATCAGCTGCAATCCTTCAGTATTCCATCAAGAAGAATAGTGAAGGCTGCATCCAATCAGTGATCACATAACAATGTTCTGTGATGACTGGGAGACACAGTATTGACATTGCCGGAATAGCGCCATTTCAAGAAATGAGTATATGTATCTTTATTTTATCTGGGTTGTCCAATAATGGAAAGCCCTTTTAAGGGGAACTTGTCATCAGAAAAAATGCTATTAACCTGCAGATATTGAGTTATCCTGTGCCTGCACATAATTACTCAGCGGGTAAAAAATTAACTTTATTCTTCTAGACAGCGTTTCGGTTTCAGTCGCGGGGAAGGCGCCAGCACAGGTTCACTCATCACTCTGAGAATACAGAGCGACAGCTGCAACCGCTCCCCCGGCCCTGACTGACTGCCAGCCCTAATGCAGAGGGAGTGTCAGTGATGGTCGGAGGAGTGGTTACAGCAGTTGCTCTGTATACTCCGGTTGGCGAACTAACCAGAGCCAAAACATACGTAATACAACTATATTCCACTAAGAATCCAAAATTATCAATTCTAGATAATGAACTATCCTTTATGGTCTTTAGCCTGTGCCTTAAGATTGTCGTCCCGAAACCAAGAAACACTCTGGTGAATGAAATACGTAAAACTCATAATGTGAACAATACTGATGTAGCATTCCCACCATAGTGCTTAAGTCTAACGCATTCTTCTCCGACATTGTTAGACGAAACCTATGGTACATATTTTAAGGGAGGATGATATTATTCATTCCATCTTAAAGAAGGTCATTAGAATTTTCACCTGTAAGGCACCCACCATAGGCAGACGCTTATCACCTAGCCCGTACAATCCCTATCTGAATGCCAGCCATCCTGGCAATTGATTATCTGTTAATGGTTTCCACAAATGTGGACATGTCCACATGTTATGAGAACATACACATTCATCAACAATGACAATAGTAAAACCTTTAATATAAACAGTTTTTCAGATACTTACTCTGACCACGAAATTTACATAATTGAATTCAAACTAAAATACATTGATTCTACTATCAGAAAACAAATCCAGAATAAGAGAAGATTTAAATGACATCCTTCATCCATCTAATACAGGTGCTTCAACAAAAATTAAGTTTATCATCTAAAAGTTAATTTCAGTTCTTCAATACGAAAAATTGAAAATCATTATTTACAGAGTGATGTATTTCAAGTGTTTATTTCTGTTAATGTTGATGATTATGGCTTACAGCCAATGATAACCCAAAAGTCATTATCTCAGTAAATTAGAATAATTAACAAAGCCTTCCTAAGCATTTAAAAAGATCCCTTAGTCTGTTTCAGTAGGCTCCACAATCATGGGGAAGACTGCTGACTTCACAGATGTCTGGAAGGCAGTCATTGACACACTCCACAAGGAGGGTAAGCCGCAAGAAGCCATTGCTAAAGAAGATGGCTGTTCAGAGTGCTGAATCCAAGCATATTAATGGAAAGTTGAGTGGAACGAAAAAGTGTGGTAGAAAAAGCAACCAAAAAAATGCAGCCTTTTAAGAATTGCTGAAAAAAGGCCATTCAAAAATTTGGGGGATATTCACAAGGAGTGGACTGCTGCTGGAGTCATTGCTTCAAGAGCCACCACACACAGACGTATCCAGGACATGGGTTACAAGTGTTGCATTCCTTGTGTCAAGCCACTCATGACCAATACACAATGCCAGAAGCGTCTTACCTGGGCCAAGTAGAAAAAGAACTTTACTGTTGCTCAGTAGTTCAAGGTGTTGTTTTCAGATGAAAGTAAATTTTGCATTTCATTTGGAAATCAAGGACCCAGAGTCTGGAGGAAGCGAGTAGAGGCCACAATCCAAGCTGCTTGAGGTCTAGTGTGAAGTTTCCACAATCGGTGATGGTTTGGGGAGCCATGTCATCTGCTGATATAGAACCACTGTGCTTTATCAAGACCAAGGTCAACACAGCCGTCTACCAGGAAACTTTAGAGCACTTCATGCTTCCCTCTGCCAACAAGCTTTTTGAAGATGGAAATTTAATTTTCCAGCAGGAATTGGCACCTGTCCACACTGCCAAAGGTACCAATATCTGGTTTTAAAACAACAGTATCACTATGCTTGATTGGCCATCAATCTCGCCTGACGTTGTCAAGAGGATGATGAGAGATATCAGACCCAACAATGCAGATGCTATTAAAGCAACCTGGACTTTTATAACAGCTCAGCAGTGCCACAGGCTGATCGCCTCCTAGCCACGCCGCACTGATGCAGCAATTAATGCAAAAGGAGCCCCGGCCAAGTATTGAGTGCATTTACTTAACATACTGTCACGAGTGCTTCGGAGGTGACAGGCTATCATCCTACATCAGGCCTCAGAAGGTCTGAGCACCTGTCCATACAGACTGCTCCCTGAACCATCTGCCTCTAGGACCCAGCATTGACCTCCTTCTGCCCTGAGAAGTTTGAATCTATTTAGTTAGTGGCTCAGCTCTGACCCACTGCGGGTAATAGCTTCATTTCCACTTCTGCTTGCTAGAGTGTTGGACCTTTTCAGAGTGCTCCAGTTTGGTGTCTGGAATCCCTCTTCTGGTATCGTATCTGGCGATTCAGCTAAGTGTTCCACTGTTTGTCTCACCTTACCGTCTTTAGTTTAGCAGAGACTGCCTAGCGCGCATCTCCCCTCGTTCCCTATTCAGGACTAGGCCCCAGGGAGATTTAGGGTTCCAGGTTCCGGCTCGGCGATTGGTGAGGAACCAATATAGGGACTCAGTAGGAGTTCTAGGGAGAGATTAGATTTAGCCTAGGGGTCTCCAAATCCCTTCCTTAGTGTCTGGGCCCCCTTCCCCATTTTCCTTTATGTTATACTTGGCTTTCCCTCACCATGTGTGACATTTACAGTACATCCCAGTAGGCCAACATTTTGGATTTAAAAATCATTCTAATTTACTGAGATAATGACTTTTGGGTTTTCATTGGCTGTAAGCCATAATCATCAACATTACCAGAAATAAACATTTGAAATAGATCACTCTGTTTGTAATGACTCTATATAATATATGAATTTCTATTTTTGTATTGAAGAACTGAAATAAATTAACTTTTTGATGATATTCTAATTTTGTGAGAAGCACCTGTTTTTGTGAATAAGTCCTGGTTTCACAAACGTGCAGCTTAACTAATTAATCACATTTAAGTCTCCGGCATTTTTTCAGTAGTCATTCAAACCAAGTCTAATAGCGCACGTAGCACTCAAAACCCATGTGATTTTTGCCATGATAACCACACCCCCCCTTCCACCTCGAGATTGTCATTGTGTTTTCTTCCTTGTGTTCGATTTTAAGCTTTTTAAAATGAAACTCATTTCATACGTACCTTGGATTGGAAGCTGGAATTTTTTTAATTTTTTTCCTGGATTCATCGCACACTGGGCAGTAGTGTTGATCGCCGCCTTCCATGCCGATTGAACTGACTGAAGGGTGAGCTGGCATTTTCTCTTTTTCACTTATTCTCAGAGCGGTGACTGAACCACCACCGGCACCGCCCTATGACTGAAACCAAATGCTGCCAGGGGCAGGCATTTCTCCCCACAGCGTTTGCTGCATGCAGATGAGTAATGCTATTGAACTGTAGATTAACCCCATACAGTCATGCTCAATGTTATTGGCACCCATGACGTTTAAGTACATAACCTGGAATATCTCCTGAAAAAAAATAATCAAGTGGAATAGCTTTTTTGTATAGAGCACTCATGTTAAAGAAAAAAGAGCAAATGATAAACAATAACTTAAAACAAAAAACAATGGGAGGGAAAAATAGAAAATGAATGGTGGAGAGGAGCTGCTGATCTGTCGTCCACCATGTAACGTTTCCAATGTACACAGATGCCTTCTTTCTGACATTATTGTATGTGTACAGTACGATCGGCGTCTTCTTTGATTCAGCAATGGCCTGTACAGGGGAGGTCGGCTCATTAGGTTTCCCATTGTGTTGAGATGAGCCAAGAGATGCAACTGCCAAGACATTATCATACAAATCTACCTGCTCAGCAGCAAAATCAGTTTCATCTCTCTTGGCGGTGGCGGCCTGGGTCTCTCCCACCTGCATGAACTCTTCATTGGAACCGGTGAGCTCGGGATTGTGGGAACTGTGGAGTTCCATTCTCAGTGCGGAGAGACGTGCTGTGCTTCCTGGTCTGGTCACATGGGCCCAAGATCCAGTCACGTGATGCCACTTCACAGGATGTGACGTCACATCAGGTCCTGTCCTGTTCCCATACACATTCATGTCACCAAGTCAAACTTTTCTCATTGTATTCAGCTCAGTGAACATTTTCATGTGAATTATTCAAAATGAGATCAGAAGTTTTGTTTTTTAAAATAAAAAATAATCACCCTGTACCCAGATATAAAGCCTATAAATTATAACTGCATTGGAAGCTATATTAAAGGGACATTACATGTGAAAAAAAATGTTTAGATGCGCTATAAGTCTAAATATTAATTAAACACTTGTGTTGTGAGTTCATTTTCTGGTCTACCAGTTGTGAGTTCTCCTTCCAGGCTCCCTCTGGTGGTAACAGGAGGTAGTGAGGCTGATTTAATCAGTGGAGATCTGCCACCTGATAAGGAGGATGACGATTGGACCTCAGGAATCTCAGACTGGATTTAAGACAGCCGACGCCCTATTCTGGTGCTGGTGATTCCTTCTAGCTTGTCAGGTCTTGGTTCTCAGCTCTGTTCCAGTCAGCTCAAGCTAAGTTTTTCTGCTAATGTTCACACTTGATTTTGTTGGTCTATTCAGTTTTTTGTGTGGTCAGCCAGCCCCGGCTGGGGCCGTGCTGAATTTCCACTCTTATTTATCTGTATTTGCCAGTTTGCTTTTTGTCCCTTATTGGATTGGCCTCTTTTTGCTCTGTCTCAGAATATTTCAGAGTGCTGATATAGTGGGAGAAGTCTAGTGACTTCAGGGTTAATTTTGTTATCAGAAGTGTCGGACAATATTTTTGTAGGGTTTTTGGCAGATTGCAGACAGTGTCTTTCCTTTCCTATCCTTTCTAATTAGTTTGGGCCCCGTCTTTTGCTCAGCCTAGTTTCCTACCTGTGTTTGTGTTTTCATCTTGTTTCACCGTCAATACATGTGTGGGGGCTGTCTTTCCTTTGGGGTCTGCTCTGGGGCAGTTAGTTTTCCCCTTTTCTTGCTTTAGGCTTATTTAGTCCTCCGGCTGTGACGAAGCGTCTAGGTTCATCGTAGGAACGCTCCACGGCTGCTGCTAGTGGTGTGGTTAGGATCAGGGATCTGCAATCTGCATAGTTACCAACCTCTCTGGTTTTCTGTGACTTAACTTGTTTTGTTTTTTCCTCCTCAGTAACCCATTCATAACACACTTGTCTTTATACTTGAATTACCAAAGATGCCTCGATCTTTAGATATCACCAGCTGCCCTGAGTCTTGCTATCTCCACCTCTGTCTTCAGGATAGCAGATATTCCTGTGTTGGCATACCATCAGAGCTGTGCGTTACGGGGCTGGCTGATTCACTAATTCCAGCAGTCAGGCGAGTACTCTTCTTTGTAATGACCGGTGCCTGCTCCATAAGAGTCACATCACCTGGCATGGCAAAAAAATGAACTTTTCCTTTTTTCTTGTTTTAGTAAAGAGTTAAAACCAGTTAGGTGTTAATGAAAGCAAAAAGTTTGAAATTTAAGCCATATGCTTGAGTGAGTAACTCAACAAACTGAAACGTAAGCTTTCACAAAATGCATTCGTTCCTTAGTCAGATATAATAAAGGTCATTATGCCTAAGGAAGAAATCTATTCTATTTAAAAATTTTAATTTCAATGTGTTAAAGAAGTAAATTAGTTCTAAAACTTTTTTCAATTTCTTTTACACCTTCCACAGACAGCAGTGCCCTGGTTTGGACTGGCCCACTGGGGAGCTGGTGAATCTCTAGGTGGGTCCCTGAACTAAAGCTTCTGGCATACTTTGCCAGTAAACTCTAGCCTAACGAAAAGGACAAAACCTGTTGATAATATCTTGATTTCTGGTTTAAAGTCACCACAAAGGGCTGCTCTACTTCCTTCATAGGTCCTACTTTCTATGAAGTCCCCTTCACACGTCCACTTTTATTGTCCGATTTTTAAGTACTGTTAAAACGCATGCATGTGTGAGGGAGGGCCAGGGCCGTAGTCATGGCCGAGGACACCGGTGCATTTGTGCCCTGGCCTCCTATCACATGGAAATAGTGTCCATCACTCTGCATACATGTGGCTCCATCTTGTGCGCTGTCAGGGTCCTCTCTGTTTTGCTGAAGGCTCCCTATAGACGGTTCCGCATAAATAGAGACACAGTCCATTTCAACTTTCAAATGAACAACTTTACTGGTTTCTTTACGCAGCACATCCATATTCTTCCCAGCATTAACAACAGGTTTCACATTACATATTTCTTCCTCTTTCCCTGCACTTCTCTTTCTGTCACACAGCACATACCCCGGTCAGACTGTATTGTACGGTTCCTCAGCATCCTCCCTCTGCTACGGTTAGATGCTTCCTAGTCACATGGTGAGCGACCAGCCCTTCTGTATTCTCTCCTGCGGTGATGCAGCGTCCTCCCAGTCCAAACTCACTGCATCTGGGGGTTCTCTCAGCCATTTTGCCCCGGATCTGAGGGCATCAGCCCATGCGATAAGTTGCCACATTATGGAGCCACCTGTGTCCCCATACTGCCACTGTTTCTGTCTTAAGCTTCTGTTATAGGATTGCTGTGGTCCGCTGCTGTTCTGGCCTGGAGCTGCGGATGGCTGGGCTTCTCCCTTAACAAACATTTTATGGTCACTGCTATCATTCTGGGCTCTATAGCAGGCGGATTGTGCACCCTGGCCCAACTGACTACTTTGAGGAAGTCCTCCCTCTCTTAGCTGCAGCTGACCCCTACTATGTTTAACTGCTTTCTAACTGGTTTCACTATACTATATTACATCTACTATACTGCCCCATCTAGTGGCCAGAAATGGGTTCTACGGGTACTACACTTTCCCTATTAACAGGTACACAAAATAGCAAATACTGTATATACATTACATTATGTACATAGCAGCATTGTTATAACACTAAGGAAGGGAGTGAGGTATTACACAGTCCCGGTACACCCGTTACACATGCACAGCCAGTCTTTCCATAGTTGTGCACATGTTTTTTCACACAGACCATGTGTCCATGTGAAAAACCTGCAGGCATGTCCTTTTTTTCTGGCAGCACATAGGAATTGCTTGCCTCACAATTGCACACTGATGACATCTGTGTGACACGTACCCGAATGAAATGCTCCGGCGGCTGGGAAAAGCAGTACAGTTAGTGCTATTCCCAGGCGCCGGGTGCTGACTACAACTGTCATAATCCTCGCCTGCTTTCCCTGCAATCAGCGAGATCAGGTGACGCTGATGACAGTAATTGTGAGCACCCGCCACCTGGGAATAGTGACACTCTCCAAATGTTACAAAAGAAATTATTTTATTTTTCATTTCATACAGTGAATCCAAATGCATCTTCATAAGGGAGAGTTTCAGGCTGTGTAAGAGTAGTTATACACCCCAATGGTTGCCCAACTCCTATACTACGCCAGATGAAGAAAAGTGACAGTGTCACCCTGCACAGTAACACGACTCCCCCCCACACTTAAAACAGTATCCTCAAAAATAAAATACATCATAGAAGTAATAATATCTCTTAATTAGCCCCCAGAGTAAAAATGTTTTACATCCTGCTCCCATACGTACTACATTCTGTACCCGACGTGTCTCATTCCTGGCCCCATGTCTCTCCACACTGCCCCCATGTCTTTCCATAATGCTACCATACTGCGGCTTTACAAAAAAAGAGTTTCTCCTTACCTGGCCGAGGTCAAGCGGTGTCTCGATTCATCTGAGGTGTGGATGTGCCACCAGATGGCACTCTGACGTCAGCTGCTGGCCTGTAACTGGCTGATGGCGTTTAACTGTTGCCGGGAAAGAAGCCTTCTCATATGGCAATATAGATTTTAACTGAACGTGAGTCAGAGGAGGCATGTTCAGTCAATGAACCAGCAGAATCCTACTGCTGGGGCCCAGTGAGCAGAAGAGGGTCCCGGCCCCCTCTGCTCACCGGACCCCAACCCAATACGCAAGTAAGGGAAGTAATGCTCTGATGATGGCCCTGCTCATCAATAAGATCCATAGAATCCCTTTCTCTTGATCAGGCATATATATGTGTACTTGAAACAGACACTAATCACCTATAATGTGGACTGATGATACGATTTACTTGTTGAAACCAAACATTTAATATTAATTTAGAGTACATCTATGTATTTATCAGGTTCAAGGTGAACCTATGCTTTATTTGTGCTATGCAGCTTACTAATAATGTGTTAGTCCTTTCCTTGTGATAAAAGTGGTGAAAAAAGCTTCAGGTCTGCAATCATAACACAAATCATGGACTATGTAGTAAGGTAATGCTACTATTAGATGCTCTGGGTGTGTTATATTTGCAAGATTTCATGAAAAGCAGATTTGATTTATGGCTTTAAATG
Source organism: Dendrobates tinctorius (assembly GCF_039654945.1). Taxonomy (NCBI): domain Eukaryota; kingdom Metazoa; phylum Chordata; class Amphibia; order Anura; family Dendrobatidae; genus Dendrobates; species Dendrobates tinctorius. The sequence continues at coordinate 30,310,372 of NW_027361711.1, forward strand.
TTGCCTAACTCCAATAAAGTATCAGGAATAAACAAGGATGAACAATAGATAAATCCAAGGAGCTCTGAAGTCTTGCAAATTATCAGACATCATGGTCAGTTTAAGGATGGGTCACTGTGACCAAGAACCAGAAGAAAGTCTATCTGAACATAGCAAATCTTATTCCTTGACAGACTTCTAATTCTAAACTTATTTTGAAAAAAAAAGGTAAAATTCATTAATAACCAAGTGCAGGAAGCCCCGAATGCCTGTGTTTTTCCACTGATATGCAACATATATTCTGTATGTGCCTGGGAAGATAATGTGGAGTAAATGGTCAACAGTATAAATATTTAGGGTTCTGGATAATGTTTCTGTCAGTAGCATTGATTCAGCAGTTCAGTGTGGGGTTAATGCCATTAATAGACTCCAGATCTTCTGCATAGAATGAAAATTAAATGGAATATTCAACATTTTTTAAAAAAACGTTTGGTCTTTGTTTACATGTCTTAAGAATGTGTCTGCAGCCAATCCATGGCCTCAACAATCACATGCCGTACTACTGATATCTCTGTGGCTCAGTGGTCTGTACTGTCGCATGGTAGTACTGGGGTCCGGTTTCAGATCCCACCAAGGACAACATCCGCAAGGAGTTTGTATGTTCTCCGTATGTTTGTGGGGAGTTTTCACCCACTCTCCAATGTCATACTGATAGGGAATTTAGATTGCGAGCCTTATATAAGAATAATGCCAATAACACGTAACTGATAAGCCCACTCATTAGCTGTAGTGCAGTCACATGCTGACCAACAGACACCAGGTTAACCTCAGGATTGATAGGTGAAGGGGTGCCACTTATTGCTTTTCATGATAGGTTGGATAGTTGGTAACTTGCTGATCACTGTGAGGCAGACCAACAAGATGTCCCATGAATATCAGACCAGAAATGCATCATCCATTGTCTATGGGACTGCTAAAGATAACTAGGCACCATACTTTGCTATCTCCACCAGACCTACAGAAAAAGATGGAGCAATGGAGGGCTTACGAATATTGAATCTGCTGTATGATAGTGGTTTAAGGAGTAAAAAATTGTTGAGTCACCATTTCTTTGTTGTCAGGACACTTACAGAAGACCATCCTGTTTTGCAGGGATGTACTAGACAAGGCAGTTCTCCAGGTAGGACATCCACAAGAATATTCTGAATCAATAATAGGGAGAATTTCAGGGCAATAATTAAAAAGAACTTGTCACCAGTTTTTTTTTGCCTTTTAAACCATACCCATCACCTTGAAAGTCATGTTAATGAGGTTCCTATAAACTCTTTTTTTGGCGAACGGACAGTATATGGATTAATCCATTGCCAAAAGGTTATGGGCCCAGAGACACAAAGACCCAGAAACCCAAATAGCCAGAGAAAAACCCAGCGTACTAAGAAGAAGAAGAAAAGATGGCCACCACCAGCAACTCTGAACTTCAAAGATAACAGATTGCTTTCAAGACTAGGGACACAGAACATGTGCTTTACTGGGATCTTTCTGCCTTGCACTGGGGATACTTGACAATTAATGTAACTATCTCATATTCCCTCTGAGTTTCTTTACTGATCATTAGTCAAGAACACTTTCTCTGACTTACTTTGGTCTATGTTAGAGAAAAAGCTTCTGTATCTCGTGATTCACATGACTTGTTGCCCCAGAGACTAAACATCATGTATGCTTTGTTGTACCTGCATTACCAGTAAAGCAGCTTCAGTTCTTGAAGTGTCATTTTTCAGTAATGGCACTTTTAACCCTTTACTTTTTCAGCTGATTCATTCTAGCTTTCCAGACTCTGTAGTCAGCCTTTAGGTAACCTGATTTCTTGTAGACCAAACACTCATGTGCATCCTTCAAATGACTTATTTTTGGGTAGATCTTTGGTTTTTAAAGCGGATTCTGCTTTGGATACCACACTGCTGCTTACACTTTCTACCTTTCACTTATACTTTCTTACAAGCTTTATCTGACATACTCCAATGTAAGCTCATAATCTGGGCGTGCATCTAGTACGGTTACAAGTGTGTCATAGCTTTCTGGTAGATTACTTCGTAGTAGTGCAGAAACATGGAAATCCTCTAGATCGTCCCCAAAGTTCTGCAGGTGCTCCACAATTTCTAATGTACTTCTTATGTAATCCTGCATATTTTCGATCTTATTTAGCTTAGACTGATACAGCTTCTTCATTAACCCCTTAGTGACAGTGCCAATTTGGTACTTAATGACCAAGCCAATTTTTAAAATTTTGACCACTGTCAGTTTATGAGGTTATAACTCCGGAACCCTTCAACAAATCCTGCTGATTCTGAGAATTTTTTTTTTCGTTAGGACGTTATAAGTTTTAAGCTGACCAGCGATTTCTTATTTTTCCAGCAAAATTTACAAAACCATTTTTTTAGGGACCACCTCACATTTGAAGTGAGTTTGGGGGGTCAATATAAGAGAAAATACCCAAAAGTGACACAATTCTAAAAACTGCACCCCTCAGCATGCACAAAACCACATTCAAGAAGTGCTTCATGAGAACTAGAGCAATGTGGAATGTAAGGTAGCACTGTCATTCGGGTAGGGGATACTCGCTTGGCAGCCAAATAATCAGATCCAGCACGGGTTTTCCATAAAACAATCACAGTCCATGTGGTTTATTCATGCCTCATAAACCATCAAAGCAATAGAAAACAGCATAGCGTCCATGACAGAGTTTCACTCTGTTAGCCCTGTGATCACACAGGTTATGCAATGTTCCATACGCAGGCTCTTCGGCATCACAGTTATATCCCCTGTCAGGGTTACCGTCTCATGGCTGCTTCAGCTCACCGCAGACGTCCATTCCCTCCAGAGAACTCTCAGGCACGTGCAGCCATTAAACACAGCGTTCACTTGCTGTCAGGAAGACAGCCCCATCTCTCTCAGACAGGACCTTCCAAAACGGCCCAACCAGGTCCAAGCATTCACTTCATGTGACCTACCCTGGCCACCTTATATGGTCCGTAGCCACGCCCACCGGGTCACATGGCTATGACCTCATCACAGGTCCTTCAACCACTCATACACGTTCTTAAACCCACCCCTGGGTGGGTTTGTAGGTAACTGGTTCCGCCCATCTCAGCAGCTACCTAGAGACTTCCCAAACACATTGAAACAGCACCTCAGCAGTATCACTGCTGATCAACACACACACAAGTTTCCATCCCAAGGCCACCCCCCTTGCAATATATAACGGTCATTCAGTATTCTGCCACTCATCCTTTCTTCCTTGGACATCCACACAGTGCCCCCTAGCGGACACAGTGGTCACTACACCACATACCTCCCCCTCTGTTCAAACTTGTGGGGTTGAACACAACATAACCCCAGGATCTTGAGACCGGGCACTCACTACACCTTTCCCCACAGGTCGAGAGAACCGTCTCCATCTGTCATACGGCCTCATCCCTACATTAGGCCTCCCCCGGCAGCGGTCAGAATATCGGTCGTTGTCTTTGACCCTCCAGTCACGGTCTGTCTGCGTCGCCAGACACTGTTTAGTCACCATACTCTCTCTATCTAAGCGTCTTGTAACAAATGGTACCCCACCACGTCTAAGTTTGCTTTTCAGTGCATTAACCTCACGGTTCATTGCACCTGCTGTCTCTGTAGCATCCTCCAGTTCACACTGTAATCTACAGTGCAACGTATTGGCACGTTGAGCCTCTTTCTCTGCTTCTTCCACCTGGCGTTTCAGCAGTTTCAGACGCATATTATTTCCCTTCGCCAGGTCTTTGTACTGCTCAGAACTACGCCTTTCATCATCCATTTGCCTTAGTACAACCTTCAGTTTTTCTCCATACGATGGTCTTGTTTGCTTGCAGACTGTCGCACTTTTGTTTCCGCATCAAGCTGTTCCTCGAGTTGTGCAACCTTTGCTTCTAACTCCTTATTCTGGCAAACTAATTGCTGACAGGCACTCTCATTCTTCTGAGCATTACTACATTCTGTATTCAGATCAGCATTCATCTGGTCAACCTGAAGTGTGGCCTTTCTCAGCCTGTCATTGGCTAATTCAACGTTGCCTTGTTCTTCCTCAACTTTTTCTTCAAGCTGAGCAATGCGAGACTCTAAATGCCTCTTTTCTTCCACAGCCAGAGCATCTTTATCACTGTTATTGGCAATTACATCAACCAGTTCATCTCTTTCCTGCTGTGCTTGCCTTTTAGTACACTTTGCAGCAGCAAGCTCCTTCTGCATATGGATCATCTAGGCTTCCATACTCTCCAGTTTCTTCTTGTCTTCATACTGTTCCTCATTCGGGCATGGCCGCTGTGAGTTTTTGTCCCACTTCTTCTCCCGTAGAAGACCCCTTACAGTTCCTGTGAGTACTCCTACCTCTTCTCTGAGGGACTCATTCAGACCTTCCCACGATGCCAGGTGATCTTTGAGCTCGAAGACTTCTTTCTCTAGCTCTTCTAGTCTGTGCTCCCTTTCTCTCTCAGAGCCACAGTCACCCCTAGAGTCTGAGTCACGCCAATCATCCAAGAGAACCCTCCAGTTACCCTCTGACCATGTGTCCACTCCAGTCATCTCATCTCCCAGCCCACCATCTGTCATGTCAGGAGACGTCAGGTCCGTAAGTTGGGCAGATGTACCCCTTCTTCCGATCACTTCTACAACTGACCTGTCCACTTTAGCAGGCATCACCGTCACAATGTCTGCTAACTCAACAGTAGGAACGTCTCCAACCTCCTGCCATATATCATCAAACACGACAAAGTCCTGGCACCTCTCAAAGGTATGCACTAAGTTTGGTGGCATACTACCACCTTGGCACTCCCCCTTTGTCATCTCAATTATGACTCTGTCCACCGTATAATTCACAACGACCCCATGGTCGCAGCGAAACTTGACGTTTTTCTCGGTCAGAGATAAAACGAGAGGAGTTTCTGTCAGAGTCACCTGACTCTTTGAGTCCAGCCTACCAGAGACTCCTTCCCAGTGCAGCATCATGGTACACAACTGTGTCCCATCGTTATCTGGAAAATACATGCCGCACTCCTCAAAAGACATACACACACACTGCGGTTCCCCAGACATGTCCAATGAGGTACCCAGTGCTGCCCCTTTTGATAATTCGGCCCCTTTCTGGACCACCATCCCGATTTGGGCAACCGCCTCTCTCTGGGACTCCACCCCTTTTGGGTTACCACCCCGATTTGGGTCACTGCCCCCTTTTGGGATTTTCCCATGTCCTTTCTACAGGTCTTCTTAGACCACAGTTCACAAAACACAGTTTATGTCTCCTTTACGATACCAAACAAGTCCTTGTTGGCACCACCACAGCTCCTGCTGTCACCGATCTCCGACACAACCGGCTATCGTTCACACACAGCTGCTGCTGTCACCTTCGTAACCCCGCCGAGTTACAGGAAGCCGCTTGTCCCCTTCGTAACCCCGCCGAGTTACAGCAAGCCGCTTGTCATTTTCGTAACCACGCCGAGTTACAGCAAGCCGCTTGTCACCTTCTTAACTCTCCTGAGCCACCACAAGCTGAGTTGAGAAGCGAGAAAAAAAAACACCACACAAAACTCACGTGTCCTGTCTGTGTGCTATTCAGGACATTCTGTCTCTGCCTCAGACCGTCCAACACACAGGGCGCATCGGGTGCTATTCAGGGAGCCGACCCTCCTCCCAGGGTTTCCCAACACACCAGCCTCACCAGGTCCAGGGGCTCAGCGGGTGCTCTTCAGGACATCCATCTCCTCCTGAGACTGCCCAACATTTACGCCTCACCAGGTCCAAGGTCATACCACGTGCTCCAGGGATCCGATTCTTCTCCCAGAACCTCCCTCCAGGTACGCAGTCTTTCCCTCTGACCCAGGTCAGTACAACACAAACACCTGTCCGTTACCTGTGTCGGCCACACAGGTCCTTGGGTACCTCATATCTGCAGAGGCACCCTAGCAATCACCAGTCTCTTTCTCTGACCCCAGTCAGTACAACACGGCTTTCACGACCGTCACCTGCTGGCTGTGCAGGTTCTCGGACCCCTCTACCGCAGAGGTGTGCTATAAGTCTCTACCACTGACCTGCTGTCAGTATATCACACGGCTTTCACAACCGTCAGTCCTCCTGGCTCAGCATTGCCAGCACTGCACCATGTGCTTTTGGAAACTGTTGCCCTTAGCAACCGAACTTTGCAGTCCTCTTCCGTTGCTCCTAGCAACAAGGCTACAACACTGCCCATAGCATTCTCCACCAATTGTAAGGTAGTGCTGTCATTCGGGTAGGAGATACTCGCTTGGCAGCCAAATAATCAGATCCAGCACGGGTTTTCCATAAAACAATCACAGTCCATGCGGTTTATTCATGCCTCATAAACCATCAAAGCAATAGAAAACAGCATAGCGTCCATGACAGAGTTTCACTCTGTTAGCCCTGTGATCACACAGGTTATGCAATGTTCCATACACAGGCTTTTTGGCCTCACAGTTATATCCCCTGTCATGGCTGCTTCAGCTCACCGCAGACGTCCATTCCCTCCAGGGAACTCTCAGGCACATGCAGCCATTAAACACAGCGTTCACTTGCTGTCAGGAAGACAGCCCCATCTCTCTCAGACGGGACCATCCAAAACGAACCAACCAGGTCCAAGCATTCACTTCATGTGGCCTACCCTGGCCACCTTATATGGTCTGTAGCCACGCCTACCCGGTCACATGGCTATGACCTCATCACAGGTCCTTCAACCACTCATACACATTTTACAATAGCGTTCTTAAACACACCCCTGGGCGGGTTTGTAGGTAACTGGTTCCGCCCATCTCACCAGCTACCTAGAGACTTCCCAAACACATTGAAACAGCACCTCAGCAGTATCACTGCTGACCAACACACACACAAGCCTCCATCCCAAGGCCACCCCCCTTGACATACATATTGGTCATTTGGTATTCTGCCACTCATCCTCTCTCCTGGGACATCCACACAGCGAACACAGTGGCCACTACACCACAGGAAGGAAAAAATGAACATTTTACTTTTTTCACAAAAAAATTTACTTTGGAACCGATTTTTTTTATTTTCCCAAGGGTATCAGGAGAAAATGGACAACAAAATTTGTTGTGCAATTTCTCCTGAGTACACTGATACTGCATATGTGGGGAAAAGCCACTGTTTGAGTGCATGGCTGGGCTCAGCAAGGAGGGAGCACCATTTGACTTTTTGAATGCAAAATTGTCTGGAATCAAGAGTGGCACCATGTCGCGTTGGGTGACCTCTGATGTACCTATACAGTGAAAACCCCCCAATTCTAACTCCAGCCCTTACCCCAACACACCCCTAACTCTAAACACAAATCTAAAACTAAATACCCCTAACGCTAATCCCAAGCATAACCACAACTCTAATCCTAGACCAACCCTAACTTTAGCCCCAACTCTAACTTTAGCCCAACCCTAGATTTAGCCCAACCCAAACATTAGCCCAACCCTCTTTAGCCCAACTCTAACACTAAAGTAAAAATGAAAATAAATACTAAAATTTATATTATATTATTTTTAGCTAACTAAGGGGGTAATAAACTGGGGGTTTGATCAAAATGAACCAATAGGAAAAATTTTCTATTGTTGCCAGGTGCCGGCCGGCAGATCTCGGCAGGCGCACCGCGCATGCGCCCACCATGTTCTCCTGGAAGAAGATGCTGGTGGCCCGGGGGCTTTCACGGGGGGGTTGCAGGGAAAAAAAACATCGGGTGACCCTTTTTCACTCTCTACTCTGATGTGCGATCACATCAAAAGAGAGAAATTAAACGGGAAATCTGACTTTTTTTTTACGGTTGCCTTATAGTGTTAATAACCAACCCGAATCATGTTCTCTGGGGTCTCAGCTACCCCCAGTAGCTGAGACCCGGAGAAATTCCGACTCTGGGGGCGCTATACCCTTTTTCCTCAGCGCCGTTAAAAAGCAGCGCTGTGGTTTAAATACCTTAACTGCCGCCGTTAAAAGGCGTATTGGCTGTCATTAAGGGGTTAAATAGAGCTTATTGCAGAGATTTATACTTTCATGCACTTTCTGTAGCTGTTCCTACATTTATTTTGCAGTTTCAAAATTACTTACAAGCACAATCTCATTTTCTGTGCTGAAGGAGACTGTGCTTTGTTTTCTTTGATACTTCACTACTCAGTCTTCTGTTAGTGGGTCAGGTCTAGACTCCTGTATGTATTTCCACATAACTTCTCTCATCATAAGCATCTTTACCTGAAATTTCCAGAAATCGGCACTGTGAACGGCTGGACAGTGCAGAGATTAATCCGCTGCCAACACCTTTATGTTCTAATAGGTGCCACTACATACCCCAGAAAAAGTGCTTTGTATATGACCCGCACTGCATATAAATTAAGTGATCTGGTCTGATGGCCGTATGCAGATTGTGATCAGCACCACCCGATCCCTTCAAATGTCATCTCTTCTATTTGAATGAAAGTCATCCACAAATATCTCAAGGTCTCGCACCTGTTCAGTGGAATGAGAGACTGGTAGTGCGAAGTCATGCAATGCTAAAGGACTGGCTTGCTTGTACGTCACCAGCTCCTTGGCTGCTCAATAGGACAGAAGCGCGCTTGTGCAGATTTCTGATGCCACGTCGCAGGCACAAGACTTTGAGAACCGTGTAGATGAGAGATGTTATCCGTTTCCAGTGGCTCAGTGGTTAGCACTGCAGCCCTGGGGTCCTGGGTTTGAATCCCACCAAGGACAACATCTGCAAGGAGTTTGTATGTTCTCCCCGTGTTTGCGTGGGTTTCCTCCAGTTTCCTCCCACATTCCAAAGACATACTGATAGGGAGTTTAGATTGTGAGCCATATCAGGGACATTGATGATAATGTGTGCAAACTGTAAAGCACTGTGGAATGTGTTAGTGCTATATAAAAATAAAGATTATTATTATTATTATTTCCATCCAAATAGAAGAGGCGGCAATTGAAGGTTAAAATATATAAACAGAAACAGATGAAATTTGTTGTTAGGTTCTATATGCTTCTAGATATGTTGTGTATAATATTGGATGCAGTTCAAAGAAAAATGCAGGAGAGATTGACAAAACAATGGACTTCTGCAGAATTCATTGCTACAAATCTTTTGAAAATTTTGATCAATGAAAGCAATGAGTTCATGTATTTCATTGGGAACAGTATTATGTAAACTGATTCATTCTCTACAAACAGCAGATGCAGGAAGGAATGATACAGTACATACTTTACTCCCCATGCTTTAGGCTGGGAGCCAGATTGTTGTCATGAATACTTAATTTCAAATATTTTAAGTACTTTCTAATCAAAGATCATTAAACAAAGTCCCTTCAGGCTCTGGTGAGGGAGTTTTACGAAGGTACTGAAATCTAGCCAGTATTATTTTATAACTTATGAATAATAGATATGCAGATGCCTATATTCAGTTAATAGGATATTAAGAATCAGATGAGGAAAGGATATCCAAGAACGGTTATGAAAATACAGGGATATTTTTAACTGGGGGCCACCATTCTGACTTACTTTACTCTAGTGTCTGGTTGTGATCCAACAAATACTAGCACTCACTAATGAACCTGTTCTACACTTGGGTGGCGACCATTTTTATTTCCTACATTTCCAGAGCCTTTTTTCTTTAAGACAGTGTGAATTCCCATATACAGTGTCTTCAATAAAATGCCACCGGAAATCGCAGTATGCACACGTGCTGGCGATTATGGCAGCTAAATAGGAAAGGGTTCTTTACAGTTAGAGCAGTCAGAATGTGGAAAGCCCTACCATAAGAGGTAGTAATGGCAGATACTAACAGCTTTTAAAAATGAGCTGGATGATTTTCTCAGTACACATAACATTGTGGGTTATAGTTAATTTAGTGGCAAAATGTACCATTGATAGAGAAAGGTTGAACTTGATGAATCTAGGTCTTTTTTTCAACCTATGTAACTATACTATGTAACTATGTATTGGTCCACATATCGGTGGTTATGTGGACATTGCCACTGATGATATTGCACGTGCACACCTGATTTGGTCTGAAACATGGTTGTGCATGACACTGATGGCCCGCCTGGAAAAGTAGCGGTGGCTGGGAACAACATACTCCGGGCCAGCCACCGCCATCAGTTTTTTTTTGTTTTTTTATTAAACTGTCCATTTCCACCAGCTAGAATGACAGCATTTCAAAGAGCAGTAATTTGGAAATACTGTCATTCAGGACCATGGAATCTTCAGGATTTGGGGGATGGAAAGCTTAACACTTCCATGGGATGTTGTGGAGATGCTTGGTGACATTGGTGGTGGTGGTCAGGGCTGCCACTAGGAATTTGGGGGCCCCATACTGGCAAAATTTTGGGGCCCCTGTGAGACTCCACCCCAGCCCACATCCACCCTTCAAACTGTCCACAGCCCCACTGCGCTCTCTTGAAAAAACTCCACTTCTCACCAATCACACATTAACAGTTCCCATCACCAGATCACACATATAACCTTTGTTTCGGCCAAAAGATTTTTAAAGCCGCCACCACGACACGGTAGACTCTTTTGGCCGGGCCCTACTCTACTCTAACCTATTAAAAATTTGTTAAAATATGCAATACAATTTAGGTATATTTTTAAATTATTAACGTGACCAATAATATCACATACAAGGGACAAATACCACCGTACCATGAACAGACATCATATTAACACCATATAGTGACCTATAATACCACATACAAAGAACAAATACCGCCACACCATGTGCAGACCACATATTAAAACCAAAGTGACTGAATAATATCACTTACAAGGGACAAATACCGCCACACCATGACCAGACCACATATTACCACCACATGGTGACCAATAATACCACATACAAGGAACAATTACTACCACACCATGGCCAGACAACATATTACCACCATTTTGTGACTGAATATTACAATACTGATCAGTAATAAAAAAAAGCACAATACTAATATCACCATATGTGCCATTATACACAGGAGATCTGTACTTAGTATGCAGTGTCAGTATAAAGGTAATACAGTGATCACTGGTGACGTTGTACATAGGACCGCTGTATATAGTATACAGTTTATAGTATCAGTGTATAGGTAACACATTGACTCACCAGTGACCCCTCCAGGTGAAGTCTTTCATCTTCATCCAGCACAGGTCAATGTCACTTCTTCCAGCCAGGACTCGTCTCTGCAGGAAATAACACAGTTATCTAGAGCACCGCTTGCAGAACACATTACTTATTTTTTTCCCAACTTCTACACTACACCAAATGAAGAAAAAAAGGCAACATAGTATCACTCTGCACAGTAACAGGATTGCCTCCCAATTTAAAACAGTATACTCAAAAAATAAAATAAATACATCACTGCAGTAATAATATCCCTTAGTTAGCCCCTATGGTAATAATATCCCCCATCCTGGCCCTCGTGTGTCTCATTCCTGGCTCCAGCCATATGTTCTCTCATCCTGCCCTCATGAGTATCCATTCTGCCCCATAAGATCTCCCCATCATGCCCCATCTGTCCAATGATCCTGCCACAACTGTCCCATTATCCTGCCCCATCTGTCCCATGATCCTGCCCCATGAACCTGCACCTTCTGTCTCCATCCTGCCCCATGATCCTGTCCGATCTGTCTCCATCCTGCCCTCATGAGTATCCATTCTGCCCCATTATCTCCCCATCATGCCCCATCTGTCCCATGATCCTGCCACAAGAGTCCTATTATCCTGCCACATCTGTCCCATGATCCTGCCCCATGAACCTGCACCATCTGTCTCCATGCTGCCCCATGACCCTGTCCGATCTGTCTCCATCCTGCCCGATCTGTCTCCATCCTGCCCCATATGTCTCCATCCCGCACCATGTCTCCAATCATGCCCCATGTGTCTCCGTTCTGTCCCGTTTCTCTCCAATCATGCCTCCTGTGTCTCTAATCCTGCCCCCTGTGCCTCCAATAATGCCCTCTGTGTCTCCAATCATGCCCCCTGTGTCTCCAGTCATGCCCCCTGTGTCTCCAATCCTGCCCCTTGTGTCTCCATTCTGCCATCTGTGTCTCCAATTATGCCCCCTATGTCTCCATTCTGCCTCCTGTGTCTTCAGTCATGCCCCCTGTGTCTCCATTCTGCCCCCTGTGTCTCCAATCCTGCCCCCTGTTTCCAATCATGCCCCGTGTCTCCATTCTGCCCCCTGTGTCTCCAATCATGCCCCCTGTGTCTTCAATCCTGCCTCCTGTGTCTCCAATCATGCCCCCTGTGTCCCCATTCTGCCCCCTGTGTCTCCAATCATGCCCCCTGTGTCTCCAATCCTGCCCCCTGTGTCTCCAATCATGCCTCCATATCTTTCATCCTGCCTCCTGTGTCCATTCTGACCATCTCTATTCTGCCCTTGGCAGGATGGACACTTGTCTCCATCCTGCCGGCTTACCGCTTTCAATTTTAAAAAAAACCTTTCTCCTTACCTTGCCGCGCTCCTGCAGCGAGCGATCTTCCCTCCAGGCTGACGTCAGCTGCCAGCCTCCTATTGGCTGGTGGCTTTAACTATTGCCACGCGAGCCCAGATGGCAATAGAGTGTAACTGAACTCTGCGTTTTGGATGCAGGGTTCAGTTACCGCACAGGCAAAATCCTGCCGCTGGGGCAGGATGAGCAGAAGAGACGAAGCCCGATGCGGGCCCCCTCTGCTGACTGGGTCCCATTTGCCAGTCAGGGCAGTAATGCCCTGATGGTGGCCCTGCTCACAGTCTAGCAGTTTGTCCTATCTTCCATACTCCACACTCCCTCAGCACAGCAGCCAGCCCTCAGTCCCCCAGTTGTGGTAACATAAAAAAAGTTTCCTCTGACACATGCCAAAGTTAAGAGCTTGAATCTGGTGGCTGTGGGGGCAGGCGGTCACGGGGCTGCTCCACAAGTCTTTGAATTCTCAAGGCTTTCAGGACAAACCTCTGTATTTAACACTTCCTCCACTACTCTCTAGGGTCTCCACCTGTGCCCTCAAGCTCTCCCTTAATCTGACATGCATTCCAACAGTGCAGATAGGATCCCCCTCACCTCTGTACTGCCAGCCAAATGACTGAGAAATGGCTGTGTCCACTGAACCTGGAGTCAGGGAAGGCCATGTGCGATAAGTGTGCAAACCTGGTAGTGGCCCTACGCCAGGGCATCCTCATACACGTGCCTTGCATGGCTCACATTGTCAACCTGGTGGTACGTCAATTTCTCCACCACTCCCCGGCCTGGATGCACAGCAGCAGAAAGCATGGTCGCTGTGTGCTCACTTCCAACGATTGCACCCTGTAGGTCATTAAATTGCATCAGTACAGAGGACTTTTTGGCCTACCGGTTAACCGTTTAACACAGTATGGACATGGTGTAAATCACACTTGGTGAGTGGGCACAGATTAAAGACCTTTGCACCCTTTTGCACAGTTTTGAAATGGCTACTAAGATGGTTAGTGCTGATGATGAAGTCATCAGCATCACTATTCTGGTCATCTACACACAGGAGCACACTTTGAATAGTCTGCATGAGGAAGTGGTGGACACAGAGGAAGAGGTGAAAGCAGAGGAGGATCCAGAAAGTATAACAATCTCAAATTTGCGTAATGTCGTTGCACAGGCGAATGCCATGGGAGGGTAAATTACAGCGATTCAGGGAGGCTCACAGTACCAAATAAACTGTTAGTGAAAGTGCAGGAGCCGATGAACAAATAGTGGAGGATGATGTGACGGATGCACAACAGCCAGGAGATGAAGAGGATAATGATCCACTCTCTGTTGTCCGTGGTTGGCAGAAGGGGATGTAGAAAGCAACCTTGAGTGTTACCCTGCCACCAACACAGCATGGACCTGGACCTCATGGAAGTGCCCGACACATAAGCGCCTTCTTGCTGCACTATCTTCAACATGATGCCTGTATTATTAGGGTTAGAAATAGTGTTGACTACTGGGTTGCCACTCTGTTAAATCCACGGTATAAAAGTGAATTTAGTCAGATGCTTCCCCTGTAAAGTGATGGACGCATGCTGGAGAATTGAAACAACAAAAACATCATCAACAGCAGTGTAAGTGGCTTAAGCAATTTCTGAGAGTCATTTCACACATTTTTTAGACCAGCTCGTGCACCAGCAGAACAGAGTACAAGTCTGACATGATGTGAACCACTGGAGAGGATGGTGCAGGAGTATTTGGAGCTCAATATCATTGCCATTGGGGGGGTTGGAATCTTTTGCATTTTGATCTTAAAAAATGAAAGAGTGTCCTGAGCTCGCCTGTCACGCCTTGGAGGTTTTGTCATGTCATGCAGCCAGCATTCTCTCAGAACGTGTCTTTAGCGCTGTTGGTGGTGTCCTGATGGATAAGCGCATCAATCGGTCCCCTCAAAGTGTAGACTGTCTAACTTTCATCAAAATTTCTCCAATGACTTTTACATCCCAGTCGCAAACTGGGCAGACTAGGTGATGGTGTCATTTTTAGTGTCATGCATTGGTCTCACGTTATTGCTGTCTGTGCCATCTTTGTGTTGTCTTCTGTGCCTGCTGTTGCTACTGCTGCTGATGTTACAAACAATTTTTTGAAATATGGAGACTCCAAAGTAGGGTCTCCATCTGGTGGGTTGCCTGTGTAAGTATGGCTCCCACACAGGCAGACCTGTACTTAAATTCAGTCAACTACCTGTGCTACTTTCCTTACATTTTTCCACCAATATTACTGTATCAAACGGATGTTTTTCCCATCTGAAAGTGGCTGAAATAAAAAAATTGGAGATGTTGCATGATGTATCAAGTCACCCAGCTAAGGCAGCTTGCACTGCTCCCTTAACCACCAGATCCTCATTGAAACTTTAATTCCAAGCTTTAAATGCTGGACCAGACCCTGATACCTCATGCATGACTAATGGCTGACTGATGCTGTGCAATTTGCAAATTTCTACTGTGGGTCAATTTATGCCACTTTACATGATGTCTGCCCTAAATTTAGCAGTTTGAGAAGCTTTTTGTCATCCCTTAAGGTGTTGTGAATACATTTGATTTGGCCTCCCATTGAAACTAATGGGGTTCATGTACGTTCGTCGAATAGTCTAAACGTTCGGCAAATCAGACCTAACCGAACCCTGAAAGGTTCGCTCATCTCTTGTAATAGTGAAAAAGCATGCAGCTTGTGCCACAACACAAATTGTGGCCCGACTGCTGTTTTTGAATAACCCCTTAGCAATTCTTTCAGAACCAAATTACCCTGCACAGTACTAACTACAGTACATTACTACATGATTGCCTGTAGGTATTTTTAATGGGTCTCTGGTAATTTATAAAACTTGACATCATTTACAGAATGCATCGTTCATTGTGCAGATAATTATTGTGTACTTGGAACTACTCTCATTTTTCTCACCTCTGCTGAAGCCTGGTAAAATGCCAAGTGTTGTGGAGAGTTAAAGTTTCTCCATTCCAGTGACAGGAAACTGATCGTGTTTGCTACACGAATCTATCTGAAGGAAATTAATGAACAGAGAAAAGCCACATTTCACAGCTATGAATCTGAACTTTCTGGCACCGAGCTATTAATCACCGTACAGTACAATTACATCATGGCATTAGCTGCTATCTGAGAAAAACAGATGCAAATGAAAGAGGCGATATGTGTATTAATCTGATACTAAAGCATTTCAGGTACCATGAACTATGAAAATAACACTCCATTTCATATTATCTTCTGTAACTGCTGTGGTAATGATACACAAAGCGCTGCTGTAAGAAGAAGGACATACTGCCCATATTCTCCACTCTAAGATGCATGTATTGTCACCATGTTTCAATATGTAATGTGAATGGACACATTAAATCAGTTAATTTTGCCTGCTTTGATGAATTTCTGAGTACTAAACACTGTAAAATATATGAATTAGTCCATGGAAAAAAGCAACAGCAAGGTTTAGAATTTACAAGTCAATAATCCCTGACTATATGCCTGTCATATCTTATTCATACTGCAGCACCTCACTGTAGATGAATTGCAGATAAGAGCAGTATTATTGTAGAATATAGAAGGGATTTGAACCAGCCCTGAAAAGATTTTTTCATGTACGTGGCAGCAACAAACTTTGGAGGAACGCAAGTAACACTGCCAGCTTTGTTGAATGTCTGAGAACAGAACACTGTAAAAAAAACATGAATAGGTCAATGCGTCCATGGATGGATAAAACAGCAAGGTTCAGAATTTATAAGGAAATAATCCCTGACTAGATGCATGTCATACGCTATACCTACTGCCACACCTCACCGTAGACGAAGTGCAGATAAGAGCGGTATTATTATAACAGAATAGAATGTATTTGAATTAGCCAGGAAAAAATTATTAGTTTAATGTAGCATCATCAAGGACTGTTATTTTACCAACCCTGCTGAAGAATATATTGGAACGTCTCGCATCTACTCAGCCTGATAGGGAAGAGGTCAGGATTTTCTGTGCTTACTGTACAAACTCTCCTGTCTCAGCTGTGAAATCTTGTATGCACTGTGACAACTCCCTATGTGATGACCACCTGACAGCACACAACAATGCACTGAATCATACACTATACTAATAGAACACACAAGCTCTTTTGGTTTAAAAAAAATGTTTCCTCAACTAGAGGTTGAATCCTCAGAAAAGCATTTTTTCTCCATTATTAAGGAGAGCGTATCCTAGACTGGTAATGGGCTGAAAAACATTGCGTGGTGACATCGCACACCAAATGGTGAGCTGGAACTTGCAAGCGCTACTGCAGCACTGCCGGGGCGGCAGCCACTGTAGTTGACTTGCATAAATGGGCACACGCACAGAGTACTTTCACAAGTGGGTGTCTTTTCAGAAACCGCTGAACCACTTAGTTGAGAGCGTGGGCCAGGTATGGTACATGTGCGAAGTTGCCAAGCTTCAAAGCTGCCACCAAGTTATGACTATTGTCACATATGACCATGCCTGGTTGTTGGTTCAGGGGCAAGAGCCACAGATCAGTCTGGTCCATTAGACCATTCAATAACTCTGCAGAAGTGTGTGGTTTGTCACCTAAGCAGATTAGCTTCAGCCAAGGCAGTGTTGCAGTGTTTCCAGCTTGTGAATGATGTTGACGGTTCTGAGATGGAGAGTGAGGAGGAGGAGGTGCGGGAAATGCTGTAGAAGGTTGGGGCCACCCTGATTGAAGCAAGGCACGCAAACCTCTGTGTAAATAGCATGTGTTCCATCACAGGGTCAAGCTTTATCCCGGCTTCCACAATTTTCACCCAGTGGGCAGTCAGGGAAATGTAGCATTCCCGACCACAAGCACTTGTCCATGTGTCTGTGGTTAAATGGACCTTGCCAATCATAGCATTTGTCAGGGCATGGCTGATGTTATGGGACAGGTGCTTGCTTGAAGCGGGGATAGCACATCGGGAAAAATAGTGGCGGCTGGGGACCAAGTACAGAGGGAAGGTCGCTGTCATGAGGTTATCTAAAGGTTCCATCTCCACATGCCTAAAAAGCAACATTCCCAGGGCAAATAGTATGAAAAAGTGGCTATTTAGTATAGTAGACTGTGGGCGGCTGCGTATTTACGATTGTGCTCCAAGCACTGGGGTAGGTACAATAACGTGGTTTGCTGACAGTGACTGCAAGTGTGCAACGACAAGTGCAGGGTGGGAGGTATGTTCACCTAAATCATGGACAGGGGATTAGCATGCACGTTGAACAGGGGAATAGGCAGTGGTGTAACCTAATAACACAGTAATAAATATACACTCACTGTACCAATGTTTATAAAAATAAGAATTAAAAAAGTGAAATAAATCTATTAAAAAAATGAATGGCAGACCATTCGGTGATTTTGAGCAAAAAAAGAGGAAGTACTGGATCAATGGTCAATCAATGAAAAAAATATTGGGACAAATGGAGAGGTAATCAGATTTGAAATTTCTTTATTATCAATAATTCAAAATTATATATTTACACTGCAAGCATAAAAAGAGCTGCACAAAAAACACAGAAAAGAATTTTTCTGTGTAAGAGATAACACATGTAATCTAAAAAACCCACAGATAAAATGACATGATAACCAAGTAGAATAAATCACAGCAAATAATTTCTGAACATATGAGTCCCACGCCAAAAAATACATATGTCCACAAAATGAAAGTGCTCAGTACCAACCTTACAACAGATGTAAAAATATTATCATAATAATCATAAGTTACAAAATATATATATATATATATATATACTGTATATGTGCTTCCAACAAAGTATAAATCAATCTTTTTATAAATGACTGCACAATAAAGTGCAGAATGCCACGTGCAAAAAAAGCAAAAAGAAATTACTATGATTAATTAATTACAACCACATAAAGTGCACTTTGCATAAATATTGTAATATAAAAACATGAAGTGCAAGATAAATATGAATATGTGCTAAATAAAAGTACAAGCAAAAAAAATTTTTTATCTCAAGGCTTACATATATATCAACTGCATAGCAAATGCTATATACAGTGCCTACAAGTAGTATTCAACCCCCTGCAGATTTAGCAGGTTTGATAAGATGCAAATAAGTTAGAGCCTTCAAACTTCACACAAGAGCAGGATTTATTAACAGATGCATAAATCTTACAAACCAAAAAGTTATGTTGCTCAGTTAAATTTTAATAAATTTTAAACATAAAAGTGTGGGTCAATTATTATTCAACCCCTAGGTTTAATATTTTGTGGAATAACCCTTGTTTGCAATTACAGCTAATAATCGTCTTTTATAAGACCTGATCAGGCCGGCACAGGTCTCTGGAGTTATCTTGGCCCACTCCTCCATGCAGATCTTCTCCAAGTTATCTAGGTTCTTTGGGTGTCTCATGTGGACTTTAATCTTGAGCTCCTTCCACAAGTTTTCAATTGGGTTAAGGTCAGGAGACTGACTAGGCCACTCCAACACCTTGATTTTTTGCCTCTTGAACCAGGCCTTGGTTTTGTTGGCTGTGTGCTTTGGGTCGTTGTCTTGTTGGAAGATGAAATGACGACCCATCTTAAGATCCTTGATGGAGGAGCGGAGGTTCTTGACCAAAATCTCCAGGTAGGCCGTGCTATCCATCTTCCCATGGATGCGGACCAGATGGCCAGGCCCCTTGGCTGAGAAACAGCCCCACAGCATGATGCTGCCACCACCATGCTTGACTGTAGGGATGGTATTCTTGGGGTCGTATGCAGTGCCATCCAGTCTCCAAACGTCACGTGTGTGGTTGGCACCAAAGATCTCGATCTTGGTCTCATCAGACCAGAGAACCTTGAACCAGTCTGTCTCAGAGTCCTCCAAGTGATCATGAGCAAACTGTAGACGAGCCTTGACATGACGCTTTGAAAGTAAAGGTACCTTACGGGCTCGTCTGGAATGGAGACCATTGCGGTGGAGTACGTTACTTATGGTATTGACTGAAACCAATGTCCCCACTGCCATGAGATCTTCCCGGAGCTCCTTCCTTGTTGTCCTTGGGTTAGCCTTGACTCTTCGGACAAGCCTGGCCTCGGCACGGGAGGAAACTTTCAAAGGCTGTCCAGGCCGTGGAAGGCTAACAGTAGTTCCATAAGCCTTCCACTTCCGGATGATGCTTCCAACAGTGGAGACAGGTAGGCCCAACTCCTTGGAAAGGGTTTTGTACCCCTTGCCAGCCTTGTGACCCTCCACGATCTTGTCTCTGATGGCCTTGGAATGCTCCTTTGTCTTTCCTATGTTGACCATGTATGAGTGCTGTTCACAAGTTTGGGGAGGGTCTTAAATAGTCAGAAAAGGCTGGAAAAAGAGATAATTAATCCAATCATGTGAAGCTCATTGTTCTTTGTGCCTGAAATACTTCTTAATACTTTAGGGAACCAAACAGAATTTTGGTGGTTTGAGGGGTTGAATAATAAATGACCCTCTGAATAAACTTTTCACAATTTAAAAAAAAATTAAACAAAGAAATAACATTCTTTTTTGCTGCAGTGCATTTCACACTTCCAGGCTGATCTACAGTCCAAATGTCACAATGCCAAGTTAATGCCGAATGTGTAAACCTGCTAAATCTGCAGGGGGTTGAATACTACTTGTAGGCACTGTATAAAAAACACTTAATAAGTTATTTATAGAAGCACTTTATATATGTTTGCCTTATAAAAACGTACCGTGCAAAGAAATACCTAATTAAAGTGCTAATTAAAAAAAGTGCAAAGTTGTTCTGTACATATAAAAAGAGGGGGGGGGGGTTGGGACTTAAATAAATCAAAATGTAACCACCGTGATGGAAAGTATCAAGGCTTCCATAAATTAGAAGGATATCATATCTCTTAATAGGGCCCAGATCCAAAGAGAGTCACTCAATTCTAAATCAGCATTACCTGGTTACAGGGCCAGAAAATAAATGGTGCAGCACGCAACCCGATGCGCGTTTCAGAAGTTCTCCTTCGTCAGGGGGCAAGGCCCACAAACCTCGGTGTAAATAGCATGTGTTCCGTCACAGGGTCAGACTGTATCCCGGCTTCCACAATTTTCACCCAGTGAGCAGTCAGGGAAATGTAGCATTCCCAACCACAAGCACTTGTCCATGTGTCTGTGGTTAAATTGACCTTGCCAATCATAGCATTTGTCAGGGCATGGCTGATTTTATGGGACAGGTGTTTTCTTAAAGCGGGGATAGCACATTGGGAAAAATAGTGGGGACCAAGTACAGAGGGAAGGCCACTGTCATGAGGTTGCCTAAAGGTTCCGTCTCCACAAGCCTAAAAAGCAACATTCCCAGGGCAAGTAGTAAGGAAAAATGGCTGTTTAGTATTGTAGACTATGGGCGGCTGTGTATTTATGCTGTGGTAGGGACAATGACGTGGTTTGCTGACAGTGACTGCAAGTGTGCAACGACAAGTGCAGGGTGGGAGGTATGTTCGCCTAAATCATGGACAGGAGATTGGCATGCATGTTGAATAGAGGAATAGGCAGTGGTGTAACCTGCAGACACTGTTTCTGAACCATGGCGTTCAGCCCAAGTGGTTGGTTGCTTTGTTTGCATGTGCATGAGAATGCTGGTGATGGTGAGGCTGAGAGTTTCGCTGCCCTGCTGATGCTGGCATTGCAGATGTTGCAAATGTCCTTTTTTGGATTAACTGCACCATCTTTAAAAGAGCACCAGACTTTGGAAAAACCTGACCCCTGGATTGGCAATGTCACCCGTGTTGCTGCTCTGGGGAACAGTTACCCGCTTTGTGTCTCTGGCCACCTCACTGCCTCTTCCTGCCTGTTGCGCTGCTGCAGATTCCGCTGCCTGTGTTCAGCTGGCCTCACTCTGCATGTTACCTTCTCAGGTTGGGTCAGTGACTTCAAGGTCCAAAACCTCGACTTTCTCACTTTGGTCCTCCACCTGACATGCTGACGTAGCAACACCACTTGTTGCCAATTGTGTCTCATCATTCAGTTCTTGTGACAGTAATTGCATATTCCCATTGTCTCTTCCTGTGAGTGTGACTGCTGAAATATTAGGTTATCGCTACATGTCCTGCTTGAAACTGGCAGGGCAAGAGGCCAGAATCTATAAGTGGAAATGTGAACAGCTCTTCAGAGTGCTCAAGTGCAGGATCTCTGGTCTCCAGGCACTCAGCAGGTGGGAAGAAGGAAGATCAGGGTGAGGATTATGTGGTCCAGGATCAGAGCTACTGAGAATGGACCTGTGTGGAAGACAGAGTGGTGCTGGCAAAGTGACTGGAAGCATTATCTGTAATGATGAGTGAGCACTAAAATGCTCAGGTGCTCGTTGCTCGGGTCGAGTAAATTGGAATGATCGGGTGCTCGATTTGAGCAACGAGCCCAATGTAAGTCTATGGGAAACTCGAGTATTTTTCCGGTGGCCCCCCCGGCGGTCTGCAGAGGGACTTGAAATTGATGGAAACAGTGCTCAAATGATACAGGAACAGCATGGGGAAGACCCCTGGAAGCATTTCTGACTCCCAGGTCACTGCTGTGAACCATGTTGTCAGAGTCTTACGCCACTTTTACAGACTCACAATAAAACATACAAAAACAAGACCAAAATGGATTTTCCTGGGAAATATGTTAAGGAACATCCTTTCCAGGGTAATGACTTGTATATAACGCAAAATAAATAACCAAAAACAAAAATGTTCCTCCACACCTTGGGCTATGTTAACACTTTGTGTTTTTGATGCTTTTTTGAACTTTAGGATCGCTTTCAATCAAGACATTTACTGGGAAATGTCATTTTAACATTTTATAACCTTATCTGGCCATGTGGTGTGTGACACATCAACAGACACATCCTGTTTCATTTATGAAGGAGGATCTCTGAAAGATACAAAGCCTATTTTTATAGGGCCATCAGGTGGCCTTTACTATTCTTAAGGGTCTAGCAATCGACCCTCACTATTCTTAGAGAGCCATCAGATGGCCATGATTTGTTGTTCCCATTATTAAACAGTGGGTCTCCTATACTGTTATTGCTTATGCAGTCAGTGGCAGGGCTGCACAAAACTTGGACGCACCCTTATACCTCTTAGAAGAGACGTACAGGAGGGCCACCTGAAAACAAGTTTCCCATTATTAGGAAGTGGGTCTCCCATACTGTTTGCCTATGCAGTAAATACAAGGGCTGCTAAAAATTTGGAGGCACTCCAATGCCCCTTTGAAGAGACAGAGAGGAGGGCCTCATGAAAAAATGTTCCCATTATTAGGAAGTGGGTCTCCCATAGTGTTTGCCAATGGAGTGAATGCAAGGGCTGACAAAAATTTGGGGTCACTCCAATGCCCCTTGGAAGAAACATGGAGGAGGGCCTCATAAAAAAATGTTCCCATTAGAAAGGAGTGGGTCTCCTATACTTGTAATGCCCATGTACTAAGTGTATGGGCAGACAAACATTTACCGCTGGGGGGTATACATGAACATACTGTATAACAAATTGTTTTTACAAGCATCATAAACACTCTTTAAAAAAATTATGTGGGTGTTGCATCACGGACCACGGTCACCCTGATGATATGGTGGTGGAGGATGAGTCGAAGGAGGAGGACAACAACAAATAGCCAAAATCAGCAAGTGTACACCCATGTGTGGGTGTGAAGAGGTGCATGGGAATAGACATCCCAAAGGATTTGAGTTTATGTTAAATGGCTATCAATCAGTGGTGTTGAGAAGTCTGGCCCAATCCAGCCCTTGTTCATTTTTATAAGAGTCAGCCTGTCAGCATTTTCAGTTGATAGGCAGATGCGCTTATCAGTTATAATTCCACCAGCGGCACTAAAAGCCCGCTCTGACAAAATCCTAGCAGCAGCGCAGGCCAGGACCTCCAAGGCGTAGAGAGCCAGTTCATGCCACGCGTCCAGTTTGGATACTCAATAATTATAAGGCACAGAGAAATCATGGAGGACATTGGTACGGTCAGCAAGGTACTCCATCAGCATCTTCCCAAACTTTGCTCTCCATGTGAGAGAACCCCGCGCCTCAGGGTCAGTGCGATGGGAGATGTCTCAGAAAACGCTCCCAGAATTTGCCAGTGTTCCCCTGCCTCTGCTGGATTGGAAATGTGTCTCTCTCACCTGTACTCCTTGGTTGTCCAATGAACTGTGAGCTCTGCTGCCAGCATTTACAGATGGGAATTTTTTTAATAATTCCGCAACAAAGGCCTTTTGGCACTGCACTATTTTAGTAGACCTGTCCGCCTCGGGAATAAGAGATAGAAAGTTCTCCTTGTAGCGTAGGTCTGGAAGTGTCATCAACAAGTAATGACTGTCACCCAAAATTTTGTGAATGCGAGGGTCAGGCAGTGTAACATAAACTGAGTTATGCGTCCAAGACTGCTAACAGGCAAGACTTCTGTGTCCTCACCAAGGGGACGACTAACCATGCTCTCCTCCTCCTCCCTGTCCTCAGGCCATCCACGCTGAACAGACGGTATGACAGTTGTGCAGGTAGTACTGTCTATAGCGCACGAAACTATCTCCTGTTCTTCCTCCTCCTCCTCTTCCTCATTGTCACGCAATCCACATTGGGATGAGATGGGCTGTGTGTAATCACCCTGTATAGTTCCTTGCTCCATCTCATCATGCTCTGCCTGCAATGCATCCTCTTTGATTGTGAGCAGAGAGCCTTTCAGAACACAGAGAAGCGGGATGGTAACGCTAATTATGGCATCATCGCCGATCAGCATCTTGGTGGAGTCCTCAAAGTTTTGGAGAATGGTAAATATGTCTGACATCCATGTCAACTCCTGAGGTCTTATTTGTGGAGTATGAACTGAATACTGATGGTCTTATTGATGCGGGTAGTCAACAACTGGCCTTTCCTGCTAACAAATCCTTCACATCTGCATTGTAGATGTCACGCCGCCTGTCACGCCGCTCTCACCTGGGGGCGGGACCTCGGTCCCGACGTCACCTCTTCCAGAGCCGCGGCCACTCCGGGAGGTCCCGTCGGGTGCACACGCGCACCTTTCGTACTTAGGTTCTTGTTTGCACCATGTTCTTTGTGCGCACGTGTGCGCTTCTCAACTCTGTCTCCAGGCCTGTCCTCCCTATGGTATTGGAGGACTTGACCCAGAAGTCCTAGTGATCATGTGCTATATCAGGCTACCTCTTCCTATGGGAGGTGCATGATTATTGTTGTGCTTGTACTTTGTCTTTGATCCTGTACTCTGCCTTGTGCTGAGTTGTGTCTCCTGGCACATGCTCTGATCCTGTACTCTGCCTTGTGCTCAGTTGTACCTCCTGGCACACACTCTGATCCTGTACTCTGTTCCTGTACTCTGTTGCACCTCCTGGCACACCTGCTGCCTAACTCTGTACTCTGACGTGCTCCTTTGCACACGTCCTGCTTTACTTGCATCCGGGCGTGATAGTCGGTGCACGCCATATGTGCTCTTGTGCTTGCACTATCCTGTATCTAGCGCACACCCGTGTACACGCCTTGTGTTCTCCAGCATTCTCTGTGTCTCCGCACACTCGCCCTGTACAGTCCTGCACCCGGCGTGTCCCTGTGTCCACGCTTTGCACGTTCCTGCAGACACACTCACTCGTGTCTCCTGTGAGCCAGCCACCTGGTGCCAGCAGTCATGGTACTTTACCCCCTTGGGCTTGCCCCTGATACTCCCTGTATAGGGGGTGGTCCTCACTAGGTCAGCTCGCCCTGGGAGGGTTGGTGCCATGACCCAGAAGGTCCACTCCAGGAGTCGTCACAGTAGAGATCCAATGCTTGGGGACATCACACACCAGTCGGTGAGCTGAATGCTGCAAACGCTGCTGAAGCACGGCAAGGGTGGTGGAAGCTGTAGCTGACTTTCTAAAATGGGCACACAGGCAGTGTACTTTGACAAGCAGATCTGACAGTTCCGGGTAGGTTTTGAGAAACCGCTGAACCACAAGGTTAAGCACATGGGCTAGACATGGTACGTGTGTGAGCTCACCTTGCCTCAGAGCCGCCACCAGGTTCCAGCCATTGTCACGCACGACCATGCCTGGCTGTAGGTTCAGCGGTGTCAGACATAGATCTGTCTGCTCTTTCAGAGCTGTCCACATCTCTTCAGCATTGTGCGGTTTGTCACCTAAGCATATTAGCTTCAGCACGGCCTGTTGCCGCTTGGCTGAGGCAGTGCTGCCGCGCTTCCAGCTTGTGACTCATGTGGTCATTTCGGAAATGGAGGCTGAAGAGGTGGAGGTGCAGGAGCTGTAGACTGTGGGGGCAACCCTGATTGACCTAGGGCCTGCAATCCTCGGTGTCGGGAGAATGTGTTCCATCTCAAGGTCCGACTGTGTCCTGACTTCCACTATGTTAACCCAGTGTGCCGTCAGCGAGATGTAGTGTCCCTGCCCATAAGAACTTGTCCACGTGTCCAGAGTTAGGTGGACTTTCCCAGTAACTGCATTGTTGAGGGCATGGCTAATGTTGTGGGACATGTGTTTGTATAATGCGGGGACAGCACAGCGGGAAAAACAGTGACGGCTGGGGACCGAGTACCATGGGGTGGCTGCCTCCATCAGGTAGCGGAAAGGTTCCATCTCCATGAGCCTAAAAGGCAACATTTCGAGTGCAAGCAGTGGCGAAATGTGGGAACTTAGTAGTGTGGCCTGTGGGGCGTTGGCTGCGTATTTGCGCTTACATTCCAAGGACTTTGGTATGGCAAACCACACTTTTAAATAGCTGGCCTGTAGGTTAGCTTTTTTAACAGCAAACTGGTGTCAGTAACTTCGCTAACACATTGCAATAAAATTTAAATGGAGGTCAGAAATGGCAGAATTTTGAGCGCACTTATATGTGATCTGTGTGATGGACAACAAACCACAATTGTAAATAGCTGGCCTGTAGGCAGTAGCGTAGCTACGGGTGGGTCCCCTCAGAGTGCGGGGCCCGGGGCCACCGCCCCATCTGACCCCCCGGTAGCTACGCTACTGCCTACAGGTCAGCTATTTAAAATTGTGGTTTGTTGTCCATCATACAGATCACATATAAGTGCGCTCAAAATTCTGCCATTTCTGGCCTCCATTTAAATTTTGTTGCAGTGTGTTAGCGAAGTTACTGACACGCCGATACAGTTACATTGTGTGGAGAAGCATTTATAATCGATCTCCCTGCATTGCCGCCCGGCCGCTATGGGCCCCTGGGCAGGCGGGGGGGCCCGGTGCCAGTAGTGGGCCCCCACCTGTCATTAATCGCCGGTTCAGCTGTATCGGCATCCAGCCGATACAGCTGACCGCAGTGATGAGAGAAGGAGCGATCGCTCCTTCTCCCATCATCCCCCTCTCACTGACAGCTGGAGCGATTATGTCACTGCCCGGCGCCCGCTGTCAGGAGATGAGCGGGAGCAGTGAGCAGCGCAGGAGCCAGGAGCAAGAGAGGTGAGTATTGGATTTATTTTTTTTATGGGGGTGTATTATACTACAGTCTGCCTATAGGGGGGGCTGCATTATACTACAGTCTGCCTATAGTGGATGGGGGGGCTGCCTTATTCTACATTCTGCCTATAGGGGGGCTGCATTCTAGTATGTATAGAGTGAGAGGGCTTTTTACTGTGTATAGGGGAGCTGTACAGATGGGGAGACTCAGTACATTATTAAATGTAAGGTGGGCACTTATTGTTATAGGGGAACTTAGGCAACTGTGACTGTGAAACGGGGCACACAGAGGGGATTATTACATTCTAGGGTAATGTGGGCACTGTTTTCTAGGGCACTTGCACCCGGCATTGCTATATTATAGAGGGATGCTTTAGAATTTAGAGGGTACATAGACCCACACAATAGGTGAAGTAATAGGGAAGTAATAGGGACACATACAGCAGCAGTGGCTCAGGATTGGGGTATCAGCAGGATGAGGGGTTTGTGCAGGTTGGGGATACATGGTGATGGGGCTGGAATATGAGAAGTGAAACGTGTCTTTGTTGTTTTCTCTGTTGCCGAGTCCTGGCTGGAGAAGTTGTCATTGTCAGTCTGGGACAGATGGTAAAGACGTGAAAAGTGAACGATTCTATCAGAAAGAACGATCAGCGGTAAGTCAGCAACTATAACTGTGCAGAAATCACTTATATGTTTTGTAGGACTGGTATTTACCACTGACCATATGGCGGTAATATCCATGTTGGTCTTTATATAGTGATTATTTTCAGTAACAGCGCAAATGTGGCGCCCCCAGGAGTATGGCCGCCACAGTGACTTTGCCTTCCTCCAGGAAGGGTAATGCCCGGCTTGGAAGCAGTGAAGGGTCTCTCTCGCAGTTAACCTATACATGCAACACAGTTCCACTCCTGGCCAGCAGGGGGGACTCTGAACCGGAATTGAGGGGAGGAGTGCTCTCTGAGGTCCAAGAGGAAGGAGTAGTCAGTTAGTGTGAGGAGGTCCACATGTGCAGACATGTGGAGAGAAGCTGGAGGTTGAGCTGAGGAAAGAGAGCTCCCTCACAGTGTGAGCGCATGAGCTGGAGCCTGGTCTCCATGGTTGTATGGATACTAACGGTCCTGCAACAGATACCAGAGGAGTAGGAGGCTGTAAATGCCCTAATCCCATCTAAGACTTGGAGGCACAACATAAGAAGGAGACTGCACAGCCCATCTGCTGAGAGAGAATCCCTGAGCTGCTTCCAGGCTAGCCTGCTCCAGTACCATCTGTAATCAGGACCCTGGACTGCATTTATCAAGTAAAGGTACAGAAATTGCACCCCGCTGTGTCTTTGTCTGCTTCCTACCCTTCCGGCACTGCTACATCCCCATGCCAACCACATCTACACTGCCCTGGGACTACAGCTTCACCTGTGGGAAGCTTTCACATCTTGGCTGCACCATACCATCAGTCCCAGTGGATCTGCATGCAGCGTCTGCTTAACATCTCACTTGCCGAACACCACGGGTGGCGTCATGAACTATTCCATTAACTACATTCCACTCTTTCAATTCCCCCATTACTTGGGCGCCCAGGGCCACGTACCGGGTCACCGCTGCTGTGACACATCCCGCTGACACCGGCCCGGTACCGAGTACCCCACAGTCCTGTGTGCCATGGACTGTGTTTGTGTAAAAGACTGTGTGTGAAATTGGTGCCAATTGCCGCCATTGCCGCGCTGCTTGGCGCGCGCTGGAACCAAAAGAGGCGGGCCTTCGTGGGCGGAGCCTGCCACAGAGCGCAAAGAAGTGAAGTGCCGCGCGGGAAGAGAGGACAGCGCGCGAGAAGGGGAGGAGCTGAGGCCTACAGCCTAGAGCGTCGGGCCGCGGCCGCCGATGAGCTCACACAACCCCCATCGTTAACTAAGGGGCAAGAGAATGTCTGTGCCGAGCAACAATGCAGCGGCGAACGCCGTCGCCAACCCTGCAGCGCCGCAAGGAGTAGCGCCCGCCGCAGCGGTCCCCATAATGCCGCTGTCTATGCCCTACCTCCCGGGAGCGGCCTGGCTACTGCAGTACTCGGGTGAGTCACATACCCTGAGTGAATTTAAAGAGAGACTGTGCAGTTTGTTTAAAGTATACCCTGTGTCTGAAAGCCAGAAAGTGAACATCCTTATTGGACAGCTAACGAGTGCAGCACAGAGAGAGGTGAAAGCCTGGCAGGACACTGACAAAGAGACTGTTAAAAAGATTCTAGCTAAGCTGAGAAGCACCTTTGACACCCGCACTGCAGCTGAAATCAAGATGTAACCAGAGAATGCAGGACAGTATCAGAGATTATGCTCTTAACCTGCAAGAGGCGCTGCGAGCAGTTAAGCAAGTTGATCCTGACAGTGTGAAGGAGTAAGATAAACTGTTAAAGGAGCAGTTCATTGAAGGACTCCTATCCAGTACCCACAGAGGACAGTTGCTGATTTTAAGGACAGGGCTATTCGGGTACTGCAGGAATCAACTGACAGCCGTCCAGCTCCCCCTAGGCACTCAGCGATCACCTACCATCAGGAAGCAACATCTTTTCCTTCCATCCCTATGGAGGCTGACGAACAGACTCTGGATAAAGATCCTACAGAAGTGCTGCGTCTTCAGATCCAGGAGTTGACCAAAGGGATGGCTGCACTTGCCAAAACCATGCAGTCCCTGCAGCTGTCCTCCAAAGAAAACATCCAGCTTGCTTCCAGTCCAGAGGATGTCCCGTGGCTCCGGAGGAGGAGAACCCCGCCACTCCGAGGAAGGAACAACGGTCGCTATGACCAGGATGGACGTCCCATCTGTCGTCGCTGCTACAAGACAGGTCATCTTGCAAGATTTTGTCCTTTAAACGAGCAACCCCTGGGGCAGAGGGCCAACCCCCAGGAGTAGGACCACAAGGCCAAAAGGAACTGGCAAGCCAAGTATGTGGGAGACTGATCCTTCCAGTGGTGATTGACGGCATCCCCATTAACGCTTTGCTGGACACTGGCTCCCATGTGACCACTATACCCTATATCCTCTACAGTACAAGCGGTATTGGGCTGATTCCGAACTCACCCGTGGCCCCACTGATGAACTAACAGTAGTTGCCAGTAATGGCCAGTCTTTGCCGCAGATAGGATGTAAAGAAATTACTGTTAAAGTGGGGAGGGTGGAGTTAAAATCTCAAGGTCTGATAGTTGTGGATATTGATCGACGAGAATGTAATCCCATGATGACTCTTGGTACAAATGTAATTGAAAATTGTCTTTCCGAGGTTATTGTCTTGTTGCAACAGATGGCTGAGACTGCTGGTTCCAGTGAACAACGAGTCCTGCAGAAGGAGATCAAGGCCCTGATGCAAAGACAACAGGTAGAACTCTCTGGCGGAGAAATTGGTAGTGTCAGAGTGAGTGATGCTTTCCCCATTGCAATACCCCCCAGATGTGAAATGTTGATTTGGTGTCTGGCAGCCATAGGCCTCAGAGGGAAGGATTACCAGGCATTGGTAGAACCAGTATATTCTGATAGCAGGCCCACTGTCCTGACAGCCAGAGGGGTGGTTGATGTACATAAAGGGAGAGTACCTGTACGCCTTTTGAATTGTGGGGAGGAGGAGGTCACAATACCTCGGTACGCCACAGTTGCTAAGCTGCTCACTGTTAATAACAACTCTTTGCAGGCAGCAGAGCCCTTGGTCTCATCTGATCAGGTGGAGGACAATGGCTCTGTGAAACAGATGGAGGAGTGGTGCCAGCAACTGCAGGTGGGGACTGACCCTACACCTTCATACCAGAAAAATGGGGTTTACAGAGTGACACAAGAATATGAGCGGGTATTCAGTAAACACCCACTAGATTTTGGGCAGGCAAAAGGGGTTCAACATCTTATCCCCACTGGAGATCATCCACCCACTAAAGAAAGGTACCAGCCTATACCCTCAACACAATACCAATGTGCTAAAGGTATGTTGAGAGAGATGAAGGAAGCTGGGGTTATCAGAGACAGTTGTAGCCCCCTGGGCAGCTCCAATAGTTTTTGTAAAGAAAAAGGATGGTACCATGAGAATGTGTGTTGATTACAGGAAAATTAACAGCATTACACATAAAGATGCCTACCCATTACCCAGAATTGAAGAGTCATTAGCTGCACTTAAAACTGCTAACTACTTTTCCACCTTAGATCTCACCAGTGGGTATTGGCAGGTTCCCGTGGCAGAGGCAGACAAGGAGAAAACAGCATTTACCACTCCAATGGGACTCTGTGAGTTCAATTATATGCCATTTGGGCTCTGCAATGCCCCAGGAACATTTCAACGGCTGATGGAGTGCTGCCTGGGACACATGAACTTTGAGACAGTCCTGTTGTACCTTGATGATGTCAAACCATTTGTGTTGTATGCGGATGCCAGCAACGTGGGACTGGGAGCAGTACTGTCGCAGGTACAGAATGGCAAAGAAAGAGTGATCTCCTACGCCAGCAGGAAGCTTCGTCCCACTGAAAGGAACCCAGACAACTACAGTTCCTTCAAGCTGGAGTTCCTCGCCATAGTCTGGGCTGTGACTGAAAGGTTCAAGCATTACCTAGCTTCAGCCAGGTTTACCATCTTCACGGACAACAACCTGTTGACTCACTTGGACACTGCAAAACTAGGTGAACTGGAACAGCGATGGATGGCTCGGCTGTCTAACTATGAGTTTACCATCAAGTACCGGGCAGGGCACAAGAATGCCAATGCTGATGCGCTGTCCAGAATGCCTAATCTGCCAGATGCAGGAGAAGACCCTGAGGCTCTTGAAGAAATAGAGTTGCCTCCCTTCCACCGGCCACTTGCGGCCCAACGTGCTCAAGGAGTGAGAAACAGACAGTCTGGCTTGAAAGAGGTCACCCTAAACCCATTGCCCCATCATGACTGGGCAGATAAAGGGAACACTTAAACAACAGAATATAACTCCAAGTAAATCAAACTTCTGTGAAATCAAACTGTCCACTTATGAAGCAACACTGATTGACAATCAATTTCACATGCTGTTGTGCAAATGGAATAGACAACAGATGGAAATTATTGGCAATTATCAAGACACACTCAATAAAGGAGTGGTTCTGCAGGTGGGGAACACAGACCACATCTCAGTACCAATGCTTTCTGGCTGTTGTTTTGGTCACTTTTGAATGTTGGTTGTGCTTTCACACTCGTGGTAGCATGAGACGCACTCTACAACCCACACAAGTGGCTCAGGTAGTACAGCTCATCCAGGATGGCACATCAATGCGAGCTGTGGCAAGAAGGTTTGCTGTGTCTGTCAGCGTAGTGTCCAGAGGCTGGAGGCGCTACCAGGAGACAGGCCAGTACACTAGGAGATGTGGAGGGGGCCGTGGGAGGGAAACAACCTAGCAGCAGGACCGCTACCTCAGACTTTGTGCAAGGAGGAACAGGAGGAGCACTGCCAGAGCCCTGAAAAATGACATCCAGCATGTCACAAATGTGCATTTGTCTGCACAAGCGGTTAGAAACTGACTCCATGAAGATGGTCTGAGTGCCCAACGTCCATAGATGAGGGTTGTGCTCACAGCCCAACACCATGCAGGATGCTTGGCATTTGCCACAGAACACCAGGAATGGCAAATTTGCCACTGGCGCCCTGTGCTCTTCACAGATGAAAGCAGGTTCACACTGAACACATGTGACAGATATGACAGAGTCTAGATACGCCGTGGAGAGCAATCTGCTGCCTGAAACACCCTTCAGCATGACTGGTTTGGTAGAGGGTCAGTAATGGTGTGCGGTGGCATTTCTTTGGAGGGCCGCACAGCCCTCCATGTGCTCGCCAGTGGTAGCCTGACTGCCATTAGGTATCGAGTTGAGATCCTCAGACCCCTTGTGAGACCATATGCTGGTGCAGTTGGCCCTGGGTTCCTCTTAATGCAGGACAATGCCAGACCTCATGTGGCTGGAGTGTGTCAGCAGTTCCTGCAAGATGAAGGCATTGAAGCTATGGACTGGCCCGTCCATTCCCCAGACCTGAATCTGATTGAGCACATCTGGGACAACATGTCTCGCTCCATCCACCAACGTCACCTTGCACCACAGACTGTCCAGGAGTTGGCGGATGCTTTAGTCCAGGTCTGCGAGGAGATCCCTCATGACAACATCCGCCGACTCATCAGGAGCATGCCCAGGTGTCATAGGCAGGTCAAACAGGCACGTGGAGGCCACACACACTACTGAGCATCATTTTCTTGTCTTGAGGCATTTCCACTGAAGTTGGCTCAGCCTGTAATTTGATTTTCCACTTTGATTTTGAGTATCCTTCCAAATCCAGACCTCCATGGGATATTAATTTTGATTTACATTGATCATTTTTATGTTTTCTTGTTCTCACTGCATGCCGCTATGTAATGAATAAAGATTTGCAGCTGCGATATTTCATTCAGTGATCTCTACGATTTGGTATCTTAGTGTTCCCTACTGCCTGATTCCGGAGTAGCCTGTGACAAACATGGCGGTCCCAGGTTTGATATAGAACTGATGATGCTGTGCGGTCAGCCAATTACTGTAATGCAACAACCAACATGGCTGCGGTATTACAGTGTGTAGCAGACAATCCCTTCATGTTTATTGGCTCTCTTAAGAGCGCCAAACATGCAGGGTGGGGACCTGAGCTCCCGCCGAGCAACCCTGGAAATGCTCGGCAAGCTTCGAGCATCTCGAGCAGTGAGATGCTCGGGCGAGGACTGATTAGTGGTGAGCATGCTCGCTCATCACTAATTATCTGCTATCCAAAATGACAATCTTTTCAACCCTATAAATTTAGTAGCATTCTAAGGGTACCGTTACACCTAGCGATGCACCAGCGATCCCGACCAGCGATATGACGCGGTCAGGATCACTGGTGCATCGCTAGGTGGTCGCTAGTGAGCTGCCACACAGGCAGATCTCACCAGCAACATCGCA
This sequence comes from Dendrobates tinctorius, assembly GCF_039654945.1. NCBI lineage: Eukaryota > Metazoa > Chordata > Amphibia > Anura > Dendrobatidae > Dendrobates > Dendrobates tinctorius. Next base: position 30,344,200 of record NW_027361711.1, read on the forward strand.
GGGGTCGGGGATCGCTACTTACCTGTCAGACGCGGCGATCCTGCGTCCTCCCGCCCGGCTCCATGCTCGTCACTCGTCTCTCCGCAGGAAGCCCAGCAGGAAGTGGCCGAAGAGAAGTGGTCCAGGAGCTTCTCGCGCGATCAGCGATAACCAGCGGGGGACCCGGTCGGAGGTAAGTATCACATGCAGCGATATCGCTAGCAATATCGCTATAACGTCACGAAATCGGTGACTTTACTGCGATATTGCTAGCGATATCGCAGTGTGTAACGGGGGCTTTAGGGGTGCTCTCGTGTGGGGGAAAGCACACGTCCTACAGCAAAGTATAACTGCAGCTAAGTATCCAGAAGCTGCAGTTAATTCAATGGCCGGGAATTAACATCCATCTCCTCTCCTCTCGTCACACAGGTATAACACTGCTCATTGTCTACCATCTGCTGCATTATCATCCTGCAACATTTTTTAATGGTATAACACTGCTCGCCGTCTATCATCTGCTGCATTATTATCCTGCAACATTTTTAATGGTATAACACTGCTCGCTGTGTATCATCTGCTGCATTATCATCCTGCAACATTTTTAATGGCATATAACAGTGCCTGCTGAATCTTTGCTATAATTCATTTTTTGCATTGTACTCAACACTCACTGCTGTATATCCATGGTTGGGGTCATTATGGATATTATCTGCTGAAAGCAGGGCCTTCATATAGATGTAACCAGGCCCAGTGTCTTTGATGATCTATCCACCCCTGGTGTGTTGGTCAGCTCCTAATTTATCCCAAACCTGCTCCCGTGATCCTTCTCACCTGATCCTCTACTCAGTCCTATAAATTTAGTAGCATTCTAAAGGGTGCACGAGTGTGGGGGCAAGCACGCGTCCTTCAGTAAAGTATAACTGCACCTAAGTATCCAGAAGCTGCAGTTAATTCAATGGCAGTAAGTCACAGCAGGAGTCAGGACCCCACACTATGTATCTATCTCTTTTGGGTATGTCTGCCAAGTAAGCACTTCTTATTACTTGGACCTAGCTTTTTTTTAACCCATCTTACTCCTTCACCATGTTTCCATATGTCCTTACAGTGTTTGCTCCACTAATCGTCACTCTCCTTCGCTACCCCCAAACCCCAACCCCCTCTAACCAAATAATCATCTCCCCTTCACTCTTGCCTCCCCACCTAAACTCCTCTGCTGACCTGCTCCTCAAACTCAGATCTCTCCTAATAAAACATAAAACAAGCCAGCCTCTCTCCATCTCCCACCTGCTCTCCCTCTCTCTCTGCTTCTCCTCACTGTTGGCAACATATCTCCCAATCCTGGACCCCCACAGATCACACCTCCCATTAATTCCCCCTCCTACCACTCCCTGTCTAATATGAACTACTGCAATCTGTCCAACTTAAAACCCATGCCCCGACACCCACCTTCCTGCTCCCTCTCTCTGGAGCACTCTGGAATTCCCGCTCCATGTGCAATAAGCTTCATGTGATTCATGACCTCTTTCTCTCTTGCAATCTTGCCTTCCTTCTCCTCGCAGAAACATGGCTGATAGCCTCCGACACCACCTCCCCTGCTGCGCTGTGTTACTGTGGCCTCCACTTCACCCATTCTCCTCACCCCGGAAACAGGCATGGTGGAGGAATGGGTTTTCACCTTTATACTAATTGCATCTTTAACCTAATCCCACCTCTACCCTCCCTTATCGTCCTCTTTTTTGAAGTCCACTCTGTCTGCATCTAAACTCCCTGCAACCTCCACGACACAGACAGTGCCACTGCTTTCTAAAATGCCACTCTCACATCAGCTATTGACACGGTCGCCCCTCTGATTCTTGGCAGCGTGCAACGTATCAATAGACAACCCTGGCATGGTAACATCATTAAAAAGCACCAGCAAGTGTCCAGAGATGCAGAGCGATATTGGAAGAAAGCAAATTTGCAAGATGATTTCACTGCACTCAAACAAGCAACACTCGCTTTCAAATCTGTCCTCACCTCTGCTAAACAGGCCTACTTTACAACCCTCATATCTTCCCTATCCTACAACTCCAAACAGTTATTCAAAACTTTTAACTCCCTCCTCTGCCCTCCACTGCCCCATCCAACCTCCCTCCTCTCTGTTGAGGACTTTGCCACACACTTCAAAAATAAGATCGACCAAACAAGGCAAGTCTTTATTGTTCAACCAGCACAACCCCTTTGTATTCCAGACCAAGGCCTCCCCCATAACCTCCCAGTGAGATATGGGAAAATGATATAATTTTGATTTCTGATGGAATTCCCCATCAAGATAAAGTTTGGACCAAAAATACTTGCTTCAGACCACTCAGCCCCCCTCCCTTGGCATGCATTCCCCAAGATCATAAAAATCAATGCAATGTTTTTCTGCTCTTTGAAGCTTGGTGACCACCAATTAGCACCAGGGTGTGAACTCATGTGCAAATTGATTCTTTTGTCTGACTCGAGCACATGGAAACATTGTGGCACAACAAGTCACAGCAAGGCTCTGAGGTATTGAATCTGGAAAATGACCTATAATAACAGAATGCAATGTCTCTGAACCTAGCCGATCACATTCTCGGAAGCGGCATAACTTTCTCCCACACATCTGTGTCTGGCACCCACCTGTAGCACTCTGCTTTATGGAGTTATGAAGCACACTACCAGGGATTACATACGGTAGGCATATTTAGTCTCTATGCACAGATAAAATCCAGTGGCATTGCTGCCATTCCATTCAGAGCGTCAGACGGAAAGCTATGAGCCTCCATGGTTCTGGACAGAAAATCATACTTTCAGATATGGGAGGAGAGAGGCCGAACAAGCCCGGGGCTGGGCACAAAGTGTGGGAGAGGACAGTCTAGGAGATAAGAGACAGCTGCTCATTTTGAACTTAGTTTTTCTACTGGCAGGAGATTCCGTTACCAGACGCAGCCAGGAAAATCATGTAACTAAGATTTGGACCTTTGATCCATCAGCGCCTCTCTGTGGTCACATGCTACATAACATGGTGGCTGCAACCTATCTATACCCTATCCTTGTACTACATCCTTGACTGCATACTTGTATATTGTTCTGTATGTATATATATATATATATATATATATTTCTAGTGTGCCTTTTTTCGGCAATTAAATATAAAATTAATCTTGGGCTGCTCTTTTAGCTCGATACACGAATCCTCACGTCCGCATGCTTGGTTGGTTATATTACATGCTACCCATAGTAGTAGCATTTGTTAGAAGGCCTGGGCAGGTAAACATCTCTGACTTTTTGTTCTGCTTTTGAATTTTTGGAGGATTCTCAAGTCCTCTTTTTGTGCTATTTCTGTATATTATACGGTACCCGGGTTGATTTCTGACAGACGGAGCTGTTGTAGGACGGGGCTTATGTCGAACGAGCAACTGGCGGCAGTGTACTGTGCTAGTGAGGAGCCCTGACATTGATGGCCATGAGGTTTACATATATATCCCCAGCCTGGACTGGTGATGTATATCTCCCCTCACTGGGAGCGCCTCAATAGCTCGTACATATAAGGGAAGCCTTTCTGGCGACTATTTGCCCTTGGTGTAGTTCCCTGACTGACCTGGGGCAAGTGGTGGCTCCAGAGAGCCGATTTGGGTCCTTCTCTCCCCTCTCCTGAGGTGTGCAATCCATCACACTCCCTCTCCAACATCACTGAAGGGGAGCTTAATTGTGTCTTCTCCAAATCACACCTCACTACTTGTGCACTAGACCCCATCCCATCCCACCTAATCTCCAACCTCACCATCACACTTATTCCATCCCTAACCCATCTCTTCAACCTATCACTAACTTCTGGTACCTTCCCTTCTGCTTTCAAATATGTCACAATCACGCCTATCCTTAAAAAACAGCCCTTGACCCAACCGCTATGTCCAGCTATCTCCCAATATCGCTGCTCCCATTCGCTTCCAAACTCCTGGAGCAGCACGTCTACGTTGAACTTTCCTCCCACCTATCATCTAACTTGCTCTTTGACAATCTACAATATGGCTTCCGTGCCCATCATTCCACTAAGACTGCCCTGACAAAAATTACTAACGACCTACCTACAGCCAAAACTAACCGACAATACTCTATACTCCTCCTTCTAGACCTGTTGTCTGCTTACGACACAGTTGACCACTGCCTCCTACTACAGATCCTCTCTTCCTTTGGCATCAAAGACATCGCCCTATCCTGGATCTCCTCATACCTTTCCAAACGCACATTCAGCATCTCCTACTCCCACACTACCTCCTCATCTCACCCTCTCTCTGTTGGAGTCCGCCAGGGCTCTGTTCTAGGACCTCTACTCTTCTCAATCAATACACTTGGCCTGGGACAACTCGTAAAGTCCCATGGATTCCAGTACTACCCTTAGGCTGATGACACTCAGATCTACCTCTCTGGGCCAGACGTCACCTCCCTGCTGTCCAGAATCCCAGAGTGTCTATCAGCCACATCCTCCTTCTCCTCTCGCTTCTCAAACTCCATGTGGATAAATCTGAACTCATCATCTTTCCTCCATCTCACAGATCTTCCTTACCTGATCTATCTATCACAATAAATAATATCACGCTTTCCCCCATACCAAAAGTCCGCTGCCTCGGAGTAACCCTTGACTCTGCCCTGTCCTTCAAGCCACATATCCAAGTTCTTTCCACCTCCTGCTGCATCCAACTCAAAAATATTTCCAGAATCTGTCCTTTCCTCAACCCTCAATCTACTAAAATGTTTGTGCATGCCCACATCATCACCCTCCTCGACTACTGCAACATCCTCCTCTGTAGCCTCCCTGCTAACACTCTCGCACCTCTCCAGTCCATCCTTAACTCTGCTGCCCGACGAATTTATCTCTCTCTTCGTTACTCCTCCGCTTCTCCCCTCTGCAAATCTCTTCACTGGCTCCCATTCCCGCAGCGTATCCAGTTCAAATTACTAATACTGACCTACAAGGCCATCCATAACCTGTCTCCTCCATATATCTCTGAACTAATCTCCTGATATCTCTCCTCACATAATCTCCAGTTCTCCCAAGACCTCCTTCTCTCCTCCACACTTATTCGATCCTCACTTAATCGCCTCCAAGACTTCTTCTGAATATCCCCCATCCTCTGAAATTCTGTGCCCCAACACGTCCGACTATCAACCACATTCGGATCCTTCAGGCTGAACCTGAAAACCCACCTCTTCAAGAAAGCTTATTAACTGCAATGACCCCGCTGCCTCCTCACCACTACCGGAGCTAACGCCTCACCAACACTGGAGCTACTGCAATCCCCCAACCTACTGTCTCCTTCCCCACCATCCTGTAGAATGTAAGCCCACAAGGGCAGGGTCCTCTCCCATCTCTATCAGTCTGTCATTGTTAGTTTGTTTACTGTAAATGATATCTTTAACTTGTATGTAACCCCTTCTCATCAACAGCACCATGGAATAAATGGTGCTGTCTAAATAAATAATAATAGCCTATGCAAAAGAAAATCAAGATAAAGACATCCAGCCCATAAACGGCAGCACTTCCCAGGACTCACATCCAAAGATGATATTCCATATTTTTTTATTTCATAGGTTAAAAAAGAGATAGTATCTCTTTTTTAACCTATGAAATAAAAAAATATAGAATATCAACTTTGGATGTGAGTCCTGGGAAGCGCTCCCGTTTATGGGCTGGATGTCTTTATCTTGATTTACTCATCCTGTGTGAGCCTGAACCTAGCTCTTTCACTTGGATCCACCCGAGGCAAGCTGCAAGCCCTGTCTTCTGAGATGTATCCCAAAAGGAAGGATTTTTGAGGATACATAATCCAAAGCTATATTAGTCTTCTATCAGGTGAGTGCATAAAATTGTGCACCCTTTAAAGACTACAATATTGTGTTTACGCACTTAGGGCGCCGCGAATTGTCTGTTCTTCTCTCCCAAACAGGGGTTTTTTTGCACTATGCAAAAGAAAGGAGACAGGGAGCGCACATGAAAAGGACCTGGTTGTCCAGAAGGCTATGTATCTGTTTGGACCAAAGGGACACTCACCTCTTGGGGTTGTGCACCCCTGCATAACCCTAGTTTGAGCGTGGACGTGGAGGCTGATGCCAAGACCCTGGATAAAGATCCAACAGAGAAGCTGCGTCTTCAGGTCCAGGAGCTGACCAAAGGAATAGCTGCACTCATCAGAACTGTGCAGTCCCTGCAGGATTCCTCCAAAGAAAAGGTCCAGCTTGCTTCCAGTCCAGAGGATGTCCCATGGCTCCGGAGGAGGAGAGGAGAACCCCGCCACTTCGAGGAAGGAACAACGATCGCTATGACCAGGACGGACGTCCCATTTGTCGGCGCTGCTACAAGGCAGGTCATCTGGCCAGGTACTGTCCTTTAAACGGGCAACCCCTGGAGCAAAGGACCAACCCCCAGGAGTAGGTTCAGCAGGCCCAAAGAACTGGAGAGCCAAGTATGTGGGAGGGAGACCAATCCTTCCTGTGGTGATTGACAGCATCCCCATGAACGCTTTGCTGGACACTGGCTCCCAGGTGACCACTAAGCCGTATATTTTGTACAAGAGATACTGGGCTGATTCTGAACTCACCCATGGCCCAACTGATGAACTAACAGTAGTTGCTAGTAATGGTCATACCTTGCCACTAGAGTTGAGTGACTTTTGGTTTTTTAGGGTCGCGTTTCGTTTCGTGAAACCCGACTTTTCCAAAAGTCGGGTCGAGCAAGATCGTCCGATTATAGGGAAAAGTCGGGGTCGTCCCGAAACACGAAACCCAATGTAAGTCAATGGGGAAAAAAAGTCGGCAGTGAGAGGAGGACAGGAAACACACCTACAGTGCCCATTTGAATGCCAAAAGCATCAATTCTTCTTACTTAAGCTTGTCAACCTTAATTAACTTCATAATACAAGTTACGCACTGAAAAATGGGGGTTATTTGGCTAAATTTGTGGGGGGGGAGGGCTGGCTGCAGGTTTTCATGTGCCCTGGGCGAAAGAGCGCCCCTTTAACACATACCACAACTCATCATGCTCCGATACGGCAGAGAAATAGTGGTATAGTACAATGAAAAATACCTCACTTTTTACATCTCATGACGAGGCCCATCTATTTCTCCATACAAAATCATTGGTCCCATATAATGTTTGAAACAGTATATGATGAGCTCCACATAATGCTACAGTATAAGTTGGTCCCCATGGATGAAGCTCCACTGTCTTATGGGCCCAAATAATGCTCCAAACATAATGGGCCCCATTTCTAATGCTCTAGTGTATAATGGGCCCTGTAAATGCTGCTCCAGTGTCTGATGTCCACCTTTGGAATGTTCCAGTGTATGGTGGGCCCCATCTATCATTCTCCAGAGTATAGTGCTCCCCAAAAATTGCTGTCCCAACATAGAAAACAATCAAATAAGTCTCCTCGCTAGGGAATCCCTGTACTTGTCTGGACAGGTGCTGTAGCTTGCTTAACAGCTCGCCAGCCGTTCTCACGCCCAGTATGGATTGCACGTGATTGCACAAAGGTTAGAAAGGGTACCGTATCCATGGATAACATGTATGGATAGCGTACACATTCAAAATATATGTCTATACAGCATGAGGCAGGCTCAGACGGTGTTAGGCCCAGTATGGATTGCACGTCATTGCACAAAGGTTAGAAGGGGTACCGTATCCCCGGATAACATGTATGGATAGCGTACACATTCAAAATATATGTCTATACAGCATGAGGCAGGCTCAGACGGTGTTAGGCCCAGTATGGATTGCACGTCATTGCACAAAGGTTAGAAAGGGTACCGTATCCCCGGATAACATGTATGGATAGCGTACACATTCAAAATATATGTCTATACAGCATGAGGCAGGCTCAGACGGTGTTAGGCCCAGTATGGATTGCACGTCATTGCACAAAGGTTAGAAGGGGTACCGTATCCCCGGATAACATGTATGGATAGCGTACACATTCAAAATATATGTCTATACAGCATGAGGCAGGCACAGACGGTGTTAGGCCCAGTATGGATTGCACGTCATTGCACAAAGGTTAGAAGGGGTACCGTATCCCCGGATAACATGTATGGATAGCGTACACATTCAAAATATATGTCTATACAGCATGAGGCAGGCTCAGACGGTGTTAGGCCCAGTATGGATTGCACGTCATTGCACAAAGGTTAGAAGGGGTACCGTATCCCCGGATAACATGTATGGATAGCGTACACATTCAAAATATATGTCTATACAGCATGAGGCAGGCTCAGACGGTGTTAGGCCCAGTATGGATTGCACGTGATTGCACAAAGGTTAGAAAGGGTACCGTATCCCTGGATAACATGTATGGATAGCGTACACATTCAAAATATATGTCTATACAGCATGAGGCAGGCTCAGACGGTGTTAGGCCCAGTATGGATTGCACATCATTGCACAAAGGTTAGAAGGGGTACCGTATCCCCGGATAACATGTATGGATAGCGTACACATTCAAAATATATGTCTATACAGCATGAGGCAGGCTCAGACGGTGTTAGGCCCAGTATGGATTGCACATCATTGCACAAAGGTTAGAAAGGGTACCGTATCCCCGGATAACATGTATGGATAGCGTACACATTCAAAATATATGTCTATACAGCATGAGGCAGGCTCAGACGGTGTTATGCCCAGTATGGATTGCACGTCATTGCACAAAGGTTAGAAGGGGTACCGTATCCCCGGATAACATGTATGGATAGCGTACACATTCAAAATATATGTCTATACAGCATGAGGCATGCTCAGACGGTGTTAGGCCCAGTATGGATTGCACGTCATTGCACAAAGGTTAGAAGGGGTACCGTATCCCCGGATAACATGTATGGATAGCGTACACATTCAAAATATATGTCTATACAGCATGAGGCAGGCTCAGACGGTGTTAGGCCCAGTATGGATTGCACGTCATTGCACAAAGGTTAGAAGGGGTACCGTATCCCCGGATAACATGTATGGATAGCGTACACATTCAAAATATATGTCTATACAGCATGAGGCAGGCTCAGATGGTGTTAGGCCCAGTATGGATTGCACGTCATTGCACAAAGGTTAGAAAGGGTACCGTATCCCCGGATAACATGTATGGATAGCGTACACATTCAAAATATACAGTATGTCTATACAGCATGAGGCAGGCTCAGACGGTGTTAGGCCCAGTATGGATTGCACGTCATTGCACAAAGGTTAGAAGGGGTACCGTATCCCCGGATAACATGTATGGATAGCGTACACATTCAAAATATATGTCTATACAGCATGAGGCAGGCACAGACGGTGTTAGGCCCAGTATGGATTGCACGTCATTGCACAAAGGTTAGAAGGGGTACCGTATCCCCGGATAACATGTATGGATAGCGTACACATTCAAAATATATGTCTATACAGCATGAGGCAGGCTCAGACGGTGTTAGGCCCAGTATGGATTGCACGTCATTGCACAAAGGTTAGAAGGGGTACCGTATCCCCGGATAACATGTATGGATAGCGTACACATTCAAAATATATGTCTATACAGCATGAGGCAGGCTCAGACGGTGTTAGGCCCAGTATGGATTGCACGTGATTGCACAAAGGTTAGAAAGGGTACCGTATCCCTGAATAACATGTATGGATAGCGTACACATTCAAAATATATGTCTATACAGCATGAGGCAGGCTCAGACGGTGTTAGGCCCAGTATGGATTGCACATCATTGCACAAAGGTTAGAAGGGGTACCGTATCCCCGGATAACATGTATGGATAGCGTACACATTCAAAATATATGTCTATACAGCATGAGGCAGGCTCAGACGGTGTTAGGCCCAGTATGGATTGCACGTCATTGCACAAAGGTTAGAAGGGGTACCGTATCCCCGGATAACATGTATGGATAGGGTACACATTCAAAATATATGTCTATACAGCATGAGGCAGGCTCAGACGGTGTTAGGCCCAGTATGGATTGCACGTCATTGCACAAAGGTTAGAAAGGGTACCGTATCCCCGGATAACATGTATGGATAGCGTACACATTCAAAATATATGTCTATACAGCATGAGGCAGGCTCAGACGGTGTTAGGCCCAGTATGGATTGCACGTCATTGCACAAAGGTTAGAAGGGGTACCGTATCCCCGGATAACATGTATGGATAGCGTACACATTCAAAATATATGTCTATACAGCATGAGGCAGGCTCAGACGGTGTTAGGCCCAGTATGGATTGCACGTCATTGCACAAAGGTTAGAAGGGGTACCGTATCACCGGATAACATGTATGGATAGCGTACACATTCAAAATATATGTCTATACAGCATGAGGCAGGCTCAGACGGTGTTAGGCCCAGTATGGATAGCAAGTCATTGCACAAAGGTTAGAAGGGGTACCGTATCCCCGGATAACATGTATGGCTAGCGTACACATTCAAAATATATGTCTATACAGCATGAGGCAGGCTCAGACGGTGTTAGGCCCAGTATGGATTGCACGTCATTGCACAAAGGTTAGAAGGGGTACCGTATCCCCGGATAACATGTATGGATAGCGTACACATTCAAAATATATGTCTATACAGCATGAGGCAGGCTCAGACGGTGTTAGGCCCAGTATGGATTGCAAGTCATTGCACAAAGGTTAGAAAGGGTACCGTATCCCCGGATAACATGTATGGATAGCGTACACATTCAAAATATATGTCTATACAGCATGAGGCAGGCTCAGATGGTGTTAGGCCCAGTATGGATTGCACGTCATTGCACAAAGGTTAGAAGGGGTACCGTATCCCCGGATAACATGTATGGATAGCGTACACATTCAAAATATATGTCTATACAGCATGAGGCAGGCTCAGACGGTGTTAGGCCCAGTATGGATTGCACGTCATTGCACAAAGGTTAGAAGGGGTACCGTATCCCCGGATAACATGTATGGATAGCGTACACATTCAAAATATATGTCTATACAGCATGAGGCAGGCTCAGACGGTGTTAGGCCCAGTATGGATTGCACGTCATTGCACAAAGGTTAGAAGGGGTACCGTATCCCCGGATAACATGTATGGATAGCGTACACATTCAAAATATATGTCTATACAGCATGAGGCAGGCTCAGACGGTGTTAGGCCCAGTATGGATTGCACGTGATTGCACAAAGGTTAGAAAGGGTACCGTATCCCTGGATAACATGTATGGATAGCGTACACATTCAAAATATATGTCTATACAGCATGAGGCAGGCTCAGACGGTGTTAGGCCCAGTATGGATTGCACATCATTGCACAAAGGTTAGAAGGGGTACCGTATCCCCGGATAACATGTATGGATAGCGTACACATTCAAAATATATGTCTATACAGCATGAGGCAGGCTCAGACGGTGTTAGGCCCAGTATGGATTGCACATCATTGCACAAAGGTTAGAAAGGGTACCGTATCCCCGGATAACATGTATGGATAGCGTACACATTCAAAATATATGTCTATACAGCATGAGGCAGGCTCAGACGGTGTTATGCCCAGTATGGATTGCACGTCATTGCACAAAGGTTAGAAGGGGTACCGTATCCCCGGATAACATGTATGGATAGCGTACACATTCAAAATATATGTCTATACAGCATGAGGCATGCTCAGACGGTGTTAGGCCCAGTATGGATTGCACGTCATTGCACAAAGGTTAGAAGGGGTACCGTATCCCCGGATAACATGTATGGATAGCGTACACATTCAAAATATATGTCTATACAGCATGAGGCAGGCTCAGACGGTGTTAGGCCCAGTATGGATTGCACGTCATTGCACAAAGGTTAGAAGGGGTACCGTATCCCCGGATAACATGTATGGATAGCGTACACATTCAAAATATATGTCTATACAGCATGAGGCAGGCTCAGATGGTGTTAGGCCCAGTATGGATTGCACGTCATTGCACAAAGGTTAGAAAGGGTACCGTATCCCCGGATAACATGTATGGATAGCGTACACATTCAAAATATACACTCACTGGCCACTTTATTAGGTACACCATGCTAGTAAGGGGTTGGACCCCCTTTTGCCTTCAGAACTGCCTCAATTCTTCGTGGCAGAGATTCAACAAGGTGCTGGAAGCATTCCTCAGAGATTTTGGACCATATTGACATGATGGCATCACACAGTTGGCGCAGATTTGTCGGCTGCACATCCCTGATGCGAATCTCCCGTTCCACCACATCCCAAAGATGCTCTATTGGATTGAGATCTGGTGACTGAGGAGGCCATTTGAGTACAGTAAACTCATTGTCATGTTCACGAAACCAATCTGAGATGATTCGAGCTTTATGACATGGCGCATTATCCTGCTGAAAGTAGCCATCAGATGTTGGGTACATTGTGGTCATAAAGGGATGGACATGGTCAGCAACAATACTCAGGTAGGCTGTGGCGTTGCAACGATGCTCAATTGGTACCAAGGGGCCCAAAGAGTGCCCAGAAAAAATTCCCCACACCATGACACCACCACCACCAGCCTGAACCGTTGATACAAGGCAGGATGGATCCATGCTTTCATGTTGTTTACGCCAAATTCTGACCCTACCATCCGAATGTCGCAGCAGAAATCGAGACTCATCAGACCAGGCAACGTTTTTCCAATCTTCTACTGTCCAATTTCGATGAGCTTGTGCAAATTTTAGCCTCAGTTTCCTGTTCTTAGCTGAGAGGAGTGGTACCCAGTGTGGTCTTCTGCTGCTGTAGCCCATCTGCCTCAAAGTTCGACGCACTGTGCGTTCAGAGATGCTCTTCTGCCTACCTTGGTTGTAACGGGTGGCAATTTGAGTCACTGTTGCCTTTCTATCAGCTCGAACCAGTCTGCCCATTCTCCTCTGACCTCTGGCATCAACATGGCATTTCCGGCCACAGAACTGCCGCTCACTGGATTTTTTTTCTTTTTCGGACCATTCTCTGTAAACCCTAGAGATGGTTGTGCGTGAAAATCCCAGTAGATCAGCAGTTTCTGAAATTCTCAGACCAGCCCTTCTGGCACCAACAATCATGCCACGTTCAAAGGCACTCAAATCACCTTTCTTCCCCATACTGATGCTCGGTTTGAACTGCAGGAGATTGTCTTGACCATGTCTACATGCCTAAATGCACTGAGTTGCCGCCATGTGATTGGCTGATTAGAAATTAAGTCTTAACACACAGTTGGACAGGTGTACCTAATAAAGTGGCCAGTGAGTGTATGTCTATACAGCATGAGGCAGGCTCAGACGGTGTTAGGCCCAGTATGGATTGCACAACATTGCACAAAGGTTAGAAGGGGTACCGTATCCCCGGATAACATGTATGGATAGCGTACACATTCAAAATATATGTCTATACAGCATGAGGCAGGCACAGACGGTGTTAGGCCCAGTATGGATTGCACGTCATTGCACAAAGGTTAGAAGGGGTACCGTATCCCCGGATAACATGTATGGATAGCGTACACATTCAAAATATATGTCTATACAGCATGAGGCAGGCTCAGACGGTGTTAGGCCCAGTATGGATTGCACGTCATTGCACAAAGGTTAGAAGGGGTACCGTATCCCCGGATAACATGTATGGATAGCGTACACATTCAAAATATATGTCTATACAGCATGAGGCAGGCTCAGACGGTGTTAGGCCCAGTATGGATTGCACGTGATTGCACAAAGGTTAGAAAGGGTACCGTATCCCTGAATAACATGTATGGATAGCGTACACATTCAAAATATATGTCTATACAGCATGAGGCAGGCTCAGACGGTGTTAGGCCCAGTATGGATTGCACATCATTGCACAAAGGTTAGAAGGGGTACCGTATCCCCGGATAACATGTATGGATAGCGTACACATTCAAAATATATGTCTATATAGCATGAGGCAGGCTCAGACGGTGTTAGGCCCAGTATGGATTGCACGTCATTGCACAAAGGTTAGAAAGGGTACCGTATCCCCGGATAACATGTATGGATAGCGTACACATTCAAAATATATGTCTATACAGCATGAGGCAGGCTCAGACGGTGTTATGCCCAGTATGGATTGCACGTCATTGCACAAAGGTTAGAAGGGGTACCGTATCCCCGGATAACATGTATGGATAGCGTACACATTCAAAATATATGTCTATACAGCATGAGGCATGCTCAGACGGTGTTAGGCCCAGTATGGATTGCACGTCATTGCACAAAGGTTAGAAGGGGTACCGTATCCCCGGATAACATGTATGGATAGCGTACACATTCAAAATATATGTCTATACAGCATGAGGCAGGCTCAGACGGTGTTAGGCCCAGTATGGATTGCACGTCATTGCACAAAGGTTAGAAGGGGTACCGTATCCCCGGATAACATGTATGGATAGGGTACACATTCAAAATATATGTCTATACAGCATGAGGCAGGCTCAGACGGTGTTAGGCCCAGTATGGATTGCACGTCATTGCACAAAGGTTAGAAAGGGTACCGTATCCCCGGATAACATGTATGGATAGCGTACACATTCAAAATATATGTCTATACAGCATGAGGCAGGCTCAGACGGTGTTAGGCCCAGTATGGATTGCACGTCATTGCACAAAGGTTAGAAGGGGTACCGTATCCCCGGATAACATGTATGGATAGCGTACACATTCAAAATATATGTCTATACAGCATGAGGCAGGCTCAGACGGTGTTAGGCCCAGTATGGATTGCACGTCATTGCACAAAGGTTAGAAGGGGTACCGTATCACCGGATAACATGTATGGATAGCGTACACATTCAAAATATATGTCTATACAGCATGAGGCAGGCTCAGACGGTGTTAGGCCCAGTATGGATAGCAAGTCATTGCACAAAGGTTAGAAGGGGTACCGTATCCCCGGATAACATGTATGGCTAGCGTACACATTCAAAATATATGTCTATACAGCATGAGGCAGGCTCAGACGGTGTTAGGCCCAGTATGGATTGCACGTCATTGCACAAAGGTTAGAAGGGGTACCGTATCCCCGGATAACATGTATGGATAGCGTACACATTCAAAATATATGTCTATACAGCATGAGGCAGGCTCAGACGGTGTTAGGCCCAGTATGGATTGCACGTCATTGCACAAAGGTTAGAAAGGGTACCGTATCCCCGGATAACATGTATGGATAGCGTACACATTCAAAATATATGTCTATACAGCATGAGGCAGGCTCAGATGGTGTTAGGCCCAGTATGGATTGCACGTCATTGCACAAAGGTTAGAAGGGGTACCGTATCCCCGGATAACATGTATGGATAGCGTACACATTCAAAATATATGTCTATACAGCATGAGGCAGGCTCAGACGGTGTTAGGCCCAGTATGGATTGCACGTCATTGCACAAAGGTTAGAAGGGGTACCGTATCCCCGGATAACATGTATGGATAGCGTACACATTCAAAATATATGTCTATACAGCATGAGGCAGGCTCAGACGGTGTTAGGCCCA
Source organism: Dendrobates tinctorius (assembly GCF_039654945.1). Lineage (NCBI taxonomy): Eukaryota > Metazoa > Chordata > Amphibia > Anura > Dendrobatidae > Dendrobates > Dendrobates tinctorius. The sequence continues at coordinate 30,359,679 of NW_027361711.1, forward strand.
GTATGGATTGCACGTGATTGCACAAAGGTTAGAAAGGGTACCGTATCCCTGGATAACATGTATGGATAGCTTACACATTCAAAATATATGTCTATACAGCATGAGGCAGGCTCAGACGGTGTTAGGCCCAGTATGGATTGCACGTCATTGCACAAAGGTTAGAAAGGGAACCGTATCCCCGGATAACATGTATGGATAGCGTACACATTCAAAATATATGTCTATACAGCATGAGGCAGGCTCAGACGGTGTTAGGCCCAGTATGGATTGCACGTCATTGCACAAAGGTTAGAAGGGGTACCGTATCCCCGGATAACATGTATGGATAGCGTACACATTCAAAATATATGTCTATACAGCATGAGGCAGGCTCAGACGGTGTTAGGCCCAGTATGGATTGCACGTCATTGCACAAAGGTTAGAAGGGGTACCGTATCCCCGGATAACATGTATGGATAGCGTACACATTCAAAATATATGTCTATACAGCATGAGGCAGGCTCAGACGGTGTTAGGCCCAGTATGGATTGCACGTCATTGCACAAAGGTTAGAAGGGGTACCGTATCCCCGGATAACATGTATGGATAGCGTACACATTCAAAATATATGTCTATACAGCATGAGGCAGGCTCAGACGGTGTTAGGCCCAGTATGGATTGCACGTCATTGCACAAAGGTTAGAAGGGGTACCGTATCCCCGGATAACATGTATGGATAGCGTACACATTCAAAATATATGTCTATACAGCATGAGGCAGGCTCAGACGGTGTTAGGCACAGTATGGATTGCACGTCATTGCACAAAGGTTAGAAGGGGTACCGTATCCCCGGATAACATGTATGGATAGCGTACACATTCAAAATATATGTCTATACAGCATGAGGCAGGCTCAGACGGTGTTAGGCCCAGTATGGATTGCACGTCATTGCACAAAGGTTAGAAAGGGTACCGTATCCCCGGATAACATGTATGGATAGCGTACACATTCAAAATATATGTCTATACAGCATGAGGCAGGCTCACACGGTGTTAGGCCCAGTATGGATTGCACGTCATTGCACAAAGGTTAGAAGGGGTACCGTATCCCCGGATAACATGTATGGATAGCGTACACATTCAAAATATATGTCTATACAGCATGAGGCAGGCTCAGACGGTGTTAGGCCCAGTATGGATTGCACGTGATTGCACAAAGGTTAGAAAGGGTACCGTATCCCTGGATAACATGTATGGATACCGTACACATTCAAAATATATGTCTATACAGCATGAGGCAGGCTCAGACGGTGTTAGGCCCAGTATGGATTGCACGTCATTGCACAAAGGTTAGAAGGGATACCGTATCCCTGGATAACATGTATGGATAGCGTACACATTCAAAATATATGTCTATACAGCATGAGGAAGGCTCAGACGGTGTTAGGCCCAGTATGGATTGCACGTCATTGCACAAAGGTGAGAAAGGGTACCGTATCCCCGGATAACATGTATGGATAGCGTACACATTCAAAATATATGTCTATACAGCATGAGGCAGGCTCAGACGTTGTTAGGCCCAGTATGGATTGCACGTCATTGCACAAAGGTTAGAAGGGGTACCGTATCCCCGGATAACATGTATGGATAGCGTACACATTCAAAATATATGTCTATACAGCATGAGGCAGGCTCAGACGGTGTTAGGCCCAGTATGGATTGCACGTGATTGCACAAAGGTTAGAAAGGGTACCGTATCCATGGATAACATGTATGGATAGCGTACACATTCAAAATATATGTCTATACAGCATGAGGCAGGCTCAGACGGTGTTATGCGCAGTATGGATTGCACGTCATTGCACAAAGGTTAGAAGGGGTACCGTATCCCTGGATAACATGTATGGATAGCGTACACATTCAAAATATATGTCTATACAGCATGAGGCAGGCTCAGACGGTGTTAGGCCCAGTATGGATTGCACGTCATTGCACAAAGGTTAGAAGGGGTACCGTATCCCCGGATAACATGTATGGATAGCGTACACATTCAAAATATATGTCTATACAGCATGAGGCAGGCTCAGACGGTGTTAGGCCCAGTATGGATTGCACGTCATTGCACAAAGGTTAGAAGGGATACCGTATCCCCGGATAACATGTATGGATAGCGTACACATTCAAAATATATGTCTATACAGCATGAGGCAGGCTCAGACGGTGTTAGGCCCAGTATGGATTGCACGTCATTGCACAAAGGTTAGAAAGGGTACCGTATCCCTGGATAACATGTATGGATAGCGTACACATTCAAAATATATGTCTCAGGAGGCAGGCTCAGACGGTGTCAGGCACAGTATGGATTTGACGGCCCAGATTACACAGCGGAGGAGCAGGGAGAGGTAAAGATTGCAAATGCTGGGGCCCTGGCCAAGCAAGGGGGGCCCACTCGTGGGCGTCAGTACTGGCACTGGGCCCCTCATAGTACAGCGGTGTGTCTGACCGCGGGTGTGCACCACCACCGTCAGAGACACTTGATTGCACTATGAGGGACCCTGTGCCAGTGCCCGCGCCCAAGAGTCGGCCTACCCACCTGTCCAGGGCAACGGCACTCGCACGGTGTCGTGCGGTAGGTGGTGACCCCGGCCATGGGGGGGGAGGCAGCACAGTTAGGGAGTTTTAGAAAGTGGCATATGTTGATGTTGGACATTCAGCTGATGCAAAAGGCGAAATAGGTGAAGTACCAGGAAGAGGTGGACCAAAGCAAGCCATTTTTCTGTCACCCTATGTGTCATCAGGGGAAGGTGGGACAAAATCCTTGGAAACCCATGCGTGGTTCATTTTAATGAAGGTTAGATCATCCACATTTTGGGTTGACAGACGGGTCCTTTTTTCTGTCAGGATTGATCCAGCTGCACTGAAGACTCTTTCCGATAGCACACTTGCAGCTGGGCAAGCGAGCTCCTGTAAGGCATATTGTGCCAATTCAGGCCAGGTGTCCAGTTTAGCGACCCAATAGTCAAAGGGGAATGACCTGTGTGGGAGAACATCGATATGGGAGGAAAAGTAGTTTGTAACCATAGTTGACAACTGCTGTCTCCTGTCACTTTCCATCGATGCAGTATTACCAGTTGTGTGAGCGGTATTTGAAAAATCAGTCCACAACATTGTCATGAAACCCCTGTCTCCAACGCCACTTCTGCTGTGTGCACCACGAACACCTCTGCCAAGCTGCCCCCGGCCCGTACGGCTCGTGTGAGAACCATCACCGCTGCTGTGTGCTGGGAATGCCTCATGCAACCGATTTACCAGAGTTGCTTGTTTATTAGCCAATATTAGGTCAAGGTTCTCCTGTGGCATGATGTTTTGTAATTTGCCTTTATAGCGTGGATCCAGGATGCTGGCCAACCAGTAGTCATCATCGTTCATCATTTTGGCAATGCGGGGGTCCCTTTTTAGGATCCGCAAGGCATAATCTGACATGTGGGCCAATGTTCCCGGTGTCAATAATGCACTGCGAGTGCTGGGTGGAGGAGCACTTTCTGGCAAATCCACATCCCTCCAGTCACGCACAAACCCTGTACCAGACCTTGCCACGCCAACATTTTCACTTGCCCCACGAGATGCATCCTCCTCCCCTAAGTAATCATCCCCATCATCCTCCTCCTCCTCCTCCTCTTCTTCATCCACCTCGTCCAGGAGAGGTCCCTGAGCAGACAATGGCTGAATGTCATCAAGGATTCCCTCCTCCTCTTCCTCCTCATCAACATTGGCTGCAGACGCCTGCTCCTTAAGGTGCGTCAAAGTTTGCATGAGCAGACGCATAAGTGGGATGCTCATGCTTAGGATGGCGTCGTCTGCGCTTACCAGCCGTGTGCATTCCTCAAAACACTGAAGGACTTTACAAAGGTCTTTCAGCTTCGACCACTGCACGCCTGTCAACTCCATGTCTGCTCTCAAAGTGCCTGGCCGTGTATCCTCCCACAAATGCATTATGGCCTGCCTCTGCTCGCACAGCCGCTCCACCATGTGCAGGGTGGAGTTCCACCTTGTTGCAATGTCGATAATGAGGCGGTGGTTGGGTTGGTGGAGCAATCGCTGCAGCTTCTGCATACGAACGGAGTGTACAGGCGACCGGCGGATGTGCGCGCACAGTCTTCGCACCTTCTGGAGCAGGGCTGTTAACTCCGGATAATTTTTGAGGAAGCACTGCACCACCAGGTTCAAGGTGTGAGCCAAGCAAGGTATGTGGCTGAGTTTTGAAAGGGCTATGGCTGCCACAAAATTACGGCCGTTATCACTAACTACCTTGCCTGCCTCAAGATGTACACTGCCCAGCCATGACTCAGTTTGTCGCTTCAAGTACTCGGCCAGCACCTCGGCGGTGTGTCTGTCGCCCAAACACATCATCTGCAACACAGCCTGCTGACGCTTTCCACTAGCTGCTCGATAGGGGGACACATCGTGTGCAACAGTGGCAGCTGCAGATGGAGTGCTCGTACGACTGCGCTCTGTGGACGAGCTGTCGCTTCTGGAGGAGGAGGAGGAGGAGGAGGGTCGAACGCCTACAGCCAACTGTTTCCTATACCGTGGGCTAGGCAGCACTGTCCCACCACCGCTGTCCCCTGTGGACCCTGCATCCACCACATTAACCCAGTGCGCAGTGATGGACACGTAACGGCCCTGGCCATGCCGACTGGACCATGCATCAGTTGTGAGGTGCACCTTTCCGCTCACTGACTGCTTGAGTGCATGGACAATGCGGTCTTTCACATGATGGTGGAGGGCTGGGATGGCTTTGTGAGAGAAGAAGTGGCGACTGGGTAGGTCATAGCGTGGTACTGCATAGGCCATGAGTTCGCGGAAAGCTGTGCTTTCCACCAACCGAAAGGGCATCATCTCAAACGAGATTAGTTTGGCAATGTGGGCGTTCAAACCCAGTGTACGCGGATGAGAGACTGAGTACTTTCTTGACCTACTCATAGTGTCTGGGAGGGTGAGCTGGACTTGAGAGCTGCATATGGTGGAAGTAGCGGTGGACAGGGCGGACTGAGAGAGGGTTGATGATGGTGATGGAGTTGTTGTTCTTTCTGATGGCCTAGAATCAGTCTTTCGTTGATATAACAGTGGGATTCCCTGACTGCTGTGGCCTTGCAACGACACCTCAACATTTGCTGCTGTGCTAACCGGTGGGCTTACAGTGGGGGAAACAATGTAGCGTTGCTGACTACCTTCGTTGTGATCAGTTGCACATGTGGCACTTGAGGTTTGGTGTTGTGTCCACGCTTGCAAGTGCATGCTGGTTAAATGTCTAAGCATGCAACTGGTATTCAAATTTTTCAGATTTTTCCCTCGGCTAAAGGTCTTTGCGCACTTCTTACAGATAACCTTGGCCTGATCATGAGGATTTTGTTCAAAAAACTGCCACACTGCACTCTTCCTACTTTGGCAGACATTTTGCGGCCTAGCACGCTGTGATCTTTTGACCCTCTGGACAAGCTGTCCAGCAACTCTTTTGATGTTTGGAACCTGTCTTTGGAGTGCTCCGGGCCTGCCAGATAACAGCTGTTGCGATGTCGATGTCTGCTGTGGATGCTCCTCATCTGAGCTATTGGAAGCAGCACCCTCTTCCCCCAATGGATGCCAATCTGGGTCAACAACTGGGTCATCCATCACCTCCTCTTCTATGTCATGTGCACCTTTCTCTGTGTCACCGTGTATGGTGGTATAGTGTGCGGGAAGGGGCACCTGAGTCTCATCAGGGTCAAAATCTGGCTCTGTACACTGCGAGGACAATGTAGTGCTCTGAGTGAATGTACCAGCAGAATCATCCATCAGCGGCTGTGCATCAGTGCACTCCATGTCAGATTCATCTTGGCCTGGGTAATTCACCATTTCACTTGATAATCCAGGCATGGTATGTGAAAACAGCTCCATGGAGTAATCAGTAGTATGGCCTGCGTCATCCTTCAATCTTGGTTGGGGTGAAGGACACAAGGAAAGGTGTGGTTCATGAACATGAGCCTCCAATGACGACTCAGTGCTTTTACTTTTTACAACTGAAGAAGAGGAGGCGATAGAGCTGGAGGCTGAGTCAGCAATGTAAGACAAAACTTTTTCCTGATGCTCTGCCTTTAAAAGCGGTTTGCCAACTCCTAGAAAACTAAGCGTTCGAGTCCTTATGTAGCCAGACGATGACGCAGGGTCAGCACCTCCTGCATTCGGTCCTATTTTGCTCTTGCCACTACCATCAGATCCACCACCAACACCATCATTACCAGCTGCCAACCCCCGCCCAATTCCACGGCCTCTTCCACCAGCCTTCCTCATTTTTGGTAGAAATGTAGACAAAATCCAACAAACTATATAGTAATGTAAAACAAGGTACAAGGTGTCTATAGGACAGGGGAGTTTTAGAATTTCTGCACACACTTGTGGACAGTGGACACTTGTGGATTGTGTGCGGCCCACTGATATCTGAGCGCTATGTGACACGCTCGATGGCACAGGTGACTGTGAGCAAAGTGACGAGAGGATAATGGAGATTTTGAATCTCTGCGTACACTTGTGGACAGTGGACACTTGTGAATTGTGTGCGGCCCACTGATATCTGAGCGCTATGTGACACGCTCGATGGCACAGCTGCCTGTGACCAAAGTGACGAGAGGATAATGGAGATTTTGAATCTCTGCGTACACTTTTAGACACTGGACACTTGTGGATTGTGTGCGGCCCACTGATATCTGAGCGCTATGTGACACGCTCGATGGCACAGCTGCCTGTGACCAAAGTGACGAGAGGATAATGGAGATTTTGAATCTCTGCGCACACTTGTGGACAGTGGACACTTGTGGATTGTGTGCGGCCCACTGATATCTGAGCGCTATGTGACACGCTCGATGGCACAGCTGCCTGTGACCAAAGTGACGAGAGGATAATGGAGATTTTGAATCTCTGCGTACACTTTTGGACACTGGACACTTGTGTATTGTGTGCGGCCCACTGATATCTGAGCGCTATGTGACACGCTCGATGGCACAGCTGCCTGTGACCAAAGTGACGAGAGGATAATGGAGATTTTGAATCTCTGCGTACACTTTTGGACAGTGGACACTTGTGGATTGTGTGCGGCCCACTGATATCTGAGCGCTATGTGACACGCTCGATGGCACAGCTGCCTGTGACCAAAGTGACGAGAGGATAATGGAGATTTTGAATCTCTGCATACACTTTTGGACAGTGGACACTTGTGGATTGTGTGCGGCCCACTGATATCTGAGCGCTATGTGACACGCTCGATGGCACAGCTGCCTGTGACCAAAGTGACGAGAGGATAATGGAGATTTTGAATCTCTGCGTACACTTGTGGACAGTGGACACTTGTGGATTGTGTGCGGCCCACTGATATCTGAGCGCTATGTGTCACGCTCGATGGCACAGCTGCCTGTGACCAAAGTGACGAGAGGATAATGGAGATTTTGAATCTCTGCGTACACTTGTGGACAGTGGACACTTGTGGATTGTGTGCGGCCCACTGATATCTGAGCGCTATGTGACACGCTCGATGGCACAGCTGCCTGTGACCAAAGTGACGAGAGGATAATGGAGATTTTGAATCTCTGCGTACACTTTTGGACACTGGACACTTGTGGATTGTGTGCGGCCCACTGATATCTGAGCGCTATGTGACACGCTCGATGGCACAGCTGCCTGTGACCAAAGTGACGAGAGGATAATGGAGATTTTGAATCTCTGCGTACACTTGTGGACAGTGGACACTTGTGGATTGTGTGCGGCCCACTGATATCTGAGCGCTATGTGACACGCTCGATGGCACAGCTGCCTGTGACCAAAGTGACGAGAGGATAATGGAGATTTTGAATCTCTGCGTACACTTTTGGACAGTGGACACTTGTGGATTGTGTGCGGCCCACTGATATCTGAGCGCTATGTGACACGCTCGATGGCACAGCTGCCTGTGACCAAAGTGACGAGAGGATAATGGAGATTTTGAATCTCTGCGTACACTTGTGGACAGTGGACACTTGTGGATTGTGTGCGGCCCACTGATATCTGAGCGCTATGTGACACGCTCGATGGCACAGCTGCCTGTGACCAAAGTGACGAGAGGATAATGGAGATTTTGAATCTCTGCGTACACTTTTGGACACTGGACACTTGTGGATTGTGTGCGGCCCACTGATATCTGAGCGCTATGTGACACGCTCGATGGCACAGCTGCCTGTGACCAAAGTGACGAGAGGATAATGGAGATTTTGAATCTCTGCGTACACTTTTGGACACTGGACACTTGTGGATTGTGTGCGGCCCACTGATATCTGAGCGCTATGTGACACGCTCGATGGCACAGCTGCCTGTGACCAAAGTGACGAGAGGATAATGGAGATTTTGAATCTCTGCGTACACTTGTGGACAGTGGACACTTGTGGATTGTGTGCGGCCCACTGATATCTGTGCGCTATGTGACACGCTCGATGGCACAGCTGCCTGTGACCAAAGTGACGAGGGGATAATGGAGATTTTGAATCTCTGCGTACACTTTTGGACAGTGGACACTTGTGGATTGTGTGCGGCCCACTGATATCTGAGCGCTATGTGACACGCTCGATGGCACAGCTGCCTGTGACCAAAGTGACGAGAGGATAATGGAGATTTTGAATCTCTGCGTACACTTGTGGACAGTGGACACTTGTGGATTGTGTGCGGCCCACTGATATCTGAGCGCTATGTGTCACGCTCGATGGCACAGCTGCCTGTGACCAAAGTGATAATGGAGATTTTGAATCTCTGCGTACACTTTTGGACACTGGACACTTGTGGATTGTGTGCGGCCCACTGATATCTGAGCGCTATGTGACACGCTCGATGGCACAGCTGCCTGTGACCAAAGTGACGAGAGGATAATGGAGATTTTGAATCTCTGCGTACACTTGTGGACACTTTTGGATTGTGTGCGGCCCACTGATATCTGAGCGCTATGTGACACGCTCGATGGCACAGCTGCCTGTGACCAAAGTGACGAGAGGATAATGGAGATTTTGAATCTCTGCGTACACTTTTGGACACTGGACACTTGTGGATTGTGTGAGGCCCACTGATATCTGAGCGCTATGTGACACGCTCGATGGCACAGCTGCCTGTGACCAAAGTGACGAGAGGATAATGGAGATTTTGAATCTCTGCGTACACTTGTGGACAGTGGACACTTGTGGATTGTGTGCGGCCCACTGATATCTGAGCGCTATGTGACACGCTCGATGGCACAGCTGCCTGTGACCAAAGTGACGAGAGGATAATGGAGATTTTGAATCTCTGCGTACACTTTTGGACACTGGACACTTGTGGATTGTGTGCGGCCCACTGATATCTGAGCGCTATGTGACACGCTCGATGGCACAGCTGCCTGTGACCAAAGTGACGAGAGGATAATGGAGATTTTGAATCTCTGCGTACACTTGTGGACAGTGGACACTTGTGGATTGTGTGCGGCCCACTGATATCTGAGTGCTATGTGACACGCTCGATGGCACAGCTGCCTGTGACCAAAGTGACGAGAGGATAATGGAGATTTTGAATCTCTGCGTACACTTTTGGACACTGGACACTTGTGGATTGTGTGCGGCCCACTGATATCTGAGCGCTATGTGACACGCTCGATGGCACAGCTGCCTGTGACCAAAGTGACGAGAGGATAATGGAGATTTTGAATCTCTGCGTACACTTTTGGACACTGGACACTTGTGGATTGTGTGCGGCCCACTGATATCTGAGCGCTATGTGACACTCTCGATGGCACAGCTGCCTGTGACCAAAGTGACGAGAGGATAAGGGAGATTGGATTGCTTTTAAAAAAGCAGTTTGCGGAGCAGTGGGTAAACAGCAATGCCAGCGTGTCAGGAAGCCTTAAAAGGCAGCCCAACAACCAACACCACTGATACACCACAATATAGCCTCCCCTTGCACTGCACACACAGTGACTTGTGTGTTGTGCAGGCCAAATCGCTAGCAGCAGAAGCAGTTTTTTTGTCTTCTTCCCTGCCTAACGCTCTCCCTACAGAATCAGCAGCAACCTCTCCCTATACTAAGATCGGCAGAAGTAAGATGGCGGTCGGCGTGCACGCCCTTTTATACCCCCTGTGACGCCCACCAAAGCAAGCCAATCACTTGCATGCCCTTCTGAAAGATGGTGGTGACCCGTGCCTATGTCATCACGTTGCCCACAGTGTCCGTGGATCCTGATTGGCTGAAAAAGAGCGCAAAACAAACTTTTGAAACGCGACTTTGGCGCGTAAGTCGCCGACCTCGTGGCCGACCTCATCCTAGGGTCGGGTTTCGTTTAATGAAACCCGACTTTGCCAAAAGTCGGCGACTTTTGAATTTTTTCGACCCGTTTCGCTCAACTCTACTTGCCACAGATTGGATGCAAGGAAATTACTGTTAAAGTGGGGCAGGTAGAGTTAAAATCACAAGGACTGATAATTGTTGATATTGATCGACGTGAATGTAATCCCATGATGACTCTTGGTACAAATGTAATTGAAAACTGTCTGTCCAAGGTTATTGTCTTGTTGCAACAGGTGGCTGAGACTGCTGGTTCCGGTGAACAAAGGGTCCTACAGAAGGAGATCCGAGCCCTGATGCAAAGGCAACAGGTAGAACTCTCTGGTGGAGAGTTTGTCAGCATCAGAGTGAGTGATGCTTTTCCCATTGTAATACCCCCCAGATGTGAAATGTTGGTTTGGTGTCAGGCAGCCATAGGGCTCAGATGGCGGGATTACCAGGCATTGGTAGAGCCAGTATATTCAGAGAGCAGGCCCACTGTCCTGACAGCCAGAGGGGTGGTTGATGTACGAAAGGGGAGAGTACCTGTACGCCTTTTGAATTGTGGGGAGGAGGAAGCCACAATACCTCGGTACGCCACAGTTGCTAAGCTGCTCACTGTTAATAACAACTCATTGCAGGCAGCAGAGCCTTTGGTCTCATCCGATCCGGTGGAGGACAATGGCCCTGTGAAGCAGCTAGAAGAGTGGTGCCAGCAACTGCAGGTGGGAACTGACTCTACACCTTCATACCAGAGAAATGGGGTCTGCAGAGTGACACAAGAGTATGAGCGGGTATTCAGCAAACACCCACTAGATTTTGGACAGGCAAAAGGGGTTCAACATCATATCCCCATGGGAGACCATCCACCCATAAAAGAGGTCCGGCCCCCAACACAGTACCAATGTGCTAAGAGTATGCTGAAAGAGATGAAGGAAGCTGGGGTTATCAGGGACAGTTGTAGCCCATGGGCAGCTCCCATAGTTTTTATAAAGAAAAAGGATGGTACTATGAGAATGTGTGTTGATTACAGGAAAATTAACAGTATCACACATAAAGATGCCTACCCATTGCCTAGAATTGAAGAGTCATTAGCTGCACTTAAAACTGCTAACTACTTTTCCACCTTGGATCTCACCAGTGGGTATTGGCGGGATCCCGTGGCAGAGGCAGACAAGGAGAAAACCGCATTTACCACTCCAATGGGTCTCTGTGAGTTCAATTATATGCCATTTGGACTCTGCACTGCTCCAGGAACATTTCAACGGCTGATGGAGTGTTGCCTGGGAAACATGAACTTTGAGACAGTCCTGTTGTACCTGGATGATGTCATTGTTTTCTCCAAGACCTATGAAGAACATCTGGAACACCTGGCTGAAGTATTTGAAGCTTTGTCCAATTTTGGCCTGAAGGTGAAGCCTTCCAAATGCCACCTCCTGGAGCCTAAGGTACAGTACCTTGGTCATGTGGTCAGTGCAGAAGGTGTGGCACCAGATCCTGACAAGGTCACGGTCATCCAGGACTGGACGAAGCCCAGCAACCTCCATGAGGTACACCAATTCCTTGGACTGGTAGGCTACTACCGGAGATTGATCAAAGGCTTTACTGAAATAGCCACCCCGATGCAAAACCTTCTCATGGGGCAGTCCAAGAAAGGCAAGCAGAAGAATTCCACATTTGAATGGACTGAAGAGTTGGAGAGGTCTTTCACCAGATTGAAGATGGCTCTCACAGGTGACGAAGTTCTGGCCAACCCAGATTATGACAAACCCTTTGTGCTGTACATGGATGCCAGCAACGTGGGATTAGGAGCAGTACTGTCGCAGGTACAGAATTGAGAAGAGAGAGTGATCTCCTACGCCAGCAGGAAGCTGCGTCCCACTGAGGAGAACCCTGATAATTACAGTTCTTTCAAGCTAGCGTTCCTTGCCATAGTCTGGGCTGTCACCGAAAGGTTCAAGCATTACCTAGCTTCGGCCAAATTTACAATCTTCACGGACAACAATCCGTTGACCCACTTGGATATTGCCAAGCTAGGAGCACTGGAGCAGCGATGGATGGCTCGGTTATCCAATTATGAGTTTACCATCAAGTACCGGGCAGGGCACAAGAATGCCAATGCTGATGCGCTATCCAGGATGCCTAATCTGCCAGATGCAGGAGAAGACCCTGAGGCTCTCGAAGAGGTAGAATTGCCTCCCTTCCACCGGCCACTGGCAGCCCAACGTGCTCAAGGAGTGAGAAACAGGCGGCCTGGCTTGAAGGAAGTCACTCTGAATCCGTTGCCCCATCATGATTGGGCAGAAGCGCAAGATAATGACCCTGCAGTCTGCCTGGTGAAAGAGCTGCTGACACAAGGTGACTCACGCCCAGAGTTGAATGCTCCTGAAGAAACTCATCAGTTGTGGAAGGAAAGAGGTCAGCTGTTCATTTATGAAGGGAAGCTGTGTCGGAGGAGTATCAATGCCCGCACACATGAGCTGGTCTGGCAGGTGGTGGTCCCAAAGAGAGATGCATCAATGGTCCTAGGAGCATACCACAATGGAGCTGGACACTTTGGATGGAAGAAGTTGGAAACATTGCTCCGATAGAGGTTCTACTGGACTGGCATGTGGAAGGCCATTGAGAGGTGGTGCTGGGAGTGTGGACAGTGTAACCTGCGCAGAAAGGATCGAGACAGCCAGAGAGCTCCCTTACAGCCAATCCTCACCAAACAGCCACTGGAGTTGGTAGCCCTGGACCAAGTGAAGCTGGTTCCAAGCCGGTCAGGCTACCTCTATGCCCTTACCATTGTGGACCACTATTCAAGATTCCTGGTGGTTGTGCCCGTCAAAGATCTAACGGCCAGGACAGCGGCCAGAGCATTCCAACAGCACGTCTGTAGACCACATTGTTATCCTGAGAGGGTGCAGACAGACCAAGGTCCAGCTTTCGAGACAGAAGTGTTCCATGAATTTTGCAACTTATATGGGTGTAAGAAGATCCGGACAACACCTTATCACCCACAGACCAACGGCATGTGCGAGAAGATGAACCAGGTAGTGATTGATTTACTGAAGACATTGCCCTTGGAGGAGAGAAATCTGTGGCCAGAAAAGTTGCCCGATCTGGTGGACCTCTACAACTATATCCCAGTGAACTCTACCAACTGTACTCCAGCGTACCTGATGAGAGCAAGGCCTGGTAAGCTGCCTATTGACTTGGACATGGGAGTCCTGACGCCTGAAGTAACGTCATCAGATTCTGACTGGGACAAGGAGAGGCAGCAGCAGTACAGAAGGGTACAGGAGTGTGTGGAGAAGAGTCTGGCTCAGGCAAGGCAGAAGCAGGAGAGACTTTATAACCAAAATGCACCTGTTGTTCCTTTTTCGCTGGGAGAACAAGTTCTCAAGAGAAAAAGAAGACTGCATAAGCTGGATGATCAATGGGAAGAGGAACCTTACACCATTCTGCCCTCGAATTTTGATAATGCCAAAGTATGCCTTGTTAGCAAAGATGGAGGAGAGACCTCAGCAGCGGTATCCAGGGATCACTTGAAGTTATGCCCTGACCAGTTGAAAGAAAAAGCGGGAGGATCAGATAACGTCCCACCTACAGAGGAAGAAAAGACAGTCAGTACCGTGCTGGGAGAGTTCCCTGCGAATTGGACTAGAGTTAATGATGCAATCGTGGTGCCAGTGTTCTTATTCCCCCAAGTGGTAGCACCGGAAGACGGGACTCAAGAAAATCCTGAGAATTAGGAAAATCAGGCAGCAGTTGCCACACCAGCAGTGAGCCAGAGAACCCTCGCCCTGCCAGTGGTGAACCTGTTATGCTCCTGGTGAATCTAAGCGTCGGTAGGAGAATGCTACCTAGTTTGCCTACACTAGGGTTACGCAGATCCACTCGCACCACACAAGGCATACTACCAGTTAGATATCGCATATAGCAAAATAAATGTGGAAATTATTGAAATTTTGTAAATATGTAACTGTTTTTCAAGTTTTGTGCCTACAAGTAACCTGTAAGAGTTCCCTTTGAGTTACCAGTTAGTTGAATGGACACTGAGCCACAGGACTTGTGTGTGGTCAAAAACTTTTACCATTTGCCCACGAATGGACCATGGACATTGATGCTGGACTTATCATCATAGGACCATTTTTGAGCTCTTGGTTTTTGTACATTTTTCTCTTTTTCAAATCTTGTACAATTATTGTTGTTTAAATGTTTATATGTTGTTTTTCATGTTTTTGTTCAGTCCAGGAGTGCTGGCTTGCACTAGGGGGGAATGTGGCGCCCCCAGGGGTATGGTCGCCACACTGGCATTGCCTTCCTCCAGGGGAGGGTAATGCCAGGCTTGAAAGCAGTGATGGGTCTCTCCATCAGTTAACCTAATGCATGCAACACAGTCCCACTCCGGGCCAGCAGGGGGAACTCTGAACCAGGATTCTGGAAAGGAGTGTCCTCTGAGGGCCAGGAGGAAGAAGGGTCAGATAGTCTGCGGAGGGTGAAGTGTGCAGACGGGAGGTGCGAAGCTGAGAGGTTGAGCTGCAGAAGGCGAGCTCCCTCAGCTTGAGAGCGCACAGAACTGGAGCCTGGTCTCCACAGTGGTACGGATACTAATGGTCCTATCACAGATACCAAAGGAGTAGGAGGCTGTAAATGCCCTGCTCTCACCAAAGACTTGGGGCACAACAGCAATTGAATAGAGAGCCAGGACTCAGGAGAGGAGTCCCCGAGAGAGGCTACAGCTGTCTGTCATACAAGTAAAGTTCTAGGAACATCTGAAGAGAGGCATTTCAGAGTAACTAAGTACTGGAGTGCTTCACACTACAAAGCGCTAGGAAGGAGACTGCACAGCCCTTCTACTGAGAGAGAATCCTGATCTGCTTCCAGGCTAACCTGCTCCAATACCATCTGTAATCAGGACTCTGGACTGCATATACTCAGTAAAGGTACAGAAACTACAACCGCTGTGTCTTGCCTGTTCCCTACAGTTTCGGCACTGCTACATCCTGTGCCAGCTACATCTACACTTCCCTGGGACTACAGCTCCACCTGTGGGGAGCTTTACCATCTAAGCTGCACATACCATCAGTCCCAGCGGATCTGTATGCAGCGTTGGCCTAACACCATATTTGCCAAACACCACGGGTGGCGTCACGAACTATTATACCATTAACTACATCTCCCCATTGCTTGGGCGCCCAGGGCCACGGACCGGGTCACCGCTGCTGTGACACATCCCCCTGACACCGGCCCGGTACCGAGTACCCCACAGCCCTGGGAGGGCGACCCATTAATGTGGTTGAATCCCTGGCTAATATGCAGCTACAACTCTGTCCCTCTTTCACCAGCACCTCTTCCTTCTCTGCCTGTTTCCTGGGTACAGTGTGACAAGCATAGCATCACTGGTCTAATATATACCTGATAACACTATGCGGCCAACCAATCACAGTAATGCCACAACCAAGATGGCTACAGCATTATGGTGACTGGCAGGTAATCCCCACATGTTCAGTGGCTGTCTAAAAAGTGCCAAACATGTGGGGCAGGGACTCAAGCTCCTGCTCGAACATTAAAAATAATACTCGTCGAGTAACGAGCATCCCATGGACACTGTTGCTGAGCAGTGATGAGTGAGTGTATTCGTCACTACTCGATACTCACTCGGGCATCAGTTTCTGGAAAACACCCATGGAGTGAAAACAGTCACTACACCTGTAGATAAATAGCAAATGGGTAAAATTTCCAAAATAGGTTCACTTGAGGGGGGATTCTGCTCTTCTATCACTTAGGGCTCTATATATGGAGTCCGCAAACTATTCTAGGAAAATCTGCGCTCGAGGAGGCAAATAGCACTCTGGCCCCCACGGAGGTACTGAGCACTATTTCACTGCCCATTGGCATAAAATTCTGTGACACACCTGTGGTGTCAATATGATCACTGCACGCCTAGATGAATTTATTGAGAGGTTTAATGTGCAAACTGGGGCCACTTTTGGACGAGTTCTGCTTTTTTGGCACCTCAGGGACTCTACTAATGTGACCAGGCACCCTGAAACAATTCCAGCAAAATCTGAACTCCAATACGACTCTTCTCTTCTGAGCTTTGGCCTGTGCCTCAAAAGTAGTTTTCGATTACATATCTGTGTACTCAGGAGAAAACAAACAAATTTTGTGATCCATTTAATTCCCCTAGCCTTGTGAAAATGAAAAATTGGGGCTAAAACATTGTTGTAGTAAAAATATATTTTTTTCATTTTCATAAATCAACATTTTACAATCCTGTTTAGGACCTTGTGGTTCAAGGTGCTCAACATACATCTAGCTAAATTCCTTGAAGAGTCTAGTTTAAAAAATGGGGTCACTTGTGGGGGCTTTCCACTTTTTAGGCACATCGGGGGGCTCACCAAACGTGACATGACACCCACGGAATCTGCGCTCTTTTCTGAGCCCTGCCATTTCCCTAAACAGTAGTACACATATTGGGTACAAACGTGCTCAGAATATATTCCACAACAAATTGTGAGGTCCATTTTTCCTTTTACCCTTTTTAAAAAAAAAGGTTTAAATTAGAATTTTTGTAAAATGTTAATTCTTTTCCTTCCACATTGCTTCAGCTCCAATGAAGCACCTAAAGGTATAATAAACTTCTTGAATGTGGTTTTGATCGGCTTGAGGGGTGCAGTTTTTAGAATGGTGTCACTTTTGTTCTTTTTTCTGTCATATAGAACCCTCAAATGTGACGTGGTTTGTGAATGGTTTTGTGAATTTTGATGAAAAAGGAGAAATCGCTGGTCAAATTTTAACCCTTCTAACTTCCTACCAAAAAAAATTAAGTTCCAAAAATTGTGCTGATGTAAAGTAGACATGTGGGAAATGTTATTTATTAACAATTTTGTGTGACATAACTGATTTAAAGGGATAAAAATTAAGTTGGAAAATTGCAACATTTTCGTCAAGATTAATTTTTCTTTTCACAAATAAAACACAAATTATATCAAAGAAATGCTACCACTTTTACAGTATGTCAGGAAAAAAAAAATATCAGAATCACTGGGATCTGTTGAAGCGTTCCAGAGTTATTACCTCATAATGTGACAATGGTCAGAATAGTAAAATTTGGTCTGGTCATGAAGGTGAAAAATGGCTTGGGGTGAAGGGGTTAAATAATGTTCAGGTGTACAGGGTGGGCCATTTATATGGATACACCTAAATAAAATGGGAATTGTTATTGTCCCAGATTGGCATGCTGAATTTGCATAATGGGCAAAACAAAAATTGGAACAGGACCCTCAGTTTACACAGAACATTATGTTCAGTGATGAGGCAAATTTTTTGGGTGGGCCATTTATATGGATACACCTAAATAAAATGGGAATGGTGACAGTTTTCTTGCGTAGGGTGTCTTACATTGAAATCTGCTGCAATGACCCGGTTACTGCGTTCACCAGACATCATCACAATTTCTATCCGCTCCTCACATGTTAACCTCTGTGACATGTCAATGGCTGCAAACAAGGAGAAACTTGTAAATAACTCATGAAAGAAAAAAGATATGTTAAAACTAAGGACACCATTGTTTTTCTTGTGAAATTCTCAATAAGTTTGATGTGTCACATGACCCTCTTCTCATTGAAAAAAATAAAGTTGGATCCAAAATGGCCGATTTCAAAAGGGCCACCATGGTCAACACCCATCTTGAAAAGTTTCCCCCCTCCCATATACTAATGTGCCACAAACAGGAAGTTGATATCACCAACCATTCCCATTTTATTTAGGTGTATCCATATAAATGGCCCACCTTGTAGCTTGCAGGCAGCTATGAATGGAGAATATGACCCCACCCTGTCTCTGGCAGACAACCCACTCTGTACTGATGCACTGCTGAGCTGGCTGTCAGTGCAGTGTGTGGTTACATTATTAATATTCCCCATTGTGGCTCATACATTATTAATTTATGGAGCCACAAATGGGACGCTTAATTGTATCTACATAGAAAAGGTGGTCATGGTGTCGCTGTATTTTTCTACGAATTGTTATTTAGTATTTATATATTAATTGTGGTATAATTTACTTTTTCGGTAACAATATGGTGATATAGCTGCATGACTACTATTTAGAAGTATCTAGAAAATTATCTTACTGCCATGATTTCTAGGAGTTTCATATATTTTATCTGTAGGCTTTTTTTTAAATGGGACAGAAAACTAGTATGTTTTTAGAGGATCTACAGGAGCCTGTGCATCTGACCAACATGCTTGTGGAAGCCCAGGTTCAAGTTTTGAAACTGGGTCCATCAAACTGTAGTTATTGTGGACCACAATCCATATATGGAAGGGGTCCTGGACTGGGGATAGGTTGGCCCTCTCCCTGCCTGGGATTTTCCCTCCTTCCCCCTTGTTCATCTCTAGGTCCCCAGTGTGTGTTACTGTGTTTGGCATGTGCAGGGTTAATCCAGCTTGTATCTTCAGGGTGTTTGGTAGGAGTGTTTGTTATTTGCAGAGGCTGCTTCAGGGCTCCTGCATTTACTCCTACTTCTCCTACCTCTCTTCTCTTTTTGTATGGTAATTCGGCCCAGCAGCAATAAAAACCCCACTCCATGCTTTTCTTCTTCGGTACCCGCTGTATAGGAGCTTGTATAGCATCACACCAGCGGTAAAAAATGGCCGACCCAAATATTCCGAGAACAATAAGAGAGGGCATGCAGTCTAAAGGGGACAGCTTTCTTACCCTGCTGTTGTCGGGTCTTGCCTCTCCGTTGGTGCTGCCTGCTCCTTCCCTTAAAGAGGCACAGGATTGTTCGAGTAGCCGGCGGTCGGCGCAGTGCTTTCACCCACTGAGGAAGCCGCCCCAGTCCCCCTGAGCAAGATAGACAGAGTGCCTGCCATTTGGCAATGCCTAAGCCAAGTAAGGCCCCCAACCTTATATCCCCCGTGCTCGGCAGTGCACGCGTTTTAGCCCCACCCACTTTTTCCTCTGCGCCATTTTCAAATCTTGCAGCCTTGGGAAGCAGCAGCAGCATTAGTGACACCAAACAGCTGCTATGGAAAACAAAAATAGCTCCTCCTCAGCTGGGGAACCATTAACCCCTCCAGCTACGCAGGAGGGTTTGATTGTCCCTGTTCAGCCCTCGACTAATATAAACAGCTTATCTTTCTTTGATGCTAGAGCATCCCACTCACCCTCCTAATACCAAGTTACCTCAAACAATCACAACCAATCTCTTGCCACTTAGCAGTCAAAGGGACAATGCCAGATCCCTGTCCCGGTCTCATTCCCAGGGCTCTGCTGTGCGTGAGGGAATCAGAGCCTCTAGTTGCAAATGGCATAGTTCCAGGCATTCTAGAGCTTTAAGTTTCAGTAGGATGTCTCGCCGCTCCAGATCCTCGTGGTGGCATGCTCCCTTGGTGAGCACCGGTAGTTCATCAGGTTCAAGCTTGTCAGATCACAGTTATAAGAGATGGGAGCCTTCAATATCGTCCAGTCAGCAGTGCCTTGGGGAAGACCAGTCCTGCGTGGTCCAAGAAACATTATCAGGTTCCACACCTTTTCCATCTGCAAACAGTGAGTTCAACTTTGCATGGGCTTGGGGAACAAGCTATCAGGTACTGATTTGTTAGGGGCCATAAATAGATTTGTAAATCAATTACAGCAAAAGATCCCCATCCCAGGTCAGGAAAAATAGTCAACCTGAGAAGCCTGGTGCTGGCTTTCATAAACAAGCTAATTTTAGTGGCATCAGCCCTTTAGGGACTCACCTTGAAGAGGACACCAAGAAGAAAATCTGGGATAACCATTACATGGATATCTGGTCCCTAATCTCTGAAGATCAGCACACGGTTGATAAAGAGCGCAAGTTTTCTGCAGAAGCATCTTTTGACAGGCCTTCCAAGGTGTCAAAAACTATGAGCAATTGGCTCCAAGCCTTCACAGTGCTCAGATGCGTTATGGGCCAACAGAACCCTGAACGCTGGTCAGAATTATTTATATATACAGTATATGTACTATTTGCAATGCTTTTAAATCTCATGGCAGCAGTGCCTGTTTCAGATACGATGAAGAACTTAGGAGGCACCTGTCATTACAACTTGATGTCAGGTCTGAGGCCTAGGCCACAGATATTTGGCTTAGATTGATGATGTCACAAATGAACCCCCCCTTTCAAATCACCAGCCACTGCCTCCTCTTCCATCTCTCAGGGGGCGATGGCCATACACCGTCCAATAGCATGCTTTTAATGAAGGCCACTTAAACTTCTACAGCCTCTGAAAATATAGACACAAATGTTCAGTTTGCGAAGCCAGAACCTGGCAGTTCTTTGCTCCAAAGCAGGTAAGCCACTCAAGAAGCCAACAAGTTCAAACGAAGGTAAGGACACCGGTGAGCGTGGTCGTGAAATTGCTGTGGCAAGACCAGTACCGTATTAGAGACGTTTTTTTCATACCCTTTTTCTTTACCTGTGAGCAGTATCTAGTGAAACATCTGAAATCTGTTAGGGAAAATCTGGAGGTTGCTAGAGAATAAAATTTTGAAAGAAGTCGAATTGGGTAGAATTATTCAGCTTTCCCCTTCTTCAAATTTGAGAGTATCTCCCCTATGGATTATTCCGAAAACGGAATCGAATAAATATTGTTTATTTCATCACCTTTACTATCCTAAGGGTACATCAGTGATTAATGGCATTTCTAAGGATGATGCATCTGTATCCTATGTATCTTTTGATAGCTCTGTGGACTTGATCAGGAAAGCAGACCAAGGAGCCCTTATGGCAAAATCAGACAGAGTCGGTCGGCATTTCGCCTGCTTCCTGTGAACCCTAATTGTAATCACCTGTTAGGCTGTTTAGATGGACTTTTCTATTATGACACATGTCTGCCTGTGATCAGTTTGTGGGATGCAGTAACGGACAGTAGGCAGAGCAAGGGTTAATGTTACTTTTACTTGAACAGGGGAATACTCCACACAGGGAGAAGTTAGAGATAGGGATATGGCAGATGATATAAACACAATAGGCTTGCAGGGTGAGGTAACAATTTGTAATAAGTATAGCAACTGTTCATGAAGGGTTAATTTATCAGTCCGACGGCTTCCTGACTGCCGAGTCCTAGATTCAAACTGTGGCGCCAACGCAGTTAGCGGGTGATGAGTCCCTTGTCATCCTGAAGGTGTTGATGATCCGGTTCCCGGCGGTGACGGTGAGTCCTAGAAGTCTTTTTTGGGGTCCTTGGACCAGGATTTGTTGTGAGAAGTGCAGTGCAGTCTCTAATACTGCCAGAGCTTAACGTAGCTCGACAGAGCCAACGGACACATGTCAGGTCTCTGGTCACAGTCTCTATACCTGGCCGTGTATGGGAGGGCCAGGACCATAGTCGTGACCTGTATTCTGGTGGCAGCTGCGCCCAACCCTTCCCCTATGTCACGCGGCGGCTGCCGCGCGCTCCTCTCTCTGCCTCCTCCCGGCCGCAGCTTACCCTTCCTCCGGCATCCTGCTTCCCTCTGCGCCGGCGTCCGCGGTCTTCTCCACGGTCCTCCCCGGCTCCTCTTCTCCGTCCGGCGGTCCCCTTCGTCCGGTCTTCCGGACCGCGCCGGGTGCACGCCCCTGCCCCTCCTGCTCGGCGGGCGCGCGCACATACTGTGCCTGGGCACGTGCGCGCCTCCCCCTCCTCCTCCTACTGAGGACGCGCGCCTGCTCTCCCTCCTTTAGGTCACGACCCGGAAGTCCTCCTACCAGTCCCTATATCTGGCCGCCTCTTCCTGCCAGCGGTGCCTGAGTATCACTGTTCTTTCCTAGTGATTCTGGCCGTCCTCTTTGCACGCCTTCTCGCCCTGTCCCCTGTCCATCCGTTGCTCGTTCACCTCTCCATTTTCCTCTCTCCTAGGTCCTGTGTCTCCCAGCCGTGCCCGCCTATCCTGTGTCTCCCAGCCGTGCCCGCCTATCCTGTGTCTTCCAGCCGTGCCCGCCTATCCTGTGTCTCCCAGCCGTGCCCGCCTATCCTGTGTCTCCCAGCCGTGCCCGCCTATCCTGTGTCTCCTAGCCGTGCCGCCAGTTCTGTGTCTCCCAGGCCGTATCCACCTGTCTCGTGTCTCTAAGCCGTGGCTGTCTGTCCTGTGGTTCCCAGCCGGTACCGTCAGTCCTGTATCCCCAACGCGGCTCTAGCAGTCTGTCTGTCGTTACCTCCCAGGGTACCAGCTGCCGTGGTAATAGTTACCCGCGGGCTTGCCCCAAACGCTCCCTGTATAGGGGGTGGTCCACCTGGTCAGCTCGCCCCCGGGAGGTTCGTTGCCACGGTCTAGCGGGTCCACCCCAGGTGTACCTTACACCCTACATGAAACAATACTATGCTCCTTGGCATACCTGCATCTTTAAATACATCTTCACCTGGGCACTTCCCAGGCCATAACGGTCCCTTTTCTAGGTGACTCACATCAAGGGAGACACAGTCCGAGACAACTTTAACACTTTCTTTACTTAAGATTTCGCACGTTACATCCACAGTTGGTACATCATCACATTTACTTGTTTCCTGATCTTTCCCTTGCTTACCGTCACTTCTGTGCAGTACATGCCCGGACAGGACCATACTAGACTGTTTCCCAGTTCCTTCCAAGTCTGACCTCACTACAATGACATTTCCTTCAGCCTGTTTCACTCCAGACATGAATTCATCAATCATCTACGGTTAAGCATCCGGCCCATCTGTACCGATCTCGTCACAGTGCAAATTCCCTTCATCTCCTTAGTCCAGCCAACTTCTGCCTTAAAAGCATTGGCCCAGGCGGTAAGACACCACATCTTCCTTTTCCTGTTCTGACCCACTGCTAAGACCTGCAGTGGCTGTGGGTAACGTGGGCAATAAGACTTAACGTTACGTGACTGCCAAGCTGTCCGGGCCTATAGCCCATGTGCACTCTTGGGCACCCTGGCCCCGTCTGACTAAACCGTTCTTCAGCACTAACCTTAACTCTGAGCAGCCCCTCCTACAATTAACCCTCTTTGAACCTCCCATCAGTTCCCACTAGTATGCCCCCCACCTAGTGGCCCACAATATAATTACAACTACCCAACCTATGGGCAACTATATACTAAAAGTGCCCTCCTCTAATGTCCCTAGAAAGGTGCACTAACTTTCCCTGACTATACATATGCAAAAGACACATAATATACATGCAATATTATCATACAGGAACATGAGGCAATATATACAGTTCTCAATATAATGGCAACACATTTAAGTGGCAATACCATGAGTAATGAGCAGTAATACATAATTATCAGTTTAGCAGTACTGCAGGCAATAATCAAAAAAACACATCTGTAAACATTAAGAACTGACATAGGGAAGGGAGGCATGAGGGGCATAATACCTTACCATCCTACAGCTGCAGGGACTCTAAGCTTTCCCCCGGACAACAAAGGTGACAGCCCTGACAGTTCCAAAGCAGATGGAAGAGAGGTACCCCCAGTCCGGTCCTTCTTCTCACATGCCCATGGGGTACTCCATTTCCTGTCACTATTTTGAGGTGTTTAGCAGCTCTATAGAATGGGTGGTTTGTAAGGGGACGAGCTCTATGGACATCATCCATTACTTAGACTATTTTTATTTGTTACCTCGAATGTGGAGAACTGTTGCAGTTTTCCCCTCAACTCCTTACATTTTAGTATGCAATCCTTTGGGGTCCCCCTTCACTCTGAAAAAGCCGTGTGTCCCACCACCGAATTGTCCTTCTTAGTTATCGTATTAGACTGACGAGATGGTTTTCAGATTACCGAAAGAAAAGCTAGATAAGCTGTTGCATATGATTTTAGGTTTTTGAGCCGTCAAGGATGTGACGCTTAAACAAATTAAATCTCTGCTCGGGCTTTTAGTTTTTGCCTGTCAGGTCATGCCCATGGGCAGAGTTTTTGCCCAGTGATTGTCTTTGGCGACCGGGGCATTTCTAAGCCTGAGCATTGTTTTGGGCAGAGAAAATTCATTCAGGAGGATTTGAATGTTTGGAAAATTGTTTCTTCTTAGCTACAATGGTCATACTGTTGTCAAGCTAACGAAGAGTCTAATGTCGAACTGGAGTTATTTAATTGACTGCGCTGTCTCGCTAATTTTGGAGGATTTTTTTGATCGAGTGGTGTGCAGATTCTTGGCCGGAGCCTTAATAATAATAATAATAATAATAATAATAACAATTTTTATATAGCACTAACATATTCCACAGCGCTTTACAGTTTGCACACATTATCATCACTGTCCCCGATGGGGCTCACAATCTAAATTCTCTATCAGTATGTCTTTGGAATGTGAGAGGAAACCGGAGTACCCTGAGGAAACCCACGCAAACACGGGGAGAACATTCAAACTCCTTGCAGATGTTGTCCTTGGTGGGATTCGAACCCAGGACTCCAGCGCTGCAATGCTATCCACTGAGCCAACGTGCTGCCCATTAGCTCCGGTTTGTACAGCAACATCTCCCTCCTTGAACTATTTCCCATTGTGGTGGCTGTAGAGCTCTGGGGCCCCAGGCTCGCAAACCTGAAGGTGTGTTTCTACACAGACAATTATGGTGTAGTAAGCTGTAGAAACAATCTCACATCATGCCAATTTTATCACTGCTCAGGTATTTGGTTCTTTGTTGCCTTCAATTTAACATTTGGTTTAGATCACGACATGTTCCAGGAGTTAAGAATGTCTGTGCTGATGCTGTGTCACATTTTCGTTGGACGGATTTCTGGGAGCTCATGCTGTAAGTAGTCAGGGAAGGCATCCTGTGCCCCCCTGGGGCTGTGGGAGGTATAGACGAGCAGATGATGTCCTTGATTAGGTCCTCTTTGGCCCCTGCAACATAGAACAACTATGGTAAGGCATGGGATGAATTGTGCCTTTTCATTGGTGACAATTTGTGAAAGAGTTTTCTTCCCTTCTAGGCAAGATGGTTCAATATTTTTAACACTTTAGGGACAAAGGTGTTTCTGCTACGGTAGTGCAGAAAAAATTAGTGAGTTTAAGTTTTCATTTTCATCTGTGGGGCATTGTAGACCTCACTAAGACTTTCCTCATTCACCAAGAGCTGAAAGGATGGAAAAAGGAGTTAGTCAGAAGGGAATATCGGCGTCTCATTATTCATTCATTGTTGGGCCACTTTATCTCTGCGACCCATATTGTATGCAAGGACAAAATACAAGGCAGCTTTATACGACGCAGACTTTTCATTTCGCTTGTTGCGCTCGCAAAAGAAAAGTTGGGGGTGAGATGACGTTATCAGTAATGAGTCCAACAGGTTACGATCTCATCATTCTAAAAAGTCGTTGGTTTTTTGATCCGATTAAAACAGGTTGAAGGGTTTGTATGCCCCATCCGTATGGTTCTTTATTATTTGTTCTTCTGTCCGGTGCATAAGAATTTTTTTAAATCATTCCAACAGCAGTCCCCTGACCCATTTTCATTTTAGTCCACTCTTAAGTGCTGCCTAGCTTCGATGGGTGTTTCCCCAATGAGTTTGGCACTCATTCATTTAGAATTGGCGCGGCTACAGAAGCGTCTAGGGCAGGCCTATAAAATGAGAATATTCACAGGATCGGACGTTGGAAATCTGACTGTTTTGCAAGTTATATTCACCCTGAACTAACATTTATCTTTTAGGTTCTCAGAGGCCACCGGTTTGTTTTTGGGGCCATTCCTATGTCTTTTGGGCAGCACAGAGGGCCAAATGTAGACCCAGTGAAAAAAATCTAGGATTCCGGAATATCAAAGTAATGTGAAGAGGAATACGTGGCTTGACATGGTTCCAGGTTTTACCTGAGGCTCTGGAGCTCAGTAAGATATCTGGTTCTCCAGTAGTATTGATTATACATGCCAGGGGCAACGACTTCTGTTTTCTAAAAATGGCTGAACTCATGAGATTGATGTTGCCAGATCTGGATCATATAGCTGGTTTCTGCCCTGAAAATTTTAGGCTGTTCTAAAATCATTCCACGGATCACTTGACAAGGAGCCAGGTATGCTCTAACAGTAGAGAGGGCATGCAGAACAGTCAATTGATGTGTTTCAGGCTTTGTTAGGTCTAGGGTGGGTGTTGTCATTCGGCACAAACAGCTGGAAGGGTACAATCGGTGCCTGATGAAGTTCACCTAAATGACATAGGCCTGGATATATTTCTTTCCAGCCTTCAGGACAGAGTCGAGCAAGTTCTATTTTTTGTTAAGTGCGAGTCAAGGATCAGTGTAGGTTTAATCAAGCCCCTGCATGACTGTAAAATTACATGGTTTTGAGCTTTATATGAACTGAAGACGGAATTGCCCACCAGGAGCTCACTGGTGTATACCATTTCAGCTCGATGATGGTTTAAGAAAATAAACATGGTTTCGTTAATATCATCTTAAACCTGTGGCCGACTCCGTCCATCAAAAATTATTTCATTGCCAGTGTATTTTTCTATAGGGGGGAGTGTATGTTTATGGGGTTTATGTTTCTATATCAACAGTCCGGCACTGCTGGAGATAATGCTACATGATCTCTGCTGAAGGAGGTCCACAGTGGAGATGCTATGTTGGAATGTAGTCTAAGGGTCCCGTTACATTTAGCGATGCACCAGCGATCCTGACAACGATACGACCCGGTCGGCGGTCGCGACTTACCTGTCAGACGCGGCGATGAAGACGTCCTCCCGCCCGCGTCCACGCGTCACTCGTCAGCGCTAGCAGGAAGCCCAGCAGGAAGCGGCCGACGAGAAACGGCCCAGGACGTTCTCGCACGATCAACGATAGCCAGCGGGGGAGCCAGTCGGAGGTAAGTGTCACATATAGCGATATCGCTAGCAATATCGCTGCTGCGTCATAAAATCGGTGACGCTTTAGCAATATTGCTAGTGATATCGCTATGTGTGAAGCCCCCTTAAGAGTAGAAATGTTAGAAACTTTTAGCGAACTCATTTTTTCTCACAAGAACACTAAAATGTGTATTTTTTCATGGATTTTATCACTAAAATATTCTCTAGTTTCCTATATATTCACTGCTCATTTAATTTGAAGTGTTTTTACTCTTTACATGTTTATTACATCCTTTACTTGTTTTGATTGTTGTTACTATGAAGAATTGTGAAGCATATTGGCTATAATATATATATTTATATATATGTATATACAGTATATATGTATACATGTATACACATATATATATACATACATGCATACACAGTGGGTATGGAAAGTATTCAGACCCATTTAAATTTTAAATTCAAAAGGGTGCTTCTACTCAATACTGAGCAAAGGGTCTGAATACTTATGACCATGTGATATTTCAGTTTTTCTTTTTAATAAATTTGCAAAAATTTCTACATTTTAGCTTTTTTTCAGTAAAGATAGGGTGCAGAGTGTACATTAATTAGAAAAAAATGAACTTTTTTCAACTTACAAAATGGCTACAATGAAGCAAAGAGTGAAAAATTTTAAGGGGTCTGAAAACTTTCCGTACCCACTGTGTATATATATATATATATATATATATATATATACAGTGGGGCAAAAAAGTATTTAGTCAGTCAGCAATAGTGCAAGTTCCACCACTTAAAAAGATGAGAGGCGTCTGTAATTTACATCATAGGTAGACCTCAACTATGGGAGACAAACTGAGAAAAAAAAATCCAGAAAATCACATTGTCTGTTTTTTTTTCATTTTATTTGCATATTATGGTGGAAAATAAGTATTTGGTCAGAAACAAAATTTCATCTCAATACTTTGTGATATATCCTTTGTTGGCAATGACAGAGGTCAAACGTTTTCTGTAAGTCTTCACAAGGTTGCCACACACTGTTGTTGGTATGTTGGCCCATTCCTCCATGCAGATCTCCTCTAGAGCAGTGTTGTTTTTGGCTTTTCGCTTGGCAACACGGACTTTCAACTCCCTCCAAAGGTTTTCTATAGGGTTGAGATCTGGAGACTGGCTAGGCCACTCCAGGACCTTGAAATGCTTCTTACGAAGCCACTCCTTCGTTGCCCTGGCAGTGTGCTTTGGATCATTGTCATGTTGAAAGACCCAGCCACGTTTCATCTTCAATGCCCTTGCTGATGGAAGGAGGTTTGCACTCAAAATCTCACGATACATGGCCCCATTCATTCTTTCATGTACCCGGATCAGTCGTCCTGGCCCCTTTGCAGAGAAACAGCCCCAAAGCATGATGTTTCCACCACCATGCTTTACAGTAGGTATGGTGTTTGATGGATGCAACTCAGTATTCTTTTTCCTCCAAACACGACAAGTTGTGTTTCTACCAAACAGTTCCAGTTTGGTTTCATCAGACCATAGGACATTCTCCCAAAACTCCTCTGGATCATCCAAATGCTCTCTAGCAAACTTCAGACGGGCCCGGACATGTACAGGCGTAAGCAGTGGGACACGTCTGGCACTGCAGGATCTGAGTCCATGGTGGCGTAGTGTGTTACTTATGGTAGGCCTTGTTACATTGGTCCCAGCTCTCTGCAGTTCATTCACTAGGTCCCCCCGCGTGGTTCTGGGATTTTTGCTCACCGTTCTTGTGATCATTCTGACCCCACGGGGTGGGATTTTGCGTGGAGCACCAGATCGAGGGAGATTATCAGTGGTCTTATATGTCTTCCATTTTCTAATTATTGCTCCCACAGTTGATTTCTTCACTCCAAGCTGGTTGGCTATTGCAGATTCAGTCTTCCCAGCCTGGTGCAGGGCTACAATTTTGTTTCTGGTGTCCTTTGACAGCTCTTTGGTCTTCACCATAGTGGAGTTTGGAGTCAGACTGTTTGAGGGTGTGCACAGGTGTCTTTTTATACTGATAACAAGTTTAAACAGGTGCCATTACTACAGGTAATGCGTGGAGGAAAGAGGAGACTCTTAAAGAAGAAGTTACAGGTCTGTGAGAGCCAGAAATCTTGATTGCTTGTTTCTGACCAAATACTTATTTTCCACCATAATATGCAAATAAAATGAAAAAAAAACAGACAATGTGATTTTCTGGATTTTTTTTTCTCAGTTTGTCTCCCATAGTTGAGGTCTACCTATGATGTAAATTACAGACGCCTCTCATCTTTTTAAGTGGTGGAACTTGCACTATTGCTGACTGACTAAATACTTTTTTGCCCCACTGTATATATATATATATATAGTGCCTTGCGAAAGTATTCGGCCCCCTGGAACTTTTCAGCCTTTTCCTACAAATCATGCTTCAAACATAAAGATACCAAATGTACATTTTTGGTGAAGAATCAACAACAAGTGGAACACAATTGTGAAGTTGAACCAAATTTATTGGTTATTTTACATTTTTGTGGAAAGTCAAAAACTGAAAAGTGGGGCGTACAATATTATTCAGCCCCTTTACTTTCAGTACAGCAAACTCACTCCAGAAGTTCATTGTGGATCTCTGAATGATCCAATGTTGTCCTAAATGACTAATGATGATAAATATAATCCACCTGTGTGTAATCAAGTCTCCGTATAAATGCACCTGCTCTGTGATAGTCTCAGGGTTCTGTTTGATGCACAGAGAGCATCATGAAGACCAAGGAACACAACAGGCAGGTCCGTGATACTGTTGTGGAGAAATTTAAAGCTGGATTTGGATACAAAATGATTTCCAAAACTTTAAACATCCCAAGGAGCACTGTGCAAGTGATCATATTGAAATGGAAGGAGTGTCGTACCACTGCAAATCTACCAAGACCCGACCATCCCTCTAAACATTCATCTCAAACAAGGAAAAGACTGATCAGAGATGCAGCCAAGAGGCCCATGATTACTCTGGATGAACTGCAGAGATCTACAGCTGAGGTGGGACAGTCTGTCCACAGGACAATAATCAGTCGTACACTGCACAAATCTAGCCTTTATGGAAGAGTGGCAAGAAGAAAGCCATTTCTCAAAGATATCCATAAAAAGTGTTGTTTAAAGTTTGCAAAAAGCCACCTGAGAGACACACCAAAACATGTGGAAGAAGGTGCTCTAGTCAGGTGAAACCAAAATCTAACTTTTATGTCAACAATGCCAAATGATATGCTTGGCATAAAGGCAACACAGCTCATCACCGTGAACACACCATCCCCACTGTCAAACATGGTGGTGGCAGCATCATGGATTGGGCCTGCTTTTCTTCCGCAGGGACAGGGGAGATGGTTAAAATTGATGGGAAAATGGATGGAGCCAAATACAGGACCTGTTGGCGTCTGCAAAAGACCTGAGACTGGGATGGAGATTTGTCTTCCAAACATAAAGCAAAATCTACAATGAAATGGTTCACAAATAAACGTATCCAGGTGTTAGAATGTCCAAGTCAAAGTCCAGACCTGAATCCAATCGAGAATCTGTGGAAAGAGCTGATAACTGCTGTTCACAAACGATCTCCATCAAACCACACTGAGCTCGAGCTGTTTGCCAAGGAAGAATGGGCAAAAATTTCAGTCTCTCGATGTACAAAACTGATAGAGATACCCCAAGTGGCTTGCAGCTGTAATCACAGCAAAAAGTGGCACAACAAAGTATTAAGTTAAAGGGGCCGAATAATATTGCACGCCCCACTTTTCAGTTTTTGAATTTCCACAAAAATTTAAAATAACCAATAAATTTCTTTCAACTTCACAATTGTGTCCCACTTGTTGTTGATTCTTCCCCAAAAATTTACAGTTGGTATCTTTATGTTTGAAGAATGATATGTGGGAAAAGGTTAAAAAGTTCCAGGGTGCCGAATACTTTCGCAAGGCACTGTACATATATATATATTGTGATAAAACACTCCGGGATCGGCTTTGCTGGGGTCAAAGGTCACGTGCGTTCCGCATGAAACTCAGGCGCAGAGCTGGGATTCGGGTGTAACTGACCCTGGGTCAGGTTTATTAATAGTGAAAGCAATGCAAAAGGAAATAAAACATAAAACAAATCCTTGCCTGTCCGGCACTAACTAAACAATGGACAACCTGACTACCAACTGGCGGGCTTCTCCCGTCCAGCCAAACCATAGTTGCAGTGGGCACTGCTTTCACTCACATGTGTGTCTCTCACACAGACAAGCTCTCTGTGTTCCCAGGCTGAGACACTCACACAACCACCTTGCATCCTTTTATATCCACCTCCCATTATCCATTAGTAAGCAGGTGCGATACTGACCAGACTAGGCCACATAGGAAAGGAATCTGGGCGAGATATACCTGCCCTCATCCACTATTCCCACATGATTCTCACATATCCCCCCCCTCTGCTCAGACCACTCCGGTCGAGCAATGACACCCGCCAAACAGTGCACTCGGGACAGGGCATCTGCATTCCCCATCTGTACCCCTGGGCGGTGCTCCACCGTAAAAGTGTAGGCCTGCAGGGCAAGGAACCACCGGGTCACCCGGCTATTCCGTTCCTTGTTCAAGTGCATCCACTTGAGAGGGGCATGGTCAGTGATCAGCCTGAACTTTCGGCCCACCAGGTAATATTTGAGGGCCTCTAGAGCCCACTTAATGGCTAGGCACTCTTTTTCCACGACTGCATACCTTTGCTCGTGTTTATTCAGCTTCCTGCTGAGATAGAGGACTGGGTGTTCCACTCCGTCCCTCACTTGTGAGAG
The DNA here is from genome assembly GCF_039654945.1 of Dendrobates tinctorius. Classification (NCBI taxonomy): domain Eukaryota; kingdom Metazoa; phylum Chordata; class Amphibia; order Anura; family Dendrobatidae; genus Dendrobates; species Dendrobates tinctorius. The sequence goes on from NW_027361711.1 coordinate 30,391,551, forward strand.
TACGGCCCCGATACCGTATCAGAGGCATCCGTGTGTACCACAAACTCGCTGCGGAAGTCCGGAGTCACCAGTACGGGCTGAGAGCAAAGTGCCCGTTTTAGGCCATGGAAGGCTTCTTCAGCCGCTAAACTCCATTTAATCATGACGGAGTCTTTCCCTTTTGTAAGATCCGTCAGGGGGGTAGCGATGGCTGCAAAATTGGGTATGAACCGGCGATAATAGCCGGCGATCCCCAGGATCAACACCCTATCTCCGGGTGCAAACGTACGGATCTTGGCGCCCCTATCATAGATTCTTTTTTGGGCTCCTTGGGCCTGTATCATGTGTTCTTTTACGATAGGCATAACAGCCGCAATACGCTCCTGCATTTGTGTGACGTGATCTATCACTGTTTTAAACGGAGTGACCTGACCCTCCCAGGTTTCTTTTGCAACGTCTAATAGTCCGCGAGGACGTCGGGCGTACAATAACTCGAAAGGCGAGAATCCCGTGGAAGACTGGGGTACTTCCCTGATGGCAAAAAGCCTATACGGAAGTAAATAGTCCCAGTTCTTCCCATCCTTGTCTATCACCTTTCTCAGCATCTGCTTCAGAGTTTTATTGAACCGTTCGACCAACCCGTCTGTTTGAGGGTGATACACGGATGTGCGTAACGGTTCGATTTGTAACAACCGGCAGAGCTCCTTCATTACCCTGGACATAAAGGGGGTCCCCTGGTCAGTGAGTATCTGTTTCGGTATACCGACCCGACTAAACACATGCACCAGTTCCTTGGCAATCGTCTTGGTGGCCGTGTTACGCAAAGGGATGGCCTCTGGGTAATGAGTGGCATAATCCAAGATGACCAGGATATGTTGGTGTCCACGTGCAGACCGTGGAAGGGGCCCAACTAAATCCATCCCAATCCTCTCAAACGGGACTTCAATAATAGGTAGGGGTACCAAAGGGCTACAGAATCGGGGCTTAGGTGCAGAGGCTTGGCAGTCAGGACAAGACTCACAATATACACGAATATCGTGATGCATGCCTGGCCAAACAAAACAGTGTAATATGTAATATGTGTAATATCCTTTTGGTGGTTTTCTGGTGACCTCCCATCACATGTCCGTGGGCCAGGTCCAGCACCTGCCGCCGGTAGGGTTTTGGCACGACTAATAGTTGCACCGTATCTTCCCCCTTTTTCTCTATCTGATAGAGTAAATCATTCTCCAGAACCATGTAAGGATATGCCAGCCTAGAGCCAGGTTCTACGGGTACCCCATTTATCACTTTTACATTTGTTCTAGCCTGAGAAAGGGTAGGATCCTTTATTTGCTCGCTTTGGAAGTCATCTTTCTGAACTTCTAAATCCGGCAAACGGGGAGGTGGACGGCTGTCGGCCTCCTCCTCTTCCCCGGTCTCCTCCGTATCACCCGCCATGACTGAAAACGGGAACTGTAGGTCATTTCCAGCAGACTCTTCCCCCGAGTCTTCCGGGGAGACCTCTTCCAGGGGTTCGGGACCCACACGCGCCCTGGGAGAAGAATCATGTACACTATTACCCGAGGGCATCAACTGATTCTCCCACAATTGCCAGAAGTGGGGAAAATCCCGGCCCAGGATAACATCATGCAATAACGCCGGGACGAGTCCCACTTTATGTTGCACAGACCCATAGGAAGTAGTAATGCATATGACCGCGGTGAGGTACGAACAGGTGTCTCCATGCACACACGTTACAGAAAATTTGTCTGATGGTCCAGTCGGGGCTGACACCAGACTGGCCTTCACCAGAGTCACCACACTTCCCGAGTCTAACAATGCCACCACATTTTTGCCATCAACAGTTAAATCACACAAATGTTTTTCCACATCTTTTTGACCGGCATTCACACTCACTACCCGTGCAACCATAGACATGCGGTTTTTAGAGTCTGTGACATCGCACTGCATGGGTTCAGTAGTGAACGGACAGTTCGCAGCAATATGTCCCATCTCTTGGCAGCGGAAACACCTAACAGGCCCCTTGCTTAGACCATAGTTCGTTACTCTCGGCCTCGCAGTGCGGGCAGTCCCGTTTTCCTCCCCCACTGTCTTAGGGATTTTTCCATCTCCCCTATTCCCTGGAACAGTCTTACCGGTTCCCCATGGAGATGATGAAGAACGAGGTGGGGTAGCGTCGTCTCGGAGTCCTTCCGCCACGGAGTAACGTTCAACCAGATCCACCAGTTGATCTGCCGTCGTAGGATTTCCATGGCTTACCCACTTCCTCAGGGCTGGCGGTAGAGCTCTCAGGTACTTGTCCATGAGGACTCTCTGGATTATCTCTGGCGCTGTCAGCACCTCGGGTTGTAGCCACTTCTTCGTCACGTGGATCAGGTCGAACATCTGTGACCGCGGTGGTTTATCCGGCTGATAAGTCCATTGATGCACTCTCTGTGCACGGACAGCGGTCGTCACTACCAGCCGGGCCAAGATCTCGGATTTCAATTTGTCAAAGTCCTGCGCAGCTTCAGGTTCCAAGTCATAATACGCCTTTTGGGCCTCACCGGAAAGAAACGGGGCAATCAGGCCGGCCCATCGTGCCTTCGGCCATTCTTCTCGCACCGCCGTCCGTTCAAACGTGGTCAGGTATGCCTCGACGTCATCTTCGGTCGTCATCTTCTGCCAGTACCGACTCACATGAATCACTCTCGACTTGGCTTCCAGGTTAACCTCCTGTAGGCTTGCCAGGCGCTGCGCCACCTGCTGGAGAAGCGAACGATCGGTAGCTGTCATGTCCACCAACTCCTTCAGCTGGGCCATCATCACCCGATTTGCTTCTTGCTGGACGGCGGTGGACTGTACCAGCGCTTTCACCACGTCCTCCATGCTCATGCTTGCAACGTGATGCCCGCGTTCTCCACCACAATGTGATAAAACACTCCGGGATCGGCTTTGCTGGGGTCAAAGGTCACGTGCGTTCCGCATGAAACTCAGGCGCAGAGCTGGGATTCGGGTGTAACTGACCCTGGGTCAGGTTTATTAATAGTGAAAGCAATGCAAAAGGAAATAAAACATAAAACAAATCCTTGCCTGTCCGGCACTAACTAAACAATGGACAACCTGACTACCAACTGGCGGGCTTCTCCCGTCCAGCCAAACCACAGTTGCAGTGGGCACTGCTTTCACTCACGTGTGTGTCTCTCACACAGACAAGCTCTCTGTGTTCCCAGGCTGAGACACTCACACAACCACCTTGCATCCTTTTATATCCACCTCCCATTATCCATTAGTAAGCAGGTGCGATACTGACCAGACTAGGCCACATAGGAAAGGAATCTGGGCGAGATATACCTGCCCTCATCCACTATTCCCACATGATTCTCACTATATATATATATATATACACACTGCTCAAAAAAATTAAGGGAGCACTTGAACAACAGAATATAAATCCAAGTAAATCAGACTTCTGTGAAATCAAACTGTCCACTTAGTAAGCAACTCTGATTGGCAATCAATTTCACATGCTGTTGTGCAAGTGGAATAGACAACAGATGGAAATTATTGGCAATTATCAAGACACACTCAATAAAGGAGTGGTTCTGTAGGTGGGGACCACAGGCCACATTTCAGTACCAATGCTTTCTGACTGATGTTTTGGTCACTTTTGAATGTTGGTTGTGCTTTCACACTCATGGTAGCATGAGACGGACTCTACAACCCACACAAGTGGCTCAGGTAGTGCAGCTCATCCAGGATGGCACATCAATGCGAGCTGTGGCCAGAAGGTTTGCTGTGTCTGTCAGCGTAGTGTCCAGAGGCTGGAGGCGCTACCAGGAGACAGGCCAGTACACCAGGAGACATGAAGGGGGCCATAGGAGGGAAACAACACAGCAGCAGGACCACTACCTCTCCTTTGTGCAAGGATTAGCAGGAGGAGCACTGCCAGAGCCCTGCCAAATGACCTCCAGCATGTCACAAATGTGCATGTGTCTGAACAAACGGTTATCCATGAGGATTGTCTGAGGGCCCGACGTCCACAGATGGGGGTTGTGCTCACAGCCCAACACCGTTAAGGACGCTTGGCATTTGCCACAGAACACCAGGATTGGCAAATTCGCTACTGGTGCCCTGTGCTCTTCACAGATGAAAGCAGGTTCACACTGAGCACATGTGACAGATGTGACAGAGTCTGGAGACGCCATGGAGAGCGATCTGCTGCCTACAACATCCTTCAGCATGACCGGTTTGGCAGTGGGTCAGTAAAGGTGTTGGGTGGCATTTCTTTGGAGGGCCGCACAGCCCTCCATATGCTCGCCAGAAGTAGCCTGACTGCCATTAGATACCGAGATGAGTTCCTCAGACCAGGGCCGGTGTTAGGGGCACGCAGACCAGGCAGCTATCTAGGGCCCCCGCTCCCCCAGGGGCCCCCAGCTAGCAGCACATCACGCTGCCGCTATGGGGCCCTTGTGAGGCAGGGGGGCCCACCTGACCCCAGCACCGACTGCCCCCGCTGCCGCCAGCCCCCAGCACCGACTCCCCCAGCCACTGCAATGATGGAGGAGAGAGCGTCAGCTGACGCTCCCTCTCCCATCATTCCCCACTCTGCCTCTGACATAGTGGGTACGCGATGACGTCATCGCACTCTCACTGTGTGCCAGGCAGAGCAGGAGACAGAAGTCAGGAGCAGCCAGAAGCCGGAAGCAGCCAAAAGCCGGGAGAAGCCAGAAGCCGAGAGCAGCCAGCAGTGCGGGCACGAGGAGAAGGTGAGGAGTGTGTTTTTTTTTGTTTGTTTGTTTTTAAATATATCAGTGTGAGTACTGGACTGTGGGGTAATTCTCGGGGGGTGCTATATACCATGGTGGGGCTGTGCTGCTATATACCATGGTGGGATGTGCTGCTATATACCATGGTCGGCTGTGCTGCTATATACCATGGTGGGCTGTGTTGCTATATACCATGGTGGGCTGTGTTGCTATATACCATGGTGGGCTGTGTTGCTATATACCATGGTGGGCTGTGCTGCTATATACCATGGTGGGCTGTGCTGCTCTATACCAGGGGGGGTACATTTTACATTATATTCTATGGGGGAGACTGTTATATAATATGGGGGCTACATTATATTCTATGGGGAGGTGGGCTGTTTTATATTCTATTTGGGGCTACATTATATTCTATTGGGGGGGCTGTATTATATTATATTATATATTATATTCTATGTGGGGTGATTGCATCATACCATATGAGCAGGCTACATTATACTATATGAGGAGGCTACATTGTATTCTATGTGGGGCTGCATTATATTTTATGGGGGCTTCATTATATTTTATGAGGGGGCTACATTATATTCTGTGGGGGCTGCATTCTACTATATGAGGAGGGCTACATTGTATTCTATGGAGGGGCTACATTATACTATATGAGGGGGGCTGCATTATATTCTATGGGGGGTTACATTATATTCTGTGGAGTGGCTGCATTATACTTTGTGGGGTAGCTGCATTATTCTCTAAGGGGTGGCTGCATTATACTATAAAGGGGGCTGCATTATAGTCTATGGGGGGTTACATTATACTCTGTGGAGTGGCTGCATTATACTCTGTGGGGTGGCTGCATTATGCTCTATGGGGTGGCTGCATTATACTGTATCGAGGACTATGGGGAATACATTATATGAAGAACTATGGGATGCATTATACTATGGGAAGTGAATTGTACTACATGGATGACTATGGCGGTGCATTATACTATGGAGCACTATGAGGAGTGTATTATACTATTTGGAGGACTGTGAGGAGTGTATTATACAATTTGGAGGACTATGGGCCACATTATATGGAGGACTATTGGGTTTAAACTGTAGATGTGCTTTTGATAACATGATACTGTATGGTGATCCATTAGTGATTGTTCTGTCTCTATCAGTCTTCCTCAGATGGTGGATCGAGGCCGGGAAACAAGTGTTGAACAATTTCAATATTGTCGATCACACTCATTTAGTGACCTGAACTCAGCGCATGTAAATACAACCGAAATGCTTCTGTATGATGTGCAATATGTTAGCATTTGGGGCCCCATTTTAAACTTTGCCTAGGGCCCCACTTTGCCTAAAACCGGCCCTGCCTCAGACCCCTTGTGAGACCATATGCTGGTGCGGTTGGCCCTGGGTTCCTCCTAATGCAGGACAATGCCTGACCTCTTGTGGCTGGAGTGTGTCAGCAGTTCCTGCAAGATGAAGGCATTGAAGCTATGGAGTGGCCCGCCTGTTCCCCAGACCTGAATCCAATTGAGCACATCTGGGACATCATATCTCGCTCCTTCCACCAACGTCACATTGCACCACAGACTGTCCAGGAGTTGGCACCTGCTCCCCCCTCCCTGGCTTCCTCTACACAAGAAGAAATGCAAAACCAAAGGAAAAAAACAATGTATGCATATACCCTAATAAAAATAAATAAGTAAAAAAGCAAGTGCATTAAATAACATAGGGTACTTAGTAAACACTATTTTGATCAAAAAAGTATAAAGCTGTCCCACCACGACAAGGTGTACCCATTTGAGACAGTAACTACACTAACGGTTAAAACCTACCTAGTGTGAATAGTAGCAGAGTCTCTGGGTCCCAAACGGACACCCAGCTTCAGAGGGACTAAATAAACTACACAGCTCAGTAGAATGGAGGCCACACCCTATTTGTACTGAATACAAAAATGCTGAAGAAAAAACAAAAAAACTGAACTGAAGTAGAATTGAATGACATGCATGATGTAAAAGCATGTTCACATTGGCCATAAAAGCAAGCAAAACCAAAGGAAAAAAACAATGTATGCATATACCCTAATAAAAATAAATAAGTAAAAAAGCAAGTGCATTAAATAACATAGGGTACTTAGTAAACACTATTTTGATCAAAAAAGTATAAAGCTGTCCCACCACGACAAGGTGTACCCATTTGAGACAGTAACTACACTAACGGTTAAAACCTACCTAGTGTGAATAGTAGCAGAGTCTCTGGGTCCCAAACGGACACCCAGCTTCAGAGGGACTAAATAAACTACACAGCTCAGTAGAATGGAGGCCACACCCTATTTGTACTGAATACAAAAATGCTGAAGAAAAAACAAAAAAACTGAACTGAAGTAGAATTGAATGACATGCATGATGTAAAAGCATGTTCACATTGGCCATAAAAGCAAGCAAAACCAAAGGAAAAAAACAATGTATGCATATACCCTAATAAAAATAAATAAGTAAAAAAGCAAGTGCATTAAATAACATAGGGTACTTAGTAAACACTATTTTGATCAAAAAAGTATAAAGCTGTCCCACCACGACAAGGTGTACCCATTTGAGACAGTAACTACACTAACGGTTAAAACCTACCTAGTGTGAATAGTAGTAGAGTCTCTGGGTCCCAAACGGACACCCAGCTTCAGAGGGACTAAATAAACTACACAGCTCAGTAGAATGGAGGCCACACCCTATTTGTACTGAATACAAAAATGCTGAAGAAAAAACAAAAAAACTGAACTGAAGTAGAATTGAATGACATGCATGATGTAAAAGCATGTTCACATTGGCCATAAAAGCAAGCAAAACCAAAGGAAAAAAACAATGTATGCATATACCCTAATAAAAATAAATAAGTAAAAAAGCAAGTGCATTAAATAACATAGGGTACTTAGTAAACACTATTTTGATCAAAAAAGTATAAAGCTGTCCCACCACGACAAGGTGTACCCATTTGAGACAGTAACTACACTAACGGTTAAAACCTACCTAGTGTGAATAGTAGCAGAGTCTCTGGGTCCCAAACGGACACCCAGCTTCAGAGGGACTAAATAAACTACACAGCTCAGTAGAATGGAGGCCACACCCTATTTGTACTGAATACAAAAATGCTGAAGAAAAAACAAAAAAACTGAACTGAAGTAGAATTGAATGACATGCATGATGTAAAAGCATGTTCACATTGGCCATAAAAGCAAGCAAAACCAAAGGAAAAAAACAATGTATGCAGACTGTCCAGGAGTTGGCACCTGCTTCCCCCTCCCTGGCTTCCTCTACACAAGAAGAAATGCGTAGAGCAAGACAGGGAGGGGGGAGCAGTTGAATAAGCCCCGCCCAGCGGACCGGACAGCGGCAGTTTACATACATCTGAACCGATATAAAAAAGGTATTTATGCATGAAAGGTGCGGGGTCAGGGGGAAGCAAAAGTACTAAGAGAATCCTTATGTGACACACAATTGAATGATATCATTATATGATATCTCAAAAAAGGGGTGACAGATTCCCTTTAAAGAATTTTAATTGGTACAATTTCATATTACTGAAAGTATATTAACTGCTAGAATTTTCCTGATTAATTTACTCATGCTGCAAGATGATTCTACAATTGAGACTAATGAGTCTGACATTTTAGAAGCAAAATAAGCTAAAATATTCTCTATAAAATGTGTGCTTCGAGCTACAGATATAAGAACTCTTAAAATGCGTCCAATACTAGACAAAAGATATGGATTCTTTTTGATCTTTTGTACTGGACCCTCTGTAGCATCGAGACGGTCAGCGTTTCTATAGACTGCTACGCAAGATACTCTCCAGACACTGGATATAAATGCAAGGAACCAAATTACACAGTTAAATGTAACTTTGCCTTTAGAACCATAGGTGAAAGATCTATTTACCCCTTCCCACAGGGATCAACGTTAGATTTTGTCCCCTTCTTTTTCACATTTTTTTCCGTTGACTTGGCCAGGGGAGGGCTTGTTTTTTGTATAATAATTTGTAGGTTTTAAATTACATTATTAATTTTACCATATACAGTCATGGCCGAAAGTGTTGGCACTCTTGATATTGTTCCAGAAAATAAAGTATTTCTCCCAGAAAACTATTGCAATTACACATGTTTATTACCTTTGTGTGTATTGGAACAACACAAAAGAAAGAAAAAAAAGGCAAATTGGACAATTTCACACAAAACCCCAAAATTGGGCAGGACAAAACTGATGGCACCCTCAAATTAATATTTGGTTGAATACCCTTTGGAATAAAAACCTGCAATTGCCTCCTATAACCATCAAAAAGCTTCTTACACCTCTTAACTGGAATTTTGGATCACGTTTGAAAACTTTTCTGGGTCTCATATTTGAAGGGTGACTTCTCCCAACAGCAGTTTTAAGATCTCTTCAATGATGTTTAATGGGATTTAGATCCAGACTTATCACTGGCAACTAGAAATGAGCGAACTTGTTCGGAAAACGTTCGCCAATCTCAAATTCATCACGAACATAGAACATTCAGATTTTTGTTCGGTTTCATAAGTAATTGTTCTCAAAGTTGGAAAAATTCAGGTGTAGGGGGATAGGCTTGGTGTCTGATGTGTACTTGGGTTAGGTGTTAATGTGAATGAAACCTCAACTGAACAAACACTGTCTTGTCCTATCCAACGACCACTGACAACATCTGTTATTGGACGGGCTACTCTACTCCCTTTCTCTGGCAGCCGTACACCTTGTAGATGAGGCTCAGAAAGAACAAGTACTCCAATGGATGGCAAGCACTGTATCTACCAGGCGGAAAGGCAGCATTTCCGTAGCCAACAGATTGGAGATGTTGGAATTCAACCAATTCAACCTCTTAGCTTTGTCATGAGTATGAGGAAACAATCTTTTACTTGACCACAACTGTGGAACTGTGGGTTGGCTGCAGTTCTGAGAGAGGGTGGAGTATGGTGAACCAGAAAAACTGCTGGACCGTGAGAGGAGTGCAGGCGGAGATGATTGATAAAGTTGTGGTGTGCTCGTTCTCTGAGATCGGTCAAAGATAGCAGGCATGTCCGCTTCCGTTAAATCTGACAACAGGCTCTCAGTCAATATGACTGGAGGGGGCAAAGAACCCAAGGTTCTGCGGTCGAAGACAAGCATCTCAATAGCTGGCACGGTAACAGAGGAGGAAGAAGCAGCATATGTGATTGATGGGGGGGCTGATGGTTGTTGAGGTCCGCTGGTCTGCTTTTTTGTGCAGTGAGATTCCCACAGTAATGCATGTTTCTTGATCATGTGAAGGTTCATACATGTAGTAGTCAAATTATTGCACTTTTTACCTTCGACTCAGTTTTTTTTGCAAAGTTGGCAGATTACGCGAGTTGGCTCATCCTTTGCAGTGTCAATAAAAAGCCCAGGCTAGGCAACCCTTGCCACCCCTGCGAGCTGCAGATCCACGGACACTGCTGGTCACAGCCACAGCTGTGGCTGAGGATGCATTGCTCGTTGTGGCTGCATCACTACGTGTCTGCAACATACAGCGCAACGTAACCTTCTCGTCTTACCCCTTAGATGATCTACTTAGCTGTGTGGCTCTATGTTCACGCCAAACTGGGATCTAAACACCTCCTCATCTTCATCCTATGTGTTATCACATTCCTTTCCCTTGGAGTCACCCTCCTCCTCTTCCTGCCCTGACAGCACAGTACAGTCCGCGTGAGCCTCAGATATCTGAGTCTCATCATGATCACCTCCCCCTCATGGGTTAACGTCTGATGACGAAGGTCAGGATTAGAGTTAAGCTAATTTGTTCGAATTCGGTTCCGAATGCAATTAGCATTGAATATCATTTTTGCAATGTTCATCAAACACAGCCAAAAGTCATTAGATTCAATGGGAGTAGACATTACCGAATATGTTTGGAATCAATCATCAAACATACATTTGGCATGAATAGGGAACCACTATGGCATGAATATAGCAAATTCAGATTCGGGGACCAAATCCGATCAAATTCGCTCAACTCTAGTCAGGATGCTTGCAGCGCCAGTGCCCGGTCCCGCTTCCCCGCAGGTGTCCCGCCAGAATCCTCACTCCCGGTCTGCTCCCCGCTTACTGGCCTCCATCCCTGGGTCCACGGGCTTCCCTCCTGCTGCTGTTTCCTGGCACGTGGTTGGCAGGTCTCCGGGCATGGCTCTGAGAGCGCGCGTGCACTCCCGGTCTCTTAAAGAGACAGCGCTCCTTTTTCAAAATATGGTCAGAACCAATGACTGAATAGTTTATACTATTTCTGGCTCCTCTGTCCAAGAGGAGGTGCCTGAGCAACAAGTGTTTCCTGTTGCTGTCTCAGGTTCCTCGTGCTGTCTTGCCAGCGCTCGAAAGTGTACCGCCAGTATCCTGTCAGTATCCTGCTAATCCTGTTTGTCTCCTCAGAGTGCTTGCCGTGTTTCTCTACATCACCTAGGATGATGCCATATATCCCTGCACCAGCTCCTACCCGCTCCTGCTCATTACCTGTTTCTGCTGCTTGCCATCTGCCGAGTTCACACCGCTACTTGCAATACCTGTCCGTCCACCTGTGCCGCTGGATCAGCTTCCACGTGTCCGGGGTCTAACTGGAGGTAGCACCTGCATCCTTTGGGTATTCCAATCTGACCCTGTTCAAGGGGTCCTACTATGGGTGTCTGGGGTTTGCATAGTCATGACCCCTTCTGAGCCCCATGGTCCGTGGTTCCGCAAAATTGCAATTAACAAATGTACAATATCTGTGCCTCCATTTCCATTCGTTACAATGCTGTTTGGACCCTAGTTTGTCCTGCCCTGGATTCAAGCTAAAAAAAATTTGGTCATCGATGCAGATTTCCTCCTTTTGACTCTGTGAAGCTTTTGAGTACACATCTGATGAATATAGCATAGCATGTGTGAACAGCTCTGTGGTTCTGTACAGTCAGTTGCATGGTTGGATGGTTGGGATGCGGGGGGAAGCAAGGGGAATTTGGGGGCCACCTCTGTGAACTGTACTGGGTGTGATGTTGAGGTGGAGGAATAGGAGAGACCACTTGAAGCTGTGCTTGCCATCCACTCAAGCACATGCTCTTTCTGGGCCTCATCAACAAGGCGTACCACTGTGTGTCTGTCAAAGAAAGGTAGTGGAGTAGCCCGTCCAGTAACAGAAGTTGTCAGTTGTCTTTGCATAGTACGTGACGTTGGTTCACTAGTGCTTTTGCAGACATTACCACCTACCCCACGTACATCTTGGACACCAAGGCTAATTCCCCTTCCACCACGGCCTCACTTTTTCCTAGTCATGTTTCTCAGATAGAGTGGTAGGAGCACAGTATTTGAAACAAATTAGATTTTAAACTCTGCACCACCTCTGCAAACAGCTGAATTTCAGTGATAGTAATTTCCAAGGTGAAATATGGCATGCTGTATTGTGTTAGTCACAGAAGAAAGAATTATTTCATAGAATCATAGAGTTGGAAGGGACCTCCTGGGCCATCTAGTCCAACCCCCTGCTCAAAGCAGGATTCGCTAAATCATCCCAGACAGATGTCTGTCCAGCCTCTGTTTGAAGACTTCTATTGAAGGAGAACTCACCACTTCTCGTGGCAGCCTGTTCCACTCATTGATCACTCTAACTGTCAAAAAGTTTTTTCTAATATCTAATCTGTGTCTCCTCCCATTCAGTTTCATTCCATTGCTTCTAGTCTTTCCTTGTGCAAATGAGAGTAAAGATGATCCTTCTACAATGTGACAGCCCTTGAGGTATTTGTAGACAGCTATTAAGTCTCCTCTCAGTTTTCTCTTTTGCAAGCTAAACATTCCCAAATCCTGCAACCTTTCCTCATAAGACAGGGTTTGCAGACCGGTCACCATTCTGGTCGCTATTTTCTGAACTTGCTCCAGTTTGTTGATGTCTTTTTTAAAATGTGGTGCCCAAAACTGGAAACAGTATTCCAGATGAGGTCTGACCAAAGAGGAGTATTTGAGTGTGGATGAGACCTGTATGACAAAGAAGATATGCTACAAACAATTTGAAAGTCATATGTCCCATACTGTATGACATTAGGAACAGAAGGTTTTTTTGGTGGCCTCTGGATCAGGCCTCTACAGCTTAATTTTAGCCCAACAAAATGACAGTGTGATATGGAGAGTTATCTAACAATTTACAACTGACAAATTATGCTTTTTTTAAGGTGCCTTAGGTCTGCAAACAGTTTCATATCATCCCAGCACAAAATGACAAGGTTGGATAAAGCTGTCTGTTTCACATTTCGCTAATGAAAAAATATTATTTAGAACACTATACTCGTGCATGGAGCACAATAGAAGCAATGCATAACACACTTGTAGGACATGTGCCCTGCTGGCTTTGTCTGTGGACCTCAGTAAGGGCAAAAAAAAAATTCTGGAAGGTAAATTTAACAGCCACACTGGACACTAGCTAGCTACACTATCTGACTGATATACAACTGCCTAGATAACTAGCTAAAATCTTGCTGCTAACAGTGCCAGTGTCGGGAGTAGCCTTCTCTGCGCTTAGTGTCCGCTATTTATATGGAGATGGACATGTGATTTCAGCAACCAATGACACAAGTCGTTGTGCCAGGACATTGTGGGTGTTTCCTGCGCCTTAATTGACTAGGCACAATGTGCACACAAAGTTAGGAGGAAAAAATGACTGTTTACAAGAACGCCACGCCTTTGAGTTCTGCAAACCCTTCCCCTCATCAAACACGTGCCAAACGCTCATGATACACCACCATTATCATTGCTAAAGTGCTGGAAATACTTTTATGGCAACGCAAATATTTTCCTGCACTTTTACCGATTTTTACCAATTTTATATCACGAATCCAAATGTGCCGAATTTGTTCGGCGATAGTTTTCTGAACAAACTCGATCATCACTATTGTTAACATCTTCTCCCAGAATGGCTGAACATAAACCCAAGGAGATCGGTTGGTTCAGACTAGAGATGAGCGACTTTACCTTTTTTAGGGTCGAGTCAGGTTTCATGAAACCCGAGTTTCTCAAAAGTCGAGTCGAACGAAATCGGCCGACTATAGTGAAAAGTCGGGGGTCCGACTGAAACACGAAACCCAATACAAGTCAATGGGGAAGCCAAGTCGGCAGGGAGTGGAGGACAGTAAACACACCTACAGTGCCCATTTGAATGCCAAAAACATCAATTCTTATTACTGAAGCTTGTCAACCTTAATTTACTTTATAATAATAGTTACGCATTGAAAACTGGGGGTTATTTGGCTAAAGTTGTGGGGGGGGTAGGGCTGGCTCCAGGTTTTTGTGTGCCCCGGGCCAAAGAGTGTCAGAGCGCCCCTTTAACAAATACCACAATTCATGATGCTCCGATACGGCACAGAAATATAGGTATAGTACAATGAGAAATACTTCACTTCTTACATGACATGACTGAAATCTATTTTAAATTCTACAATAGCTCCAAAAACGGACAGTATATTACTCCATACAGTATTATGGCCGCCACATGGTGCGCCATACAGAATAGTAAGCCCCATATATTTCTCCATACAGAATAATTGGTCCCATATAATGTTCCATACAGTATATGATGAGCTCCACATAATGCTACAGTATATGTTGGTCCCCATGGATGATGTTCCACTGTCTTATGGGCCCAAATAATGCTCCATACATAATGGGCCCCATTTCTAATGCTCCAGTGTATAATGGGCCCCATAGATGCTGCTCCTGTGTCTGATGTCCCCATTTGGATTGCTCCAGTATATGTTGGTCTCCATGGATGATGCTCCAGTGTGTTATGGGCCCAAATAATGCTCCATATATAATGGGCCCCAATTCTAATGCTCCAGTGTATAATGGGCCCCATAGATGCTGCTCCTGTGTCTGATGTCCCCCATTTGGAATGCTCCAGTATATGATGGTATGATGGGCCTCATGGATGATGCTCCAGTGTCTTATGGGCCAAAATAATGCTCCATATATAATGTGCCCCATTTAGAATGAACCCAGGCATGGTATGTGAAAAGAGCTCTATGGAGTAATCTGAAGTGTGGGCTGCCGCATCCTTCTCTTTTGGTGGGGGTGAAGGACACAAGGAAAGGTGTTTTTCCTGACCAGAACCCTGTACTGATGACTCAGTGCTTGCAGGTTTTGAAAGTTCAGAAGAGGAGGCAATAGAGCTGGTGGCTGTTTCGGTAATGTAAGCCAAAACCTGTTCCTGATGCTCCGGCTTTGAAAGCGGTTTTCCTACTCCCAGAAAAGGGAACCTTACAGGCCTTCTTGTGCCAGACGATGAAGCAGGCTCAACACCTCCTGCCTTAGCTGCTATTGTGCTTTTGGCATAACCAGCAGATGCACCACCCCCACCATCAGTACCAGCAGCCCCCCCGCCCACGTTCGCGGCCTCTTCCACCATACTTCCTCATGTTTGTGGAAATGTAACAAAAATACCAGCAGATATATGGTACTGTATGAGGAGCATACAGCTGTATAAGATGTAGGTAAAAATTCAAATCTCCGTATATATTTCCTTAGTCACAGATGCTCTCCCAGTATGTATTTGACCGTAATCCAACCAGCAGATATACGGTACTGTATCAGAAGCGGACAGCTCTATACGGTGTATGTATGGAAAAATGAAAATCTCTGTCTATTTTTTTATGGAGTCACACCCAGATAGCATGTATTTGTCCGTGATACCAGCCGGTACACGGTAGTGTGTGAGGAGTGTACAGCTCTATACGGTGTATGTATGGAAAATTTTAAATCTCCATCTATTTTTTATGGAGTCACACACACGCTGTCTCTGTATAGATTTGACCATAAGACAAACGCCAGATATACGATACTGTTTGACAAGCGGACAGCTCTATACGATGTATGTATGGAAAATTTTAAATCTCCGTCTATTTTTTGATGGAGTCAACAGCAGATATACAATACTGTTAGAGAAGTGGACAGCTCTATACGGTGTATGGAAAAATGGAAATGTCCGTCTATGTATTTACGCACTCACACACACACGCGCTGTCTCTGTATAGATTGGACCATAATCCAAACAGTAGATATACGATACTGTTTGAGAAGCGGACAGCTGTATATGGTGTATGTATGGAAAATTTTAAATCTCCATCTGTTTTTTTACGGAGTCAAACACAGATAGCATGTATTTGTCCGTGATACTAGCTGGTACACGGTAGTGTGTGAGGAGCGTACAGCTCTATACGATGTATGTATGGAAATTTTTAAATCTCCGTCTATTTTTTTACGGAGTCACACACACACGCTGTCTCTGTATAGATTTGACCGTATTCAAACAGCAGATATACGATACTGTTTGACAAGCGGACAGCTCTATATGGTGTATGTATGGAAAATTTTAAATCTCCATCTAATTTTTAAGGAGTCACACACACGCTGTCTCTGTATAGATTTGACCGTGATCAAACAGCAGATATACGATACTGTTTGACAAGCGGACAGCTCTATACTGTGTATGTATGGAAAATTTTAAATCTCCATCTATTTTTTTACGGAGTCACACACACACGCTGTCTCTGTATAGATTTGACCATCATCAAACAGCAGATATACAATACTGTTTGACAAGCGGACAGCTCTATACTGGATATGGAAAAATTGAAATGTCTGTATATGTATTTACAGAGTCTCAAACACGCTGTCTCTGTATAGATTTGACTGCAATACAAACAGTAGATATATGAAACTGTTGGAGAAGAGGACAGCTCTATACGGTGTATGTATGGAAAATTTTAAATCTCCGTCTATTTTTTTATGGAGTCACACACAGATAGCATGTATATGTCCGTGATACCAGCCAGTACACGGTAGTGTGTGAGGAGTGTACACCTCTATACGGTTTGTGAATAAATGAACGCTCTGTAACTGCAGAAAATCAGAATAAATGTTTTTTTGCTTTTCAAAAAGCAGACTGCACAGCAGTGTGCACACAGCAATGCAGCTATCTGGTAGCCTAATAAGGCAGCCTAATAACCACAAGCGCTGCTGCACACACAAAAATCCTCCTCTGTCACTGCACACTAACTGTACAGTTGAAATCGCTATCAGAAGAAGCACAGTTTTTTTTTCTTTGTTGCCTAATGCTCTCCCTATTGAGAATCAGCACCATTAACCTCTCCCTATGCTAAGATCGGCAGAAGTAAAATGGCGGTCGGTGGTCAGTGCTTTTATAGCCACTGTGACGCCACACAAAGCAAGCCAATCACATGAATGCCCTTCTCCAAGATGGTGGTGGCCGCTGCCGATGTCATCGCGTTGCCCACAGTGTGCGTCCTTGATGATTGACTGAGAAAAGGCGCTGGAAGCATCATGGGAAACGCGACTTTGGTGCGCGGGTTGGCGACCTCATAGTCGACCTCACGCTATGGTCGGGTTTCGATCGGCGAAACCCGACTTTAGCGAAAGTCGGCGACTTATCAATTTGACCGACCCGTTTCGCTCAACTCTAGATCAGACTATCTCCAGCTGAAAAGTCTCATAGCCTTACTGGCAGATTCTGTATTGTGGTGAACAGGTTAATTATCGCACAAATTGTTCCAAACTGAAGGCTATGAGGAAAAAACGAGAAAGGAGGTATCACCATAGGATTAACTTTTTACTCCACTAAAGATAAATTAAAGATAACTTTTTACCGAACGTTATCGAATTTTTCCAATTTTATAAAATTTTACTCATGTTTCCGATTACAAATACAAATGAGCAATATTCGTGCTGAATTTATGTTTTGCGATTGTTTTCTGAACAAATTCACTCATCACTCGTTAGGAGGTGGTGGTCCCAGAGAGGTGGAACGAGAGGAGAATGAGAAAGGGATAACAATATCTCAAATTTCCAGACTGTCGCTTACAGTGATCAGAGGGGACTGATGGTACCAGACACACTATTAGTGAAAATGCAGGAGCTGAGGAACAAATGGGGGATGGGGTGATGAACGCGCAACTGTCAGGAGATTTAGAGTATAATGATCCCCTCTCCGTTGTCCGTGGTTGGCGGGAGGGGAGTAAATTTAGCCAGATGTTTCCCCCCTGGAAAGGGATATGTGCATGTTGGAGTATCAAAACATGCTTGTAGACAATCTTAAGAATGGGTTTCCCCAAGACAATAGTGAGGCATACAGTGTGCATCCCAGTTCTAGATGTCCAACCCAGAGATCAACAAGGCGTCATCGCAAAAACAGCAGCAGCAGCATAAGTGGCATAAGCAATTTTTGTGAGTCATTTCATAAATGTTTTAGACCAGCCAGTGCACCAGCAGAACAGAGTACAAGTCTGACACATTGGGAATGACTGGAGAGGATGGTGCAGGAGTATCTGGAGCTCAATTTCAATGTCATAAGGCGGGGTAGGACCTTTTTGCATGCATTTTAATCTTCAAACATGGAAGACTGGCCTGAGATCACCTGTCACGCCTTGGAGATTTTGTCATGCCCGGCAGCCAGCGTTATCTCAGCATGTGTCTTCAGCCCTGCTAGTGGTGTCCTGACGGATCAGCACATCCAGCTGTCACCTGAAAGTGTAGACCACCTAACTTTCATCAAAATTAACAAATCATGGATTTCTAATGACTTTTGTACCCCAGTCGCAGACTAGGCAGACTAGGCAATGGTGTCATTTTTAGTGTCATGCATTGATCTCAGGTTATTGCAGTCTGTCCCATCTTTGTGGTGTCTTCTACACCTGCTGTTGCTACTGCTGCTGATGTTACAAACAATTTTATGAACTGTGGAGACTCCCAAGTTGGGTATTCATCTGGTGGGTAGCCTGTGTAAGTAGGGCTCCCAGACAGGCTACCCTGTACTTACCTTCAGTCAACTCCCTGTGTTACTTTCCTTATATTTTTCTAGCAATATTACTGTAGAAAACTGATGTTTATGCCATCTGAGTGCGGCTGGAAAAATACAAATTGGAGGTGTTGCATGAGGGATCAGGTCTGCCAGCTAAGAAGGCTTACTATGCTCCCTTAACAACAAGGTCCTCATTGAAACTTTAATTCCATGCTGTAAATGCTTGGCCAGACTCTGATACCTCATGCATGGCCCATGGCTGAATACTGCTGTGCAATTTGCAAATTTCTACTATGGGTTAATTGATGCCAATCTTCATGGTGTATGTCCCTAATTATAGCTGTTTGAGAAGCTTTTTATCACACCTTAAGGTGTTGTGTTTACGTTTGGTTTGGCCTCCAATTGAATTTAATAGGGTTCGGGTACATTCGACGACCGTCTAAACATTCGGCAAATCAAAATCGATGCTAGAAAGGTTTGCTCATCTCTACTGGCAACTTCAGAACTCTCCATCCATTTCTGAGTGCTTATTGAAGTATGTTTGAGGTCATTGTCATGCTGAAAGACTCATGACCTAGCGATGCAAATAAAGCTTTCTGACACTGGGCACTACATTGCAACTCAAAATCCTTCAGTAATCTTCAGATTTCTTGATGCCATATACACAGTCAAGGCAGAAAAACAACCCCAAGACATCTTTGAAACTCCACCATATTTGAATGAATGTACTTTGTTTGTAGGCCTCATTCCACTTTTGGTAAACAGTACAATGATATGCTTTACCAAAAAGCTCCATTTGGTCTCATCTGTCCACAAGACATTTTTCTAAAAGGATTTTTTTGCAGTATGTACATATATTCATTACTAGCTGAAGAGCCCGGCATTGCCTGGGCATAGTAACCAACTGTGGTTAGTTAAAACAAATTATAATGATTATATTGCACATAAAAACATTTCACATCATATATTCAACACTTCAGATTTGCAACACAAATTAACTAAACGATTGCCCAAGCATTGATAGTATTTTATTTTCAACTCCTTCAAGATTTTTGGTTTTTCCCTTCAGTGCAAAGGTGAACAGATTTTTGGCAGTTCCAACTCTTGAACAGACCACGTAAAGTTGACCATGAGAAAAGCATGGAGACTGCAAATCAATCCCTACTACGTTCAAGGACTGTCCCTGAGCAATGTTAATGGACATTGCAAATACCAGTTGAACTGGAAACTGGAGGCGTTTAAAATAAAAAAACAAATCAGATGGAATGAGTGGAATTCTTGAAACGAAAATGTCCTCTCCTTTGGCACATACTGTTTCTGAGCTGTGTATCTAATCCTGTCCTGTGTGATAATGTCTGCTGAGCTGTGTGCCTAATCCTCTTCTTTGTGATACTTTCTGCTGAGCTGTGTATTTAATCCTATCGTGTGTTACTGACTGCTGAGCCATGTGTCTAATCCTCTTCTGTGTGATACTGTCTGCTGAGCCATGTGTCTAATCCTCTCCTGTGTGATACTGTCTGCTGAGCCATGTGTCTAATCCTCTCCTGTGTGATACTGACTGCTGAGCCATGTGTCTAATCCTCTCCTGTGTGATACTGACTGCTGAGCAGTGTATCTAATCCTATCCTGTGTGATACCATCTGCTGAGCCGTGTATCTAACCCTATCCTGTGTGATACTGACTGCTGAGCCGTGTACCTAATCCTATCATGTGTGTTACTGACTGCTCAGCCGTGTATCTAATCCTATCCTGTGTAATACTGACTGCTGAGCCGTGTATCTAATCCTATCCTGTGTGATGCTGACTGCTAAGCCGTGTATCTAATAATATTCTGTGTGATACTGTGTGCTGAGCTGTGTATCTAATCCTATCCTGTGTGATACTGTCTGCTGAGCCATGTATCTCTTCCTATCCTGTGTGATATTGACTGCTGGGCTGTGTATCTAATCCTATCCTGTGTGATACTGACTGCTGAGCCATGTGTCTAATCCTCTCCTGTGTGATACTGACTGCTGAGCTGTGTATCTAATCCTATCCTGTGTGATACTGACTGCTGAGCAGTGTATCTAATCCTATCCTGTGTGATACCGTCTGTTGAGCCGTGTATCTAATCCTATCCTATGTGATACTGACTGCTGAGCAGTTTATCTAATCCTCTCCTGTGTGATACTTTCTGCTGAGCTGTGTATTTAATGCTATCCTGTGTGATACTGACTGTTGAGCAGTGTATCTAATCTTATACTGTGTGATACCATCTGCTGAGCCATGTATCTAACCCTATCCTGTGTGATACTGACTGCTGAGCCGTGTATCTAATACTATTCTGTGTGATACTGTGTGCTGAGCTGTGTATCCAATCCTATCCTGTGTGATACTGATTGCTGAGCTGTGTATCTAATCCTATCCTGTGTGATACCGTCTGTTGAGCCGTGTATCTAATCCTATCCTGTGTGATACTGACTGCTGAGCCAAGTACCTAATCCCATCATGTGTGTTACTGACTGCTCAGTCGTGTATCTAATCCTCTCCTGTGTGATACTGACTGCTGAGCCGTGTATCTAATCCTATCCTGTGTGATACTGACTGCTGAGCAGTGTATCTAATCCTATCCTGTGTGATACTGACTTCTGAGCTGTGTATCTAATCCTATCCTGTGTGATACTGACTGCTGAGCTGTGTATCTAATCCTATCCTGTGTGAAACTGGGCTCCCCCTGCAGTCTGTGTCAGAGGGTGGCCTATGTTGGCTCGGTAATAAATTGTGTTATTTCCAGCTTTACAGAAGGACGATAACACCATAGAAATGATAAGAATAATAGGCCAAATTGTTTGGTGAATTAGAACGCGCTGGGTGCAGATGCCAATTCCGGACATACACACATACATACATACATACACTTTTTCCTCATTAGGTACCTAGGGGTAAAATTGTTTGGTGAATTGGAATGCACGGGGTGAAAATTTCACCTCACAACATAGCCTATGATGCTCTCGGGGTCCAGACGTGTGACTGTGCAAAATTTTGTGGCTGTAGCTGCGACGGTGCAGATGCCAATCCCAGATATACACACATACATACTGTACATACAAAAATACACACGCACACATTGAGCTTTATATATTAGACTAGCTGAAGAGCACGGCGTTGCCTGGGCATAGTAACCAACTGTGGTAAGTTATAACAAATTATAATGATTATGTGGCACATAAAAACATTTCACATCATATATTCAACACTACAGATTTGCAACACAAATTAACTAAACAATTGCCCAAGTATTGATAGTATTTTATTTTCAACTCATTCAAGATTTTTGGTTTTTCCTTTTGGTGCAAAGGTGAACAGATTTTTGGCAGTTCCAACTCTTGAACAGACCACGTAAAGGTGACCATGATAAAAGCATGGAGATTGCAAATCAATCCCTACTACATTCAAGGACTGTCCCTGAGCAATGTTAATGGACATTGCAAATAGCAGTTGAACTGGAAACTGGTGGCGTTTAAAATCAAATAAACAAATCAGATGGAATGAGTGGAATTCTTGGAATGAAAATGTCCTCTCATTTGGCACATCCTGTTTCTGAGCTGTGTATCTAACCCTGTCCTGTGTGATAATGTCTGCTGAGCTGTGTACCTAATCCTCTCCTGTGTGATACTTTCTGCTGAGCTGTGTATTTAATGCTATCCTGTGTGATACTGACTGTTGAGCAGTGTATCTAATCTTATACTGTGTGATACCATCTGCTGAGCCATGTATCTAACCCTATCCTGTGTGATACTGACTGCTGAGCCGTGTATCTAATACTATTCTGTGTGATACTGTGTGCTGAGCTGTGTATCCAATCCTATCCTGTGTGATACTGATTGCTGAGCTGTGTATCTAATCCTATCCTGTGTGATACCGTCTGTTGAGCCGTGTATCTAATCCTATCCTGTGTGATACTGACTGCTGAGCCAAGTACCTAATCCCATCATGTGTGTTACTGACTGCTCAGTCGTGTATCTAATCCTCTCCTGTGTGATACTGACTGCTGAGCCGTGTATCTAATCCTATCCTGTGTGATACTGACTGCTG
Source organism: Dendrobates tinctorius (assembly GCF_039654945.1). Classification (NCBI taxonomy): domain Eukaryota; kingdom Metazoa; phylum Chordata; class Amphibia; order Anura; family Dendrobatidae; genus Dendrobates; species Dendrobates tinctorius. The sequence goes on from NW_027361711.1 coordinate 30,414,193, forward strand.
AGCAGTGTATCTAATCCTATCCTGTGTGATACTGACTTCTGAGCTGTGTATCTAATCCTATCCTGTGTGATACTGACTGCTGAGCTGTGTATCTAATCCTATCCTGTGTGAAACTGGGCTCCCCCTGCAGTCTGTGTCAGAGGGTGGCCTGTGTTGGCTCGGTAATAAATTGTGTTATTTCCAGCTTTACAGAAGGACGATAACACCATAGAAATGATAAGAATAATAGGCCAAATTGTTTGGTGAATTAGAACGCGCTGGGTGCAGATGCCAATTCCGGACATACACACATACATACATACATACACTTTTTCCTCATTAGGTACCTAGGGGTAAAATTGTTTGGTGAATTGGAATGCACGGGGTGAAAATTTCACCTCACAACATAGCCTATGACGCTCTCGGGGTCCAGACGTGTGACTGTGCAAAATTTTGTGGCTGTAGCTGCGACGGTGCAGATGCCAATCCCAGACATACACACATACATACTGTACATACAAAAATACACACGCACACATTGAGCTTTATATATTAGACTAGCTGAAGAGCACGGCGTTGCCTGGGCATAGTAACCAACTGTGGTAAGTTATAACAAATTATAATGATTATGTGGCACATAAAAACATTTCACATCATATATTCAACACTACAGATTTGCAACACAAATTAACTAAACAATTGCCCAAGTATTGATAGTATTTTATTTTCAACTCATTCAAGATTTTTGGTTTTTCCTTTTGGTGCAAAGGTGAACAGATTTTTGGCAGTTCCAACTCTTGAACAGACCACGTAAAGGTGACCATGATAAAAGCATGGAGATTGCAAATCAATCCCTACTACATTCAAGGACTGTCCCTGAGCAATGTTAATGGACATTGCAAATAGCAGTTGAACTGGAAACTGGTGGCGTTTAAAATCAAATAAACAAATCAGATGGAATGAGTGGAATTCTTGGAATGAAAATGTCCTCTCCTTTGGCACATCCTGTTTCTGAGCTGTGTATCTAACCCTGTCCTGTGTGATAATGTCTGCTGAGCTGTGTACCTAATCCTCTCCTGTGTGATACTTTCTGCTGAGCTGTGTATTTAATGCTATCCTGTGTGATACTGACTGTTGAGCAGTGTATCTAATCTTATACTGTGTGATACCATCTGCTGAGCCATGTATCTAACCCTATCCTGTGTGATACTGACTGCTGAGCCGTGTATCTAATACTATTCTGTGTGATACTGTGTGCTGAGCTGTGTATCCAATCCTATCCTGTGTGATACTGATTGCTGAGCTGTGTATCTAATCCTATCCTGTGTGATACTGACTGCTGAGCCGTATATCTAGTCCTATCCTGTGTGATACTGACTGCTGAGCAGTGTATCTAATCCTATCCTGTGTGATACCGTCTGCTGAGCCGTGTATCTAACCCTATCCTGTGTGATACTGACTGCTGAGCCGTGTACCTAATCCTATCATGTGTGTTACTGACTGCTCAGCCGTGTATCTAATCCTATCCTGTGTGATACTGGGCTCCCCCTGCAGTCTGTGTCAGAGGGTGGTCTGTGTTGGCACGGTAATAAATTGTGCTATTTCCAGCTTTACAGAAGGATGATAACACCATAGAAATGATAAGAATAATAGGCAAAATTGTTTGTTGAATTGGAACGCGCGGTGTTAAAATTTCACCTCACAATATAGCCTATGACGCTCTCGGGGTCCTGACGTGTGACTGTGCAAAATTTTGTGGCTGTAGCTGCGACGGTGCAGATGCCAATCCCGGACATACACACATACATTCATACATACACACACACACACACACACACACACATTGAACTTTATATATTAGATGTAAATAAGTGTGCGGGTCATTGAGGGATCAGTGACCTGTCAGCATTCTGCATTATGAATAACTAATCAGAGAACCACATTAAGACCCCCCACAGGCTACCCTGGGGCACGAGAATCTCATAAATTCTAAACTGAAAATAAAGATTAAACAACAACTACAAGACAGATTTCATCAACCAAGGTATCATTTTAATCAGTATAACGGATCCGACCTGACACTATCTGTAGGTTACTATGCACAATCCTGCTGACAGGTTAACTTTAAGTGTTTTTGCCAGAAATCTAGCATTAAACAGTTTGAAATTACTCTAACTTTTTGTGCAACTTTATGCCAGCTTCAAACTTGATAAAACTTCCCGTGATGAAGCCATCACTTTGAGTGGCGATACGCATCGTGTTGGAGTCGCGCTATTGTCATCTACCTATTGTGACAAAGTCACCGGTAAAGTACTGGAGGGGAGATGTGTCACTTCGTTTAATGGCACCAGTGATATAAAACCAGAGTATTTTCCTCCAGCACACTAAAGTGTTGTGAGGCTTAAGCTAAAGATCTATAAATGGGCTGGTTTTATATGGACATTCATAGAGCGGATGGGAGAATGTCCACCTTATCTCCATCCACATAGTCAGCAACACTGTACTGACAGGACCTGTGTGATGTGACAGTCATGTGAGGAGTCACATTTTCTGGGCTTAAATAACTGGGCTCCATAGGCAGTCTTGGTGCTGAGTACCTGGATGGGAGGGACTCCAGTGTTTGTTTATGTGGTGTTTGCTAAAGGACATTGTTAACCCTGAGTGGGATGAGCCCAACTAATGCAAGGACTGTATGTAGTACTAACGTATTGTTTTGCTGTTTTGCCCAGAAGGCCGTGTTTATTTTGTGCTTAAAACTTGATTTATGTTGTATCTGATAAATAAGTACATCTTTGAGGCCGTGACTACCTCCGTGTGCAGCCAAGTGAGCCGATCTACTACACTATTGATACAAGTCTCCAACAGACTTAATATTTTTTTCCATTCACTCCTTTTATCTGTGCCAGCAGCGTTTATCATGACTATATGAACTTTGAAATTTGGATGTATTATTCCTGTGTGAATTTCTTTTGCAGGTTGCCACTTACACTCCCTGACAGAAGTTATGTCGCTTATCCATGTTATGTAAATAAAAGCTTATAACCTCACGTTAAATTCATCCATTGGTTGTGTAAATTATTCTTTTGAAAGCTGAAACCCTCCGAAATGTTGCTTAGGTTAAGAAAATAAATTGGCATCAATGCAGAATTATTGATCATTAATGGACACAGAATGGTCAGATTTTGGCAAGACAAAAGTTTTGTTGCCTGGTCATATAATGCACCCAATCCTAGTTTACATCCTCACCTGTGCTCAGTAAATGATCGGTTAATTAGTGGGTGTGTATAAAAGAAACCCAGCACCCTAGACCTTCACTTGAGCTGCAACTTGAGCTCTGACAACATGCCAAAAATCCACCCTGCGACCAAAGCCTGGATTATCAAGAGGCTGAAGACCAGATCCACTGCAGAGGTGGCTGGCATCTTTAATGTGTCTCAGTGTCAAGTACAAAGAATTAAAAAAATTCGAAGAGACTGGAGATGTGTTTGACAAGCTCCGGTCCAGCAGACGCTGCAAGACAACTGCTCAGGAGGAACGTTTGTTGGTTAGAAAATCCAAAGCAAGCCCCTCTTCCACTGCAGCAGAGCTCCAACAGGCCTGGTCACCTCAAGTCCCTGTGTCAACTAGAACAATTTGTAAGATTCTGTATCGAAATGGCCTCCATGGTCGAATGTATGCCCAGAAACCAGCACTAAACAAAAGGCAAATAAAAAACCGTGTGGCATTTGCAAAGTCCCACAGCCTGCTAAAACAGATGGACGCTGGAAAAGTGGCAGAAGGTGGATTTCTCTGATGAATCTTCAGTAGAATTACACCACAGCCACCGCAAATACTGCAGGAGACCTACTGGAACCCGTATGGATCCAAAATACACCCAGAAAACAGTTAAATTTGGTGGTGGAAAAATCATGGTCTGGGGTTACATTCAGTATGGGGGGGTGTGAAACATTTGCAAGGTGGAAGGCAATATCAATAACTAAAATATCAAGAAGTATTAGCTACCTCTTATATTCCAAATCATAAAAGGGGTCAAATTCTGCAGCAGGATGGTGCTCCATCTCATATATCCATCTTTACAACAAAGTTCCTCCAGGCAAAAAAGATCATGGTGCTCAAGGACTGGCCAGCCCAGTCACCAGACATGAACATCATTGAGCATGTTTGAGGTAGGATGAAAGAGGAAGCTTGGAATACAAAACCAAAGGATCTAGCTGAACTCTGGGGGGTGTGTAAGACTGCATTCTTTGCTATTCCTGAAGACTTCATTAATAAATTGTATGAATCATTGTTGAACTGCATGGATGCAGTCCTTCAAGCTCATGGAAGTCACACAAAATATTAAATATGACTCTAATGGCACCATAACTTCATTCACCAATGTTATGCAACATATATTTATATTTTAAGTTAATTATTTGTTTGAATATCACATTACTTTCTGTTGGCGACAAAACTTTTGTCTTGCCAAAATCTGACCATTCTGTGTCCATTAAATTATCAATATTTCTGCATTGATGCCAATTTATTTTCTTAACCTAAATCACATTTCAGAGGGTTTCAGCTTTCAAAAGAATAATTTATACAACCAATGGATGAATTTAACATCAGGTTATAAGCTTTTACTTACATAACATGGATAAGCGACATAACTTCTGTCAGGGAGCGTAGGATCTCTCATACCACATGTATTTAGTTCATTGTACATGTATTTTATTGTCTTATTGTGGCTGCACTTAACACATATTAAAGTAACATGGTTGTGAGTTTTTTGATAGCATATGCTCCCAAAGTGCAGATATTATATGCCCCCTTGATATTGCATTAATACTTGATCCAGATTACATGTCACTTCTAATTATTTACTGTACCTATAGGTTTTTGTACTATAAATATGCAATTTCAGTAGATGAATTGGTTTGTAACCTTTTTAATATCTAGCAGATTTAGGATTGGACCAGTAACATTACAATATTGTGGTCCGGTTGATTTGTTTAGCTACTTATGGGTTTTTTTCGTTGTTTTTAATGTCTTGTTTGGCATGTGCTGTAATAAATAATTTATTTTTAGCTGGTGATCCCAGATCGCACACATAGTATGAATGTTTTCTGTGAGAGGAGGAACCCTGCTTATTGTGAGGTGGTGCTCTCTTTCTTTCTGTAGTTTAAGCTAGCTGCAACACCATTTTAAACATTTGGCAGAGCTAAATGGAGTGGGAGTTTGATAGACAACGACAACCAGACAACAGAGTTTAGTCAATGGACTCAAGTCCGAGGGGTTTCCTCATATGTAGTTTGTAGCTCTATGATGCAGGTTTGATAATCTTTGCTTATCCTGAAGCTTCCATACTTTGGTCCTGATTCATCAAAGCAATGTTGCCATATTTCTGGTGTAAATTGCTTTGAAAAATAGCAAAATTTTGAATTGTGCAAACATTTTGCAACTTTTGACATTTTCATGCCAACTTCTCCCAGCTATGACAAAATGGGCTGAGCTAGAAGGAACTGGAGCATCATTGAGGGGGGCACAGTGGAGACGTGATGCTATGGCATTACTTATGCCAGAAATCTTACTTTCAGGGACTGGCGTAATATTGCTGGCGCGTCATACAGAGGCTTTCACAGCTCTTCAGACTCTCCGGATTCACTAATAGATGTGCACCTCTTCATAAATCGGAAGTGTCTGACTCCTCCTCCTTATCAAGACCAACAAGAAAATTTGAAATCTTTATGAATTGAGGTTTTAATCACAGTAATCTCTAGATGTGTGGTTTCCAACCAGTGGCTCTTCAGGTGCTGCAATTGTTACCAGGGAATCAGCAATTTGCAAATGACAATTGCTCTAGGTATTAGTCCAAACATAATGTTAGTGTGCTCATGAAATTTCTCATCCAATTTTATCTCTACTTCATACTCTCTATTTTAGGACTTCTATTTCTCTCCCTCCTCTATAATCCCTACAGTCCATCTGATGCTCTACATATATCAGCAGCCTAAAACCCATCTTGGTAGGCATAATTTATCACAACTTTCATTTTACACTGTAGCCCATTTATCATGTCCGCATGCATACACCTGCAGACCATTACCCATCCTCCATGTGGAGAAGTCTCTCGCATGCCTTTTATACTTACAGAATATTATGGTAAGTGCTTTGTCTAATATTTTCATTTCAGTTATTCTCCCTCCCTCTCCCTGCCTTGTAAATGCTGTGATCGATATCAATAGTAGCATTTCAGGGGCGTAACTGCTGGTAACGGCGCAAGCACTTCTTCTTGCAGTGAGAGCCGGGTGTAATCTGTCACACCCGGCGGCAATCATGCACTCAACACCTGTGCGTGCAAAATTCACACCCGACGGCGATCGTGCACTCAACTCCTGTGTGTGTAAAGTCGACTCGACGTATCCATACGTCCTTCCCAACAAGGACATGTGGCTACATCTAAGGTCAGGAAGGGGTTAAAGGTTAGAATAGTTTTTTTGTTTTGCCTGATAGCCATTTGATTAATTATATAGAATGGATTTCATACTTTGGCTATTGTGTTTAATGCTGGATGCCCATCTGTTTTGAGTATTTCACAATGCAAATGTATACCTAATCTGTATTAATTCATCACTTCTGTATTAGGTTTGCTTAGATAAATGCTAATAAAGAAAACTTAGGCCTTCGGCTGTTTTGAGTTTATTTTTAGTGTACTGTGCATTTTCTCTACCGCATTAGATTAGTATTCTATGACATATTTTCAGAAGCGCACTGTGACTACAGGCCTTCATACTTCTCTGTGATGCTTTCACTGATGTGCAGGGGACTGACTCCAATTGAACCAGACCTAAATGAAGCTAACATTGTGCTCAGGCAGCATACAAAAAAAAGCCAACAGATAGGGAATAGATACACTCAGATCCTAGCAGGAAAGCTACTCTCCAGAGAACTGGCAAATCGTACATGAAGCATGCTAACCGGTAAGTATTGGATGGTTTGCTGTATATATTCTGCTACATACTTTACGCTACCTTTTTAGATCATGGTGTTTTTTTTTACTAGGATTTGAGAACTTTACTCAGGAGACGTTGTGGTGCTTCTCACAGGTTAAAGGGACGTGGGACCTTGGGGATGCAGAAGGTAAATTAATTCATTACTAGACGTAAAATGAAAACTAATAAGAATTTAAAATGCCCATCTTATGTTACTGTAATTTATATTTTGTTCTGTAGGTACAATGTCAGAAATGACTATTTTACAAAGAGTGATCTTAAATTGGATATTAGGTGCTTTAGAAACGTTTTAGGAACTCAGAAATTAAGGGGCTAGTTCTAAGCTTTATAGATAGCTGGTGGTGCTAGATAAGCATTGCTGTATCAATATTGGGGCATTTTTATCAAGACTGTTAAGCTATGTTTACCCGTGACTTTTTGCAGCATTCTTTTCTGCATTCTGGCAGGAAAAAATGCTGTCTGAAATACACATGCACTTGACACATTTAATGTGCATATGTGATACTTACATGTGTTTTGATGCATTCTTATGCTTTTCATTCATTCATTTTAATGAGCCAAATGCACTGCAAAGTTTCTGCAAGAATTAACATGCTGCGTCTTGGCAGAAACATAGCAGGTCTCAAAACTCGCAATGTGAAAATTAGATGTCATAAATCTCATTGATCACACTGCGACTGTAAAACCAGTGTTTTACGCACCAAATACACTGCAGAAAAAGCGCCATGTGTGAACATACCCTTAGGCAGCAGTATAATATGCACCAGTTTATCACAGAGGTACATGCGGTTTGATCAATTACGGCAGTTTTAAATTGACGTCTAATTTATACCACCTATAGGCCTACTTTGTCGCACAAATTTGCACACTTTCTGCACATAGCTTTGTTTCTTAAATTACGGTATGCCTCTTTCTGCTAAACCCGACTCCTTTTCAAAGAGATTTCATCTTGTTGAGTAAGGCTCAGAATATGGCTAAATTACATAATAAATATGGTGTAAGTCATTTAATAGTTTTTTTTGTGCTTTTTAAATCCCCCATTGTATTTTTTCAATATTTTACATGTAATGTATATTTTTAGTTTCTGAGCCTTTATTTTCCTTTTTTTTCTGTAATATACTCAGTACTCAATACTGCATACTCCGTATTCTTATCCAACTACTAACCCTGAGGCATGGAATTCTTTTAATTTAGTTAAACAAGCATTTGGACAAGCATTTTTGTCCAAACATTTTTGTAGTGTGTCACTTACCTCTTTCAGACCTTTAAGTAGTAAATATTCTAAATAATATTATAAATTGTTTATGAATATGTGAGAGTAGTATCACACTGTACTACTCCAAAAATATACAGATTTGCAGTTGCATTACTTAAAGCTAATGGGTGCAAATGTAACATTTTCAATAGGGCTTTAACCCCTTCACGACCTTGGGCTTTTCAGTTTCCGTTTTTTTTTGCTCCACGTCTTCCCAGAGCCATAAATATTTTTATTTTTTCATCACTATGACCATATAAGGCCTTGCTTTTTGCAGGACGAGTTGTACGTTTGAACCACATTATTGGTTTTATTATATCATGTACTGGAAAACAGTAAAAAATAAAATTCAAAGTGCCGTGAAATTGCAAAATAAGTGTAATTCCACACTTGCGTTTTGGGCTATATTTAACCATGTTCACTAAATGCTAAACCTGACCTGCCATTATGATTTCATATGTGCCAAACATGTCCAGGTTGTTTTTTGTTTCAGTGGTAAAAAAAAAAAAAAAAAAGTTTACAAAAAAAAGGCGCCATTTTCTGAGACCCGTAACGTCTTAATTTCTTGGGATCTGGGGTTGGGTGAGAGCTTATTTTTTGTTTGCCGAGTTGACATTTTTATTGATACCATTTTGGGGTAGATGCGATGTTTTGATCGTCTGTTCTTGCATTTTATTGCAATGTTGCCACAAGCATTTTTGCTCAAACTCTGCAAAAATCGGTCACAGTTCGGTAAATCATCGCATTTCCACTAATGCATTTGCTGTTACTTTGGCTAGGATATCAGTGCTATATGATGAATGGGAGGGATGTGTTTGATGAAGTGAGGGGTGTGTAGAAATTAGAGGAGTGTGTGAAGAGATTAGAAGAGCGGCACACTCTTTTTTTTTCCTTGAACTTTATGTTCAATCAGAGCGCATCCACAACTTCATGACACAAGGTCTTCTGTGATTGGCTGCTGAAGTCACATGTCCTTGGCCATATATAAAAAGTGGATATCTTGGTTTGCTGGTGTCATTGTCTCAGTGTCACAGTGTAGAGAGGTCGTTCATGCGCTAGAGATGGTGCTGAAAAGAGCTTGTCAGTTAAATAGATAGGATCTTGTCCTGTGTGAAATCGATGTTCCAGCCTCCAACTAGATTGCACAAAAACTGTGTGGTAGTCTCCGGAGGCCCCATTTGCTACTCCCAAATCATTTGTGATAAAACTGTTTCAATGACAAATCAGAAGGCCATATTTCTACTTAAAAATCTTTAGTCCTAATATTGGGGTGCAGCCACGAGGCCCAATTAGCTACATCTGTCATTGGATGGGCTACTCTACACACTTTCTTTGGCAACCGCACTGTGGCACACCTTGTAGATGAGGCTCAGAAAGTGCATGTGCTCCAGTGGATGGCAAGCTCTGCATCAAGTGTCCTCTCCTCTGTTTCCTCCACCTCAACATCAAACAGTACAATCCTCAGAGGTGGCACCCCAATTACCTTTGTTTCCTCCATGTCACAAATTTCCAAATGCCCAACTGAGTGTGGGCAACCACAGATGGGTCATTATGCAGAGCTGTTCACACATTCTATTCCATGGGCATCATAGGTCTGCTCTGAGGAATCACAGAATCCAGAGGAGGATAGCATCTGCACCATTGCCTAAAATTTTTTCATGTTGGATCTGAGGCCGGACGAAGCAGGGTTCGAGCGCAATCCAGACAATTGTCATCAGACGTTAACCACTGAGGGTAAAGGTGATTTTGATGAGACTCAGATACCATAAGGTTGTAGATCCCACATGGTGTGAACACAGAGGTACACAACTGAGTAGCTCAGCAGAGGACAAGAAGGAAGACAAGGAGATTACGTTGCAGTTTCCCATGCAAACCCTAAGTGATGTTACAATGACAAGCACTGTATCCTCAGCCCCAACTCTGGCAGCGGCCAACACTAGTCGTGAATGTGCAATTTGCAGGGGTCGCAAGGGTTGCCAAGCCTGGGCCTTTTTTGAAACTGCAAAGGATGACCCAACACACATTATCTGTCAAGTTTGCAGCAAAAAGCTAAGATCAAAGAATTGCAATAATTTAACAATTACATGCATGAACCAGCACATGCGCGACCAACATGCCTTAGTGTGGGAATCTCACTGTGCTAAAATGAGGACTAACGGGCCTCGCCAAACACTGGCGTTTGTATCAACCCCATATGCTGCTTCTTCCTCCTACATCACCATGCCTCCTCACAGGTCTCCGGCCAAATAAACTTCACTTGTTTACCCCCTACAGTCGGGGTGAGTGAGAGCCCGTCAACTGTTTCCGAAGTGGCCATGATTGCTGCTTTTGTGTAAAGTAGTACAACACATCTTTCTCAATCCACCATAACATCTCTGCCTGCACCCCACTCACAGTCCAGCAGTTTGTCCTGTTCTCATTACTCCACCCTCTCTCAGCACAGCAGATAGCCATAGGTCCCGCAGCTGTGGTCACGTACATCAATGTTTCCTCCTATACATGCCAAAGCTAAGAGCTTGAATTCCACCAACTTCAATCTGTTGGCCACAGAAATGCTGCCTTTCCAATTAGTGGATACAGACGGTTTCAGAAAGTTGATGGCCATTGCAGACCCCAGTACCAGTTTCTCAATCTCCATTACTTCTCTAAGAAAGCTGTGTCTGCGCTACACCAGCAAGTCACTGACAACATCACTGTGGTGTAATGACCACTTTGTCCGCTAGGGGGCACTGTGTGGATGTCCCGAGAGGATGAGTGGCAGAATCCTGAAGGACCGTTATGTATCTCAAGGTGGGTGGCCTTGAGATGGAGACTGATGTGTGTGTTGATCAGCAGTGATACTGCTGACGTGTTGTGTCAATGTGTCAGGGAGAAGTCTCCAGGTAGCTGGGGAGACAGGAGGGCTGACGGTTGTGAAAGCCGTGTGATGTGCTGCTGACCGGAGTCAGAGAAAGAGACTGGTGATTGCTAGGGTGCATCTGCAGATAAGAGGCACCTGAGGACCTGTGTGACCGACACAGGTAATGGACAGGTGTTCGTGTGGTACTGACCTGGGTCGGTGAGTAAGACGGTGTACCTGGAGGGTTCAGTGAGGAAAGGTCCTGGAGGGTCAGTGTTGGGAGATTCTAGGAGAAAGAATCGGATCCCGGGAGCACGTGGTGTGACCTTGGACCTGGTGAGGCGCGAGTGTTGGGCAGTCTCAGGCGGAGACAGATGTCCTGAAGAGCATCCGCCGAGCCCCTGGACCTGGTCAGGCCGGTGTGTGGGGAGGAGGGTCGCTCCCTGAATCGCACCGGGTGCACCCTGTGTGTTGGACGGTCTCAGGCGGAGACGGAACGTCCTGAATAGCACACAGCCAGGACACGTGAGTTTTTGTGTGGTGTGTTTTTTTTTCTTTTCTCAACTCAGCCTGCGGTTTCTCAGTGGGAGTCAAGAAGGTGACAAGCGGCTTCCTGTAACTCAGCGGGGTTACGAAGGGGACAAGCGGCTTCTGGTAACTCGGCGGGGTTACGAAGGTGACACCAGCAGCTGTGTGTGAACGGCAGCTGGTGGTGTCAAAGATCGGTGACAGCAGGAGCTGTGGTGGTGCTAATAAGGACTTGTGTGGTATCGTAAGAGATTTAAGCTGTGTGGTGTGAACTGTGGTCTGACCAGTATAGCAGACATGGTGAAATCCCAAAAGGGGGCGGTGGCCCAAATCGGGGTGGTAGCCCAAAAGGGGGTGTAGTCCCAAAATGGGGTGGTAACCCAAAAAGAGGTGGAGTCCCAGAGGGGGGCGGTGACCCAGATTGGGGTGGTAGCCCAAAAGGTGGTGGAGTCCCAGAGGGGGCAGTGACCCAAATCGAGGTGGTCCCGAAAGGGGCCGGTGTGTCAAAAGAGGAACAGCAGTGCTCGTGTAGTGTTTTCAGAATGTGGGTTATACTTTCCGGAGCATGACGAACTGCAAGTGTGTACTGTGATACTGCACCGGGGAGGAATCTCGGGACGGTTGGACTCAGAGTCAGGTGACTCTGTTAGGAACTCCTCTCACTTTCTGTCTGACTGAGAAAATGGCCCAGGTTCGCTGTAAACATGGGGTCACTGTGAGCTATGCGCTAGACAGAGTGCTGTTTGAGGGGCCCGGAGGCAGTGAGTGCCAAGGTGGCGGGATACCCCCTGACTTAGTCTATGCCTTGGAGAAGGACCGGGACTTTGTTGTGTTTGATGACCTATGGTACGAGGGTGGAGACGTTTCTACTGTTGGGCTAACAGATATTAAGACGGTGACGGCTCCTGATGTGGAGAGGTCAGAGGTAGAAGTGACCGGAAAAATGGGTATGTCTGCCCAACGGACGGACCTGGCGTCTCGTGACAGGACTGATGTTGACCTGGTTGATAAGATGGCTGAAGTATTCACACGGTTAGAGGGTAACTGGAGGGATTGCTCGGCAGGTCGGGGTGGCTCAGACTCTGGGGGTGACTGTGGCTCTGAGAGGGAAAGAGAGCACAGACTAGAGGAGCTAGAGAAAGAAGTCTCTGAGCTCAAAGGTCACATGGTAACATGGCAAGGACTGAATAAGGCCCTCAGAGAAGAGGTGGAAGAACATGTCAAACGAGAAGGCGTCCTGAGACAAAGGGCCGAGCACAGGGTCGAGGAGCTCGAGAAAGAAGTCTTGGAGCTCAGAGGTCACCTGTCCACCTGGCAAAGTGTGAACAAGACCCTCAGGGAAGAGATGGAAGAACTCAAAGAAACTGTAAGAGATCTTCAGCAGGAGAGGAAGTTGGACGAAGACTTACCGCGGGTGAGCTTGAGTGACAACAAGACGGAACTGCCAGTACCAATCGAGGCAAAGGGTCATGAAGAGGTAAACTCTTGTGAAGTTGGTGAGCTAAGGACTGAAGAAGACAGTCACCCGGTCGGGTCAACTGTACTGAGGGAAGTGTACGTGGTAAAGCCAGAGTCTTCTGGCCTGGAAGACAGCCAGACCACTACCTTCAAATCTGTAATCGAGGTACCCGAAGACATGCAAGAAGCCTGTGCGGAGGAAGGTGTGCATGAGGCTTTCAAAGAAGCGGTCAAGGCGTGTAAGGTGCACTGGGCACCTGAGACTCGGCAGTTGGTGATGATATCAGCCAGGGAAGATACAGCAAACCGGGTAGCTGTCCTGAAAGAGATGCATTTACAATGTCTCCACGCCAAACAGCTGGTCAGGTGGAGTAATATGAAGGCTGCTCGATGCCTAGAGTTAGCGAAGGAGGCTATGGATCGGCTGGGTTTGCAGAAAGATGTGGTTCCGGTACCCGAAGCTCTGATTGGGAGAATCATTGGAAGATCCGGGAAGGTAATGCAAGACTTTGTGAATATCTCCGGTATGGTGAGGGTGAGGATGCCTCCTGATGATGAATACCAGGTATCCAGTGAAGTGGGTAGGATTCCCATCATGGTGGTTGGCTCAGTGGAAAGCCTGAGAAATTTTCGGATGCTCTTGGAGTATCGAGTGGGGTACCTGCAAGAGATTAAGCAGTTGAGGCTGGACCATCGGCGAATCAATAAAGAGGTACTGAACACTAGGTGGCGGCCGCCTTCAACCCAAGATGTAAGGACCCGAACGGTTCCTCCAAGAAGTGACATGGCAGATGGCCGAAGAATGTCAGCAAGTGGTAGTTCGACTGGCAGGATGACGTTGAGAGACCGAAGTTCCTGTGAGACGCTGAATGAGTCATACTCAAGTCAGACAGTAGGCTTGACTAAGACTTATGATGGCACCAACCGAGGGAGCTGGTCGCGGAATGGAACAGACAGGGAGAGGACTGTGGTGACTAAACACTGTCTGATGACGCAGACAGACTGTGATTGGAGGGCCAAAGATCAGGGCCAATATTCTAACCGCTGGGGGAGGGGGAGGCCTAATGTAGGAATGAGGCAGTATGACAGATGGAGACGGTTCTCTCAACCTGGGGGGCAAGGTGTAGTGCGTGGGGTTATGCTGTGTGTTCAACCCCACAGGTTTGAACAGAGGGGGGAGGTATGTGGTGTAATGACCACTGTGTCCGCTAGGGGGCGCTATGTGGATGTCCCAAGAGAGAGGATGAGTGGCAGAATCCTGAAGGACCGTTATGTATCTCAAGGTGGGTGGCCTTGAGATGGAGACTGATGTGTGTGTTGATCAGCAGTGATACTGCTGACGTGTTGTGTCAATGTGTCAGGGAGAAGTCTCCAGGTAGCTGGGGAGACGGGCGGAACCAGTTACCTACAAACCCACCCAGGGGGTGTGTTTGAGAACATTGTGGCAAAGTGTGTGTTAATGGTTCAAGGACCTGTGATGAGGTCATAGCCATGTGACCCGGTGGGCGTGGCTACGGACCATATAAGGTGGCCAGGGTAGGTCACATGTGGCGAATGCAGGGACCTGGTTGGTCCGTTTTGGAAGGTCCCGTGAGAGAGATGGGGCTGCCTGCGAACAGCATGTGAAGTGGCTGTGTGTAATGGCTGCCAGCATCTGAGAGTTCCCAGGAGAGGGAATGAATGTCTGCAGTCTGGAGAATCCTGAGGAGTTATTACTGTGAGGCTAAGAGAGCCTGTGTGCTGGACACTGCACACCCTGTGTGACCACAGGGTTTACAGAGGGAAACTCTGTCATGGACGCTATGCTGTTAAGTGAATTTTATGCTGCTTGCTTTGGTTTATGCTGCTGAATAAACCGCATGGAGTTATGGTTTTATGGAAAACCTGTGCCGGATCTGTTTTTTTGTGGCTGCAAGTGAGTATCCCCTACCCGAATGACAGCGCTACATCACATCATCTGTTCCCTAAAAAAATCTGTCTGCCAGAGTGCATTTCACCACTGACATCTGGATAAGCAAACATGGGCAGAGGCGTTTCATTTCATTGATGGGCACTGGTGGCTGGGCTCCATAAGTCTTTGGACCCCAAGGCTTCCGGGACAAAGCTTTGTATCTAACACTTCCTCCACTGCTTCTGCCTCCTCCACCTCCTCTAGGACCTCCACATGTGCCCTCCACCTTTCCCTTAATCTGACATGCATTCCAATGGTGCAGATAGAATTCCCCCATCTCCGTATTGCATATGCATGGCTCACCACAATCAGACAGTGTTAAAATTAATATGCCTTGGAGATTGCAGTCACACAGCTCAAGACTTGAGGACAGCTATCCAGGGTGAATTAGAGCAATAGCTTTCTCCACTGAATCTGGAGCCAGGGAAGGCCATGTGTAATCCTGATAGTAGTCCTATGCCAGGGCAACCACCTCACTCATGAGCTTTGTATGACTTATGTCCTCAACCTGGTGGTACAGTAATTTCTCCGCCACTATCCCGGCCTGAATGGACTGCTGCAGAAAGCACAACCACTGTGTGCTCAATTTCACCAATCGCACCCTGCAGGTCATCCACTTGTTTTGCTACAGAGGTCTTTCAGCCTAACAGTTAACCATTTGATTAGCGATGTTCCGATAGGGTGGAATTCCACTCTGCACATGTTGCAGCTACTGTGGCAGCAGCGATGAGCCCTGGTGCAGTATATCCTTTTGCATAGCCTGGACCAACGCAGTAGGGCAGTGGTGCAAATCACGCTTGCAGACTGGACACAGATGAAGGACCTCTACACCCTTTTGCACAGTTTTGAAATGGCTACTAAGATTGCTAGCGCTGACGATGCCATCATCAGCATCACTATTCCGGTCATCTACATGTTGGAGCACACCTTGAATAGTCTGCGTGAAGAGCTGGTGGTCCAAGAGGAAGAGGTGGAAGCAGAGGAGGATTCGGAAGGTATAACAATATCTTAAGTTTCTGGACTGTCGTCGCAAAGGTGGGTGCCATGGGAGGGTGGCTTACAGCGATCAAGGGGGGGTTCATGGTACCAGACAAACTGTTTGTGAAGATGCAGGAGCCAAGGATCAAATGAAGGAGGATGAGGTGATGGACATGCAACAGACAGGAGATTAAGAGGATATAGATCCCTCTGTGTTGTCCGTGGTTAACGGGAGGGGACTTTGAGTGTTACCCCACCATCAACACACCATGGACTTGGACCTCATGGAAGTGCCCAACACATGAGCTCCTTCTTGCTGCCCTATCTTCAACATATTGCTCATATTCTTAGGGTTAGAAATAGTGCTGACTACTGGGTTGCCACTCTCTTAGATCCACATTACAAAAGTAAATTTAGCCAGATTCTTCCCCCCTGGAAAGGGATGCATGCATGATGGAGTATCAAAACACACTTGTAGACAAGAATGGTTTTCCCCCAAGACAGCGGTGAGGCACACAGTGCATCAAAGCATCATCACAAAAAATTTGCAGCAGTGTAAGTGGCATAAGCAATTTCTGTGAGTCGTTTCACATTTTTTAGACCAGCCTGTGCACCAGAAGAGAAGAGTACAAGTCTGACACAATGTGAATGACTGGAGGATTGTGCAGGAGTATTTGGAGCTCAATATCAATGCCATCAGGGGGATTGGACTCTTTTGCATTTTGGTCTTCAAAAATGGAAGAGTGGCCTGAGCTCACTTGTCACACCTTGGAGGTTTTGTCATGCGTGGTAGTGTCATGATCCAGGTTGGATGATGACAGTTAAAAGCACATGTAACCTTTTTTTCCTTAAGCTGTGTGCTTAAGTTTGGTTTTGCCCCCGGTGGCCATTAGGATTATTACACAGTGGTGTCTTTTGTTCTAGTTTGCCCCCGGTGGTGGTTAGCGTTATTATTAGCGTAGACAGCCTATCTTTCATCAAAATGAATAAATTATGGATCTCCAATGACTTTTGCACCTCAGTCGCAAAACTGGGCAGACTACGCGATGGTGTAATTTTTGCTGCCATGCATTGATCTTGTGTTATTGCAGTCTGTGCCATCTTTGTGGTGTCTCCAGTGCCTGCTGTTGCTACTGCTGATGTTCCAAATTTTCTGAAATGGGGAGACTCTAAGTTAGGTCTTCATCTGGTGGGTTGTAAGTAGTGCTGCCAGACAGGTAGGCCTACACTTACAGTACTTTCAGTCAACTACCTGTGGCTGGAATAAAATAATAAAATTGGAGGTTTTACATGAGGTATCAGGTCTCCAGCTGAGAATGCTTAAACTGCTCCCTGTTGTGAACTCATATTCTGGTCTACCAGTTGTGAGTTCTCCTTCCGGGCTCCCTCTGGTGGTAACAGGAGGTAGTGAGGTTGATTTAATTAGTAGAGATCTGCCACCTGATGATGAGGATAACAATTGGATCTCTGGAATCTCAGACTGGATTTAAGACAGCCGACGCCCTATTCTGGTGCTGGTGATTCCTTCTGGCTTTTCAGGTCTTTGTTTTAAGCTCTGTTCCAGTCATCTCAGGCTAAGTGTTTCTGCTAATGTTCACACTTGGTTTTGTTGGTCTATTCAGTTTTTTTGTGTGGTCAGCCAGCCCCGGCTGGGGCTATGCTGAATTTCCACTCTTATTTATCTGTATTTGCCAATTTGCCTTTTGTCCCTTATTAGATTGGCCTCTTTTTTGCTCTGTCTCAGAATATTTCAGAGTGCTGATATAGTGGGAGAAGTCTAGTGACTTCAGGGTTAATTTTGTTATCAGAAATGTTGGACATTATTTTTGTAGGGTTTTTGGCAGATTGCGGACAGTGTCTTTCCTTTCCTATCCTTTCTAGTTAGTTTGGGCCCCATCATTTGCTCAGCCTATTTTCTTGCCTGTGTTTGTGTTTTCATCTTGTTTCACCGTCAATACATGTGTGGGGGCTGTCTATTCCTTTGGGGTCTGCTCTGGGGCAGTTAGTTTTCCCCTTTTCTTGCTTTAGGTTTATTTAGTCCTCCGGCTGTGACGAGGCATCTAGATTTATCGTAGGAACGCTCCACAGCTGCTGCTAGTTGTGTGGTTAGGATCAGGGGTCTGCAATCTGCATAGTTACCAACCTCTCTGGTTTTCTGTGACTTAGCTTGCTTAGTTTTCCTCCTCGGTGACCCATTCATAACAGCTCCCTTAACCACCAGGTCCTCATTGACACTTCAATTCCAAGCTGTAAATGCTGGCTCAAACTTTGCTTCATGCATGGCCCATGCCTGACATTATAAATGTCTACTGTGGGTCAATTGATGCCACTTTTCATGGTGACTGCCTCTAATTTGAGCTTTTTAGGCAGATTTTTGCCCCTCCTGAAGGTATCGTCTATGCATTTGGTTATGCCTTTTTTATTAAATTTAATGAGGTTTGGATATGTTTGATGAACCGTTCGGTGAACTGTTTGGCTAACATCAGTCCGTTAACTGAATTCAAGTGAAAGGTTCACTTATCTCTAGATATGACGGCATGTTTGAAGGAGGAAAAGATACCGAATTAAAAAGAAATGTGTCTGGGTCCCCTCCTTTTATGGCAACAAAGCTGCATATATTATACAGTTGTGGCCAAAAGTATTGACACCCCTGCAATTTTGTCAGATAATACTCAGTTTCTTCCTGAAAATGATTGCAAACACAAATTCTTTGGTATTATTATCTTCATTTAATTTGTCTTAAATGAAAAAACACAAAAAGAATTGTCCTAAAGCAAAACTGGATATAATTCCACACCAAACATAAAAAAGAGGGTGGACAAAAGTATTGGCACTGTTCGAAAAATTATGTGATGCTTCTCTAATTTGTGTAATTAACAGCACCTGTAACTTACCTGTGGCACCTAACAGGTGTTGGCAATAACTAAATCACACTTGCAGCCAGTTGCCATGGATTAAAGTTGACTCAACCTCTGTCCTGTGTCCTTGTGTGTACCACATTGAGCATGGAGAAAAGAAAGAAGGCCAAATAACTGTCTGAGGACTTGAGAAACCAAATTGTGAGGAAGCATGAGCAATCTCAAGGCTACAAGTCCATCTCCAAAGCCCTGAATGTTCCTGTGTCTACCGTGCGCAGTGTCATCAAGAAGTTTAAAGCCCATGGCACTGTGGCTAACCTCCCTAGATGTGGACGCAAAAGAAAAATTGACAAGAGATTTCAACGCAAGATTGTGCGGATGTTGGATAAAGAACCTCGACTAACATCCAAACAAGTTCAAGCTGCCCTGCAGTCCAACGGTACAGCAGTGTCAACCCGTACTATCCGTCGGCGTCTGAATGAAAAGGGACTATATGGTAGGAGACCCAGGAAGACCCCACTTCTTACCCCGAGACATAAAAAAGCCAGGCTGGAGTTTGGCAAAACTTACCTGAAAAAGCCTAAAACGTTTTGGAAGAATGTTCTCTGGTCAGATGAGACAAAAGTAGAGCTTTTTGGGCAAAGGCATCAACATAGAGTTTACAGGAGAAAAAAAGAGGCATTCAAAGAAAAAAACACGGTCCCTACAGTCAAACATGGCAGAGGTTCCCTGGTGTTTTGGGGTTGCTTTGCTGCCTCTGGCACTGGACTGCTTGACCGTTTGCATGGCATTATGAAGTCTGAAGACTACCAACAAATTTTGCAGCATAATGTAGGGCCCAGTGTGAGAAAGCTGGGTCTCCTTCAGAGGTCATGGGTCTTCTAGCAGGGCAATGACCCAAAACACACTTCAAAAAACACTAGAAAATGGTTTGAGAGAAAGCACTGGAGACTTCTAAGGTGGCCAGCAATGAGTCCAGACCTGAATCCCATAGAACACCTGTGGAGAGATCTAAAAATGGCAGTTTGGAGAAGGCACCCTTCTAATATCAGGGACCTGGAGCAGTTTGCCAAAGAAGAATGGTCTAAAATTCCAGCAGAGCATTGTAAGAAACTCATTGATGGTTACCGGAAGCGGTTGGTCGCAGTTATTTTGGCTAAAGGTTGTGCAACCAAGTATTAGGCTGAGGGTGCCAATACTTTTGTCTGACCCATTTTTGGAGTTTTGTGTGAAATGATCAATGTTTTGCTTTTTGCTTCATTCTCTTTTGTGTTTTTTCATTTAACCCTCCGTCAGGAACAATATTCGCACTAACTCGTAATGGAACAATGTGCCTGTCAAGCGCAGGCTAGAAAAATGCCTAGAATATCTAATTTTCTCAATTTCAGTGATCTAAAAGTGATCAGAGACCTTCATAGGGATGTAATAAAAGAGACTACACATTATCAGGTGCAAAACAAACCCATTTACTCAACATAAAAGCAATAACTTTGATATACACAAATTTCAAAACTCCTGAGAAGTACACTTTCATTTGTAAGAAAATCTGCCTTATTTATATGAAATATCCACAAAACCTTTCTCTATCCATTCATAAAACAAGCTAAATAAACAATAGTAATGACTAAAAACATTACATACCAACCTTATAAAGTGTGATGTGTTCGGGACCAATGAGCCTGAGAAGCCAGCACAGCTATATCTTCCTTCCTGAAGCTCTGCAGACCAACTGTGGTATCAGGTTTCACACAGCAGCTAGAGCCAGGAAACTATCTAGAGGGAGGGGGTTTCCTGAAAATCTGGTGAGAAGGGAGAAATGAAAGTAGAAGAGCTGCACCTGTCAGATCCATTGTTCCTGACGGAGGGTTAAGACAAATTAAATGAAGATAATAATACCAAAGAATTTGTGTTTGCAATCATTTTCAGGAAGAAACTGAGTATTATCTGACAAAATAACAGGGGTGTCAATACTTTTGGCCACAACTGTAGGTGAATGATACGTGACGCCACCTGTGGTTTCTGATCAGATTGACCAGCGCTGCAGTGTCGCTTCTCTGGGACAGATGTTGTGGTGCAGCTAAGATGTAGAAGCCCTGCACAGGTAGGGCCGTAGTCGCAGGGCAGATGAAAGAGTTGGTAGATGGTGTGCAGTGCAGGATGTAGCAGAGCCGTGCGCCAGGTGCAGGAGAAAGATGACAGACACAGTCTAGCAGTTCCTTTACCTGTACTTGGTAAGTGCCATCCAGGACCCAGAGTACAGATGGAGAAGGAGTTGGTCAGCCTGGAAGCAAATTAGGAATTCTCTCTCTGCAGATAGGTAGTGTGGCCTCCGTTCTAGCGCTTATCTGAAGTACTCGCAGTACTGAGTTCACTGAAGTTCCCCCTGTTGACTCTCTTTTGGAACTTTCTCGTATGGCAGGCAGCCATAGCCTTTTCCTTCTGGCTCACACATGTCGCTGCTGGGGCCTCCAAGCCTTAGTTGGGAACAGAGCATTTACAGCTGCCACTTCCTCCGGTTTCTGCTGCAGGACCGTCAGTGTGCCTACAAACTCAGAGACTGGAATCCGGACCATGCGCTCCAGCTAGAAGTGAGCCTTAACTCTGCTCATCCTCCAGCTC
Organism: Dendrobates tinctorius; assembly: GCF_039654945.1. Classification (NCBI taxonomy): domain Eukaryota; kingdom Metazoa; phylum Chordata; class Amphibia; order Anura; family Dendrobatidae; genus Dendrobates; species Dendrobates tinctorius. The sequence goes on from NW_027361711.1 coordinate 30,435,650, forward strand.
CCCTTCTCACAGTCCACACACTTCCCCTTCCCTTCACAGACTGCCCTAACTTCCCTACTCCCGACCACAGAGAGCAGCTCCTCAGCAGTCAGGTTCCGAGCTCTCCCTGCTGGCCTGGAGTGGGAACTGTGTTGTGTGTTGGTTTAACTGCTAGAGAGATCCTTCGTTGCTCCCAAGCATGACATCACACTCCCTAGGAGGAAGGTAATGCCACTGTGGCGACCGTACTCCTGGGGGCGCCATAAGTGCACTGATGCCCAGCCACTGCTAGATGATTCTGCTGGTACATTGACCCAGACCACTACATTCCACTCGCACTCTACACAGCCAGAATCTGACCCTGATGAAACTCAGGTTCCCCTTCCCGCATACTATACCACCTTACACGGTGACAAAGAGGAAGGTGCAGATGAAAGTGTAGGTTCCTTGAGCAGGTGGGGGGGCATACTCATGGGTGATGGCACTGGCACAGGGCCCCTCATAGTACGCAAAAGTGTCTCTGCGGGAGAGCCCACCCGCCGTCAGACACACCGCCGTACTATGAGGGGCCCTGTGCCAGTGCCGTCGCCAACGAGTGGGCCCCCCGCTTGATCAGGATCACAGCACTTGCAAAGTTGAAATACTTACCTCTCCTTGCTCCACCGCCGTGACGTCTTCCGCGTTTCCTGACAGTGACATTCTGGTCAGAGAGCGCGATGACATCACGTCTGTACGCCCTCTGCCTAAACAGTCCAAGTGCAGAGAGATAGAAGATGGGGACGATGAGGAGTCCAGAGTACAGGGATTCCCTAGTGAGGAGACTTATTTAAAGGTTGGGAGCAATTTTTGGGGAGCACTATACTCTGGAGAATGATCTATGGGGCCCACCATACACTGGAGCATTCCAAATGGGGGACATCAGACACTGGAGCAGCATTTACTGGGCCCATTATACACTGGAGCACTAGAAATGGGGCCCATTATATATGGAGCATTATTTGGGCCCATAAGACAGTGGAGCTTCATCCATGGGGAACAACATATACTGTATCATTGTGTAGAGCTCATCATTTACTGTATCGAACATTATATGGGACCAATGATTCTGTATGGAGAAATATATGGGCCTCATTACTCTGTATGGTGCACTATGCGGTGGCCATAATACTATATGGAGTAATATACTGTCCGTTTTTGGAGCTATTGGAGAATTTAAAATGGATATCAGTCATGAGATGTAAGAAGTGAAGTATTTTTCATTGTACTGTACCGCTATTTCTCTACCGTATCAGAGGATCATGAATTGTGGCATGTGTTAAAGGAGCCCAGTGACACTCTTTGGCCCTGGACCCATGAAAATCTGGAGCCAGCCCTACCTCCTCCACAACTTTAGCCAAATAACCCCCAATTTTCAATGCCTAACTATTATTATAAAGTAAATTAAGGTTGACAAGCTTAAGGCCTCTTTCACACTTCAGTTTTTTGTGTCAGTTACAATCCTCCAAAAAGGTGGAGAAGCGGATCCATTCTTAACTGATGTGAACGGATGCCACAGGATCCGTCGGATCCGCAAAATGAGGAAATTTAACGGAACCGCTGGCGAGAGAGAGAGAGAGAATTGTTTTTTTGTCCGGCACCCAGACAGAATTACGGGTTAAATCTGTGTCTGGAGGATCCGCCGGCCAAAAAAACGTTGCAAGCTCCGTTTGGAAATCTTTGAGGATGTTAACGGACAGCAACATTATGGCGGATCCTCACAAAAATGGATGCAACGGACGGCAATCCGTCAAAATCCGCCGATAATGAAAGTCAATGGGGAAAAAAACAGATCCGCAAAAAAAAATTGCGGATCCGTTTTTTTCAAAACCTGGCGGATTTTGACTGATTGTAAAAAATGGAAGTGTGAAAGAGGCCTAAGTAATAAGAATTTATGTTTTTGGCATTAAAATAGGCACTGTAGGTGTGTTTCCTGTCCTCCACTCACTTCCGACCTTGGTTCCCCTTTGACTTGCATTGGGTTTCGTGTTTCAGTCGGCCTTCGACTTTTCACGATAATCGGTCGATTGCGTTCGACCCGACTTTTGCAAAAGTCGGGTTTCATGAAACCCGACTCGACCCGAAAAAAGGCAAAGTCACTGTAGTATGTACCTGGTTTTCATGGGTCGCTTTAAATAAGGTTGTTTATGAAATTCTAATAAAAGGTTTTCACGGTTTTATTTATTTTCAGGCTCTATTCACACATCAGTATTTTTATCAGTATTTGAATGCCAAAACCAATAATGTCTCCAAAACACAGAATCAGTGTTTCGGTTATAGTTTTTCTCTGTAAATTCCACTCCGTGTTTTAGCTTGCATACACTGATGCAAGATACTAACCAAATACTAACGTGTGAATAATATAGGAGTTTACAACCTGCTCCTAGTTTTTGCAACTTTTGTTTCAGTAAGGCTTCCTTCTCCCAACGAGCCTTTTGTTCGTTTTTGATGTTGCATATTTTCTGCACCATTTCTACATCCACTAAGATAGGTTACTTGAATTTTTAATAAAACACGCAGTATAAATACTCATCAAAAACTCATTGTAGGAACGTAGGAAGACATGCATCAAGTATGAGTTCTGTATCTTCAGGGTGCAGTTGTCTTCACTACCTCTCATGTATTAGCATAGTTTCTTTCATAGACTGCTTTCCCACTCTACAGCCATGTGAGAGCTTCTACCTTACGGGCCTGTAGTCAATAATGCTGACGATTTCTGGCATTGATTTTATGGGACAGTGCACGAGATAAGCAGCAAATTTGCATGAGGATAGACCACATTGTCATGTAATAGGGTGAATCCTAGGCAATATCTATGGAAATAAGTAGGAACTCACTTACTTTGAATAAAGAGGGTTTTTTTCTGCTGTTCAGCCACAAATCAGCACAGAAATCAGATAGGTCATACACCGAGAGCAGCAACAGAGTCAAATTACATTTAGCGATGCACCAGCGATCCCGACCACGATATGACCCGGTCAGGATCGCTGGTGCATCGCTAAATAGTCGCTAGTGAGCTGCCAAACAGGCAGATCTCACTAGCGATGCAGCAGTGGTCGGTGGTCGTACTCACCTGTCAGACGTGGCGAGTGTGACCGTCTTCCTCCTGCTTCCATGGCTCGCTCGTCGGCGCCAACAGGAAGCCGACAACGAGAAATGGACCAGGCCGATCTCGCGCGATCAGCGACAGCCAGCGGGGGGAGCCGGTCGGAGGTAAGTATCACATGTAGCGATATCGCTGCTGCCCTTAAGTGCAGTTTATTTTTGATATAACATACTGCGAATAGGAACAAAGTCTTTCATTCTCTACTAACACTAAGTTACGCAATATTCAAACTAATGCTAAGTGGAGAAATAAAAATGTTTTTGTAATGGTATTGCTTCTTTAATACGTAGAATATTTTTGCAGAATATTGCTGGCTCGCAGCATGGATATTATTATATAATAAAACATTTCTCACACTAATGATGCATGAGTGATGAGACATTTGGGAAAACATAAAAGCCCTTTTGTGATCCCAGGAACTTGCAAATTTGCATTGATGAAAGAGAATAGAATAAAATGCTACAAAGGGCTAAAAGGTTTTAGAATATTTCATCATCTGACTAGCTGAAAATGCTGCTGCTTAAACAAAATATTCATTCTGTCACACAATGCAAACCTTGATGTAACAAATATTTTAAGAAAATAGATTTACATTTTCTATATTTTTAAGACATTTCTTCATAATTCCAGTAGTTAGTAACATTGTCTGCAGTGTAAGATATACATATAAGGTACTAATAGGAACAAAGTACCAGGAAACATAGGCTTAACATTGTTGTCCACCACTAAGAGATGCAGACCACATGGCTGTTGTGGGACCTTTAAGTAGTGGGGTACAAGTGTTGAATGGCACTGCCCCTGCCCAGCATCTCAATTTCAACAGTATGAGTATGCATCCTCAGGATGCAGATGATTTTGAAAATAATGGTGGAACAAGGAGCAACCGGCTCCCTGCCCCACCATTCAGCCTGTACATCTCAGCCCAGAAGGAACGAGGGCATGCCAAGATCATTTCTACTTCACAGAGCAGAACATCACATTGGCGGACAGAGGCTTATTGAGCAGTTTTCTTCTTTTGTCTTTAATTGTGGGGAGAAACGCTGGCTCAAATTGAGTGGGATGCTGGGAGAGCCATCATAGTCTGTGGAAAATACTGTGCGGGCCATCATACGGTGTGAGGTGCTATGGAAACCATGATATTCTGTGGGGTTTTTTGGGGGCCATCATTCTGTGTGGGGCGATGTGGAGAACAACATACTGTGTTAAAGACTGTTGAGGGATATCATACTGGATAAGTGACTATGGAGTCAATCATACTGCGTGGGTGAGTTGTGGGGTAATCATACTATATGGCAGGGCTGTAGATGCCATCATACTGTGTGGGGACTGAAGGGGTCATCCTAATAATTGTCTGGAGCATCTTTGGGGGCCATCATACTGTGTGGAGGGATGTTGGGGCATTATAGTGTGGGGAACTGTGGAGGTATCAGACTTTGTTGGGGTCACGACACCATGTGCTCTGGGGGCCATCGTACTATATGGGAGCAATGGGGTCCATTATACAATGTGGAACACTATGAAGACCATTATATTGTGTGTGTGGAGGAGATCTGGAGGCCATCAGGATGTGTTGTGAGCTGTATTGGGTCATCATAATGTGTGGGGAGCAGTCATACTGTTTGGAGAGCTATGAAGCCATCATACTGTATGGACGCTCTGTGAAACATCATAATGTGTGTGGGTGCCTATATGGGCCATCCTACTTTGTGTGGGTTGTAAAGGCATTGTACTTGTCTATGGTGTGGATGTGAATGAATCATTTATTGTGGGGGTATACCATACTGTGTGTTGAGGACAGTGAAGGCATCATACTCTGTCAAGGGCCATGGAGGCCATGATATTCTGCGTGGGGAATGTGGGTGCCATCTGTCAGGGTGTATGGTCATTGAAAGGCTGGAAGTACTTAAAATGACTGGCTTTCCCGTACAGGCTTTGTGCTAGCCATCCATGTAGCAGATTTCAGGAGAACTATGACTATGATCTTTTATACTCCTTATACAGGAATCTGGACTTAAGCAGGGACTTCTGTGTGAGTTCATGACTGGGGGTTAGTGTGATGGACAAAACTGTGGGAGAGAGCATTGGCTTTAAAACTTTTAGTACCAGGTCTAAATGTAACCACTAACCACAAATCAAACCTAGAGAAGAATAAAGACATTCTAGGTTCCTTACAGTTTAGTCTTTTGGCTGATTCAAGATGTGTATGTTTTGTTGTCTATATTAACAATGACTGTTTAGCACCTTCTAGAAAGTGGCACCATTCCTCCAAGGCCCTTTGATTGCCAACAATTCACAATTACCATAATAACATACCACCCGTCTTGATTAATCAGACCCAAAGCTTTCACTAAAGAACAATGCAAAAAAAAAAATCAATAAAAGGTATAATATTGCATATAAAAGATTTTTGTAACATTCAGGCTCGTAATTGCCACTAGGCACCAGTGGTCCAGATCCTAGGGTGGCGGGTTGCCAGGGGCAGCACCAGGATCAAAATAAAAAAAAAATAAAATTTAAGACACAGTTTCTCCTCCAATCTAACAAAAATGGAGTCTTTCTGGAGGAGGGAGCGGGTATGATGCACTCATTTGTATTCGTGTCTTAAGACATGAATAGAAATGACCCCATGTGAGCCAACACTTCTGGGGTCAGTGGAGCCTCAATCAGCTCCCTGACCCCATGTACTGTGGCACGCACTCCCTGCTGATGTCAAGGCTGTGCAATGAGGAGACCTCATCACACTGCGAACATCAGTGCAGAGTGCCGCACAGGAAGACAAGTTAGAGCCTGGAGCATATAAGATCCAGCAGGGTATTTTGTGCTGCATGTTGAACATGGGGGTGTCAGGAGAGGACTTCATATTGAGCACAAGGGGAAGAGGAATTGTGCTATATGGAGAACATGGAGATGTCAGGGGAAGACTTCATATTGAGAAATGGGGAGAGGGGTAGCACGGTGGCTGAGTGGTGTTAGGAACGACGGAAAGCACTAAATAAAAATAAATAATAAAGTGCGTTCGCCGCTCGGGGTCCACCATGCAGTAGGTGTTACACCGCTGCTAGGTAATGGCAGAGGAGCAATATAGCGGTATGATGCGCACAGGTTCAACTTCACCCGGAGTGTGCAGAGCGGGCTCTGTTCACACACAGAGGTGCCGCAACAAAAACATACAAAATGATGAACCTGTTAGAGACAAAGGCCTCAGGTAAATGCACAAACGGTATCTGGTCAAAGGAGCAGGACCCAAGACAGAGGAGCTGCGTCCCTCTAGACCTACCGTGTGTGCGGCGTCCCTTCTGCAATCGCCAAGAAGGGCTGCAACTGCAGCGCGGCGTAGGATACTGCCACTCGACGACAAAGCCAGAAAGCAAGCACAATGTCGGACGCTAGCGTAGCGGTGTGCACAGTGGCTTAAGGCTTGCCACTGACTGGCGCTGACTGCTAAACTAATTCCCTATCCACATGCGTAAGATCAGAGGGAAGGGGTTTTATAATGACTCAGTCACCAGAACCATACATCCATCACCATTCACACATAGCAAGTATAGTCTATACTAGCGCATGGCCAAACGGTCATGCGCACTTTTTATAGCCGTGCGGGACCTTCCAGATCTCCGAGATGGACCAATGAGATCTGGAGCATGACCTGGGCACATGACTCCCAATCTCCAATGGGAGATCGTCTCGTGAGCATGCCCAGTAGGAGCACAGAGGAACTTCGTCTCTGGAGCGGTCTGGTGCAAAGTAATCTTCTCTGCAGTAGATAGACAGCAGGAGACCGCGGAATGTGAGGCTCTGGATTCCTGCAGAGCAGACGCAGAAACCTGTCGCCTAACATTACCCCCCTCCTAGGGCCCCCTCCTCTCTGAGCCTTCCAATCCACCACCCTGTGCCCATCAGAGGCATAGGCCTCAGACTCGTCCGGAGGCAAGTTTGATGTCCCGGTAGGTGACACGGAAAACCGGGACACGTGGAAGGTATCAGAGGTGACAAGATCGCCAGGTTTAAGAAGGGACACGTGGGAGACAACAGGCGCGGCAAAACCGCCCAGAGCATAAGTTGAAATGGAATGCCGCGGTGTGACGGCGGATGTCTCCACTCTCTGCTTTAGGAGGCTAACCTAAGCACATGAGGCGCATGCCTGAATATATTTTTTAATGTCCCGAGCCATGTGCGGCCATCAATACGACCCCGCCAGGAGTTTTGTGGTCTGCATGTAGCCACAGTGACCACCCACCCTGGACGCGTGTGCCCACGCGAGGACCTTCGGCCGAAGGTGGGGAGAGACAAAGGTCTTGCCCGGCAACACAGAGTTTGGCCATTGCGGGACACGGTTGTCCTGAGAAACAGCGCGTTGACAATGGTAACCGCAAATGGAGTTTTGCGCCGGACACGCCTCGAGAACGGTGCGAGACACCTCCATGGGCTCTGGGAGTGGAGTCTCTGGCTCGGGTGGTTCCAGAGGCTCAAAAAAGTTGGGAGCCGAGGTAACCTTCCGTTTGGATTGCGCACGCTCCAGATCAATGAGGGTGGAAATGGCAATCAGCTCTTCCAAACTTGCAGGAACCTCTCTGGTAGAGAGAGCATCCTTAACATGCTCCGCCAAACCTCTCCAAAACACAGGGATGAGGGCTTTATCAGACCACTCCAGCTCGGAAGCCAGTGTCCGAAAACGAACGGCATTCTGACTAACCGAGAGGGATCCCCGAGTCAAAGCGAGTAGCTGAAGAGAGGTGGTGTGCGTGACCCGTGGTCCCAGGAAGACCTGCTTAATAGCTGTTAGAAACTGAGCAGCGGTCCGAACCTCTGGGTCACCACGCTCCCATAGTGGCGTAGCCCACTCCAACGCCTTGCCCGACAGAAGGGAAACAATAAACCTCACCTTGGCCCATTCCGTAGGGAATCACGCAGCCAGTAACTCCAGCTGGATAGAGTACTGGCTGACGAAACCCCTACAGGAGGAGCCATCGCCAGAAAATTTATCGGGCAACGGGAGGCGGGTAACTGTCGGCGCGTGGGAGGACGTTGACATACGTGAAACTGCCTCTGCGATTGCCTGTACAGCAGCCTCCGAAGACTTCGCCGCTGCGATAACACTCTCAAGAGTAGCCAACCGGCCCTCTAGCTGGTGAATGCACTGAAGGAGTTGCTGCTGATCTGCCATTACTAGCCAGACCCTGACGCTAGTATAATGTTAGGAACGGCGGAACGCACTAAATAAAAATAAATAATAAAGTGCGTTCGCCGCTCGGGGTTCACCATGCAGTAGGTGTTACACCGCTGCAAGGTAATGACAGAGGAGCAATATGGGGGTATGATGCGCACGGGTTCAACTTCACCTGGAGTGCGCAGAGCTGGCTCTGTTCACACACAGAGTTGCCGCAACAAAAACATACAAAATGCTGAATCTGTTAGAGACACAGGCCTCAGGTAAATGCACACATGGTATCTGGTCAAAGGAGCAGGACCCAAGACAGAGGAGCTGCGTCCCTCTAGACCTACCGTGTGTGCGGCGTCGCTTCTGCGAACGCCAAGAAGGGCTGCAACTGCAGCGCGGTGTAGGACACTGCCACTCGGCGACAAAGCCAGAAAGCAATCGCAATGTCGGACACTAGTGTAGCGGTGCGGTGTGCACAGTGGCTTAAGGCTTGCCACTGACCGGCGCTGACTGCTAAACTAATTCCCTATCCACATGCGTAATATCAGAGGGAGAGGGTTTTATAATGAGTCAGTCACCAGAACCATATATCCGTCACCATTCACACATAGCAAGTATAGTCTATACTAGCGCATGGCCGAACGGTCATGCGCGCTTTTTATAGCCGTGCAGGACCTTCCAGATCTCCGAGATGGACCAATGAAAACTGGAGCAGGACCTGGGCACATGACTCCCGATCTCCAATGGGAGATCGTCTCGTGAGCATGCCCAGTAGAAGCACAGAGGAACTTACTCTCTGGAACAGTCTGCTGCAAAGTAATCTTCTCTGCAATAGATAGACAGCAGGAGACCGCGGAATGTGAGGCTCTGGATTCCTGCAGAGCAGATGCAGAAACCTGACGCCTAACAAGTGGTTAGCACTGCAGCCTTGCAGCGCTAGGGTCCTGGGTTCAAATCCACCAAGGACAACATCTGTAAGGAGTTTGTATGTTCTCCCAGTGTTTGCGTGGGTTTCCTCTGGGTACTCCGGTTTCCTCCCAAATTCCAAATACATACTGATAGAGAATTTAGATTGTGAGCCCCATTGGGGACAGTGATGATAATGTCTGTAAAACGCTGCGGAATAAGATAGCGCTATATAAACAAAGCACAATACTCATAATAATAATGAGAGGGGTTGATTGTGCTGTATGAAGAACATGGGAATGTCATTGAAGGACTCCATATTGAGAACATGGGGGTATTGTGTTGTATGGGGGATGGGGACTTGGATTCTTCCTTAAAATGCCAATTATTCTGCATACACATTTATATAGGGAACCTTTCTATTTGCATATTAAAACCATTCCCAAGTTATAATAGATAGAGGTCCTTTGGTGAGTGTAACTTTGCCTTTCTGTGCTTGTGCCCTGACACTAGAGGAGCACAGTAGCACTACAAGTGTCAGTGTGAAGGGACACAATATGAGTCTGCAGCGGGTTCTGATGGCTGGTTGCTGCATGATTTTGGCTGCGGACTCAATGAGGTGGAAGTGCATTGAAGTGAGCAGACAGCACATCACAACGCCTTGTTCCCCTCCTCACTGAAGCCACTCGCTCACTACTTCCAAGTGCACAGAGTAGCAGCTTCAAACAGGCAGGATCACAATGCACCCACAGCCACGTAATGTGAACACCCAAACTAAAACTTGGATCGTGCTGCTGTGCTCCTTTAGTGTGGGAGCGCAAATACAGACAGGTGAACTGATGTTAGACTGTGCTAGCTCTTAACAACAAATCACTATCAAGACAAGGGACTGGCTTTAAAGGGAACCTGTCACCAGGTCTTCCCCTATAAAGTACAGCCAGCACCAATAAGCCCTCTGTTACATTATGCTAGTATGCTGTTTGTATGTCCTTAATCCCCTTTGAAAGCACAAAAAAACAGGGATTAGACCTACTGGTAATGTTTCCAGGAGTCCATCCTTACAGCAAGAAGGAAGGCTTATCCTTCTTATTCTTTCAGGGACAGAAAACATACAAAAGGTTAAAAGGTTCCCACACCCACCTCTCTAAGTGCATTTTCCAAGTACAACACCAGAATTGATGCAACTTATGCTTTACTAACTTCCCATACAACGTTAAATCACATTCATAATTGAAAATCATAAGGAAGAGAACTAACCATGCTGTCAGGAAGGACTCCTGGAAACACTACCAGTAGGTTTAATCCCCGTTTTCCAGGACATCCCTCCTGATAGCACCATGGAGAATATTAATGTACTACATTCTAGGGTGGGATTACTGCCTGGAGAACCTTCCTTCCAAAAGCAGTTTGTTAGCCTGACAATACGTCCAATTTATAATGTTTCCAAAAGATATTCATGCTTGCCCAAGTCGCTGCCCTTCAAATTTCTTCTACTGAGGTTCCTGCTCTTTAAGCCCAGAAGATGGAGACTGCTCTAGTCTAGTGGGTTTTAAGTCCCTCGGAGGGTGGAATCTTCTCTGACTTTTTAGGCTAGAGTTATTTTTGACTTGATCCACCTTGCTGTAGTGGGCTTGGAAGCTTTTTTACCCTTATTCCTGCCCCCATATTGAACAAATAGGTTTGTATTCTGTCTCCAATCCCGTGTGGCCTCTATGTAACTAATGACAGCCTGACTTACATCTAAGGAATGGAGGAGGTGCTCTTGTTGGTTCCTAGGGTGTTGACAAAAGTAGGGCAAGACTACTTCCTGATTTATGTTCTGGGTAGAGACTACTTTGGGCAAAAAAGCTGGATCAAATCTAAGGTTTATTCAGTCCTCCAAGAAATAAAGATACAAATCCTGGACCGACAGGGCTCGTATCACACCCACTCATTTGGCGGAGGTGATGGCTACTAAAAATGCTGTTTTAAACTTTAGTTATGAAATGCTTATATCCTTTGCGGGCACATAGGGGAGTTTACATAGGGCATTAAGGACTAAATTTAAGTCCCTAGGGGGTATTGATCGTCTTATAGTGGGCCTTAGCCACTGTATTGCTCTAGTAAACCAGGCCACCCACAGCTGATATTTGCACTTTTAGTGTCTTTCCTTTTATTAATAAAGGATACAGCCTGCCTTGAAAATCCTTTTAATAGGGTATCCCATTCTTTGAGAGTTGATTCGTCTCCTATATCACCATACAAAGGTTTTTGAATAAGTAAACCTTTTGGGATACAGTCAAAGGCCAAATATCTCTCTAGAGTGACTACCTCCCATAGATTCCTCATCTCTTTTAGTAATAATTGTTCTAATCGTTTTAACGATTCTTTAACCATGTGTATATTTCTTTCACTGATATTACTGGGTGTCCTTTGCTGTCCCATATTCAAAAATGTTTGGATGTAATTGATACGGTCCTTTCTATCTTCCCATAGGTCACACATGGTGAGAGTTTTTATTTGTTAATAGTAATCAATCAGTATTGAGACTACACAGCTGCCAGCTAATAGGTGTGGTAGGTCAGAGAAATCAAAAAGGTATAGTATAGTGGCACTATTGCATATACAGTGAATTAACTGCAAGTAGAATCCCAAACCACATAGGAATAAATATAAATTAAAAGAATAAATACAGTATACTTGCGCTATAGTGATGGTTGTGCATTTATTTAAAGGGGTATTCACATATTTTATAGCGCATTCTTTTTATATATACTTTATGTGGTTTTTACTCTAGTTTTGTCTACTAGACCTTATATCTACTTTTGCCTACCCACACCATGCTTATGAAAGCCACCTACTCTCTAACAGGCATTTAATATCAATCAGTGTTGTACTTATACATCCTTGAGTCATAGCGCAAGTATACTGTATTTATTTATTCTTTACCTTTTAAAACAAGTAATTTAATGTCCATGATGCTATGGCCGGGGATACAAAAATGTTTTGCCACAGGTAGATTCCATTCTTTTTTCTCTTATTGTGTGGCGATGAGATTTCATCCTTGTTCTCAGTTTTTGCCCGGTCTCCCCCACATAACCTACTATAGGCACATAGTTTTAAGGAATAACCACCACTTTTAATTGTGCATTTATTTAAAGGGGTATTCACATATTTTAGAGCGCATTCTTTTTATATATACTTTATGTGGTTTTTACTCTAGTTTTGTCTACTAGACCTTATATCTACTTTTGCCTACCCACACCACGCTTATGAAAGCCACCTACTCTCTAACAGGTATTTAATATCAATCAGTGTTGTACTTATACATCCTTGAGTCATAGCGCAAGTTTTCTGTATTTATTTATTCTTTACCTTTTAAAACAAGTAATTTAATGTCCATGATGCTATGGCCGGGGATACAAAAATGTTTTGCCACAGGTAGATTCCATTCTTTTTTCTCTTATTGTGTGGCGATGAGATTTCATCCTTGTTCTCAGTTTTTGCCCGGTCTCCCCCACATACAGACCCCCAGTTGGACATTTAGTAGAAATAATTAAGTACACCACATTAGAATCCAGGAATCTGACAAGGACATTCTCCTCATCCATGAGAACCATGGTCTCTTGGGCCAAAACGGAGCAGTGAGGATGACTTCTGATCTTTCCTCCCAAATCTTCCTCAGAACTGCCGGGATCAACATCAACGGGGGAAATGCGTAAGTCAGTCGGAAAGCATTAGGAATCTGTAGTGCATCCACTGCGTACGGCTTTTTTCTTGGGTTTATTGAGCAGATTTTTGTCTTCCTGTTCTTTCTGTTGGCAAACAAGTCTATTTATGGCTGCCCCCAAAGATTCACAATCTACTGAAAAATTAACGGATTCAGTTCCCATTCCCCCTGTTTCATGGTTGTTCGGCTGAGGAAATCTGCTTTTTCATTTTCCTTTCCTTTTATGAGTAGGGCAGATAGCTGTAGATGATGTTCCTCCATGACCTGGAAAATTGTACGAGCTAGCTGCATTAAGGGCAGGCATTTTGTGCCCCCCCCCGTTGGTTGATATAGGCAACTGAAGCTTAATTGTCTGACATTATGCGAACATAATAATAATAATAATAATAATCTTTATTTTTTTATATAGCGCTAACATATTCCGCAGCGCTTTACAGTTTGCACACATTATCATCACTATCCCCGATGGGGCTCACAATCTAAATTCCCTATTAGTATGTCTTTAGAAAATGTTTTTCTTCTACTGTAAATGGGGAAGAATCTCTATTACTGCTTCTTTATTGCCAGCAGCTCCTTGTAGTTTGAAGAATGACAACCTTCTGCCTCTGACCAGACCCCCTGGACTATGCAGTCCCTGAGATGCATGCCCCATCCTTCTGCGCTTGCATCCATCACGATCACGTTAGCCGGTAGAACCATGGAATTCCCCATGACAGATTCCTTCGATCCTGCCACCAGGTCTTGGAGTCTATCACTTCCTAGGAGAGCATAATTGTGAAGGACGACAGAGATGTTGCTCCAGGAATGTGCCCCCACCTTGACATTTCCCCTGGGCCATAAAAAGCCATGCAATGTTTATCTAAATTAAAAACCAAGACCAAACCCTTTGAAGCTCGGTGACCACCAATTAGCATCAGGATGTGACCTCTCCTGCAGCTACAGGCAAACTGATTCAAGCACATAGAAACACTGTCGTACAACAAGTCACAGCAGGCTCTGAGGTATTGAATCTGGAAAAAGGCCTATAATAACAAAATGCAATATCTCTGAGCCTAGCCAAGCACATTATCTGAATTGGCATTCCTTTCCCCACAGGCCCATATTATTTAGCCACCTCCAGAACCCTTCATTAGGGAGTCCTAAAGCTTAACTACCAGGAATTACATATGGTAGGCATTTTTTATCTCTATGCGCAGATAAAATCTAGCAGAATCCAGTGGCATCGCTGCCATTTCATTCAGAGCTTCGGGCGGAAAGCTATGAGCCTCCACAATTCTGGACAGAAAATCATACTTTCAGATATGGGAGGAGAGAGGCTGCACAAGCCCAGGGGTGGGCACAAGGTGTGGGAGGGAACAGCCTAGGAGATAAGAGACAGCTGTTCATTTTGAGCTTAGTTTTATAATGGCCAGAGGATACGTTAGCTGACGCAGCCAGGAAAACCTGTAACTAAGATTTGGACCTGTTATCCATCAGCGCCTCCCTGCAGTCGCATGCTACATAACATGGTAATTGCAACCCATCTATACCCTATCCTTGTACTACACTTGTGACTGTATGCCTGTATATTGTTATTGTAAATATATACCTGTATATTTCTAGTGCACCTTTTCGGCGATTAAATATAAAATTAATTTTGTGCTGCTCTTTTATCTTGATTCATGAATCCCCACATCCGCACGCTCAGTTGGTCAACTGTACGCTACCCAGGTTGGTTTCTGACCCAATATAAGCCTGTTGTTGGACAGGGCTTATGTCGAACGAGGAACTGGTGGCAGAATACCATATTGTTTCAGTGATGGCCGGGAGGTTTAAATATATATCCCCAGTCTGGACTGGTGATATATATCCCACCTCACTGGATGGGCCTCACTAAGTCGTACCTTTAAGGGAAGCCTTTCCGGTGACTATTTGCCCTCGGTGCAGTTCCCTGACTGACCTGGAGCAAGTGGTGGTGCAAGAGGGCCGATCCCTACAGGTCCTTCTCTCACCTCCCCCCGAGGTGAGCGATGTGGACGGCCCCCTTCCTCTGTGAGATCTCTCACAATATTCTTCCCCTCTCGGTGCCCAGCAAGCTTCCCTTCTTCCCTCTGGGACATCCTGCTGTAAGGCCTTGGAATGACTCTGGGCCCACTGTACTGCTGGAATGCACAACGTCATTGATCCTAGTAGGTACGTACAGTAGCTTTCCTCAGGGACATGATCGGACTAGTCAATGCTGCTGATACCAGGGCTATAATTCTGTCTTTCTTCTCCTCTGGCAGGAGACAGACCTGCCGAACACCAAGGTAGCAACAGAAAAAAAAGATCCCTAAAACTTCACTTTTAATCAATATATAAAAACTGGACAATCCCAGTTCATATGGACTAGGGTAATAAACAACACCAGACACAGAATAATAAATACTCCGGGCCACTAAACTCACCCTAATAGGCACTGGTAGTCCCTGCCTGGCCGCGGAGGTTGGCACCCTAATTGTAGACGATAGTGGCGCCCCCGCTCAACGTCGGTGACCCTAATACACCCTAAAAAACACTAGTCCACGGCGAGGATACACAGAAAAACACAACCACACAATAAACACCCGAAAAAAAACCCTGGTAAAAAATACTGATATATAGCAGCTTTTGTTAACTTATCTCGTAATGAAAAAGGCTTATGCTGCAAAAAGGGATAGACCAGATATACCCCCCAAAAAAAGGGGAAAAAAAGAAAAAACGTTTATACAGTAAAAAAGTGCAGCCACAATAATGCACAAAGCACTTCAGGTTAAATAACCACAAAAAATTGTATCCACCAGATGGAAATTAGTGGCAGAAAAATAATATATATAGAACGCTTAGTGGACATAATAGTCCTACATATAGACAATAGCGTTGTAAGATTGATACTTATCAGCCATCCAAAAATATGAGGCCCAGCCAAACAATAGGTCTATCAGCGTTATAAGATTATTAATACTTATCAGCCATCAGGAGATATGAGGCCCAGCCCGACGCGTTTCCCCCTCCTAGATACCGAGGGTTCATCAGGGGCCAAGAAGAAAAGGGGATTCCATCACCCCGGCCGAAAGATCAGTGCAATGTGCGGCGTAGTATTAATAATCTTATAACGCTGATAGACCTATTGTTTGGCTGGGCCTCATATTTTTGGATGGCTGATAAGTATCAATCTTACAACGCTATTGTCTATATGTAGGACTATTATGTCCACTAAGCGTTCTATATATATTATTTTTATGCCACTAATTTCCATCTGGTGGATACAATTTTTTGTGGTTATTTAACCTGAAGTGCTTTGTGCATTATTGTGGCTGCACTTTTTTACTGTATAAACGTTTTTTTCCCCTTTTTTTGGGGGGTATATCTGGTCTATCCCTTTTTGCAGCATAAGCCTTTTTCATTACGAGATAAGTTAACAAAAGCTGCTATATATCAGTATTTTTTACCAGGGTTTTTTTTCGGGTGTTTATTGTGTGGTTGTGTTTTTCTGTATATCCTCGCCGTGGACTAGGGTTTTTTAGGGTGTATTAGGGTCACCGACGTTGAGCGGGGGCGCCACTATCGTCTACAATTAGGGTGCCAACCTCTGCGGCCAGGCAGGGACTACCAGGGCCTATTAGGGCGAGTTTAGTGGCCCGGAGTATTTATTATTCTGTGTCTGGTGTTGTTTATTACCCTAGTCCATATGAACTGGGATTGTCCAGTTTTTATATATTGATTAAAAGTGAAGTTTTAGGGATCTTTTTTTTCTGTTGCTACCTTGGTGTTCGGTTTGTCTTTTGATCCCCAAAAAATTTTTTGGAGGTTTTTTTTTTTAGGAGACAGACCTGCCTCTCTGACTCCAAAATAAGCCCTATGAAGGATTGAACCTTCAGGGGCTGCAGCCTCGACTCCTCCATATTTATCATCCAACCGAGTCTTGACATAGTGGCTTGGATGTGCCTTAGGCTGGTTTCACATTAGCGCTTTTTAAGCGCAAGCACGGCCGGGGGTAGCTCCGCCCCCGAGCCGGCTCTCTGCCCGGCATGCCCGCCCCTTGCTTGTAGCGCCGCCTCCTAGCGCACAGCGGCGCCTGCGATCGGCGCACCCTATCTTTAGCATAGGGTGCGCAGATCGTGCGCAGGCCGTGCGCTAGTTGCGCTTTGACCTGCGCTGCGCACTTTTGACGGTGCGCCGTGCGCGCCAAAATCCGAAAAGTTTGATTTTGGCGCGCACGGCGCACCGTCAAAAGTGCGCAGCGCAGGTCAAAGCGCAACTAGCGCACGGCCTGCGCACGATCTGCGCACCCTATGCTAAAGATAGGGTGCGCCGATCGCAGGCGCCGCTGTGCGCTAGGAGGCGGCGCTACAAGCAAGGGGCGGGCACGCCGGGCAGAGAGCCGGCTCGGGGGCGGAGCTACCCCCGGCCGTGCGTGCGCTTAAAAAGCGCTAATGTGAAACCAGCCTTAGTTGAAAACTGCAGTCGTATTCTGTTCTGACAATCACTAAAAAATCGTCCAGATATGGCACTATTAACACATTCCTTTCCTGCAAATGTGCAGTCACCTCCAGAATTATTTTGGTGACGACTCTTGGGGCCACCGACAGACCAAAGGGCAGAGCCCTGTACTGGAAATGTCTGAGTTATCTTTCTATATACAATGTTATTCTCAGGTACTGCTGGTCGTCCTGATGGATGGGGACATGGAAGTATGCATCCTTCAAGTCAAAGACGCTCATGTAGCAGCCTGGGAACAATATCTTTATTGCCAATTTTATTGACTCCATCTTGAATGGTCTGTAGACCAGGAAATTGTTGAGACCTCTTAGGTTGATAATTGTCCTGAATGACTGGTCAGGCTTCCTTATCAGAAACAGGGGAGAATAAAAACCCCTCCCCTGCTCCTGAACAGGCACCTCTACCAGTACTCTCTTTTGAAGTACAAGTTACACTTCTGCCTCTAAGGCCTGTTATTCCTTCTAGAATCTGGGGGACAAGATCCTGAAGCTGTGCCTGGGAGTAGATGTGAACTCTAGTCTCAGCCCTGATCTTATTATACTGAGTACCTAAGCATTGGCTGAGATTTCCCCCCAGGAAGGTTGGAAGTGAGACAACCTTCCTCCTACCCGGGACAGCCCATCACTGGGAGGATTTTCTGCTCCTTGCCAAGGAACCCTCAAACCTGAAATCCTTGCTCCTTGGTTTCTTGTCCTTCCAGTCGCCCTGTTCCTTGGAGGGTCTATTCCTGCTATACCTTCTCCTACGAAAGAAGCTTTTGAATTGAGGATGGGAGACACTGGGAAAGCCGTTTTTCTTATCTGCTGCCTTGTTTAGCATATTAGCCAGGGTTTGACCGAAAATATATTTCCCTTCACATGGGATAGAGCATAGCCTAGTCTTGGACTGGGCATCTCCCGGCCAGCTTTTGAGCCTTAAGGCTCTGCGGGCAGCACTGGACAGGTTTGCCGATCTGGCTGCTAATCTAACAGAATCGGCCGAGGCGTCAGCCAAAAAGGAAGCTGCTCCCTGCAACAGCGGAAGGTCCTCCAGGATCTTTTCTCTTGGGGCGTTGTCTCGAAGATGATCATCAAGCTGCTGTAGCCACACCATCATTGACCTGGCCGTGCAGGTTGCCGCTGTTGCCGGTTTTAATGAGCCTGCCGATGATTCCCAGGCTTGTTTTAGGAAGAATTCTGTTTTCTTATCCAAGGGATCCCTGATAGTCACTAGGTCCTCAAAGGGCAACATAGATCTTTTGACTGACTTTGCGACTGCGACGTCGATCCTTGGGGTCTTCTCCCATATGTCCGCCTCTTCGTCATCAAAAGGATATTTCCTTTTTGAAGAAGATGGTAGTGGACCTTTCCTTTCCGGTCTCTTCCACTCTCTAGTAATGAGCATTTTGATTTTCTTGTTAACTGGAAAGGAACGCCTCTTCCTCTGCTCCAGGTCACTGAACATAATGTCCTGGACCGTTCTGGTAGTCTTGGGATCAGAAATGCTCATAGTGGACCTTATTGCCCTAACCAGCCTGTCAGTATCCTCAGCTGGGAAGCAGGGTCTACCCCCCGGTGTCCTCATCAGAGGAGGAAGAGGAGGATGAATACATCAGGTCTGAATCCTCCCCCTTAAATGCTACTGATCTTTCAGACTGACTCTAATAATAGTACTTCTGGCTTCCCCTCTGCTCTTTGCCCCATCAGGTGTTTTACGAACTCCTGGACCTCCGATCTAATGATGGCCTTCGAGAACCATAGCGAACCCGGGGATTTCTTCCAAGACAGTCTGTTGCATGCAACCTGGGAAGAGCCTCTTACTATAAGTGCACAGTAAATCCCCCTTGCACAGGGCACATGCCCAATGGTTCTGCTTTGAACTACATTTCAGGGGCCTTTCCTAGTAAAGGAATATAGAGAAAGGGGACCTGTTTTAATACAGAGCACTTTCACGTAGATCACTCACTATTCAGCTCATCCATCTACGGTACCAGAGATGGAGACTGAGCTGGTTCCGGAGAATGTCTCACCCTGGAGGTGGGCTTGTGACCTGCCTTGCTTTTCAGGCTGGTCCTGCTGCTTGTATGACTGGCATCACTGCGTCCTTGCTGATGCTGCTGGTGGCACTGAAATGGCTCCTGTGTTGACTGCAAGATGGTGGTGGTGGTGGTAGCTGCTGCTTCTGTGGTGGCGTCGACTAACTCTGCTGTTTTGCTGCTGCAGTTCATCCATGATCCAGATTGCTGCAGGAAATGCCACCATCTTTCTGGACACCTCCTCTTACATACCGGATAACCCAGCCCTCCTCTGGTTCCGTCTACCGAAGTTCAAATTCAGTGAGCTGTGTGCAAGGATCTCCGTAGCCCTGTGCATGTGCAGTCCCGGATGGCCGATGTAGTTCCCGGTGAGCTACGTCATCGGAACTCGCCGGATATCATCCTGCATCTCGCGTGTGCGCAGACCCGTGTGTCCTCACTTTCTGGTGCACTCAGCCCCAGGACATGCCAGCTCCATCCAATGTCCCCCGCCACGTGCTCAGACACGGAAGCGAGTCCCGACGCACATTGCTGGGATGCTCCTCTATCCCCCAGCACACGCAGACCCAGGACCTCACGTCGGCTAGAGACATTAAACCAAGAGGTCCAAGCCTGTACGACGCTGTACCAACCACCCAGTTGGTGTTACCTCATCTGTGGACGGCATCCCTCGCACCTGGACAGCCTCCCAGGTAAGTTAAGCACTGCTTCCTTCTGCAGGTTCCCACGAGGACAGCAACCGAAATTGATGCGGAGGAGAGGTACCGCCTTTTTATTCAGTAGGTTTCCTGTCCTGGTGGGCGGATACCCTCTCTCAGATGGTGCTGTCATGGGAGAAGGGTAAAATCATGTCATGGAAGGAGGAGCTTTAGACGCTGTAAATGCAAGTAAAATTAATTTACCTCATTTCAGGTCCACTCGCACTGGGAGTGACACAGAGCGACGGGCTGAGTTTCACATGGACGTCTCTGCTGTCTCTCAAAAAGAATCGTAGTCTCAGTGATTGGAAAAGTCCATGTTTTTGGGAAATTCCAACAAACAGAAAGGACTCAGTCGCAAACGCTCACACTGACACAGACAGAGGCAGATCCCCGAGCACATAGTGACACAGAGACTGTTACTAGGGCCAGACTAAAGGAGCCTTCATATATAAGAAGGCTCCTAAAGCGGCACCTAAATAAATGTATATCTCTCATTATACATGAAGATCCCATTATGAGAAACAAAAGAAAGTCTGGTTAGTGATGACAGTGATGTTAAAGGGGCAGCAGCATTTTTTCAGCTTGACTCAGATGAGGACTACTTACCTAACTTAACCCTTCATAGACACCGCAGACTGGACAATATGATTCCTCCCTTACAGACACCAAATTTAATGGATAAGGACATATCTCATGCTAATTCAATTTGACAAAAAAGGAAATCTGACAGCATCTGAAAAATATTTATCTGAATTATTCACCTCTTCAATCCAACAACTGAACATTAATATTAATAAAAGGTTTGATAACCTGCAAATTTACTTTGAAGAAATGAATCAAAAAATAATTGCTACTGATAAGTGGATGCTGTTTCCTTAAAACAGAACTCTCTGGAAAAAGACTATACAACTCTTAAAGAAAAAATAAAATTTCTAAGAGCTAAATTTAATGATTAAGAAGATTGCAATAGGCGCAATAACTTAAAATTCAGAAGAATATCAGAAAGTGTCTCCCCTTCGGATCTTGTCCTGTATATTAAGGATCTACTCCACAAAACCCTCCCGTTTTCTAATAATTTGGACTTGAAAATTGACAGAGCCCACAGGCTCCAGAAACCCCAGTTCCTACCCAAAAACATCCAGAGAGAAGTCATCATATGACTCCACTTTTTCCATACTAAAGATTGTTTACTTGATTATCTCAGGAAATACAAGAATCTGCCTTCTCCACGTGAAACATGTATGCAGACTTTTCAAGGGAGACATTAAGAGCTAGGAAATCCTTTGTGGAACTCACTACAATTCTCAGACATAAGAACATCCAATATAAATGTGGTTTTCCTACAAAATTAATCGTTTTCATCAATAAAAAATCGCATGTGATTCAAGATCCAACAGAAGCCCAGAAATTTCTAAAGGAACATAACATTTCAGAGAAAGAAAAGAAACCTACAGCGGATGAAGATGAAGAGATGCAACCCTGGATTACAGAATTTAATGGGCTTCTAAGAAGATTATTATAGTATCTTTTGTTCATTATTGATGTCTTCTGACTTATCTTATAGGTTATTTTACAGGACTAATAACAACCAAGAGCATTTTTTGTATTTGGTGCCAATCT
Organism: Dendrobates tinctorius; assembly: GCF_039654945.1. Classification (NCBI taxonomy): domain Eukaryota; kingdom Metazoa; phylum Chordata; class Amphibia; order Anura; family Dendrobatidae; genus Dendrobates; species Dendrobates tinctorius. Next base: position 30,457,379 of record NW_027361711.1, read on the forward strand.
TTATTATTTCCAATTTATTTAGGTATGTGATGATTTTCTCCCAGAACTATGCACTTTAATATCCTCACATATAAATTTGGTTATCTTCTGTATGCACTGATCTGGTAACATGGGGTTTTCATGTACCCTTTATTGGTGGTATTAGGTTAACTGCTGCCCTTGGATGTGAGGCTATGCGCACACGCTGCAGTTATGGCTGCGGATCCGCTGCGGTTTTGGCCGCTGTGGATCTGCAGCAGTTCTGCAGACAGTGTACAGTAGCATGTAAATCTATGGGGTTTACAATCTGCTGTGCACATGCTGTGGATTTTTAACTGCGGAAAAGCTGCGGTTTTGAGTCCGCAGAAAGAAATGACATGTCAATTCTTTTCTGCGGATTCTGCTGCGGTTTACCATCTCCTCCATTGTAGAGGTGATAAACCGCAGGGGAAAACCGAAGGCCAATCCGCAGGTAAAACCGCAGGTCATTTTACCTGCGGTTCCGCAGATACATATCCACAGAACAATCCGCAGCGTGTGCACATAGCCTAAGGGTTACCTTTTCATAACCATTTGTGTATTTTAAATGTGTTTAAAACCTTTCTTTTTTGTGGTTTTGTGTGTACCCATGAAATAAAATCTGATATTTTGTATGGTGATCCCTGCATTTTTGTATGCCTCTTTGCTCTTGGTTGTTATTGGTTTAATTATAGGCATACTGCAGGTGGATCCCTGCATAATATTTATGATGGTGCCCTCTGTTTTTCCAATTTAAACTTATTTTATAGGACTCAAATGCACAGTTGGCTGAACTTTTTGCCCCTTTTTCTAAGATGATTTACATGGGAATTTTGTCTTGTTTGTTCCCAGACCGTGTTACCAGATCATCTGGGAAGAATTTGTGTATGGTTGTGTTTTGGTTATGTTTTTGTTGCATTATAGTGTTTTTATCCTTGTATTTGTTATTTAATGATACTTGTGGATCACCCTCGCACCCAGGGCAGCGGGGTACTCGGTACCGGGCCCGTTGGTTTCAATGGGAGATGTCACGGCAGCTGTGACCCGGTCCGTGGCCCTGGGCGTCCATTGTAAAAGGGGAAGATGTTGAATGTGTGGATGATGATTAAAGTTTATTAGTGAATGATTCGTGACGCCACCTGTGGTGTTCGGCAATGAAGATGTTAAGCCGACGCTGCATACAGATCCTCTGGGACTCCTCTCTATACAATGTAAAGGATGACTCTTCTACTCCACATCCTAACTGTAATGAAATCAACCAATTCCTCACTAATATTAGTCTTTCCCAACTCAATTTAGAAAAATTTAATCAGCTAAACTCTCCATTTACCACAGATTAAAAAAATTTAACAATCCATAAGTTAAAGGAAAAAAAGTCACCGGGCCCAGATGGGTTACCTCATTAATATTATAAAATATTTACAAAAAAAGAAAAACGGATGGCACTCACCGGTTGAAAACTTCTTTATTCCAATACTTTAAAACATCGGCATAGGGAGGATGGGAGCAGGAGTGGAAAGGACAACAGCTGTTTCGCGCTGCAGTAACGCTTCTACTGGTCACACAGGTGTTGTTCACACTCCTTGAAGTATGCTGCCACATCCTCCCTGCCCGCTCGTAAGCCATTTGTATCTGGAGCAACTTCTGACTCCATCAGCAAAGATATTTTGTCCACACAGTGCTGCAAAATGCAAAGTTTCAGGTACACCACACACGTGCTGGATATATAAAACAGTCCAAAATAGCTCCAACAAAGTGTTAATCCGCACAGCGGGGAAGCCCATTCATTGCACAAGTAATTGTGTAAGCTGGTACTGCAAACATGCGTACCACGGGAAGTGCTCCATAAACCGGGGTGCCACTCCAAAGGAATTAGCCACAATGGATACAAAAAAGAAAAACGGATGGCACTCACAGGTTAAAAACTTCTTTATTCCAATACTTTAAAACATCGGCATAGGGAGGATGGGAGCAGGAGTGGAAAGGACGACTGTCGTTTCGCACTGCAGTAGCGCTTATACTGGTCACACAGGTGAGTGGGACTAACCTCACCTCTTAACAGAGGGAGGTAGCTAAACCCCACCCCCGGTGCTTAAACACATGTGCAGCAGCTATCCATAACAATTAAAATGGATTTGAAAAACAAATAAAAACAAAACACAAATACAATAAAACAGGCTTATTACAAAAAAATAGACATGTCCAATCTTTCATTCAAACCTGCGGATTCTTGCGCTCGAGTGCGCATAATCCATATGGCCTCTCTTTTTAATAGAAGCTTATGCAGATCTCCTCCTTGTGCTGGAAGAGACACCCTTTCTAGGCCAGCAAAAGAAAGCACCTCTGGGTTTCCTCCATGAAATTCCCTAACACGTTTAATCAAACGTGGAACACCCTTACCTGTACCAATCGAGTTGTAATGCTCTCTAAACCTCACGTACAGGGGGCGAATGGTCTTGCCGATATAAAAAGACTTACAACGACATATAACCACATAAACCACATGGGTCATTTTACACGTGAGGTTTAGAGAGCATTACAACTTCTATTAAAAAGAGAGGCCATATGGATTATGCGCACTCGAGCACAAGAATCCGCTGGTTTGAATGAAAGATTGGACATGTCTATTTTTTTGTAATAAGCCGGTTTTATTGTATTTGTGTATTGTTTTCATTTGTTTTTCAAATCCATTTTAATTGTTATGGATAGCTGCTGCACATGTGTTTAAGCACCGGGGATGGGGTTTAGCTACGTCCCTCTGTTTAGAGGTGAGGTTAGTCCCACTCACCTGTGTGACCAGTAGAAGCGCTACTGCAGCGCGAAATGGCTGTCGTCCTTTCCACTCCTGCTCCCATCCTCCCTATGCCGATGTTTTAAAGTATTGGAATAAAGAAGTTTTTAACCGGTGAGTGCCATCCGTTTTCCTTTTTTTGTATCCATTGTGGCTAATTTCTTTGGAGTGGCACCTCGGTTTATGGAGCACTTCCTGCGGTACGCATGTTTGCAGTACCAGCTCACACAATTACTTGTGCAATGAATGGGCTTCCCCGCTGTGCGGATTAACACTGTGGGAGCGATTATAAAATATTTAGTCAACATCTCTCATCTCCATTAACTTCCATGTTCAACCATGCAGTCAAGAAGACTTATTTTCCCGAAGAATCTCTACAAGCCACTAGAGTGATTCAAAAACAATGCAGCAATCCCTCATCAGTTGAGCTATAGGCCTATCTCATTGCTAAATTCAGATATAAAAATCTATGCTAAAGCAATTGCCCAGAGACTGCTAAAAGTTCTCCAGGGACTTACACATTCAGACCAGGTTGACTTTGTTAAGGAAAGGCAGGCTTCAGATAGCAAATTCAAATTTCTTCTTGTTCTATCACCCATAGAGGAGTGAAGAGCCCCCTCAATTCTATTATAACTGGATGCCGAAAAGGCGTTTGAACGTATAAACTGGAACTACAAATTTGCCACCCTTGAAAAATTTGGGTTTAAAGGGCAAATTCTAAGAGCCATCTCTGCTTTATACTCCTTCTCATTGGCAAAAGTATCTGTTAACACTAATTTCTCTAATTACTTCTCCATAAGTAAGGGTACTCGGCAAGCGTGCCCATTATCCTCATTACGCTTTACCTTGAAAATGAAGCCTTTTGCTGAATCTATTAGGTCTAATCATTTAATAAGAGGTATTGTTGCAAATTCTAGACAGCATAAAATAGGACTCTTTGTGGATGATACACTAATTACACTTTCAGATCCTATAAATTCATTACAAGCAGTTTCCTCAGTGATTAAGTCCTTTTCCTTGGTTTCTTCTTAAATAAATATAAAGAAATCAAAAATACTGGGTTTTTCATAGATTCCAGCCTAAGGAAATTGCTGAAAAAGGAATTTTCTTACTCATGGGAGAAATTTTGCATTCCTTAATTGGGGATAAAAATTACTAATCAAATATTAGATGAAAATCTACGTAATATTCAGAAATCCATACAAGATGACCTTGACAGCTTTGATAAATCCAATATATCTTGGTTAGGCAGGATTATTCTTTTTAAGATGATGATCCTTCCTAAGCTCCAATATTAAGATCCAAGATTAATAAACTGCATAAACAATTATCCAATTTTATATGGCAATTTAAACCCATGAGGATCTCAAAACTTTCGCTGTTTAAACTTAAGAAAAATCGTGAAATCGGCCTACCTAATATTTATACCTACCATACTTCTAATATCATTCTTCAAAGTAGATACTGGTTCCTTGAATCCAGCAAACCTGGCTGGACAGAACTTGAGAAAGCGTCTAATAATAATTCCTGTTTATCATCATTGCTAATATACTATTTATTGGATCCATCTCTTCCTTTACCTAATCACTCTTTGATTAACTCTACTATCTCAGTATGGAAAACGCTATATAGTATCTTAAAAACTAATAAATGTAACATTAATCCCAACAAACTTCCTATCTCAATTTTTCATACAACACTACCAAATTTGCCATGTAAAAAATGGGAAAATGTGGAATTATAGACTGCTCTTCACTTATAACGGGGCCTAAATTAGACTTGATTATAAACTTTCAGTCATTAAAAACCTTTACAATCTTCCTGACGAAGAACTCTATAATTTTCTAGAGTTAAGGAAATATATTAGAAATAAATTCTCTTTACCTTTGACCCTTTCAAGAGAAATTGTTACTCTTTTAGAGTTTCCTATGAATGACTCAATTTTGAATATGAATAATATCTATTCAATTTTTAACTCTGATGTCTCATTTGAAAAACTGAATTATATGTGGAGATGGGAAAAAGATCTAAATAATAATTTCCTCCTAGATAAATGGGAAAAGTGGTGGAACAAGCATACAAATCTTCTATTAGCGCAAACCTACCTGAAAATTATTTAAAAATTTTGACTAGGTGGTTCTACACTCCCCCAAGACCTAAAAACGCATTTTCTGATCAATCCAATTTATCCTGGAGGAATAGTGTTCAAAGAGGTATTCTTCTTCACATATTCTGGGAATGCCCCAAACTTTCGATACTTAGGAAAGATGCGTCTTTACTATTAAATAAAATAAATGAGTCTCCAGTCAAAATTTCTCCCCAATTGGCTCTCCTTTTTCTGGAAGCTGAGGACCTCCCTCAAAAAATTAGACAAGATTCTTTACATATTTTTTCTGTCATAAAAGCTTGTATTGCATTAAAGTGGAAATTGATTGATATTCGCTCTATTTCTGACAATTGATATTATGTTCTCTCATAATTCTTTTGAAATGTCCTTAGCTTTAAGGAATAACTCTCAACCTAAATATAATTCCAAATGGTCTTAATTTTTTCTCCAAGCAAGAAAAACCTCTTTATGTGATGTCTTATTACTTTGCCAGAATACTTTTAATCTATACATTATTTTTGGTTGGTTTTGCACTTGGTATGTTAATTGTTGTGGTGCAACTATGTTAAGATGATCTTCATTTCCCTTCATTTTCCTTCTCTCTGCTTTCTCCCTAACCCCTTTCCTCTTTTCCTTTGTTTGGTTGTCTTCCTTTCCCTTCATTGCTTTCCTGACCCATAATCCCCTATACCAAGGGTCCCCAACCTGTAGCTTGGGAGCCACATGTGGCTTGCATTCCCATAAATTGTGGATTGGGGCTGTCTTCCAGCTTGGTGCATTAGCTCCAGGTCTAGCAAACAGGTATGAAGAGTACATCTCAAAATGGTGAATTTTTTGAGTAGCCCTGCACAGAAGAGCAGATCTGGATGCACATATACTGGTCTTAGGGGTTTAGAGATGTTTTAGGTATGGTACACTGGAGGATGGTACTACCTGTTCTTGAAGCTGGATGTGACAGTGTATTGGGAGTCCTTGATGGGAGAATACTGAATGGGGATATTGTGGGAACCTCTGGATCTCAGTGTACTGCTTTGGAGTGATTTCTGTGGAAAAGCTTTGGTTATCATTATACCTGTAATGGGGGCTTTGGTTGACACTACTTTGAAGGGGGTGGGAGCTGGATGTGGCTCGCGCCCCTCTCTCAGTGATGAATGTTGCTCACGACCCTCTCTCTAAGCTGAATGTGGCTCTCAAGGTCAGAAACGTTGGGGACCATTGCCCTATACTGTAAAAATCCCCTAATAAAAAGAATTTTGAGAAAGACATTTGAAAGCAGGAGAATGAGGTGAATATTCCTAAGAGAAAGAAATTATTGACTGAGAATGTGATGTCACATACCACTGTTGTGCAAGTTGAAAGAATAAAACTGTAACAACATCTAGAAAGAGACATTTGAAAGAGTACGATGAGGTGAATATCCCTAAGAGAAATAAATAAAAGTCGTGTTTTCTGCAAATATTAAGCTAAACTGTATAAGCCTGGTATTATTTTAGTAGTGGCTACGTCCTTTATTTAATGCAGTCTAATTGTCACTTTGGGGTGACAGACACCCTTTCAGTAAGTTTAAAATTCATTTTACCCAACAAATTAACATTTTTCTCGTGCATCAGGTGATTGACTGCCTGTTTTGATATATTGATAACCAGTTTCCCACTATCAGCTGAAGTGACTGGGGTTGTCTTGTCTAAAACTACAAAACTGCAGTCACTAACTGAAAGTGTAAGTGACTGCTGACTTGTGAAACATCACATCACACACTGCTTGCTGTGAGGATTCTCCAGTGTTAGCATTGGGAACGGCAGTCATGTGACTGCAAGTAAGTGATTTCTATACTTCCAGCCACAATACGACTATGCAAGTAAATTGAGTGATGCTGTACCCATCTAGTTGGATTGTGGCCGGGAGTATGTATATTGCATAAATGCTGTTCCCAATGCTGACACCGGAGAATCCTCACAGCAAGCAGTGCGTACGCTGGGAGGATTAACAGCTCTGTTACTGCAGATTTGTGGTTTTAGCCCAACAACCCCTTTAATGCTCCTTAAAGGATTTTTTCAAGCTGAAAAGTTACCCCCTATCTAAAGGTGGTTGGACCCCCAACGTTTCTGAAAACTGAAGCAGAGGTCAATAATCACTATTGCTCCATTCATTCTCAATGGTAGTGCCGTAGATTACTGAGCACAGCCCTCTGCTGAGCTTTGACGTTCCCATTAGAATGAATGGAGGAGTAGTGCGGATGCCCCTGCTCCATTCAGCTGAGGCTCTTCAGATCCCAGTTCACGGGATCGATAGGAAACACAGCGCTTGGAAACTCAGTGATTGGAAAATAATTCCCTATCCTGTGGATAGGGAATACCTTTCAAATTTAGGAGATCTGCTTTAAAGAGTATCTAAACTATTTGAATATTTTTTATGTTTTACACCCATTCTGAACAGATCGGTGGGTCACCCAGTTCAGAGGCCCCCACCAGTCGCTAAACAAAGACCTCCTAGAAAACCACAGCTCAGGAGACAGGAGAGCATGCGCACAGCATAGAATGGATCAAGTAAGTAGATATTCATAGTCCTGTTTCCTGAGCTGTGCACTTCTAAGAGGTTTTGGAGCAATAGGTGGGGGTCTCAGGTTCTAATTCATGATGCCTCTTCTCCACACTGAGACAACTTCGGACACACCAATCTGCTGAGAATTAATGGAGCAAAAACTTAAGATAGCTTATAAAAATTTAATTTTGCTTTTAATTGTCAAAAAAAGCTCCTGCCAAGCAGTACTGTGGTTCCTGTACGGTGCACAGTCTGATGATGTCTGGTAAGAAAAACTTCATGTATCTCCTTATCATTGTTAAGGGCATACTGGAAGTTGTAGGTTAATGCGATATAATTGTATTTGGGGCTGACATAACTCTACAATTGATTGCTGTACTAAACGTGGCAATGTATTCATGTAGTGATGGAAGTTCTGATGATGTATTACTATACTGTTGGTGGTTGTGGTGATGTATTACTGCAGTGGTTCTGGTGGTGTATTACTGTATTGATGATGGTTCTGGTGATTTACTTCATTGATGGCTGTTCTGGTGATGTATTACCATATTGACTTTGGTTCTGTGCGCACATACCCTATGGGTATGTTCAGATGGTCAGTAAACTTTGCAGGTTAGACGCTGCATACTTCTGCACAGTCCAACCAGCAGCATCCAGATATTACAGTATAGTGGATGGGATTTCAAGAAATCCCATGCACACAATGCATCCTGTTATGATTGAGTCACCGTAGGAGGCAAAAATAGAAATGCTAGCTAAGTCCAGAAAACCAGAGAAGTTGGCAGCTATCGGATTGCAGACCCCTGAACCTATCAACACAACTAGCAGTCGCCGTGGGGGGCTCCTACGAAGCCCTAGGCCCCTCGATCACAGCCGGAGGACTACATGTCATGATCTGACAGTTTTAAACTTGACAAAGTGAATTTTTTTTACTTTGTCAAGTGCAAAGTGTGACGTGATTGCCCCCGGTGGCCATTAGAATTATCACACGTGGTGTCTTTCATTCTAAGTTGCCCGGTGGTGGGGAGTGGAATCGCACCTTAGTGTTAGGTTTAATTGGTAATTATAAATCAGGTGTTAGGCTCTATAAATGAGTCTCAGGGTATGCAATCATTGTTGGTGATAGTTGTTCATTTGCAACCAACCTTGGTGGTGGAAGGAGCTGGAGAGATTGCTCAGCTCAATCTGAGTCCTGGTGTGGAAGGAGTCACAGAAGGGAGTTCTTTGCAGCGCTGACTGAACTTGGTGGCAGCTATTCAGGAGGAAGGCTGCAGTCGGTTGCTGGACTCTGTGCTGGAGCATTTGCACAGAGAGAGCTAAGTTTTCTATTTCCCCTGTTTGTGACTTTCCTTATGTGTGATCTAGTGCAGTGGTGGGATTAGTCTCCGCACTGACCCATTCCCTAGTGAGGGTTTAGGGTCAGGGTGAGCAAGGGCGTTAAGGTACGCGTGCGGCGACAGGTTCGGAGCCTGTATAGGGATTGTAAGGAGTGCAGGGACGCTGCCTCAGGGGAGCTCAGGAGGTCTCCATGTCCCTATTCCCTATTACAGGGCCCACCACTGTAATTGTTCCTGTGTTTCCCCTTATTGTTTAAATTCGCCAGCTGAAGGCAGGGTATCCAGTTTTACGTGTACTTTAAATTCGCCAGCTGGAGGCGGTGTATCCGGCTGCACGTCCCGGTATTATTTAAATTCGCCCTGCTGGAGGCGCTGTATCCAGGGTCACGTGTGTCCTAAATTTGCCCTGCTGGAGGCGCTGTGTCCAGTCACACGTTGACCGTTACACTACATAGCCTAAAGACAGAAAGAGAAACGTAAACTGCCCCAGAGCAGACCCCAAAGTAAAAGGCAGCCCCCCACATATAATGACGGTGAAGCAAGAAGAAAGAACAAAACACAGACAGAAAGATAGACTGAGCAAAGATGGGGCCCACGCTAGCTTAGATAGGAAAGGACAGGAAGGCTGCTGTCTGCAATCCGTGAAAAACCCTATGAAAATAAGAGCCAACCAACTGACAGTAAAAAAGGCCCTGAAGACGCTAGGCTTCAAAAAAGCTATGTCAGTACTCAGGAATATTCTGAAGACAGAGCAACAGGCAAAAGGAGATTCAGCTCACCCCAGCAGGGAATGGCAGAATCCAGAAAAGCAAGGAAAACAAAACACTAATGCAAAAAGGCAAAGCAGAAATCTTAGCTTTAGATGAGCAGGAATCAGACTGGTTTCCTAGAAGTCCACAGAGAAATCACCCGCAGGCCAGAAGGGCGTCGGCAGCCTTATATCCAGTCATTAACTCCACTCAGACAATCATCATCATCAGCCCCAGGTGTTTGACAATCAGGCTCACTACCTTTCTTCACCAGAAGAGGGAGTTCCTCGGGCCTCGGTAGTGAAGGGGAAAATGAACTCACAACAGTACCTCCCCCTTGAGGAGGGGTCACCGAACCCTCAACCACGCCACTAGGGCGATCACGGTGAGCCCGATGAAAGGCACGCACCAATCTTTTGGCATGAATATCAGAGGCAGAGACCCAGGAATTATCCTCCTGACCATAACCCTTCCACTTAACCAAATACTGGAGTCTCCGTCTAGCCAGACGGGAATCCAGCACTTTCTCTACCTCATATTCCATGTTACCTTCAACCAATACAGGGTCTGGAGGTGCAACCCCCGGAACAACAGGTTCAACAAACCTCTTCAACAAAGATTTATGGAACACATTATGGATTTTAAATGTGACAGGAAGAGCCAAACGAAAAGAGACCGGAATAATAATCTCAAAAATCTTGTAAGGTCCAATAAATCTAGGCTTAAACTTAGGAGAAGCCACCTTCATAGCAATATTTTTTGATGATAACCACACCATATCACCAACCTTAAATTGGGGACTGTTCCCCAATTTAAGGTTGGTGATATGGTCCTATGTCGGTTATGGTCCTATGTCGGTTGGAAAACCGCTGGGCCTTTTCCTGGGAGAGAGATAACTTATCCACCACTTGGTCCCAGATCTGGTGCATTCTCTCCACCATAGTGTCAACCCCTGGGCAGGCAGAGGGCTCCACCTGCCCTGAAGAAAATCGAGGATGAAACCCAAAGTTACAAAAAAAAGGTGACATCAAAGTGGCAGAACTAGCTCTATTATTTAAAGCAAATTCGGCCAAGGGCAAAAATGAAACCCAATCATCCTGATCAGCAGAAATAAAACATCTCAAATATGACTCCAAGGTCTGGTTTGTTCTCTCTGTCTGCCCATTGGTCTGAGGGTGAAAAGCAGAGGAGAAGGACAACTGAATTCCCAGCTTGGAACAGAAAGTTCTCCAAAATCTAGACACAAACTGGACTCCTCTGTCAGATACAATGTTCTCAGGAATCCCGTGCAAGCGAACCACCTGTTGTAAAAACAGGGGCACCAATTCAGAGGAAGACGGCAACTTAGGGAGTGGTACAATTTGAACCATCTTAGAGAACCTATCACAAATCACCCAAATAACAGTCATCCTTTGAGAGACAGGCATATCAGAGATGAAATCCATTGAAATATGGGTCCATGGCCTCTTGGGGACAGGCAAAGGCATCAACAACCCACTAGAGCGAGAACACGATTTAGACCGGGAGCACGTCCCACAGGACTGCACAAAATTCCTGACATCACGAGACAAGGAGGGCCACCAAAAAGACCGACTCACAAGATCTCTAGTACCAAAAATACCTGGATGACCAGCCAAAGCAGAGCAATGAACTTCAGACATCACTCTCTTCTTCCACTGGTCAGGAACATACAACCTTCCACTGGGACAACGCTCAGGTTTGTCCTCCTGGAACTCTTCCAGAGCACGTCTCAAATCGGGCGAGATGGCAGAAAGAACTACCCCTTCACCTAAGATGGTAGCAGGCTTGGTCACCACAGGAGAATCAGCAAAGAAGCTCCTAGAGAGGGCGTCAGCCTTGACATTCTTAGTTCCAGGAAGAAAAGAAACCACAAAATCAAAACGTGTAAAAAACAAGGCCCACCTAGCCTGTCTAGGGTTCAAGTGCTTAGCCGACTCTAGGTAAATCAAATTCTTGTGGTCAGTGAGGACCACGACTTGATGCTTAGCTCCCTCCAACCAATGTCTCCACTCCTCAAATGCCCATTTCATGGCTAACAGTTCCCGATTCCCCACATCATAGTTACGTTCAGATGGAGAGAACTTTCGGGAAAAGAAAGCACAGGGATTCATTTTAGATGTTACAGGATCCTTTCGGGACAAAACAGCTCCTGCACCAATCTCAGATGCATCCACCTCTACCTGGAACGGAAGCGAGACATCAGGTTGCCGCAAAACCGGGGCGGAGGTGAATCTTCGCTTCAGCTCCTGAAAGGAAGAAACAGCCTCCGGAGACCAATTTAACACATCAGCACCCTTCTTAGTCAAATCAGTCAATGGCTTGGCAATACTAGAAAATTTTGCTATAAATTTCCGATAAAAATTAGCAAAACCCAAAAACTTCTGGAGGGCCTTCAAAGAAGTGGGCTGAACCCAATCGTAAATGGCCTGTACCTTGGCCGGGTCCATTTCAATAGTTGACGGGGACAAAATAAATCCCAAAAAAGAAATCCTCTGTACTCCAAAAAGGCATTTAGATCCTTTGACATACAGGGAATTCTCCCTCAAGATCCGGAACACAGTCCGAATATGTTCCACATGAGAATCCCAATCCTTGGAGAAGATCAAAATATCATCCAGATAGATAATCAAAAATTTATCGACAAAATCTCGGAAAATATCGTTCATGAAGCACTGGAAGACAGAAGGGGCATTAGTGAGCCCAAAAGGCATCACCAGGTACTCAAAATGTCCCTCCGGAGTATTAAACGCCGTCTTCCATTCATCCCCATGCTTAATGCGAATAAGATTATACGCCCCCCTGAGGTCAAGCTTGGTAAACCAGCAAGCACCTTTAACTCTGGAGAATAGATCAGAAATCAGGGGTAACGGATACTGATATTTAACAGTAATTTTGTTGAGAGCACGATAATCAATACAAGGTCTTAATGATCCATCCTTTTTGGCTACAAAAAAAAAACGGCACCTAAGGGTGACGAGGATGGTCTAATATGACCCTTCTCCAACGCCTCCTTAATATAGGATCGCATAGCCTCGTGCTCGGGTACAGATAAATTGAAGAGCCGACCCTTGGGAAATTTACACGCCGGGCTCAGTTCAATAGCACAGTCATAACTCCTATGAGGAGGCAGAGACGCAGACTCATTCTCACTAAATACATCATAAAAGTCCGCCAAATAATCAGGAACATCGTGCGACTGAGGAGAGGTGGAAAACACCGGAGCCTCACTAAAGGCACACTGACAACCCCAACTCACCACAGACACAGATTTCCAATCCAAAACTGGATTACGAATTTGTAACCAGGGAAACCCCAGAACAATAGTATCATGCAGATTATGTAACACCAAAAACCTGCAATTTTCTTGATGGTCTGGGGCGACCCGCATTACCACCTGGGTCCAAAACTGAGGTTTATTTTTAGCCAAAGGAGTAGCATCAATCCCCCTCAAAGGGATAGGCGTCTGCAGAGGTGTCATCGGAAATCCACAACGTTTAGCAAAATCCAAGTCCATTAGGTTTAGAGCTGCTCCCGAATCCACAAAAGCCTTGGCGGAAAATGTGGACAGGGAGCAGATCAGAGTAATAGCCAGAAGAAACTTAGGTTGAACACCACCAACAGAAAACGTGTGTGCAAAGCGTTTCTCGCGTTTAGGACAGACAGAAATAATATGCGAGGCATCTCCACAGAAAAACCACAACTTATTACGCCTTCTGAACTCCTGACGCTGCTCTCTGGAAAAAACTCTATCACATTGCATAGGTTCAGACATCTGTTCAACAGGTGGCAACACCTCTCGTGCAGCTCTGCGTTCGCGTAAACGCCGATCAAACTGAATGGCTAAAGACATAGAATCGTCAAGACCAGAGGGAACAGGAGATCCCACCATAGTATCTTTTACGGCTTCTGACAACCCCTTCCGAAAGAGAGCAGCCAAGGCATTATCATTCCAGGTAGTAAGTACTGCCCACTTTCGGAATTTTTGACAGTACAATTCTGCAGAATCACGACCCTGGTTCAATGCCAGCAGGGTCTTTTCAGCCTGATCAATGGCATTAGGATCGTCATACAACAACCCCAAGGCCTGAAAAAATGCGTTCACATTAGTCAGAATAGGATCATCTGGTTTCAAAGAAAACGCCCAATCCTGGGGATCGCCACGCAGCAAAGAGATGACAATTTTAACCTGCTGCGCGGAGCTCCCTGACGAGTTAGGCATCAAGGCAAAAAATAATTTACAATTATTTTTGAAATTCAAAAATTTAGACCGATCCCCAAAAAATACATCAGGTGTAGGAATCTTTGGTTCAGCAGCATGTGAATGAGCAAGGTAGGCGGAAATTCCCCGCACTTCCGCAGCGAGCTGCTCCACACGATCAGACAATTGCTTTATCTCCATTGAGAGAAAAAAAAATTCCCCCTACGGCCTCAGAGATATAGAGGAAAAAATATACACTTTTTTTTTTTTTTTTTAACAATTCTTTCCTGCTATTGAGTACCCTAGAATCTGCGGTATGGCGGGTGATTCTGTTATGATTGAGTCACCGTAGGAGGCAAAAATAGAAATGCTAGCTAAGTCCAGAAAACCAGAGAAGTTGGCAGCTATCAGATTGCAGACCCCTGAACCTATCAACACAACTAGCAGTCGCCGTGGGGGGCTCCTACGAAGCCCTAGGCCCCTCGATCACAGCCGGAGGACTACATAGCCTAAAGACAGAAAGGGAAACCTAAACTGCCCCAGAGCAGACCCCAAAGTAAAAGGCAGCCCCCCACATATAATGACGGTGAAGCAAGAAGAAAGAACAAAACACAGACAGAAAGATAGACTGAGCAAAGATGGGGCCCACGCTAGCTTAGATAGGAAAGGACAGGAAGGCTGCTGTCTGCAATCTGTGAAAAACCCTATGAAAATAAGAGCCAACAAACTGACAGTAAAAAAGGCCCTGAAGACGCTAGGCTTCAAAAAAGCTATGTCAGTACTCAGGAATATTCTGAAGACAGAGCAACAGGCAAAAGGAGATTCAGCTCACCCCAGCAGGGAATGGCAGAATCCAGAAAAGCAAGAAAAACAAAACACTAATGCAAAAAGGCAAAGCAGAAATCTTAGCTATAGATGAGCAGGAATCAGACTGGTTTCCTAGAAGTCCACAGAGAAATCACCCGCAGGCCAGAAGGGCGTCAGCAGCCTTATATCCAGTCATTAACTCCACTCAGACAATCATCATCATCAGCCCCAGGTGTTTGACAATCAGGCTCACTACCTTTCTTCACCAGAAGAGGGAGTTCCTCGGGCCTCGGTAGTGAAGGGGAAAATGAACTCACAACAGCATCCAGAGATGCCCGAGGAGATGGACATGCGAAGACTGCAGCATGTCCGTCTCCAAAATTTTCACCTATGCAATGTATCGGACGGGGTGAATCTGCACAGGTCAGTCAACACATGTGGATTAACCTGCATTCAATTGCCAGCAGCGCTTTGGATGCAGGGAACATGCGCTGCATCAAAAAGAGCTACCAGTTCCGGATTGTCTGCACATACCCTAAAGGGCCTGTTACACATAGCGATATTGCTAGCAATATCGCTGTAACGTCACTGGTTTTGTGACGTAGCAGCGATATTGCTAGCGATATCGCTATGTGTGATACTTACCTCCGACCAGCTCCCCCGCTGATTATCGCTGATCGCGCGAGAACGTCCTGAACCATTTCTCACCGGGCGCTTCCTGTGGCGCCGACGAGCGACGCGTGGACGCGGGAGGGAGGACGTCAGGATCGCCTCGTCTGACAGGTAAGTAGCGACCCCCGACCGCTGCTATGTCGCTGGTGAGATCTGCCTGTTTGGCAGCTTACTAGCGACCACTTAGCAATGCACCAGCGATCCATATCGTTGTTGGGATCGCTGGTACCCTTAGTCTGACTGATCAGTAGGGGGCGTGACCACTTAAAGTGCATAGGGCAGCATGAATGCCAAATACGGCCATGATCATAGTAGGAGGGCTTCTTTGAAAAAACTAAAAGTTCTGTGAAAGCCAGAATTCTTGATGGTTGGTAGGTGATAAAATACTGATTTCATGCAATAAAATGCAATCTATTTAAAAATCATACAATGTGATTTTCTGGTTTTTATTTTTAGATTCTGTCCTCTCACAGATGAAGTGTACCTACGATAAAAATTACAAACCACATTATTCTTTGTAGGTGGGAAAACTTGCAAAATCGGTAGTGCATCAATTACTTATTTTCCTCACTGGAGAGCCAGTGCTACTGGAAATTATTTAGCACAGCATTCAACAGTACAAAAGTTCTTGTCATGATGACAGCTGTCTGAAAAATATATCCACGCATCTTGGCTCAGTCAAATTGTACATCATAGGGAACCATTTTTATATATACTTGTAAAATAAGACACTAATCGTAAAATTGTTATAATTAGATTAGACTACTATTTTAAATTACTTGACCTCCTATTAATGGCTAGCTAATGATGTCAGTTCTGTGCTATGTATTTTAAGAGGTTAAGTCAGTTCTCCTGACTTTCTTGTTTTAGCAAATGAATGTATTCCTCATGGCATAGCAATTCTGGGGTACCTCTTCTTAGAACTCTGTGTTGTGCCAGTTCTCTGTAATGGTGGTTTTACAAGGGCAGACTTCATAACATAACAAGTAACAGCGCTCTTTTAAGGCCCTTTCACATGGACCAATGCAGTTTTGTCAAAGGAGTGTGACTCTACACAGTCAGAAAATATAAGCACCGATCGGACACTGTTAGAGCATGTAGGTACACATCCTCGAAATGGTAACACCCAGCTGTCAATTTATTCAGAATATTCTCATAGGAATTGCACAGAAACGGCACAGCACAGAGTTCTAAGATAAGATGCTTCTGACATTTTGTTTCAAGGGGAATATATTTACTAAAACTGGCATCAAGAGTCTCAGCACCATGAGTGGTTGTGTTCCTCAATTAAAACACATTTAGAATTATCTTGCACTCAAACCAACCTATCACAACATCCATCTATTAACACTTCATTCTTCAGTGACCTAACCCTTCCAGTAGCTAAAACTACGTGCTCAAGTGTGATATTAGTAAGAATTAGAATTTATTATTTATTGATCTTGAAATGCAAAGTTTAAATAAACTTTCAGTTTTCATCTGTACTGTTCAAAATGTCTCAATTTGGAATCTAGTTGTTAGCTTCTTCACAAAAAAAAATTCCCTTTAACCAGAGAAATATCTAGGCATTCCTTCCTTAAGTGCTAATGTGTAGTTTCGTACCATTCTTTGCGATCAAAAACTTAATTGGTAAATTTAATTTCAACACTCTTTTCATCAATTAATCATAGTCAAATAGAAGAAACTTTGTAATATATCTTATCATGGAAACATCCTTTTTCCTTCATTTGTAAGGCATTTCTCTGAACTTATCATTCACTTTGAAAAATAGCTAAATTCTGTGCTGCTGAAAACAAGACTGAGTGCCTATTCAGTGAGGCATCACATTACAGCTGCCTATCAAAGCTTGCAAATATCCTTTTCACAGAGAAAGAGAGTTGGGACTGAAGTTCCACCTGTTAGAAGCAGCAATCCTAAGTCAATATCAACTCATAGTAACATAGTATCATAGTTAGGCCGAAAAAAGACATTAGTCCATCCAGTTCAGCCTATAAAATTCTGTCAGAATAAATCCCCAGATCTACGTCCTTCTAAAGAATCTAACAATAACTGTAAGATACAATATTGTTACACTCCAGGAAGACATCCATGCCTTTCTTGAACCCTTCGACTGAGTTCGCCATCACCACCTCCTCAAGCAGGGAATTCCAGATTCTCACTGCCCTAACAGTAAAGAATCCTCTTCTATGTTTGTGGAAAAACCTTTTCTCCTCCCGACGCAGAGAATGCCCCCTTGTGACCGTCACTTTCCTTGGTATAAACAGATCCTCGAAGAGATATTTGTATTGTCCCCTTATATACTTATACATGGTTATCAGATCGCCCCTCATTCGTCTTTTTTCTAGACTAAATAATCCTAGTTTTGTTAATCTCTCTGGGTATTGTAGTTCCCCCATCCCCTTTATTAATTTTGTTGCACTCCTTTGTACCCGCTCTAGTTCCATTATATCCTTCCTGAGCACCGGTGCCCAAAACTGTACACAGTACTCCATGTGCGGTCTAACCAGAGATTTGTACAGAGGCAGTATAATGCTCTCATCATGTGTATCCAGACCTCTTTTAATGCACCCCATGATCCTGTTTGCCTTGGCAGCTGCTGCCTGGCACTGGCTGCTCCAGGTAAGTTTATCATTAACTAGGATCCCCAAGTCCTTCTCCATGTCAGATTTACCCAGTGGTTTTCAGTGGGTATTTTCAGTATGTAATGGTGATATTGAGTCCTTCTTCCCATGCTATAACTTTACATTTATCATTGTTAAACTGCATCTGCCACCTTTCAGCCCAAGTTCCCAACTTATCCAGATCCATCTGTAGCAGAATACTATCTTCTCTTGTATTGACTGCTTTACATAGTTTTGTATCATCTTCAAATATCGATATTTTACTGTGCAAACCTTCCACCAGATCGTTAATAAATATGTTGAAGAGAATAGGTCCCAACACCGACCCCTGCGGGGCCCCACTGGTCACAGCGACCCAGTTACAGAATATATCATTTATAACCACCCTCTGCTTTCTATCACTAAGCCAGTTACTTACCCATTTACACACATTTTCCCCCAGACCCAGCATTCTCATTTTGTGTACCAACCTCTTGTGTGGCACGGTATCAAACGTTTTGGAAAAATCAAGATATACCACATCCAATGACTCACCTTGGCCCTGTCTATAGCTTACCTTTTCATAAAAACTGATTAGATTGGTTTGACAGGAGCGATTCCTCATAAACCCATGCTGATATAGCGTTAAAAAGTTATTCTCATTGAGATAATCCAGAATAACATCCCTCAGAAACCCTTCAAATATTTTACCAACAATAGAGGTTAGACTTACTGGCCTATAATTTCCAGGTCCACTTTTAGAGCCCTTTTTGAATATTGGTGCCATATTTGCTATGCGCCAGTCCTGTGGAACAGACCCCGTCGCTATAGAGTCTCTAAATATAAGAAATAATGGTTTGTCTATTACATTACTTAGTTCTCTTAGTACTCGTGGGTGTATACCATCCGGACCCGGTGATTTATCTATTTTAATCTTATTTAGCTGGTTTTGCACCTCTTCTTGGGTTAGATTGGTGACCCTTAATATAGGGGTTTTTTTGTCTCTCGGCATTTCACCTAGCATTTCATTTTCCACCGTGAATACCGTGGAGAAGAAGGTGTTTAATATATTAGCTTTTTCCTCATCTACAACCATACTTTCCTCACAATTTTTTAATGGGCCTACACTTTCACTTTTGATTCTTTTACTATTGATATAGTTGAAGAACAGCTTGGGATTAGTTTTACTCTCCTTAGCAATGTGCTTCTCTGTTTCCTTTTTGGCAGCTTTAATTATTTTTTTAGATAAAGAATTTTTCTCCTTATAGTTTTTTAGAGCTTCAACGGTGTCATCCCGCTTTAAATGTTTTCTTTTTACTGTTAATTGCCCCTCTTACTTTTTTGATTAGCCATATTGGGTTTTTCCTATTTCTTGTCCTTTTATTTCCACAAGGTATAAACCGCTTACAGTGCCTATTAAGGATGTTCTTAAACATTTCCCATTTATTTTCTGGGAAATTGTCCCAGTCAACCAGATTAAAGGCATCTCTAAGCTGGTCAAACTTTGCCTTCATAAAGTTCAGTGTTTTTGTGACTACCTGACATGTCCCCCTAGCGAAAGACAAGTGAAACTGTACAATATTGTGGTCGCTATTTCCTAGATGCCCAACAACCTGCAGATATGTTATTCTGTCAGGTCTGTTAGATAGTATTAGGTCTAAAAGTGCTGCTCCTCTGGTTGGATTCTGCACCAATTGTGAAAGATAATTATTCTTGGCTATTGTAACGAATGGAAGCGGAGGCAGAGATGGTGAAGTTCACATTCGTTTTTATTTTTTAAGTGGAACCTCGGGACCACGGTCCGGGGGGCTTCGAAGGGGGCGTGACTAGTGAGCCCCAGCCACCCGTAGTAAAGCCCCTCAGGCAGGGCCAGAATGGTATACCCGGAGGACACAGGTGCTACCTCCAGTTAGACCCCGAACACGTGGCAGCTGTCCCAGCGGGACCAAAAGGGATAACAAAAGTTACAGCAGAGTCCGTAATGCGCTGGGTCCTGGATCCGCTTAGTTGGTAAGGAGTCGGTTCCAGTGACCTTCACACAGTCCTTGGACTCGGATGGCTGTAGGCGGAACAGGATGGCTTAGGCCCAGATGGTTGCTGATATAACCAGGTAACACAGGATACTGTTATGCTGTGGAAACAGAGAGCATTAGTCAATGCACAGAGACTGCAGATGCAGCACAGACAGGTTAGCATGAGAACCGGATGTAGCAATGATAGATACTCATTGCTCCGGTGCTCTCCCTATGGAGGAGAGACCAGAAATAGCAGCCAGTGCGCTGCCATTGGTTGATTGCATTTTTTTAATAATGCACGCCGCCCCTTTAAGAAGGCAAGAGAGTGGGTGGGCGTGCCCTAATAGCCTTAGCTACAGATCTCCTCACAGGACGCCAGGGGGAGGAGGCAGGAGGGAAGACAGAACGCTGAGCAGCAGCATGAGAGGCTCGAGGTGAGTGCCCAGAACGGAGAGCAGCACCAGGCCTGGAAGCAGAGCCAGGATGGGGGCCAGGTGTATCAGCGGCAGACCTGGGCGCAGCGCCAGGACGGGGACAGTATCCCCCTCTTTACACCCCCTCTTCTTCAAGCCTGTGTAGAACCATTTAAGGAGAAGAGGAGCCTGGATGTCCTCCCTAGGCTCCCAAGATCTCTCCTCAGGACCAAAAACCTTCCAGTCCACCAGGTAGTAGGTCTTACCCCTTACTTTTTTTATGGCCAGGATATGTTTTACCTCAAAAACATCATCCTCCGAGACAGGGTCAGGAGTGGTACCCGGATCCTTAAAGAAGGGACTCAAAACTACTGGTTTGAGGAGAGAAACATGAAAGGAGTTAGGCACACGTAGGAAAGTGGGCAACTTCAGCTTGTACGAGACTGGATTGATCTGTCTCAAGATCTCAAATCGTCCGATGAACCGGGGACCCAATTTGTAGGATGGCATCTTTAACCGGATGCACTTAGAAGAGAGCCATACCTTGTCTCCGGGATGAAAGATTGGCGCATCCAAACGTCTCTTGTCCACATGCCTTTTCATACGCTGGGAGGCTTTCTCCAGAGCAGTTTTGGTATCCCTCCAGACCTTAGAAAAATCTTCGGAGAAAGTATCGGCAGCTGGAACGCCAGATGATCCGGAGATGAGAAGAGATATTCCGGGTTGCAATCCGAAGACAATCTGAAAGGGAGACTTTCCAGAAGATTCACTTACTTGATTGTTGTAAGAAAATTCGGCCCAGGACAGTAAGTCTACCCAGTCGTCATGATGGGCGTTGACAAAGTGACGCAGGAATCCAGCCAGGATTTGATTTGTCCTCTCTACTTGTCCATTGGACTGGGGATGGTATGCTGAGGAAAAATCCAGTTCAATTCTTACCAGTTTACAAACTGCTCTCCAGAATCTTGAGGTGAACTGGACTCTTCTGTCGAACACGATGTGGAGAGGGAAACCATGAAGACGGAAGATGTGCCGGATGAACAGGTCCGCCAACTCAGGAGCAGTCGGAAGACCGGGTAGTGGAATGAAGTGAGCCATTTTAGAGAAGCGATCCACCACTACCCACACCACAGAACAGCCAGATGAGATCGGGAGATCTGTGATGAAGTCCATTGCGATATGTTGCCAGGGAGCAGACGGAATTGGAAGAGGCTGAAGCCTACCTGCGGGTAGATGCTTGGCCATCTTGTTACGAGCACAGGAAGGACAGGCTGTGACGTACTCCAGAATGTCCTTAGCCATGGCAGGCCACCAGTAGTACAAGGAGATGAGTTGCAGAGTCTTTCTCTGGCCGGCATGACCAGCCAACTTGGACGAGTGACCCCACCGAAGGACACGAGTACGCTCAGAAGCTGACACGAAAGTCTTCCCGGGAGGCAGCCGGGCAAGATCAGTAGAAGCGACTGCGACTAACCTTGAGGGTTCAATGATGTGCTGCGGTTCTTCTTCTTGATCAGTAGGTAGAAAGGCTCTGGAAAGTGCATCTGCTTTGACATTTTTGTCAGCTGGGCGAAAATGAAGAACAAAGTTAAAACGAGCAAAAAACATCAAGCCCAGCGGGCTTGACGAGGATTCAGCCTTTGGGCAGTTTGGAGGTAAGCAAGGTTTTTGTGATTGGTGTATACGACTACCTGATGAAGAGCTCCTTCTAGAAGATGCATCCACTCCTGCAGAGCCAATTTGATAGCCAACAATTCCCGATCTCCAACAGAATAATTCCTCTCTGCGGAAGAAAAAACCTTGGAAAAAAAACCACAGGAATGCATTCGCCTGGAGGACGATTTCTGGGTTAGTATGGCTCCCGCACCTACTGAAGAGGCATCGGCCTCAAGAAAAAGTTGTTCATTGTAGTTAGGACGATGAAGGACAGGTGCGTCAGCAAAGGCCTTTTTGAGAGAAACAAAGGCCTCCTCAGCCTCAGGAGGCCAATCCTTCGGATTTGTACCTTTCCGGGTTAGAGCTGAGATGGGCGCCACTCGGGTGAAGTTGGGAATGAATTGCCTGTAGTAGTTGGCGAAGCACAGGAATCGCTGTATGGCCTTCAACCCAGACGGATGAGGCCACTTGAGTACAGCCGATAACTTCTCTGGATCCATTTTTAATCCTGTGGAGGAAACAATGTAACCGAGGAAAGGCAAAGAGGATTGTTCAAAGAGGTACTTTTCAAACTTGGCGTACAGTCTGTTCTCCCTGAGCCTCTGTAAGACCAGGCGCACTTGTCTGTGATGCGAGACCAAGTCAGTAGAAAAAATCAGAATGTCGTCTAGGTAGACAACAACACAGGTGTAAAGCAGATCCCTGAAAATGTCATTGACGAACTCTTGGAAAACAGCGGGAGCATTGCTTAGACCAAACGGCATTACCAGGTACTCGTAGTGGCAATCACGGGTGTTGAAGGCTGTTTTCCATTCGTCTCCATCTCTGATTCGGATCAAATTGTAAGCCCCTCTGAGATACAGCTTGGTGAAGATCCTGACCCCTCAGAGACGGTCAAACAGTTCTGAAATTAGAGGTAAAGGGTACTTGCTTTTTACCGTGATCTGGTTCAGTCCTCGGTAGTCGATACAGGGCCGCAGGGATCTGTCCTTTTTCTTCACGAAGAAGAAGCCTGCTCCTGCTGGTGACGATGATTTTCGGACAAACCCTCTGGCCAAGTTCTCCTGTATGTAGTCTGACATAGCCTGAGTTTCTGCCTGGAAAAGAGGGTAAACCCTCCCACGGGGAGGAGATGTTCCAGGAAGAAGGTCTATTGGACAGTCATACGACCTGTGGTGGGGAAGTTTTTCAGCCTCCTTTTTCCCGAAGACATCTGAGAAGGACCAGTAAGCGGATGGTAATCCAGGCAGGGTAGCAGGTTGGACCAGGGGTGAAGCTGGTTCAATCCAGGTTAAACAAAGGTCCGAGCAGGAATCTCCCCAATGTAGAATTTCGCCTGTTCTCCAATTAAGGACTGGTTCATGTTTCTGAAACCAAGGCAAACCTAGAAGCAAGGGGTGAGACAAACCAGGGTACACATAAAAATGGATTCTTTCAGAATGCATAAGACCTACCCAGAGTTCCACTGGCTCAGTCTGGAACTGGACGGGTTCGGTCAGAGGCTGGCCATCGACAGCGGTTACCCGCAACGGGTTGGGAAGAGCCTGAACTGGTAAGTGGTAGCGATCCACAAGCGTCTGCTGGATAAAGCTTCTGGTTGCTCCGGAGTCCAACAGACAGAGTCCAGAAAATTTTATTGCTCCGCAGGTCAGAGACTGAGATTTGCAACGAAGGAAAGGAACGTTCTCTACCTAGGGTGGCCTCTCCTACCGAGCCTAGGCACAGGAGTTTTCCGACTTCTTTGGACAGGAGCGGATCAGGTGTTCGGAACTACCACAGTACAGACAGCTTCCGTTTTTGCGACGTGCATCCTGGCGGCGGCTGGCCAGACTTACTCGATCTACCTCCATAGCTTCTGGAGAAGAGGATGAGGTAGATGTCTTGGAAGAATTAGAGTCCAGGTGGTAGGACCTCCTGTCACGTTTAATCTCCATGGAACGCTCCTGAAAACGCAGGTCAATCCGGGTCGCCAAGGAAATCAGGTCATCCAAGATGGTAGGCCTGTCCCGTCCCACCAGCTCATCCTTAATTTTTCCAGATAGGCCCTTCCAGAAGGTAGCCAACAAGGCCTCATTGTTCCAGGATAACTCAGATGAGAGGGTGCGGAACTGAACAGCATACTGAGCCACCATGAGGGTTCCTTGGCGTAAGCGAAGCAGGGCAGAAGCAGTCGACGTGACCCGGCCAGGTTCATCAAAGTTCCTGCGAAAAGTTTCTAGGAAAGATTGAAGATCATTAACCAGCGGGTCTCCTCTATCCCATAACGGATTCAGCCAGGCGAGAGCCTCTCCTGCTAGATGTGACATAATGAAGCCCACTGGGCACGGTCAGAAGCAAACATATGCCAAGATTTCAAAGTGTAGGGTACACTGAGAAAACCCCGACACTGAGTGGGATCACCATGGAAGCAGGTAGGAGCCGCCAGGCGGGGGCCCTAACTGGTCATGACAGCAGGTACCTGGGTATTCCTAGGTGAATCAGAAGCAGCCGGGTTCTGCAGAGAATCCATGCGGTTGGACAGGTTACGTAGATACATCGTGATCTTATCCTGTTGATCTCTTAAACGGGTCACCTCTTGGCACAACTCCATCGGAGGCCTCTGGGGTCCAGCGGATTCCATGGCCGGAGCAATCTGTAACGAATGGAAGCGGAGGCAGAGATGGTGAAGTTCACATTTGTTTTTATTTTTTAAGTGGAACCTTGGGACCACGGTCCGGGGGGCTCCGAAGGGGCGTGACTAGTGAGCCCCAGGCACCCATAATAAAACCCCTCAGGCAGGGCCAGAATGGAATACCCAGAGGACACGGGTGCTACCTCCAGTTAGACCACGAACACGTGGCAGCTGTCCCAGCGGGACCAAAAGGGATAACAAAAGTTACAGCAGAGTCTGTAATGCGCTGGGTCCTGGATCCGGTTAGTTGGTAAGGAGTCGGTTCCAGTGACCTTCACACAGTCCTTTTACTCAGATGGCTGTAGGCGGAACGGGATGGCTTAGGCCCAGATGGTTGCTGATATAACCAGGTAACACAGGATACTGATATGCTGTAGAAACAGAGAGCATTAGACAATGCACAGAGACTGCAGATGCAGCACAGACAGGTTAGCATGAGAACCGGATGTAGCAATGATAGATACTCGTTGCTCCGGTGCTCTCCCTATGGAGGAGAGACCAGAAATAGCAGCCAGTGCGCTGCCATTGGTTGATTGCATTTTTTTAATAATGCACGCCACCCCTTTAAGAAGGCAAGAGAGTGGGCGGGCAGGCCCTAATAGCCTTAGCTACAGATCTCCTCACAGGACGCCAGGGGGAGGAGGTAGGAGGGAGGACAGAGCGCTGAGCAGCAGCATGAGAGGCTCGAGGTGAGTGCTCAGAACGGAGAGCAGCGGCAGGCCTGGACGCAGCGCCAGGACGGGGGCCAGGTGTATCTGCGGCAGACCTGAGCGCAGCGCCAGGATGGGGACCGGGTGTAACAGCTATTAGCAGAAACCTGTTGCCTTTATGGGTTTCGCAGGTCTCTGTTTCCCAGTCTATATCCGGGTAGTTAAAGTCCTCCATAACAAAGACCTCATTATGGGTTGCAGCTTCATCTATCTGCCTTGGTAGTAAACTTTCCATGATTTCGGTTATATTTGGGGGTTTGTAACAGACCCCAAAGAGAATTTTGTTACTATTTTTCCCTCCATGTATTTCGACCCATATGGACTCGAAATCCTCATTCCCTTCGCTAATATCTTCTCTTAAAGTGGACTTTAGACAAGACTTTAAATAAAGACAAACCCCTCCTCCACTCCAATTTTTACAATCCTTTCTAAACAGACTGTAACCCTGTAAGTTAACTGCCCAGTCATAGCTTTCATCTAACCATGTCTCGGTTATTCCCACTATGCCATAGTTACCTGTAGATATTTCTGCTTCTAGTTCTTCCATCTTGTTTGTCAGGCTTCTGGCATTTGCGAGCATGCATTTTAGAGAATATTGCTTTGTTCCAATCTCCTCCCTGTTGATTGTTTTATAAATTTTCTTACCTCCCTTCTGAGTATGTTGTCTTGGATCTTCTTTGCCACACCTCATATCATTCATCAGTATAATATCTGGTTTCATGTTCGTGTCTAACGTTTTTCTTCCCATCCCCTCTTCTTCTAGTTTAACGCTCTCCTGATGAGTGTAGCGAGTCTTCTGGCGAATGCGTGTTTTCCAGGTTTGTTGAGGTGCAGTCCGTCTTTGGCGAGGAGTCCATCGTACAGGTAATTCACACCGTGGTCCACGAATCCGAATCCTTGTTGTCTGCACCATCGTCTTAGCCAATTGTTCGCATCAAGGATCCTGTTCCATCTCCTGGTGCCATGCCCATCTACTGGAAGGATAGAAGAAAAAACTACCTGTGCATCCAGTTCCTTTACTTTCTTCCCCAACTCTTCAAAGTCCTTGCAGATTGTTGGTAGGTCCTTCCTTGCCGAGTCATTGGTGCCAACATGTATCAGAAGAAATGGGTGGACGTCCTTGGAACTGATGAGCTTTGGTATCCTATCGGTCATATCCTTGATCTTCGCACCTAGGAAGCAGCATACTTCTCTTGCAGTTATGTCCAGTCTGCAGATGGCTGCTTCTGTGCATCTCAGTAGAGAGTCTCCCACCACTACCACTCTTCTTCGCTTCTTGGCGGTACTTTTTGTTGTCACTTCTGGGTGTTGCTGTGTGCCCTTTTCTTCTTTGCTTGCTGGTTGTGCCTCATCCTTAGGTGTACCATTGTCATCCTCCGCAAAGCCTTGGTATCGGTTTGTCAGTTGTGTGGTTGGTGATGTCTCTATGGTCTTCTTGCTTCTTTTGGTCACATGCTTCCACTCGTCTGCTTTTGGAGGTTCTCTGACACTTTCTTCACCTTCTGTGACCAGTAGAGATGCTTCTGTTCTGTCTAGGAAGTCTTCATTTTCTTTGAGTTTCAAAGTTGCTATTCTTTTTTCCAGACCACGCACCTTTTCTTCTAAAAGGGCCACTAATCTACACTTCTGGCAGGTGAAGTTGGATTCTTCTTATGGTCGATCTGTGAACATGTAGCACATGCTGCAGCTCACTATGTAGGTTCTCACATCTGCCATGTTGCTCCTAGATCCTGCTGACTTGCTGCATGTCTTACTTCTTGTGTAATCTACTCAATCAGGCAAGCTTTCTTGCAATAATGTCCTAGAGGTCCTAGAGGTTACGGCGCGCGGTTCGACGATGCTTTCCAAGCAGCTAGTCCAGGCTGTATCCAACGATCCTCTTGCTTAGGGAGACTCTTCGCTTTTCCCAGAAGGCACCTGCAATATGCAAATTATCTTCCTCGAGCTTCAATCCCTGGTTCGGCGATGTTTTCCAAGCAGCTGGTCCCGGCTGTATCCAACGATCCTCTTGCTTAGGGAGACTCTTCGCTTTTCCCAGAAGGCACCAGGAATATGCAAATTATCTTCCTCAAGCTTCAATCCCTGGTTCCAACCAACTCTTGTTACATAATTTCATTTATACAGTGGCATGTTATTGTGGACAGTTAAGTAAGTTGAAGATGAAATTATCCCTAAAAGGATTAAAGTTAAATAAGACACATTTCCTTTGTATTTTAGGGAAATAAAATATATTGCAATTTTTTTTTTCATTTTAAAAATTACTAAAGGAAAATGGGACGATGCAAAATGTGTCATCTTTAACTTTAGGCCTTTTATAGATCATTTTCATCAACTTGCGTAACTGTCCACAATAACAGTAAGTTTTGACCAAGGGTACCCAAACTGCGATGAGGTCATAGTCATGTGATCTCACCAGTGGGCGTGGCTAGGGACCATATAAGGTGACCAGGGTAGGTCACATGGGAGTGGGTGCCTGGATCAGATTGGTTCGTGTGGAAGGTCCTGGAAGGCCGACGTGCTGGAAGGTGTGCTGCCTTCCTGAAGTGCACACGCAGAGGCTGCTGACCGGGTGAGGCCTGTGTATTTTGGCCTGTGTGTGTGGAACAGTCCCCAGGAGGGAATGGACACCCTGAATAAGAAGCAACTAAGAGGTAACCCCAGACAGGGGAAAATAACTGGAAGGCTATAGAGCCTGATTGCTGGACAAAGCACAGCCTGTGTGACCACAGGGCTAAGAGAGCGGAGCTCTACATGAACATTCTTATGTTTTGGTATAAAACTGTTACTGTTTCTTTCATGCTTCCATGGTTTATGCCACCTAACAATAAACCGTATGGACGTTGTTGTGGAAAACCCGATGCCGGACCCTGTTAATCTGCTACCAAGTGAGTGTATCCCAATACACTCAGTGAGCGCTACCTTACACACTGTACAGCCAAATAAGATCCTCTATTTGCTGACATATCTTTTTAGGTTTATACCCCTTATCAGTGTAAAGCAGGATAATTGGTTGGCCAGTTGAGAAGCCTTTGACAGAGAGACCAAGATAAAGTTTCTCCTTGTTGAAAGTACCAAAAAAATATTTGAAAGGTTAACCTTTCAAATGTTTTTTTGAATTTTTGGGAATTTTTTCCTTATGTGCGCTGTTCCTTGTTGAAAGTACCAAGATTAGATATGTAGACTAAAGGTCCCATTACATTTAGCGATGCATCAGCGATCCCGACAACGATACGACCCGGTCAGGATCGCTGGTGCATCGCTAACTGGTCGCAAGTGAGCTGCCAAACAGGCAGATCTCACCAGCGACGCAGCTATGCTCGGCGGTCGTTACTTACCTGTCAGACGGCAGCGATGATGACGTCTTCTGCCTGCATCCATGCGTCGCTCGTTGGCGCCAGCGGGACTCCAGCGAGAAGAAAACGGCCCAGGACGTTCTCGCGCGATCAGCGATATCCAGCGGGGGGGGGGGGGGGCGGTCGGAGGTAAGTGTCACATATAGCGATATCGCTGTTGCATCACAAGGCACTTTATAGGTCATGCAATGCAGGAATTAGCAACACTAAAAGTCAACATCGAGCCAATGAAGGGGTTGCCCTCACTTGACAACAACTTAGTAACTGACCAAATGCCACATGTAAAAGAAACAAAAATACATGTTCACATTCCAAATCAGTAAGGTTCCAACACTGCTGGCAGTGTCTCCTAGTGGTTATGTGACACTATTATGTCATGTGACTGGTGTAGCCAATCAGTAGCCACTGATCAGCTTCAGTTTTCAACATTTTGTCAAAGCGGACATCTGCATTGATGGAATATTGAAAGGCTGCTGTGATATACAGCACTGATATAACTCAAAAAACGTGAGTTCAGGAGGTATTAGAATATTTTTCTTTTATTTGGGTCACTTTGGTAGGTCAGAAGGGATGGTCCAGTAGTGGATAACTGCTTTTAAAAGATCTTGCCATATGACTTAGGATATCCAACCAACTCATGACTAGAGTTGAGAGAAACGGGTCGAAAAAATTCAAAAGTCGCCGACTTTTGGCAAAGTCGGGTTTCATGAAACGAAACCCGACCCTAGGATGAGGTCGGCCACGAGGTCGGCGACTTACGCGCCAAAGTCGCGTTTCAAAAGTTTGTTTTGCGCTCTTTTTCAGCCAATCAGGATCCACGGACACTGTGGGCAACGTGATGACATAGGCAGGGGTCACCACCATCTTTCAGAAGGGCATGCAAGTGATTGGCTTGCTTTGGTGGGCGTCACAGGGGGTATAAAAGGGCGTGCACGCCGACCGCCATCTTACTTCTGCCGATCTCAGTATAGGGAGAGGTTGCTGCTGATTCTGTAGGGAGAGCGTTAGGCAGGGAAGAAGACAAAAAAACTGCTTCTGCTGCTAGCGATTTGGCCTGCACAACACACCAGTCACTGTGTGTGCAGTGCAAGGGGAGGCTATATAGTGGTGTATCAGTGGTGTTGGTTGTTGGGCTGCCTTCTAAGGCTTCCTGACATTTCTGCATTGCTGTTTACCCACTGCTCCGCAAACTGCTTTTTTAAAAGCAATCCCAATTTTTTTTTTTTATCCTGCTGAGAACAAAAAAAAACTGCTTCTGCTGCTAGCAATTTGGCCTGCACAACACACCAGTCACTGTGTGTGCAGTGCAAGGGGAGGCTATATTGTGGTGTATCAGTGGTGTTGGTTGTTGGGCTGCCTTTTAAGGCTTCCTGACAGGCTGGCATTGCTGTTTACCCACTGCTCCATAAACTGCTTTTTTAAAAGCAATCCAATCTCCCTTATCCTCTAGTCACTTTTGTCACAGCTGTGCCATCGAGCCTGTCACATAGCGCTCAGATATTCATTGTGCCTCACACAATCCAAAAGTGTCCAGTGTCCAAAAGTGTGTGCAGAGATTCAAAATCTCCCTTATCTTCTAGTCACTTTGGTCACAGCTGTACCATCGAGCCTGTCACATAGCGCTCAGATATCAGTGGGCCTCATACAATCCAAAAGTGTCCAGTGTCCAAAAGTGTGTGCAGAGATTCAAAATCTCCCTTATCCTCTAGTCACTTTGGTCACAGCTGTGCCATCGAGCCTGTCACATAGCGCTCAGATATTCATTGGGCCTCACACAATCCAAAAGTGTCCAGAGTCTAAAAGTGTGTGCAGAGATTCAAAATCTCCCTTATCCTCTAGTCACTTTGGTCACAGCTGTGCCATCGAGCCTTTGAAATAGCGCTCAGATATCAGTGGGCCTCACACAATCCAAAAGTGTCCAGTGTCCAAAAGTGTGTGCAGAGATTCAAAATCTCCCTTATCCTCTAGTCACTTTGGTCACAGCTGTGCCATCATGCCTGTCACATAGCGCTCAGATATTCATTGGGCCTCACACAATCCAAAAGTGTCCAGTGTCTAAAAGTGTGTGCAGAGATTCAAAATCTCCCTTATCCTCTAGTCACTTTGGTCACAGCTGTGCCATCGAGCCTGTCACATAGCGCTCAGATATCAGTGGGCCTCACACAATCCAAAAGTGTCCAGTGTCCAAAAGTGTGTGCAGAGATTCAAAATCTCCCTTATCCTCTAGTCACTTTGGTCACAGCTGTGCCATCGAGCCTGTCACATAGCGCTCAGATATTCATTGGGCCTCACACAATCCAAAAGTGTCCAGTGTCCAAAAGTGTGTGCAGAGATTCAAAATCTCCCTTATCCTCTAGTCACTTTGGTCACAGCTGTGCCATCGAGCCTGTCACATAGCGCTCAGATATTCATTGGGCCTCACACAATCCAAAAGTGTCCAGTGTCTAAAAGTGTGTGCAGAGATTCAAAATCTCCCTTATCCTCTAGTCACTTTGGTCACAGCTGTGCCATCGAGCCTGTCACATAGCGCTCAGATATTCATTGGGCCTCACACAATCCAAAAGTGTCCAGTGTCTAAAAGTGTGTGCAGAGATTCAAAATCTCCCTTATCCTCTAGTCACTTTGGTCACAGCTGTGCCATCGAGCCTGTCACATAGCGCTCAGATATCAGTGGGCCTCACACAATCCAAAAGTGTCCAGTGTCCAAAAGTGTGTGCAGAGATTCAAAATCTCCCTTATCCTCTAGTCACTTTGGTCACAGCTGTGCCATCGAGCCTGTCACATAGCGCTCAGATATTCATTGGGCCTCACACAATCCAAAAGTGTCCAGTGTCCAAAAGTGTGTGCAGAGATACAAAATCTCCCTTATCCTCTAGTCACTTTGGTCACAGCTGTGCCATCGAGCCTGTCACATAGCGCTCAGATATTCATTGGGCCTCACACAATCCAAAAGTGTCCAGTGTCCAAAAGTGTGTGCAGAGATTCAAAATCTCCCTTATCCTCTAGTCACTTTGGTCACAGCTGTGCCATCGAGCCTGTCACATAGCGCTCAGATATTCATTGGGCCTCACACAATCCAAAAATGTCCAGTGTCCAAAAGTGTGTGCAGAGATTCAAAATCTCCCTTATCCTCTAGTCACTTTGGTCACAGCTGTGCCATCGAGCCTGTCACATAGCGCTCAGCTATTCATTGGGCCTCACACAATCCAAAAGTGTCCAGTGTCCAAAAGTGTGTGCAGAGATTCAAAATCTCCCTTATCCTCTAGTCACTTTGGTCACAGCTGTGCCATCGAGCCTGTCACATAGCGCTCAGATATTCATTGGGCCTCACACAATCCAAAAGTGTCCAGTGTCCAAAAGTGTGTGCAGAGATTCAAAATCTCCCTTATCCTCTAGTCACTTTGGTCACAGCTGTGCCATCGAGCCTGTCACATAGCGCTCAGATATTCATTGGGCCTCACACAATCCAAAAGTGTCCAGTGTCCAAAAGTGTGTGCAGAGATTCAAAATCTCCCTTATCCTCTAGTCACTTTGGTCACAGCTGTGCCATCGAGCCTGTGACATAGCGCTCAGATATCAGTGGGCCTCACACAATCCAAAAGTGTCCAGTGTCCACAAGTGTTTGCAGAAATTCAAAATCTCCCCTGTCCTATAGACACCTTGTACCTTGTTTTACATTACTATATAGTTTGTTGGATTTTGTCTACATTTCTACCAAAAATGAGGAAGGCTGGTGGAAGAGGCCGTGGAATTGGGCGGGGGTTGGCAGCTGGTAATGATGGTGTTGGTGGTGGATCTGATGGTAGTGGCAAGAGCAAAATAGGACCGAATGCAGGAGGTGCTGAGCCTGCGTCATCGTCTGGCTACATAAGGCCTCGAACGCTTAGTTTTCTAGGAGTTGGCAAACCGCTTTTAAAGCCAGAGCATCAGGAAAAAGTTTTGTCTTACATTGCTGACTCAGCCTCCAGCTCTATCGCCTCCTCTTCTTCAGTTGTAAAAAGTAAAAGCACTGAGTCATCATTGGAGGCTCATGTTCATGAACCACACCTTTCCTTGTGTCCTTCACCCCAACCAAGATTGAAGGATGACGCAGGCCATACTACTGATTACTCCATGGAGCTGTTTTCACATACCATGCCTGGATTATCAAGTGAAATGGTGAATTACCCAGGCCAAGATGAATCTGACATGGAGTGCACTGATGCACAGCCGCTGATGGATGATTCTGCTGGTACATTCACTCAGAGCACTACATTGTCCTCGCAGTGTACAGAGCCAGATTCTGACCCTGATGAGACTCAGGTGCCCCTTCCCGCACACTATACCACCATACACGGTGACACAGAGGAAGGTGCACATGACATAGAAGAGGAGGTGATGGATGACCCAGTTGTTGACCCAGATTGGCATCCATTGGGGGAAGAGGGTGCTGCTTCCAATAGCTCAGATGAGGAGCATCCACAGCAGACATCGACATCGCAACAGCTGTTATCTGGCAGGCCCGGAGCACTCCAAAGACAGGTTCCAAACATCAAAAGAGTTGCTGGACAGCTTGTCCAGAGGGTCAAAAGATCACAGCGTGCTAGGCCGCAAAATGTCTGCCAAAGTAGGAAGAGTGCAGTGTGGCACTTTTTTGAACAAAATCCTCATGATCAGGCCAAGGTTATCTGTAAGAAGTGCGCAAAGACCTTTAGCCGAGGGAAAAATCTGAAAAATTTGAATACCAGTTGCATGCTTAGACATTTAACCAGCATGCACTTGCAAGCGTGGACACAACACCAAACCTCAAGTGCCACATGTGTAACTGATCACAACGAAGGTAGTCAGCAACGCTACATTGTTTCCCCCACTGTAAGCCCACCGGTTAGCACAGCAGCAAATGTTGAGGTGTCGTTGCAAGGCCACAGCAGTCAGGGAATCCCACTGTTATATCAACGAAAGACTGATTCTAGGCCATCAGAAAGAACACCAACTCCATCACCATCATCAACCCTCTCTCAGTCCGCCCTGTCCACCGCTACTTCCACCATATGCAGCTCTCAAGTCCAGCTCACCCTCCCAGACACTATGAGTAGGTCAAGAAAGTACTCAGTCTCTCATCCGCGTACACTGGGTTTGAACGCCCACATTGCCAAACTAATCTCGTTTGAGATGATGCCCTTTCGGTTGGTGGAAAGCACAGCTTTCCGCGAACTCATGGCCTATGCAGTACCACGCTATGACCTACCCAGTCGCCACTTCTTCTCTCGCAAAGCCATCCCAGCCCTCCACCATCATGTGAAAGACCGCATTGTCCATGCACTCAAGCAGTCAGTGAGCGGAAAGGTGCACCTCACAACTGATGCATGGTCCAGTCGGCATGGCCAGGGCCGTTACGTGTCCATCAGTGCGCACTGGGTTAATGTGGTGGATGCAGGGTCCACAGGGGACAGCGGTGGTGGGACAGTGCTGCCTAGCCCACGGTATAGGAAACAGTTGGCTGTAGGCGTTCGACCCTCCTCCTCCTCCTCCTCCAGAAGCGAAAGCTCGTCCACAGAGCACAGTCGTACGAGCACTCCATCTGCAGCTGCCACTGTTGCACACGATGTGTCCCCCTATCGAGCAGCTAGTGGAAAGCGTCAGCAGGCTGTGTTGCAGATGATGTGTTTGGGCAACAGACACACCGCCGAGGTGCTGGCCGAGTACTTGAAGCGACAAACTGAGTCATGGCTGGGCAGTGTACATCTTGAGGCAGGCAAGGTAGTTAGTGATAACGGCCGTAATTTTGTGGCAGCCATAGCCCTTTCAAAACTCAGCCACATACCTTGCTTAGCTCACGCCTTGAACCTGGTGGTGCAGTGCTTCCTCAAAAATTATCCGGAGTTAACAGCCCTGCTCCAGAAGGTGCGAAGACTGTGCGCGCACATCCGCCGGTCGCCTGTACACTCCGTTCGTATGCAGAAGCTGCAGCGATTGCTCCACCTTCCCAACCACCGCCTCATTATCGACATTGCAACAAGGTGGAACTCCACCCTGCACATGGTGGAGCAGCTGTGCGAGCAGAGGCAGGCCATAATGCATTTGTGGGAGGATACACGGCCAGGCACTTTGAGAGCAGACATGGAGTTGACAGGTGTGCAGTGGTCGAAGCTGAAAGACCTCTGTAAAGTCCTTCAGTGTTTTGAGGAATGCACACGGCTGGTAAGCGCAGACGACGCCATCCTAAGCATGAGCATCCCACTTATGCGTCTGCTCATGCAAACTTTGACGCACCTTAGGGAGCAGGCGTCTGCAGCCAATGTTGATGAGGAGGAAGAGGAGGAGGGAATCCTTGATGACATTCAGCCATTGTCTGCTCAGGGACCTCTCCTGGACGAGGTGGAGGAAGAAGAGGAGGAGGAGGATGATGATGGGGATGATTACTTAGGGGAGGAGGATGCATCTCGTGGGGCAAGTGAAAATGTTGGCGTGGCAAGGTCTGGTACAGGGTTTGTGCGTGACTGGAGGGATGTGGATTTGCCAGAAAGTGCTCCTCCACCCAGCACTCGCAGTGCATCATTGACACCAGGAACATTGGCCCACATGTCAGATTATGCCTTGCAGATCCTAAAAAGGGACCCCCGCATTGCCAAAATGATGAACGATGACGACTACTGGTTGGCCAGCATCCTGGATCCACGCTATAAAGGCAAATTACAAAACATCATGCCACAGGAGAACCTTGACCTAATATTGGCTAATAAACAAGCAACTCTGGTAAATCGGTTGCTTGAGGCATTCCCAGCACACAGCAGCGGTGATGGTTCTCACACGAGCCGTACGGGCCGGGGGCAGATTGGCAGAGGTGTTCGTGGTGCACACAGCAGAAGTGGCGTTGGAGACAGGGGTTTCATGACAATGTTGTGGACTGATTTTTAAAGTACCGCTCACACAACTGGTAATACTGCATCGATGGAAAGTGACAGGAGACAGTTGTTGTCAACTATGGTTACAAACTACTTTTCCTCCCATATCGATGTTCTCCCACACAGGTCATTCCCCTTTGACTATTGGGCCGCTAAACTGGACACCTGGCCTGAATTGGCCCAATATGCCTTACAGGAGCTCGCTTGCCCAGCTGCAAGTGTGCTATCGGAAAGAGTCTTCAGTGCAGCTGGATCAATCCTGACAGAAAAAAGGACCTGTCTGTCAACCCAAAATGTGGATGATCTAACCTTCATTAAAATGAACCATGCATGGGTTTCCAAGGATTTTGTCCCACCTTCCCCTGATGACACATAGGGTGACAG
This sequence comes from Dendrobates tinctorius, assembly GCF_039654945.1. Taxonomy (NCBI): domain Eukaryota; kingdom Metazoa; phylum Chordata; class Amphibia; order Anura; family Dendrobatidae; genus Dendrobates; species Dendrobates tinctorius. Next base: position 30,493,285 of record NW_027361711.1, read on the forward strand.
AAAAATGGCTTGCTTTGGTCCACCTCTTCCTGGGACTTCACCTATTTCGCCTTTTGCATCAGCTGAATGTCCAACATCAATATATGCCACTTTCTAAAACTCCCTAACTGTGCTGCCTCCCCCCCATGGCCGGGGTCACCACCTAGCGCACGACACCGTGTGAGTGCCGTTGCCCTGGACAGGTGGGTAGGCCGACTCTTGGGCGCGGGCACTGAGACAGGGTCCCTCATAGTGCAATCAAGTGTCTCTGACGGTGGTGGTGCACACCCGCCGTCAGACACACCGCTGTACTATGAGGGGCCCAGTGCCAGTACCGACGCCCACGAGTGGACCCCCTTGCTTGGGCAGGGCCCCAGCATTTGCAATCTTTACCTCTCCCTGCTCCTCCGCTGTGTAATCTGGGCCATCAAATCCATACTGTGCCTGACACCGTCTGAGCCTGCCTCCTGATGTATAGACATATATTTTGAATGTGTACGCTATCCATACATGTTATCTGGGGAAACGGTACCCTTTCTAACCTTTGTGCAATCACGTGCAATCCATACTGGGCCTAACACCGTCTGAGCCTGCCTCCTGAGACATATATTTTGAATGTGTACGCTATCCATACATGTTATCTGGGGATACGGTACCCTTTCTAACCTTTGTGCAATCACGTGCAATCCATACTGGGCCTGACACCGTCTGAGCCTGCCTCCTGATGTATAGACATATATTTTGAATGTGTACGCTATCCATACATGTTATCCGGGGATACGGTACCCTTTCTAACCTTTGTGCAATCACGTGCAATCCATACTGGGCCTGACACCGTCTGAGCCTGCCTCCTGAGACATATATTTTGAATGTGTATGCTATCCATACATGTTATCCAGGGATACGGTACCCTTTCTAACCTTTGTGCAATCACGTGCAATCCATACTGGGCCTAACACCGTCTGAGCCTGCCTCCTGATGTATAGACATATATTTTGAATGTGTACGCTATCCATACATGTTATCCGGGGATACGGTACCCTTTCTAACCTTTGTGCAATCACGTGCAATCCATACTGGGCCTGACACCGTCTGAGCCTGCCTCCTGAGACATATATTTTGAATGTGTACGCTATCCATACATGTTATCTGGGGATACGGTACCCTTTCTAACCTTTGTGCAATCACGTGCAATCCATACTGGGCCTGACACCGTCTGAGCCTGCCTCCTGATGTATAGACATATATTTTGAATGTGTACGCTATCCATACATGTTATCCGGGGATACGGTACCCTTTCTAACCTTTGTGCAATCACGTGCAATCCATACTGGGCCTGACACCGTCTGAGCCTGCCTCCTGAGACATATAATTTGAATGTGTACGCTATCCATACATGTTATCCAGGGATACGGTACCCTTTCTAACCTTTGTGCAATCACGTGCAATCCATACTGGGCCTAACACCATCTGAGCCTGCCTCCTGATGTATAGACATATATTTTGAATGTGTACGCTATCCATACATGTTATCCGGGGATACGGTACCCTTTCTAACCTTTGTGCAATCACGTGCAATCCATACTGGGCCTGACAGCGTCTGAGCCTGCCTCCTGATGTATAGACATATATTTTGAATGTGTACGCTATCCATACATGTTATCCGGGGATACGGTACCCTTTCTAACCTTTGTGCAATCACGTGCAATCCATACTGGGCCTGACACCGTCTGAGCCTGCCTCCTGAGACATATATTTTGAATGTGTACGCTATCCATACATGTTATCTGGGGATACGGTACCCTTTCTCACCTTTGTGCAATCACGTGTAATCCATACTGGGCGTGAGAACGGCTGGCGAGCTGTTAAGCAAGCTACAGCACCTGTGGTTTGCACACGTAAGTTTTTCATTTTTTCAGGAATGACGGTTAGGCCTAATTCCGGAACTGCGGTTGACCTGCACTTACTGGGAAATCATTGTTCGCGGGTAATAATTGTAATCAGTGATCCCCATCACTAACGTTGTTCAGCGGGTTATCTGCACATGTAAGCGACAAACGCTGGCCTTTTCAGTGTAGCGCACATGCAGCCACGGACATGTAAGGGCATGACACACCAGTTATTGGCCAATCTCATGTGCCAGAGCCTCACGTGTCCCTCTAGTAAGCCGGACTCGGACCTCGGGGCATGACGGAGTCTTGTTCGTTAACGGAATTAAGCTTGCAATGTGTGCATCTGTTCTGTAGCTGGCATGGTTGAGGTTTCCCAGGTGGAGTCGAATTTAACCGTAGGCTCCACTCCTGGTGGTGCCCTTCTGGACATTCCTTTAAGGTTCAGCTTTGCAACCATACTGCCCACGTAAAACAAACACTTTGCCTTCATGAACGCTGTTTGGAGGGTCATGACTCGTGGGAATAACGCCGCCCAATCAGTTAACCTGCTAGAGAGATCCTTCGTTGCTCCCAAGCATGACATCACACTCCCTAGGAAGAAGGTAATGCCACTGTGGCGACCGTACTCCTGGGGGCGACACAAGTGCACTGATGCCCAGCCACTGCTCGATGAATCTGCTGGTACATTGACCCAGACCACTACATTCCCCTCGCACGCTACCCGGCCTGAATCTGACCCTTATGAAACTCAGGTTACCCTTCCCATATACAGTTCCATCTTACACGGTGACAAAGAGGAAGCTGCAGATGAAAGTGCAGGTTCGGCCCACCCGCCATCAGACACACCACCGTACTATCAGGGGCCCTGTGCCAGTGCCGTCGCCAACGAGTGGGCCCCCCCTGCTTGCCCAGGATCACAGCACTTGCAAAGTTGAAATACTGTGCAGTGAGATGGAAGATGGGGACGACGAGGAGTCTAGACTAGTACAGGGATTCCCTAGCGAGGAGACTTATTTGATTGTTTTCAATGTTGGGACAGCAATTTTTGGGGAGCACTATACTCTGGAGAATGATAGATGGGGCCCACCATACACTGGAACATTCCAAAGGTGGACATCAGACACTGGAGAAGCATTTACAGGGCCCATTATAAACTAGAGCATTAGAAATGGGGCCCATTATGTTTGGAGCATTATTTGGGCCCATAAGACAGTGGAGCTTCATCCATGGGGACCAACATATACTGTAGCATTATGTGGAGCTCATCATATACTGTTTCAAACATTATATGGGACCAATGATTCTGTATGGAGAAATAGATGGGCCTCATCATGAGATGTAAAAAGTGAGGTATTTTTCATTGTACTATACCGCTATTTCTCTGCCGTATCGGAGCATGATGAGTTGTGGTATGTGTTAAAGGGGCGCTCTTTCGCTCAGGGCACATGAAACCTGGAGCCAGCCCTCCCCCCCCCCACCACTTTAGCCAAATAACCCCCATTTTTCAGTGCGTAACTTGTATTATGAAGTTAATTAAGGTTGACAAGCTTAAGTAAGAAGAATTGATGCTTTTGGCATTCAAATGGGCACTGTAGGTGTGTTTCCTGTCCTCCTCTCACTGCCGACTTTTATTCCCCATTGACTTACATTGGGTTTCGTGTTTCGGGACGACCCCGACTTTTCCCTATAATCGGACGATCTTGCTCGACCCGACTTTTAGAAAAGTCGGGTTTCACGAAACGAAACTCGACCCTAAAAAACCAAAAGTCGCTCAACTCTAGTCATGACCTTAATTTGCAGATGTATGCTTTGGATGTTTCTTCCCCTCATCAGTGCAAAGCAGTATAACTGGTTGATTGGGTGAGACTTATTTGACAGGGAGGCCAAAGGATGTTTTTCTTTGTGGAAATCCCCAACTTGGCATAGAGAGAGTATAATCCATGTAATTATCACCTAATAAGGTGATCTGGCAAGGCGATTTAATGGTCAATATTGAATTTTAAGATTGCTACTTCCGACAGGTGACATTACTCTCCTCTTCTGTGAAAAGACTTAATCTCCCAGGGGATCATTTCATGGCCGATATCTCTCTATACAACATTTAACCAAAAATTAGGAGTGCAAACAACCTAATATATAATCAATGATGTGGACAAAAAAACCACTATACAACCAAAAAGAGCCACATATCCAAAAAATACTGACACTATTGCAAGGTAATATAATCAATATATATATTTTATTTTGTTAAGGACACCATATAGGACACATTAAAACCACAATACAAGACAAGACATAATAAAAAAGCTAAAAAGGGGAGCAGGCCAGCACATATATTTTATATAAAGATATAGTAATAATCAAATCTAATATAGTATATCTAGAAATATATCCCAACTCTATTGATCATTAAATACATAAGAATAAAGTGCAGTGCATATATAAAATAGTTATTAACCAATAAAGTGCCTGAAGTAAATGATTAAATCCATAATTTGAATAGAAATAAATGGAAAATTCCAAGTACTAACCAGGATTCATCATGTATGTGCCGTCACTGCCATCCCACACTCCAACGCGCGTTTCACACGTTGCTTCCTCAGGGAGTGAAAATATACAACATGCCTCACTAGCTATCACTACCTACATTTAGTTTACCATCCTCGCAAAAGCTCAGAATCTACTTTTCTCTGTATTCAATTGTCAAGCTTTATGTTGTTCTCCCCTCCTTTCCGAAGATAATAACGTTATTTTTCATCAATATAACTATATTCAGGCTTTTTTTTTCTTTGCCAGAATAGTTTTATTTTTAATGGCACAATTAAATTTACAATATAATATGCTGGAAAAAACTAAAAGGTAAATACTTTGGGGTTTCGAATAGAGACATAGCCATATTTAAATAATAACTTAAAAAGTTTTCCCAGAAGCCTAAAGGTATTTCCATGAAATACATATGCAAATTGCATCTTCAGAGAAAAAGAGGACTTGAACTCTCTTTCAATGGTTCCATATTATATACAAGTGTCTGTGGGGTACAACCAGTGCAATGCTTTCATTAAAGTAGTTGTGCCAAATCGTAACTTATGAACTTTTTGCAAGATAGGTAAGAAGTTACTGTGAGGTACTGAGAGACTGGGAACCTCCGGAAGTGAACCCTCAGGACCGAGACGACGAACCTCCCACGGGCAAGCTGGCCAGGTGTACCACCCCCTTTACAGGGAGCGTTAGGGGCAGACCCAAGGGAGACTATCGCCGCGGGAGCTGATACCTGGGAACAGCCGGGAGCAAATGCAGGCAGGAACGTGCAGGCGACCAGATGGGAGATGGCGACAGCTGCAGGGATGGCTGCTGAAACCGTGGAGACAGAAGGGGATGGCAATGGCGGACGGCAGGAACAGGTACAGGACGAGACACAGGAGCAGGAAGACGGAGGCAGGAACGGACTGGATCTGGAAGGGAACACAGGAAGGTCACAAACAGGGAAGCTTAGCGGAGGACCAGGAGAGGTACTCTGCGCAGAGACAGGAGGAACACAGGAGAGCGTGGACCCGATACCACAAATGAAAGTCAGGCAGAGGGCATAGGGTGAGGCTGCCTGATATAGGGTACGCTGTGGGACTTCCGGGTCAGGTGTAGCAGTGCCGTGGGACCAGGGGATAGGGCGCCAGGTCTAGGGGGTGTACCTAGCAACGCGCCTGCGTACCTGTGAGGGAGCAGCAGCAGGTCGCAGGACAGATGATTGACAGGTGCCAGCAGAGGGGGCGGGCCGAGAGGACCAGAAGCGCCGGAGAGTACCGGGCGGTGTAGAGGCACGGGTGGCCGCGGGGGCCAATGGCGCCGCAAGAAGAGGAGCCTTGGCCGAGGTGGAGGGAGTGGCGGTGACATAGACCGGCCCGGGAGAGCGGCGGTCAGGGCAGCGGCCACAGAAGCCGCAGAGCTTTCGAGAGCCGGGGAGGTGAGCGTGCCAGCCGGGGAGGTGAGCGTGACAGTTACTAATTGTTGGATGTTTCACTTCTGGAACCCCTCAATCATAACAATAGGGTTCTCTTGATTAACTAGAGCAATGTTGAATCCTGAGCACTTCTGTTCCATTATAAACCTATGGGATCTAGCTGTAGTAGCAATTAGAGTTGAGCGAAACGGGTCGAAAAAATTCAAAAGTCGCCGACTTTTGGCAAAGTCGGGTTTCATGAAACGAAACCCGACCCTAGGATGAGGTCGGCCACGAGGTCGGCGACTTACACGCCAAAGTCGCGTTTCAAAAGTTTGTTTTGCGCTCTTTTTCAGCCAATCAGGATCCACGGACACTGTGGGCAACGTGATGACATAGGCAGGGGTCACCACCATCTTTCAGAAGGGCATGCAAGTGATTGGCTTGCTTTGGTGGGCGTCACAGGGGGTATAAAAGGGCGTGCACGCCGACCGCCATCTTACTTCTGCCGATCTCAGTATAGGGAGAGGTTGCTGCTGATTCTGTAGGGAGAGCGTTAGGCAGGGAAGAAGACAAAAAAACTGCTTCTGCTGCTAGCGATTTGGCCTGCACAACACACCAGTCACTGTGTGTGCAGTGCAAGGGGAGGCTATATAGTGGTGTATCAGTGGTGTTGGTTGTTGGGCTGCCTTCTAAGGCTTCCTGACATTCCTGCATTGCTGTTTACCCACTGCTCCGCAAACTGCTTTTTTAAAAGCAATCCCAATTTTTTTTTTTGTCCTGCTGAGAAGAAAAAAAAACTGCTTCTGCTGCTAGCAATTTGGCCTGCACAACACACCAGTCACTGTGTGCGCAGTGCAAGGGGAGGCTATATTGTGGTGTATCAGTGATGTTGGTTGTTGGGCTGCCTTTTAAGGCTTCCTGACAGGCTGGCATTGCTGTTTACCCACTGCTCCGCAAACTGCTTTTTTAAAAGCAATCCAATCTCCCTTATCCTCTAGTCACATTTGTCACAGCTGTGCCATCGAGCCTGTCACATAGCGCTCAGATATTCATTGGGCCTCACACAATCCAAAAGTGTCCAGTGTCCAAAAGTGTGTGCAGAGATTCAAAATCTCCCTTATCCTCTAGTCACTTTGGTCACAGCTGTGCCATCGAGCCTGTCACATAGCACTCAGATATTCATTGGGCCTCACACAATCCAAAAGTGTCCAGTGTCCAAAAGTGTGTGCAGAGATTCAAAATCTCCCTTATCCTCTAGTCACTTTGGTCACAGCTGTGCCATCGAGCCTGTCACATAGCGCTCAGATATTCATTGGGCCTCACACAATCCAAAAGTGTCCAGTGTCTAAAAGTGTGTGCAGAGATTCAAAATCTCCCTTATCCTCTAGTCACTTTGGTCACAGCTGTGCCATCGAGCCTTTGACATAGCGCTCAGATATCAGTGGGCCTCACACAATCCAAAAGTGTCCAGTGTCCAAAAGTGTGTGCAGAGATTCAAAATCTCCCTTATCCTCTAGTCACTTTGGTCACAGCTGTGCCATCAAGCCTGTCACATAGCGCTCAGATATTCATTGGGCCTCACACAATCCAAAAGTGTCCAGAGTCTAAAAGTGTGTGCAGAGATTCAAAATCTCCCTTATCCTCTAGTCACTTTGGTCACAGCTGTGCCATCGAGCCTGTCACATAGCGCTCAGATATCAGTGGGCCTCACACAATCCAAAAGTGTCCAGTGTCCAAAAGTGTGTGCAGAGATTCAAAATCTCCCTTATCCTCTAGTCACTTTGGTCACAGCTGTGCCATCGAGCCTGTCACATAGCGCTCAGATATTCATTGGGCCTCACACAATCCAAAAGTGTCCAGTGTCCAAAAGTGTGTGCAGAGATTCAAAATCTCCCTTATCCTCTAGTCACTTTGGTCACAGCTGTGCCATCGAGCCTGTCACATAGCGCTCAGATATTCATTGGGCCTCACACAATCCAAAAGTGTCCAGTGTCTAAAAGTGTGTGCAGAGATTCAAAATCTCCCTTATCCTCTAGTCACTTTGGTCACAGCTGTGCCATCGAGCCTGTGACATAGCGCTCAGATATCAGTGGGCCTCACACAATCCAAAAGTGTCCAGTGTCCAAAAGTGTGTGCAGAGATTCAAAATCTCCCTTATCCTCTAGTCACTTTGGTCACAGCTGTGCCATCGAGCCTGTCACATAGCGCTCAGATATTCATTGGGCCTCACACAATCCAAAAGTGTCCAGTGTCCAAAAGTGTGTGCAGAGATTCAAAATCTCCCTTATCCTCTAGTCACTTTGGTCATAGCTGTGCCATCAAGCCTGTCACATAGCGCTCAGATATTCATTGGGCCTCACACAATCCAAAAGTGTCCAGTGTCCAAAAGTGTGTGCAGAGATTCAAAATCTCCCTTATCCTCTAGTCACTTTGGTCACAGCTGTGCCATCGAGCCTGTCACATAGCGCTCAGATATTCATTGGGCCTCACACAATCCAAAAGTGTCCATTGTCCAAAAGTGTGTGCAGAGATTCAAAATCTCCCTTATCCTCTAGTCACTTTGGTCACAGCTGTGCCATCGAGCCTGTCACATAGCGCTCAGATATTCATTGGGCCTCACACAATCCAAAAGTGTCCAGTGTCCAAAAGTGTGTGCAGAGATTCAAAATCTCCCTTATCCTCTAGTCACTTTGGTCACAGCTGTGCCATCGAGCCTGTCACATAGCGCTCAGATATTCATTGGGCCTCACACAATCCAAAAGTAACTCTGGTAAATCGGTTGCTTGAGGCATTCCCAGCACACAGCAGAGGTGATGGTTCTCAGACGAGCCGTACGGGCCGGGGGCAGCTTGGCAGAGGTGTTCGTGGTGCACACAGCAGAAGTGGCGTTGGAGACAGGGGTTTCATGACAATGTTGTGGACTGATTTTTCAAGTACCGCTCACACAACTGGTAATACTGCATCGATAGAAAGTGACAGGAGACAGCAGTTGTCAACTATGGTTACAAACTACTTTTCCTCCCATATCGATGTTCTCCCACACAGGTCATTCCCCTTTGACTATTGGGCCGCTAAACTGGACACCTGGCCTGAATTGGCCCAATATGCCTTACAGGAGCTCGCTTGCCCAGCTGCAAATGTGCTATCGGAAAGAGTCTTCAGTGCAGCTGGATCAATCCTGACAGAAAAAAGGACCCGTCAGTCAACCCAAAATGTGGATGATCTAACCTTCATTAAAATGAACCATGCATGGGTTTCCAAGGATTTTGTCCCACCTTCCCCTGATGACACATAGGGTGACAGAAAAATGGCTTGCTTTGGTCCACATCTTCCTGGGACTTCACCTATTTCGCCTTTTGCATCAGCTGAATGTCCAACATCAACATATGCCACTTTCTAAAACTCCCTAACTGTGCTGCCTCCCCCCCCATGGCCGGGGTCACCACCTAGCGCACGACACCGTGCGAGTGCCGTTGCCCTGGACAGGTGGGTAGGCCGACTCTTGGGCGCGGGCACTGGCACAGGGTCCCTCATAGTGCAATCAAGTGTCTCTGACGGTGGTGGTGCACACCCGCCGTCAGACACACCGCTGTACTATGAGGGGCCCAGTGCCAGTACCGACGCCCACGAGTGGGCCCCCCTTGCTTGGGCAGGGCCCCAGCATTTGCAATCTTTACCTCTCCCTGCTCCTCCGCTGTGTAATCTGGGCCATCAAATCCATACTGTGCCTGACACCGTCTGAGCCTGCCTCCTGATGTATAGACATATATTTTGAATGTGTACGCTATCCATACATGTTATCCGGGGATACGGTACCCTTTCTAACCTTTGTGCAATCACGTGCAATCCATACTGGGCCTGACACCATCTGAGCCTGCCTCCTGAGACATATATTTTGAATGTGTACGCTATCCATACATGTTATCCAGGGATACGGTACCCTTTCTAACCTTTGTGCAATCACGTGCAATCCATACTGGGCCTAACACCGTCTGAGCCTGCCTCCTGATGTATAGACATATATTTTGAATGTGTACGCTATCCATACATGTTATCCGGGGATACGGTACCCTTTCTAACCTTTGTGCAATCACGTGCAATCCATACTGGGCCTGACAGCGTCTGAGCCTGCCTCCTGATGTATAGACATATATTTTGAATGTGTACGCTATCCATACATGTTATCCGGGGATACGGTACTCTTTCTAACCTTTGTGCAATCACGTGCAATCCATACTGGGCCTGACAGCGTCTGAGCCTGCCTCCTGAGACATATATTTTGAATGTGTACGCTATCCATACATGTTATCTGGGGATACGGTACCCTTTCTCACCTTTGTGCAATCACGTGTAATCCATACTGGGCGTGAGAATGGTTGGCGAGCTGTTAAGCAAGCTACAGCACCTGTGGTTTGCACACTTAAGTTTTTCATTTTTTCAGGAATGACGGTTAGGCCTAATTCCGGAACTGCGGTTGACCTGCGCTTACTGGGAAATCATTCGCGGGTAATAATTGTAATCAGTGATCCCCATCACTAACGTTGTTCAGCGGGTTATCTGCACATGTAAGCGACAAACGCTGGCCTTTTCAGTGTAGCGCACATGCAGCCACGGACATGTAAGGGCATGACACACCAGTTATTGGCCAATCTCATGTGCCAGAGCCTCACGTGTCCCTCTAGTAAGCCGGACTCGGACCGCGGGGCATGACGGAGTCTCGTTCGTTAACGGAATTAAGCTTGCAATGTGTGCATCTGTTCTGTAGCTGGCATGGTTGAGGTTTCCCAGGTGGAGTCGAATTTAACCGTAGGCTCCACTCCTGGTGGTGCCCTTCTGGACATTCCTTTAAGGTTCAGCTTTGCAACCATACTGCCCACGTAAAACAAACACTTTGCCTTCATGAACGCTGTCTGGAGGGTCATGACTCGTGGGAATAACGCCGCCCAATCAGTTAACCTGCTAGAGAGATCCTTCGTTGCTCCCAAGCATGACATCACACTCCCTAGGAAGAAGGTAATGCCACTGTGGCGACCGTACTCCTGGGGGCGAGACAAGTGCACTGATGCCCAGCCACTGCTCGATGAATCTGCTGGTACATTGACCCAGACCACTACATTCCCCTCGCACGCTACCCTACCTGAATCTGACCCTGATGAAACTCAGGTTACCCTTCCCATATACAGTTCCATCTTACACGGTGACAAAGAGGAAGCTGCAGATGAAAGTGCAGGTTCGGCCCACCCGCCATCAGACACACCACCGTACTATCAGGGGCCCTGTGCCAGTGCCGTCGCCAACGAGTGGGCCCCCCCTGCTTGCCCAGGATCACAGCACTTTCAAAGTTGAAATACTGTGCAGTGAGATGGAAGATGGGGACGACGAGGAGTCTAGACTAGTACAGGGATTCCCTAGCGATGAGACTTATTTGATTGTTTTCAATGTTGGGACAGCAATTTTTGGGGAGCACTATACTCTGGAGAATGATAGATGGGGCCCACCATACACTGGAACATTCCAAAGGTGGACATCAGACACTGGAGCAGCATTTACAGGGCCCATTATAAACTAGAGCATTAGAAATGGGGCCCATTATGTTTGGAGCATTATTTGGGCCCATAAGACAGTGGAGCTTCATCCATGGGGACCAACATATACTGTAGCATTATGTGGAGCTCATCATATACTGTTTCAAACATTATATGGGACCAATGATTCTGTATGGAGAAATAGATGGGCCTCATCATGAGATGTAAAAAGTGAGGTATTTTTCATTGTACTATACCGCTATTTCTCTGCCGTATCGGAGCATGATGAGTTGTGGTATGTGTTAAAGGGGCGCTCTTTCGCTCAGGGCACATGAAAACCTGGAGCCAGCCCTCCCCCCCCCCACAACTTTAGCCAAATAACCCCCATTTTTCAGTGCGTAACTTGTATTATGAAGTTAATTAAGGTTGACAAGCTTAAGTAAGAAGAATTGATGCTTTTGGCATTCAAATGGGCACTGTAGGTGTGTTTCCTGTCCTCCTCTCACTGCCGACTTTTATTCCCCATTGACTTACATTGGGTTTTGTGTTTCGGGACGACCCCGACTTTTCCCTATAATCGGACGATCTTGCTCGACCCGACTTTTAGAAAAGTCGGGTTTCACGAAACGAAACTCGACCCTAAAAAACCAAAAGTCGCTCAACTCTAGTCATGACCTTAATTTGCAGATGTATGCTTTGGATGTTTTTTCCCCTCATCAGTGCAAAGCAGTATAACTGGTTGATTGGGTGAGACTTATTTGACAGGGAGGCCAAAGGATGTTTTTCTTTGTGGAAATCCCCAACTTGGCATAGAGAGAGTATAATCCATGTAATTATCACCTAATAAGGTGATCTGGCAAGGCGATTTAATGGTCAATATTGAATTTTAAGATTGCTACTTCCGACAGGTGACATTACTCTCCTCTTCTGTGAAAAGACTTAATCTCCCAGGGGATCATTTCATGGCCGATATCTCTCTATACAACATTTAACCAAAAATTAGGAGTACAAACAACCTAATATATAATCAATGATGTGGACAAAAAAACCACTATACAACCAAAAAGAGCCACATATCCAAAAAATACTGACACTATTGCAAGGTAATATAATGAATATATATATTTTATTTTGTTAAGGACACCATATAGGACACATTAAAACCACAATACAAGACAAGACATAATAAAAAAGCAAAAAAGGGGAGCAGGCCAGCACATATATTTTATATAAAGATATAGTAATAATCAAATCTAATATAGTATATCTAGAAATATATCCCAACTCTATTGATCATTAAATACATAAGAATAAAGTGCAGTGCATATATAAAATAGTTATTAACCAATAAAGTGCCTGAAGTAAATGATTAAATCCATAATTTGAATAGAAATAAATGGAAAATTCCAAGTACTAACCAGGATTCATCATGTATCTGCCGTCACTGCCATCCCACACTCCAACGCGAGTTTCACACGTTGCTTCCTCAGGGAGTGAAAATATACAACATGCCTCACTAGCTATCACTACCTACATTTAGTTTACCATCCTCGCAAAAGCTCAGAATCTACTTTTCTCTGTATTCAATTGTCAAGCTTTATGTTGTTCTCCCCTCCTTTCCGAAGATAATAACGTTATTTTTCATCAATATAACTATATTCAGGCTTTTTTTTTCTTTGCAAGAAAAGTTTTATTTTTAATGGCACAATTAAATTTACAATATAATATGCTAGAAAAAACTAAAAGGTAAATACTTTGGGGTTTCGAATAGAGACATAGCCATATTTAAATAATAACTTAAAAAGTTTTCCCAGAAGCCTAAAGGTATTTCCATGAAATACATATGCAAATTGCATCTTCAGAGAAAAAGAGGACTTGAACTCTCTTTCAATGGTTCCATATTATATACAAGTGTCTGTGGGGTACAACCAGTGCAATGCTTTCATTAAAGTAGTTGTGCCAAATCGTACCTTATGAACTTTTTGCAAGATAGGTAAGAAGTTACTGTGAGGTACTGAGAGACTGGGAACCTCCGGAAGTGAACCCTCAGGACCGCGACGACGAACCTCCCACGGGCAAGCTGGCCAGGTGTACCACCCCCTTTACAGGGAGCGTTAGGGGCAGACCCAAGGGAGACTATCGCCGCGGGAGCTGATACCTGGGAACAGCCGGGAGCAAATGCAGGCAGGAACGTGCAGGCGACCAGATGGGAGATGGCGACAGCTGCAGGGATGGCTGCTGAAACCGTGGAGACAGAAGGGGATGGCAATGGCGGACGGCAGGAACAGGTACAGGACGAGACACAGGAGCAGGAAGACGGAGGCAGGAACGGACTGGATCTGGAAGGGAACACAGGAAGGTCACAAACAGGGAAGCTTAGCGGAGGACCAGGAGAGGTACTCTGCGCAGAGACAGGAGGAACACAGGAGAGCGTGGACCCGATACCACAAATGAAAGTCAGGCAGAGGGCATAGGGTGAGGCTGCCTGATATAGGGTACGCTGTGGGACTTCCGGGTCAGGTGCAGCAGTGCCGTGGGACCAGGGGATAGGGCGCCAGGTCTAGGGGGCGTACCAGCAAAGCGCCTGTGTACCTGTGAGGGAGCAGCAGCAGGTCGCAGGACAGATGATTGACAGGTGCCAGCAGAGGGGGCGGGCCGAGAGGACCAGAAGCGCCGGAGAGTACCGGGCGGTGTAGAGGCACGGGTGGCCGCGGGGGCCAATGGCGCCGCAAGAAGAGGAGCCTTGGCCGAGGTGGAGGGAGTGGCGGTGACAAAGACCGACCCGGGAGAGCGGCGGTCAGGGCAGCGGCCACAGAAGCCGCAGAGCGGTTGAGAGCCGGGGAGGTGAGCGTGCCAGCCGGGGAGGTGAGCGTGACAGTTACTAATTGTTGGATGTTTCACTTCTGGAACCCCTCAATCATAACAATAGGGTTCTCTTGTTTAACTAGAGCAATGTTGAATCCTGAGCACTTCTGTTCCATTATAAACCTATGGGATCTAGCTGTAGTAGCAATTAGAGTTGAGCGAAACGGGTCGAAAAAATTCAAAAGTCGCTGACTTTTGGCAAAGTCGGGTTTCATGAAACGAAACCCGACCCTAGGATGAGGTCGGCCACGAGGTCGGCGACTTACGCGCCAAAGTCGCGCTTCAAAAGTTTGTTTTGCGCTCTTTTTCAGCCAATCAGGATCCACGGACACTGTGGGCAACGTGATGACATAGGCAGGGGTCACCACCATCTTTCAGAAGGGCATGTAAGTGATTGGCTTGCTTTGGTGGGCGTCACAGGGGGTATAAAAGGGCGTGCACGCCGACCGCCATCTTACTTCTGCCGATCTCAGTATAGGGAGAGGTTGCTGCTGATTCTGTAGGGAGAGCGTTAGGCAGGGAAGAAGACAAAAAAACTGCTTCTGCTGCTAGCGATTTGGCCTGCACAACACACCAGTCACTGTGTGTGCAGTGCAAGGGGAGGCTATATAGTGGTGTATCAGTGGTGTTGGTTGTTGGGCTGCCTTCTACGGCTTCCTGACATTCCTGCATTGCTGTTTACCCACTGCTCCGCAAACTGCTTTTTTAAAAGCAATCCCAATTTTTTTTTTTTGTCCTGCTGAGAAGAAAAAAAAACTGCTTCTGCAGCTAGCAATTTGGCCTGCACAACACACCAGTCACTGTGTGTGCAGTGCAAGGGGAGGCTATATTGTGGTGTATCAGTGGTGTTGGTTGTTGGGCTGCCTTTTAAGGCTTCCTGACAGGCTGGCATTGCTGTTTACCCACTGCTCCGCAAACTGCTTTTTTAAAAGCAATCCAATCTCCCTTATCCTCTAGTCACTTTTGTCACAGCTGTGCCATCGAGCCTGTCACATAGCGCTCAGATATTCATTGGGCCTCACACAATCCAAAAGTGTCCAGTGTCCAAAAGTGTGTGCAGAGATTCAAAATCTCCCTTATCCTCTAGTCACTTTGGTCACAGCTGTGCCATCGAGCCTGTCACATAGCGCTCAGATATTCATTGGGCCTCACACAATCCAAAAGTGTCCAGTGTCCAAAAGTGTGTGCAGAGATTCAAAATCTCCCTTATCCTCTAGTCACTTTGGTCACAGCTGTGCCATCGAGCCTGTCACATAGCGCTCAGATATTCATTGGGCCTCACACAATCCAAAAGTGTCCAGTGTCTAAAAGTGTGTGCAGAGATTCAAAATCTCCCTTATCCTCTAGTCAATTTGGTCACAGCTGTGCCATCGAGCCTTTGACATAGCGCTCAGATATCAGTGGGCCTCACACAATCCAAAAGTGTCCAGTGTCCAAAAGTGTGTGCAGAGATTCAAAATCTCCCTTATCCTCTAGTCACTTTGGTCACAGCTGTGCCATCGAGCCTGTCACATAGCGCTCAGATATTCATTGGGCCTCACACAATCCAAAAGTGTCCAGTGTCCAAAAGTGTGTGCAGAGATTCAAAATCTCCCTTATCCTCTAGTCACTTTGGTCACAGCTGTGCCATCGAGCCTGTCACATAGCGCTCAGATATTCATTGGGCCTCACACAATCCAAAAGTGTCCAGTGTCTAAAAGTGTGTGCAGAGATTCAAAATCTCCCTTATCCTCTAGTCACTTTGGTCACAGCTGTGCCATCGAGCCTGTGACATAGCGCTCAGATATCAGTGGGCCTCACACAATCCAAAAGTGTCCAGTGTCCAAAAGTGTGTGCAGAGATTCAAAATCTCCCTTATCCTCTAGTCACTTTGGTCACAGCTGTGCCATCGAGCCTGTCACATAGCGCTCAGATATTCATTGGGCCTCACACAATCCAAAAGTGTCCAGTGTCCAAAAGTGTGTGCAGAGATTCAAAATCTCCCTTATCCTCTAGTCACTTTGGTCACAGCTGTGCCATCGAGCCTGTCACATAGCGCTCAGATATTCATTGGGCCTCACACAATCCAAAAGTGTCCAGTGTCCAAAAGTGTGTGCAGAGATTCAAAATCTCCCTTATCCTCTAGTCACTTTGGTCACAGCTGTGCCATCGAGCCTGTCACATAGCGCTCAGATATTCATTGGGCCTCACACAATCCAAAAGTGTCCAGTGTCCAAAAGTGTGTGCAGAGATTCAAAATCTCCCTTATCCTCTAGTCACTTTGGTCACAGCTGTGCCATCGAGCCTGTGACATAGCGCTCAGATATCAGTGGGCCTCACACAATCCAAAAGTGTCCAGTGTCCACAAGTGTCTGCAGAAATTCAAAATCTCCCCTGTCCTATAGACACCTTGTACCTTGTTTTACATTACTATATAGTTTGTTGGATTTTGTCTACATTTCTACCAAAAATGAGGAAGGCTGGTGGAAGAGGCCGTGGAATTGGGCGGGGGTTGGCAGCTGGTAATGATGGTGTTGGTGGTGGATCTGATGGTAGTGGCAAGAGCAAAATAGGACCGAATGCAGGAGGTGCTGAGCCTGCGTCATCGTCTGGCTACATAAGGCCTCGAACGCTTAGTTTTCTAGGAGTTGGCAAACCGCTTTTAAAGCCAGAGCATCAGGAAAAAGTTTTGTCTTACATTGCTGACTCAGCCTCCAGCTCTATCGCCTCCTCTTCTTCAGTTGTAAAAAGTAAAAGCACTGAGTCGTCATTGGAGGCTCATGTTCATGAACCACACCTTTCCTTGTGTCCTTCACCCCAACCAAGATTGAAGGATGACGCAGGCCATACTACTGATTCCTCCATGGAGCTGTTTTCACATACCATGCCTGGATTATCAAGTGATATGGTGAATTACCCAGGCCAAGACATTTAACCAGCATGCACTTGCAAGCGTGGACACAACACCAAACCTCAAGTGCCACATGTGCAACTGATCACAACGAAGGTAGTCAGCAACGCTACATTGTTTCCCCCACTGTAAGCCCACCGGTTAGCACAGCAGCAAATGTTGAGGTGTCGTTGCAAGGCCACAGCAGTCAGGGAATCCCACTGTTATATCAACGAAAGACTGATTCTAGGCCATCAGAAAGAACACCAACTCCATCACCATCATCAACCCTCTCTCAGTCCGCCCTGTCCACCGCTACTTCCACCATATGCAGCTCTCAAGTCCAGCTCACCCTCCCAGACACTATGAGTAGGTCAAGAAAGTACTCAGTCTCTCATCCGCGTACACTGGGTTTGAACGCCCACATTGCCAAACTAATCTCGTTTGAGATGATGCCCTTTCGGTTGGTGGAAAGCACAGCTTTCCGCGAACTCATGGCCTATGCAGTACCACGCTATGACCTACCCAGTCGCCACTTCTTCTCTCGCAAAGCCATCCCAGCCCTCCACCATCATGTGAAAGACCGCATTGTCCATGCACTCAAGCAGTCAGTGAGCGGAAAGGTGCACCTCACAACAGATGCATGGTCCAGTCGGCATGGCCAGGGCCGTTACGTGTCCATCACTGCGCACTGGGTTAATGTGGTGGATGCAGGGTCCACAGGGGACAGCGGTGGTGGGACAGTGCTGCCTAGCCCACGGAATAGGAAACAGTTGGCTGTAGGCGTTCGACCCTCCTCCTCCTCCTCCTCCTCCAGAAGCGAAAGCTCGTCCACAGAGCGCAGTCGTACGAGCACTCCATCTGCAGCTGCCACTGTTGCACACGATGAGTCCCCCTATCGAGCAGCTAGTGGAAAGTGTCAGCAGGCTGTGTTGCAGATGATGTGTTTGGGCAACAGACACACCGCCGAGGTGCTGGCCGAGTACTTGAAGCGACAAACTGAGTCATGGCTGGGCAGTGTACATCTTGAGGCAGGCAAGGTAGTTAGTGATAACGGCCGTAATTTTGTGGCAGCCATAGCCCTTTCAAAACTCAGCCACATACCTTGCTTGGCTCACGCCTTGAACCTGGTGGTGCAGTGCTTCCTCAAAAATTATCCGGAGTTAACAGCCCTGCTCCAGAAGGTGCGAAGACTGTGCGCGCACATCCGCCGGTCGCCTGTACACTCCGTTCGTATGCAGAAGCTGCAGCGATTGCTCCACCTTCCCAACCACCGCCTCATTATCGACATTGCAACAAGGTGGAACTCCACCCTGCACATGGTGGAGCGGCTGTGCGAGCAGAGGCAGGCCATAATGCATTTGTGGGAGGATACACGGCCAGGCACTTTGAGAGCAGACATGGAGTTGACAGGTGTGCAGTGGTCGAAGCTGAAAGACCTCTGTAAAGTCCTTCAGTGTTTTGAGGAATGCACACGGCTGGTAAGCGCAGACGACGCCATCCTAAGCATGAGCATCCCACTTATGCGTCTGCTCATGCAAACTTTGACGCACCTTAAGGAGCAGGCGTCTGCAGCCAATGTTGATGAGGAGGAAGAGGAGGAGGGAATCCTTGATGACATTCAGCCATTGTCTGCTCAGGGACCTCTCCTGGACGAGGTGGAGGAAGAAGAGGAGGAGGAGGATGATGATGCGGATGATTACTTAGGGGAGGAGGATGCATCTCGTGGGGCAAGTGAAAATGTTGGCGTGGCAAGGTCTGGTACAGGGTTTGTGCGTGACTGGAGGGATGTGGATTTGCCAGAAAGTGCTCCTCCACCCAGCACTCGCAGTGCATCATTGACACCGGGAACATTGGCCCACATGTCAGATTATGCCTTGCAGATCCTAAAAAGGGACCCCCGCATTGCCAAAATGATGAACGATGATGACTACTGGTTGGCCAGCATCCTGGATCCACGCTGCAAAGGCAACTTACAAAACATCATGCCACAGGAGAACCTTGACCTAATATTGGCTAATAAACAAGCAACTCTGGTAAATCGGTTGCTTGAGGCATTCCCAGCACACAGCAGCGGTGATGGTTCTCACACGAGCCGTACGGGCCGGGGGCAGCTTGGCAGAGGTGTTTGTGGTGCACACAGCAGAAGTGGCGTTGGAGACAGGGGTTTCATGACAATGTTGTGGACTGATTTTTCAAGTACCGCTCACACAACTGGTAATACTGCATCGATGGAAAGTGACAGGAGACAGCAGTTGTCAACTATGGTTACAAACTACTTTTCCTCCCATATCGATGTTCTCCCACACAGGTCATTCCCCTTTGACTATTGGGCCGCTAAACTGGACACCTGGCCTGAATTGGCCCAATATGCCTTACAGGAGCTCGCTTGCCCAGCTGCAAGTGTGCTATCGGAAAGAGTCTTCAGTGCAGCTGGATCAATCCTGACAGAAAAAAGGACCCATCTGTCAACCCAAAATGTGGATGATCTAACCTTCATTAAAATGAACCATGCATGGGTTTCCAAGGATTTTGTCTCACCTTCCCCTGATGACACATAGGGTGACAGAAAAATGGCTTGCTTTGGTCCACCTCTTCCCGGGACTTCACCTATTTCGCCTTTTGCATCAGCTGAAAGTCCAACATCAACATATGCCACTTTCTAAAACTCCCTAACTGTGCTGCCTCCCCCCCCATGGCCGGGGTCACCACCTAGTGCACGACACCGTGCGAGTGCCGTTGCCCTGGACAGGTGGGTAGGCCGACTCTTGGGCGCGGGCACTGGCACAGGGTCCCTCATAGTGCAATCAAGTGTCTCTGATGGTGGTGGTGCACACCCGCCGTCAGACACACCGCTGTACTATGAGGGGCCCAGTGCCAGTACCGACGCCCACGAGTGGGCCCCCCTTTCTTGGGCAGGGCCCCAGCATTTGCAATCTTTACCTCTCCCTGCTCCTCCACTGTGTAATCTGGGCCGTCAAATCCATACTGTGCCTGACACCGTCTGAGCCTGCCTCCTGATGTATAGACATATATTTTGAATGTGTACGCTATCCATAGATGTTATCCGGGGAAACGGTACCCTTTCTAACCTTTGTGCAATCACATGCAATCCATACTGGGCCTAACACCGTCTGAGCCTGCCTCCTGAGACATATATTTTGAATGTGTACGCTATCCATACATGTTATCTGGGGATACGGTACCCTTTCTAACCTTTGTGCAATCACGTGCAATCCATACTGGGCCTGACACCGTCTGAGCCTGCCTCCTGATGTATAGACATATATTTTGAATGTGTACGCTATCCATACATGTTATCCGGGGATACGGTACCCTTTCTAACCTTTGTGCAATCACGTGCAATCCATACTGGGCCTGACACCGTCTGAGCCTGCCTCCTGAGACATATATTTTGAATGTGTACGCTATCCATACATGTTATCCATGGATACGGTACCCTTTCTAACCTTTGTGCAATCACGTGCAATCCATACTGGGCCTAACACCGTCTGAGCCTGCCTCCTGATGTATAGACATATATTTTGAATGTGTACGCTATCCATACATGTTATCCGGGGATACGGTACCCTTTCTAACCTTTGTGCAATCACGTGCAATCCATACTGGGCCTGACACCGTCTGAGCCTGCCTCCTGATGTATAGACATATATTTTGAATGTGTACGCTATCCATACATGTTATCCGGGGATACGGTACCCTTTCTAACCTTTGTGCAATCACGTGCAATCCATACTGGGCCTGACACTGTCTGAGCCTGCCTCCTGAGACATATATTTTGAATGTGTACGCTATCCATACATGTTATCTGGGGATACGGTACCCTTTCTCACCTTTGTGCAATCACGTGTAATCCATACTGGGCGTGAGAACGGCTGGCGAGCTGTTAAGCAAGCTACAGCACCTGTGGTTTGCACACGTAAGTTTTTCATTTTTTCAGGAATGACGGTTAGGCCTAATTCCGGAACTGCGGTTGACCTGCACTTACTGGGAAATCATTGTTCGCGGGTAATAATTGTAATCAGTGATCCCCATCACTAACGTTGTTCAGCGGGTTATCTGCACCTGTAAGCGACAAACGCTGGCCTTTTTAGTGTAGCGCACATGCAGCCACGGACATGTAAGGGCATGACACACCAGTTATTGGCCAATCTCATGTGCCAGAGCCTCACGTGTCCCTCTAGTAAGCCGGACTTGGACCGCGGGGCATGACGGAGTCTCGTTCGTTAACGGAATTAAGCTTGCAATGTGTGCATCTGTTCTGTAGCTGGCATGGTTGAGGTTTCCCAGGTGGAGTCGAATTTAACCGTAGGCTCCACTCCTGGTGGTGCCCTTCTGGACATTCCTTTAAGGTTCAGCTTTGCAACCATACTGCCCACGTAAAACAAACACTTTGCCTTCATGAACGCTGTTTGGAGGGTCATGACTCGTGGGAATAACGCCGCCCAATCAGTTAACCTGCTAGAGAGATCCTTCGTTGCTCCCAAGCATGACATCACACTCCCTAGGAAGAAGGTAATGCCACTGTGGCGACCGTACTCCTGGGGGCGACACAAGTGCACTGATGCCCAGCCACTGCTCGATGAATCTGCTGGTACATTGACCCAGACCACTACATTCCCCTCGCACGTTACCCGGCCTGAATCTGACCCTGATGAAACTCAGGTTACCCTTCCCATATACAGTTCCATCTTACACGGTGACAAAGAGGAAGCTGCAGATGAAAGTGCAGGTTCGGCCCACCCGCCATCAGACACACCACCGTACTATCAGGGGCCCTGTGCCAGTGCCGTCGCCAACGAGTGGGCCCCCCCTGCTTGCCCAGGATCACAGCACTTGCAAAGTTGAAATACTGTGCAGTGAGATGGAAGATGGGGACGACGAGGAGTCTAGACTAGTACAGGGATTCCCTAGCGAGGAGACTTATTTGATTGTTTTCAATGTTGGGACAGCAATTTTTGGGGAGCACTATACTCTGGAGAATGATAGATGGGGCCCACCATACACTGGAACATTCCAAAGGGGGACATCAGACACTGGAGCAGCATTTACAGGGCCCATTATACACTAGAGCATTAGAAATGGGGCCCATTATGTTTGGAGCATTATTTGGGCCCATAAGACAGTGGAGCTTCATCCATGGGGACCAACATATACTGTAGCATTATGTGGAGCTCATCATATACTGTTTCAAACATTATATGGGACCAATGATTCTGTATGGAGAAATAGATGGGCCTCGTCATGAGATGTAAAAAGTGAGGTATTTTTCATTGTACTATACCGCTATTTCTCTGCCGTATCGGAGCATGATGAGTTGTGGTATTATGTGTTAAAGAGGCGCTCTTTCGCTCAGGGCACATGAAAACCTGGAGCCAGCCCTCCCCCCCCACAACTTTAGCCAAATAACCCCCATTTTTCAGTGCGTAACTTGTATTATGAAGTTAATTAAGGTTGACAAGCTTAAGAAGAATTGATGCTTTTGGCATTCAAATGGGCACTGTAGGTGTGTTTCCTGTCCTCCTCTCACTGCCAACTTTTATTCCCCATTGACTTACATTGGGTTTCGTGTTTCGGGACGACCCCGACTTTTCCCTATAATCGGACGATCTTGCTCGACCCGACTTTTGGAAAAGTCGGGTTTCACGAAACGAAACTCGACCCTAAAAAACCAAAAGTCGCTCAACTCTAGTAGCAATAACTTAAAATTTTCAACCCAAATTCTCTAAAATTACATTGAAAGTCCAAAGGTCATTCAAGTAATATACACATGAAATATATATTCTCGATGTCTAGTGGAAATAATTTTTTTCACATTAGGACAGTATCTCAGATAAAACCCATTTGGCAGTAGACAAGAGCTATGGATGGAAGATAAGTGAAGAGACAAGGTCTGTTGTGGACAGAGCAGAGTAGTGTATATGACTATTTTGGTGCTGCTTATACAGTAAACTAAATTGCTCAGTGCTCACGGGCCTTAGGTGCCAATATTCAGCCATTCTTTGTTCACACACTTAAAACAGTAACAGTTATTAGATGTAGGAGATCCCACGTAAATACTATCAGCCTGTTATCTTTCAATAGATATTCCAGTCACTTGTCTGTGCACAGGTCGCACCTTGTCAGAGATATCATAAGTTAATGCTTTCTGCATGGTGGTCCATAGGAGGGCATTGTAAGTTAATTTTATGATATGTATAAATCTGTAAAAGTGGCCTCTTCTATCTCTATCTTCTAGTTATAGAAAAGGATTAATAGAGAACAATTGGTATGACAATAAAGCCTCACTCAGACATCAGTTTTTTGAGTACGAGTTTCGTCCATGTTTTTCATAAGTCAATGGGTCCGTCAAGGGCAGAGGTTTAAAGGATTAAAGCCTAGTTTATACCATATCTTTTATCATATCTTTTATCACAAACTATTACATCAATTTACTCCGCCCCTGCTCTATACCATGATGCCTGCAGATTGGCCTGTATTTTCATGGTGATAGGTTCCCTTTAACCCCATTACCCCAAGGGTGGTTTCCATGTTAATGACCAGGCCTATTTTTACAATTCTGACCACTGTCCCTTTATGAGGTAATAACTCTGGAATGCTTTAACAGATCCCGGTGATTCTGACATTGTTTTCTCATGACATATTATACTGTACTTCAGGATAGTGGTACATTTTCTTTGATATGACTTGTATTTATTTGTGAAAAAAACAGAAATTTGGCAAAAAATTTTGAAAATTTCACAATTTTCCAATTTGAATTTTCATGACCTTAAATCACAGAGATATGTCACATAAAATACTTAATAATTAACATTTCCCACATGTCTACTTTACATCTGCACAATTTTGGAACCAATTTTTTTTTGTTAGAAAGTTAGAAGGGTTAAAAGATAAACAGCAATTTCTCATTTTTACAACATTTTTTTTTTATGGACCACATCACATTTGAAGTCGCTTTGAGGGGTCTATATGATAGAAAATACCCAAAAGTGACACCATTCTAAACACTGTACCCCTCAAGGTGCTCAAAACCACATTCAAGAAGTTTATTAACCCTTCAGGTGCTTCACAGGAATTTTCAGAATGTTTTAAAAAAATGAACATTTAACTTTTTGGCTGGAATTGAGACCGGACGCCATGTCGCATTTGGAGAGCCCCTGATGTGCCTTAACAGTGGAAACCCCCCACAAGTGACACCATTTTGGAAAGCAGACCTCCTAAGGAACTTATCTAGATGTGTGGTGAGCACTTTGAACCCACAAGTGCTTCACAGAAGTTTATAATGTAGAGCAGCAAAAATAAAAAATCATATTTTTGTCACAAAAATGATCTTTTGCCCCCAATTTTTTATTTTCCCAAGGGTAACAGGATAAATTGGACCCCAAATTGTTGTGCAATTTGTCCTGAGTATGCTGATACCCCATATGTGGGGAAAAACCACTGTTTGGGTGCATGGCAGAGCTCGGAAGGGAAGGAGAACCGTTTGACTTTTTCAACACAGAATTGGCTGGAATTGAGATCAGATGCATGTCTTGTTTGGAGAGCCTCTGATGTGCCTAAACAGTGTAAACCCCCAATTTTAACTCCAACTCTAACCCCAACGCACCCCTACCCCTAATCCCAACCCTAACCATAACCCTAACCACAAACCTAACCCTAACACACCCCTAACCCTAATCCCAACCCTAATTCTAATCCCAACCCTAAACCTAATCCTAACTTTAGCCCCAACTCTAACCCTAACTTTAGTCCCAACCCTAACCCTATGTTGTGAATTCACTTTCTTGCCTACCTCTGGCTACTGGGGAAGGTAGTGGAGATGGTTATATTAACAGAGGGGTCGCGAGTTCTCTTTCCGGGCTCCCTCTGGTGGTTACACGAGGTAGTGGAGCTGATCTAATTAACAGAGGCCTGCCACCTGATAATGAGGAGGACGATTGGACATTGGGAGTTTCTGACTGGATTTAAGACAGCCGACTCCCTCTGTCCCTGCTGGTGATTTTTTCCTGCCTCCTGACGTCTTAGTTTCCAGCTCAGTCTCTGCATGCTCCAGCTAAGTGTTCTTTTGCTATTGTTCACATTTGATTTGGTTTTGTCTGTTTCAGTTTTGTGTGGTCAGCCAGCCCCGGCTGGGGCTGTGCTGAGTTTCCATCCTTATGTTACTGTTTGTGCCAGTTTGTTTTTGTCCCTTATTAGATTGGCCTCTCTTTGCTCTGCTTTCAGAATATACCAGAGTGCTTATATAGTGGGCGAAGTCTAGTGACTTCAGTATTTTGTCTATCAGACGTGTTGGGCATTTTTTGCAGGGTTTTTTGCATGATTGCAGACAGTGTCTTTCCTTTCCTGTCCTGTCTGGTTAGTTTAGCCCCCATCGTTTGCTCAGCCAATTTTTCTACCTGCGTTTGTGTTTTCATCTTGTCTCACCAACAATATATGTTTGTGGGCTATCTATTCCTTTGGGGTCTGCTCTGGGGCAGTTTAGATTTCCCCTTTCTTGCTTTAGGCTTATTTAGTTCTCCGGCTGTGTCAAGGCGTCTAGAATCATCGTAGGTACGCTCCACGGCTAATGCTAGTTGTGTGGATAGGATCAGGGGTCTGCAATCCGCTTGGTTACCAACCTCTCTGGTTTTCTGTGGCTTAGCTTGGTCTTGCTTTCCTCCTCGGTGACCCAATCAAAACACCCTAACTTTAGCCCCAACCCTAACCCCAACCTCAACCCTAACCCTGATGGGAA
This sequence comes from Dendrobates tinctorius, assembly GCF_039654945.1. NCBI lineage: Eukaryota > Metazoa > Chordata > Amphibia > Anura > Dendrobatidae > Dendrobates > Dendrobates tinctorius. The sequence goes on from NW_027361711.1 coordinate 30,519,107, forward strand.
AATGAAAATAAATAAAAAAAATTAATTTATTATTTTTCCCTAACTAAGGGGGTGATAAAGAGAGGTTTGATTTACTATTTATAGCGGGTTTTTATGTTTAGCATCTGTCACACACTAAAAGATGCTTTTTATTGCAAAAAATAGTTTTTGCATGACCACATTTTAAGAGCTATAATTTTTCTATATTTTGTCCCACAGTGTCATGTGATGTCTTGTTTTTTACGGGAAGAGTTAACATTTTTATTGGTACCATTTTTGGACACATGACATTTTTTGATCACTTTTTATTCCGATTTTTGTGAGGCAGAATGAACAAAGACCAGCAATTCATGAATTTCTTTTGGGGGGACGTTTATACTGTTCCACGTGTGGTAAAATTGATAAAGCAGTTTTATTCTTGGGGTTAGCACGATTATAGCGATACCTCATTTATATTTTTATGTTTTGGTGCTTTTATACAATAAAAACTATTTTATATAAAAAATAATTACTTTTGCATCACTTTATTCTGAGAGCTATAACTTTTTTTATTTTTCCGGTGATGGAGCTATGTGTGGCTTGATTTTTTGCAGGACAAGATGACATTTTGGTACCATGTTTATTTATATCCATCTTTTTGATCACGTGTTATTCCACTTTTTGTTCGGTGGTATGATCATTAACCCCTTCACCCCCAAGGGTGGTTTGCACGTTCATGACCGGGCCAATTTTTACAATTCTGACAACTGTACCTTTATGAGGTCATAACTCTGGAATACTTCCATGGATCCCGGTGATTCTGACATTGTTTTCTCGTGACACATTGTACTTCATGTTAGTGTTAAAATTTCATTCAAATAACTTGCGTTTATTTGTGAGAAAAACGGAAATTTGGCGAAAATTTTGAAAATTTTGCAATTTTCCAAATTTGAATTTTTATGCCCTTAAATCACAGAGATATGGCACCCAAAAAACTTGATAACTAACATTTCCCACATGTTTACTTTACATCAGCACAATTTTGGAACCAAAATTTTTTTTTGTTAGGAAGTTATAAGGGTTAAAAGTTGACCAGCGATTTCTCATTTTTACAACACCATTTTATTTTTCCGGACCACATCACATTTGAAGCCACTTTGAGGGGTCTATATGATAGAAAATACCCAAAAGTGACACCATTCTAAAAACTGCTCCCCTTAAGGTGCTCAAAACCACATTCAAGAAGTTTATTAACCCTTTAGGTGCGTCACAGGAATTTTTTGAATATTTAAAAAAAAATGAACATCTAACTTTTTTTCACAAAAAAAATACTTCAGGTTCAATTTTTTTTATTTTACCAAGGGTAACAGGAGAAATTGGACTGCAAAAGTTATTGTGCAATTTGTCCTGAGTACGCTGATACCTGATATGTGGGGGGGAACGACTGTTTCGGCGCATGGCAGAGCTCAGAATGGAAGGAGCGCCGTTTGACTTTTTCAATGCAAAATTGTCTGGAATTCAGATCGGACGCCATGTCACGTTTGGAGAGTCCCTGATGTACCTAAACAGTGGAAACCCCCTACAAGTGACCCCATTTTGGAAACTAGACCCCCCCAAGGAACTTATCTAGATATGTGCTGAGAACTTTGAACCCACAAGGGCTTTACAGAAGTTTATAACGTACAGCGGTACAATTAAAAAAATCATATTTTTTCCACAAAAATGATCTTTTCACCCCAATTTTTATTTTCCCAAGGGTAACAGGACCCTAAAAGTTATTGTGCAATTTGTCCTGAGTACGCTGATACCCCACATGTGGGGGTAAACCACTATTTGGGCGCATGGCAGAGCTCGGAAGGGAAGCAGCGCCATTTGACGTTTTTGGCTGGAATTGAGATCGGACACGATGTCGCGATTGGAAAACCCCTGATGTACCTAAACAGTGGAAACTCCCCCAAATGACACCATTTTGTAAACTAGACCCCCCAAGGAACTTATCTAGATGTGTGGTGAGCAATTTGAACCCCCCCAGTGCTTCACAGAAGTTTATAACGCCCGGGCGTGAAAATAAAAAATTCGTATTTTTTCCACAAACATGATCTTTTAGTCACCATTTTTTTATTTTCCCAAGGGTACCAGGAGAAATTGGACCCCAAAAGTTGTTGTCCAATTTGTCCTGAGTATGCTGATACCCCATATGTGGGAGAAAACTACTGTATGGGCACACGTCGGGGCTCGGAAGGGAAGTAGTGACGTTTTGGAATGCAGACTTTGATGGAATGGTCTGCGGGTGTCATGTGCGTTTGGAGAGCCCCTGATGTACCTAAACTATTGAAACTCCCCACAAGTGACCCCATTTTGGACACTAGACCCCCCACGGAACTTATCTAGATGTGTGGTGAGCACTTTGAACCCCCAAGTGCTTCACAGAAGTTTATAACGCTCGGACGTGAAAATAAAAAAATCATCTTTTTCCACAAAAATGATATTTTTGCCCCCAATTTTTTATTTTCCTAAGGGTAACAGGAGAAATTGGACCCCAAAAATTGTTTTGCAATTTGTCCTGAGTAGGCTCATACCCTACATGTGGGGGTAAAACACTGTTTGGGCGCATGTCAGAGCTTGGAAGGGAAGGAGCACCATTTGACTTTTTCAACTCAGAATTGGCTGGAATTGAAATCAGACGCCATGTTGCATTTGGAGAGCCCCTGATGTGCCCAAACAGTGGAAACCCCCAATTCTAACTCCAACCCGAACCCCAACACACCCCTAACCCTAATCTCAGCCCTAACCCTAACCCTAGCCCTAACCCTAGCCCTAACCCTAGCCCTAGCCCTAACCCTAACCCTAACCCTACCGTAACCCTAACCCTAACCCTAACCGTAATGGAAAAATGGAAATAAATACATTTTTTTTATTTTATTATTTTTCCCTAACTAAGGGGGTGATAACGGGGGGTTTGATTTACTATTTATGGTGGTTTTTATGTTTGGCGGCTGTCGCATGCTAAAAGACGCTTTTTATTGTAAAAATAGTTTTTGCATCACCACATATTGAGAGCTATAATTATTCCGTATTTTGACCCACTGAGTCATGTGAGGTTTTAATTTTTGCGGGACGAGTTGACGTTTTCATTGGTACCATTTTCGGGCACGTGACATTTTTTGATAGCTTTTTATTCCGATTTTTGGGACGCAGAATGAACAAAAACCAGCGTTTCATGAATTTCTTTTGGGGGGAGGTGCGTTTACACCGTTCCGCGTGCGGTAAAATTGATAAAGCAGTTTTATTCTTTGGGTCAGTATGGTTACAGCGATACCTCATTTAGGTCGTTTTTTTATGTTTTGTCGGTTTTATGCAATGAAAACTATTTTATATAAAAAATAATTATTTTTGCATCGCTTTATTCTGCGAGCTATAACTTTTTTATTTTTTCGCTGATGATGCTGTGTGGCGGCTCGTTTTTTGCGGGACAAGATGACGTTTTCAGCGATACCATGGATATTTATATGCGTCTTTTTGATCGCGCGTTATTACACTTTATGTTTGGCGGTATGATAATAAATCATTATTTTTTGCTTCGTTTTTTATTTTTATTTTTTAAGGGGTTCGCTAAAGGGGTTAACTAATGGGACAGTTTTATAGGGCGGGTCGTTACGGATGCGGCGATACCTAATATGTGTACTTTTATTGTTTTTTTTATTTTCAAAAAATGGATTTATTTGGGGGAATATTTTTTTTTTTGTAATTTATTTGGCGATTTTTTTAAAATTATTTTAACACTTTTTTTTAATTTTTTTTTACTTTATTAAATGGTCCCAGGTGGGACATCACTGTTCTGTGACAGATCGCTGATCTGTCACATCACAGATCACTGTGACAGATCAGCGATCTGTCACAGGCAGTGCACAAGGCTTCCTCATGCCTGCGCTTTGCAGGCACTGAGGAAGCCAGCTTCCTGCAGGCCCCCGAAGGCCCCCGTCGCCATCTTGGATTCGGGGGCCTGCAGGAAAGGAGCCCCCGGCAGCAGCGCTGCACATTGCGCTGCCGTGGGGGGCTCAGGGAAGCACGGAGGGAGCCCCCTCCCTGCCGATGCTTCCCTTTAACCCCCGGTACACCGCGATCATGTTTGATCGCGGCGTGCAAGGGGTTAACGTGTCGGGGCGGTCCGTGACCGCCCCTGACACATTGTGCCGGGTGTCAGCTGTGATAATCAGCTGACACCCGGCCGCGATCAGCGGCGCTCACCATGTGGGCGCCGCTGATTGCGGTAGACGTACTATCCCGTCCATGGGCATAGGGGCCCGGGTCCCATGGACGGGATAGTACGTCTGATGTTAGGAAGAGGTTAAGCATTGTTTTTTGCCTTGTCTATTTTTTAATGGTGTTCACTAAAGGAGTTAACTAGTGGGATAGTTTTATAGGTCGGGTCGTTACGGACGTTGCGATACTAAATATGTGTACTTTTATTGTTCAGATTTTTTTTATTAAAATATTTATTGATGGAATAAATATTGATTTTTATTATTATTTTTTAAAAATATTTTTACAATTGTTTTTAAAAAAATTTCTTTAATTCTTACTTTTACACTTTGTCCCACTATGGGACAATTTTTTGCAGGCTGATCACTTATATTGTATGCAGATCTCCATGCAATATAAGTTGTCAGCGTTGCACTCTGTGCACACTGACCTCAGAGACTTCCTGGCATGTACTGCACATGACAGGAAGTCTCTCAGCTCTGGTAACCCGGATGTCATCATGACAACATCAGGTTACCATGGGAGCGATCGTGACCCCGCGTCATGCCGTGGGGCCTCCAATCGCTGCGTTCCTGTTTGATCGCAGTGTTTTGGGTGTTAAAGTGTCGGGAGCGGTCCATGACCGCTCCTGGCACTTAGTGCAGGGTGTCAGTTGTGAGAATCAGCTGACACCCGGCCGTGATCAGCGGCGCTCCCCCCATGAGCGAAGCTGATCACCTATGACGTACTATTCCGTCCATGGGAATTAAGTCCCATGGACGGAATAATATGTCTGAGGTCAGAGAGGGGTTAAAGGGAAGCTTTCAGCTGAAAATGGCCTATTTTTAAATCAAGCATTTGTGCTACATGTATTCTTTTAAAAATGTTGGCAGTGTTTTATGGGGGGGTGTTTACATATCACAGCCTTTTTTAAAAAAGCCACTTGGGCTTTTTTAGACTCTAACTTCCCAATGTTTCAGGAAACAATACATGTACACAGATCCTGACCCTATCTTTGATATTGATGTGTCTAATGAGACTGTATAAAGATCATTGTGAAGGGAGGGGGAGCAGGGTCAGCTGTGACATTGCCTATTATCATTGGCGGACCCTGTGATATCAGCTGTATAGAGGTGTTACCAGTCACTGTAATACTGCCTCTAGTAGTATGGAACCGTGCTAAAAACTTTTACTGAAAAAATTGCAAGATTACAAATTTATTTTTATAATAAAGATCATAGTATAAAAAATGACCTTTTTTTAAAGTGCATGTAACACAATAAAACTGATTTAAACAATAGGTAATTTTCTGATGATACATTCCCTTTAATCAGGTTTAGCTTTCTGACAGATTATTTCAGTATTTCCCAATATAGAAGACATTTCCTGAACTTCTGACAAAACAAGCACAGCTCCTGCTGGCAGCCACCACTACCAAGAGCGTGCTGCGTATGTGTTTATATTTCTTTTGTAGACTTTAGTGAAATCTTAGAGAGATATGCAATAAGCTCCTGTTGTTGTCCCTCAGCCAGAGACGTGAAAAAGTGGCCCCTATTCTTGTAAAACTAGCACAACTAAGTATTTAATATTTACCCATTTCTTTGAATAGCCACCTTGTCTATCTATATTTTCCCTGCAGTGGCTACAACTTCCCTGATTATTAAAATCTTATCATTGAATATTTCAATAACTAGACTGCTTTATATATAAAGAAGGCACTATATTGACGCTGATTATGTAGGGGACTCAAATTGCATTTTTTATGTGGGACATTCTACTTGAAGTATTGTTTATATGGGGGCACCCTACGAGGGCAAAATGTGGGACGTTCTGCTGGCAGTATTTTTTAGGGGGAACTGTAATGGGAGCAATCTACTATGACTCCATATTTGGGATACTGCTGGCAGTATTATTTACCAGGGGGCACTCTACTAGGGCTGTATATATAAGGGTATGTGCCCACGATCAGTAACTGCTGCTGGTTTGACGCTGCATACTTATGCAGCGTCAAACCAACAGCGAACAGATGTTACAGCATCGTGAATGGGATTTCAGGAAATCTCATGTCCACTATGCGTACACAGTCACCTGTGGATCACCCGTGGACAAAGACATGTGACACTTTTCAGACCACAGCACATCAATTTCTCTTTCGGAGACACCAGTCTCCACAATAGAAATTACATCAATAAAATGTATTGGATGTGGTAACTCCGCGGATTCACCTGTGTTCAATAAACGGCAGTGCTGCTAGTTCTGGATCGTGTGTGCACTTCTTGCAGTATTATTTACCAGGGGGCAGTTTGCTGGCACTATTCATGGGGTCTGATGGCACTGCTATTTGTCATGAAGAAACGTGGTCTTAAACTGGAAACAGTACAAAGATTTACATACAAAAAACATTCCTGTAGCTTTCCAAGCCTCATCTGAACCTGAATAAAATTCTTTAAAAAAAATCAAGTAAATTTAAAGGGGTCATCTAATCTTATAGAAGAAAAATTGCAAAGTGCTGGAAAAAACATCTCTGCAATTTACCTTTTATTAAAAATAATCTATGTTCTCAAGAAAGGAAGCATTTTTAATTCTATACTTTTTTTGTAGGTTACCGGTCACCTCTGCAGTCAGAGGTGACCAGTCTTCAAGGCAAGCGCAGAACTTCAAAGCTCTTTTATATAGCTCTTGCAAATGTTGCTTTGAAGCTGACCAGATCTGGAGTACACTGTCCCTTGGCAATATCACCAGAAAACCCATTTATTAATAGTATTATAAAATCAACACCTTGAAAGAATGCATCTTCCCTTGACTATGAAAATCAAAGGAAATCTGTCACCTATTTTTTGGACTATCAGCTGCCGACACCGCCATCAGGGATTTATCTACAGTATTCTGTAATGCTGTAGATAAGCCCCCGATGTAACCTGAAAGATAAGAAAAATGAGTTATATTATATTCACCCAGGGGCAGTCCGGGTCCAGTTTTGCTCCGATGGGTGTCGGGGTCCTGTCCGACTCCTCCCATCTTTCCCGGCGCCTGCGCACTGCAGGGCTCTGCTCTGCCCTCAACAGGACAGAGCAGTGCGCCTGCGCAGGAGCCACGATGGGAAGCAAAGAAGAGGACATCACCAATAGAAGATGGGAGGCGCCGGACCGGACCGCGACACCCATTGGACCAAGACTGGACCAGGAACGCCCATGGGTGAGTATAATATAACTCATTTTTCTTATCTTTCAGATTACAGAATGCTGTAGATAACCCCTGATGGCGGTGCCGGCAGCTGATAGTCCAAAAAATAGGTGACAGATTCCCTTTAAGTAAATTTGGGCCAAATATGGATGGACTTTTAGCATTGTCTAGAAATAATTTGATTTGATGCATCCTTTTTCCTTTCTCATATTTGCACAATATGTTATGTGGTACTTGATCCATGTTTGTAACGCATATATGGTAAAAACAATAATGTCTTGATAAGTGCTGCATTACATTACAATGAGGAACACTAGTCCTAATGTCTTTTACTTATAATAGTACAACTGTAAATACCATTCACAAATGTATGTATATGTCCCCCGAGGCATTCTTTTGAAATTGGAGATACACTATCTGAGATAAATTATGTACCAAGGGAGCATATTTCTTTCTGTGATCCTTTTAAATAGCTAAACAGACAGCTTTTCCTTAGAGTGAACCGTGTTCAAGCCGCATCCTTCAAATAATAACATTATAGACATTCAGCAGTTGTTGCACTGGATTATTGGACTTCAATAATGAGCAGAAGACTTTCTTTTGGTAATTTTGTTGTTGGTGTATATGGTCCTGAATATGACAAATGCCGAGCTAACCAACTTCACTCATGTTGACCAGTTCACTATGTTTATTCGTACTGAAAAGGAGTTATAATAACAAGCAACGACACATGTCAGATAACATAATTTTGATTAGTGAACTAGATCTTGTTTTGAAGCCCATAGAGAAACCTGGTTATGGATGTTCATTAGATGAAGTCATTTGAATTACTCAGTAAAACTAAATAAGTTTTTCTTTGTAATAAAACAATTTACACCTTAGCAAATTTACAGAAATAGCGAATTGCCAATGAATTTTGGAATCACTGCCTTAATTAATGTGATTGGATTGGAAAATAAGAATTTATTTCTGAGTGAAAATACAGGTAATCAGCATTTATTTGGCAATTGTTTTAATATCATTAAAGAAGACCTTTCATGATGTATTGTGAAAAGCAAAGTAGAATAATAGGTTTTTTTTTACTTTTTATTTTATTTCGCCTCTCCTTTGCAGAGATATTAGCAAACAAAATACCTGGCATTTAAACAGTTTGTTTTTTTAAGTGCAAGTAGGCATTACCAGAGGAATTTCACTGGGGGCATGTACTTGTGACTCTTTCGGAGACTGACCAATCATCACCAGGAAGTAACACACTCGAGAAAGAAGAACACGCTCTACAATAGCATTGACAAACAGTCTGGAGTATGATGAAACATGCTGGAGCACAGCTGACCTAAGTGTGCTTAACTGACAGCTTCCAGAAGTGTTGGTAATGAGACTCAACTTGCCTCACTGCCCTCCCAAACTGACTGTCATAGATGAGAGCTGAAACATGCCAGTTATGCACACTCAGGAGGGTTGTGCTCCAGCACAACTCATTACTCTGTAGTGAAGAGAGCAGGCTGTTTGGTATAGAATTCTTCTTTTCCCAGTATGCAAATTGCCTTTTCAGAGAGGAAAGGGAATAGAACTCTAGTGCCACCAATTGGAAGTAGCAATCCTTTAACGAGCCTTGCCATATGACTTAGGATAAAAGTCAAACCATAATTTCAATTTACAGACAATGTGTTTCGGCGTGCTGCCACGCATCAGTGCAAAGTGTGAGATCTGGTTTGGATAGGTGAGAGGCATCCAACAGGGATCCAGTAAAATCTCTCTGGTAATGCCCACTTAGCTTTAAAAAAATTAGCTGTTCGGGTGCAAAAATTTTGATTGAAAGTATCTCCACAACAGAGAGGCTAAAATGAAAACAAACACAGACATTTTATTCTGCTCTGCAGTGCATGTTACTTCAGTTCAACATGAAAATCATCTATAAACAAATTCACTAAACTTACAGTATATTTTAGTGTTAGATGCTGAAATCATTGGTCCACTATTAATGTATAACCTGATTTTACTAGAACAGAATCTGTTAACTGGGATAGAGGAGACTGAGCATTCAGCAAAGCCTACAACTCTTTGCAGAGGTACTAGAAAACTAACTCTTCTACCTCAACTATTTGATCAACGTTGTATGGCTTGCTGGCCAAACGCGAGCTCTGTTGTTTTCAATGTCTTAAGCAGGTACAGAAGAAGCTGAAGACTCACAGTGTTTCATGTACTGCAGTAAATGTAAGGACATGGAATGCAAAAAAATGCATTCTCTTTAGTAAAGACTGTTATTGCACTGGGTGGTTCATTAGTAACATAGTAACATAGTTAGCAAGGCCGAAAAAGGACATTTGTCCATCCAGTTCAGCCTATATTCCATCAGAATAAATCCCCAGATCTACGTCCTTCTAAAGAACCTAATAACTGTAAGATACAAGATTGTTACGCTCCAGGAAGACATTTGTGGCGCCCCTGAGGCTCAGTCGCCACAGAGGTACTGCACCTCCTCCTGACGTGTGGTACCCCACCATCCAGGTAAGATGGAGAAACCTGACCACACTCCAACACCTGCACCCCACACCACAAAGTAGTGTAGCAAAGGACCTTCGGCGGCTCCCTGCTTGGAGTATAGCAAAGCACCCATTGGTGGCTCCCTGCTTGGAACACGAAACGTGCTGGGAGGTGGGTGGAGTTAGTTTATATTACAGAGAGCGGGAAGAGTTGAGGATTGAGAAGTCAGTTGGTTAGAGAGTTGGAGAGAGGAAGATCCCCGGAGAGAGGGATAGATGGACGGAAGTGCTGCAGCAGATCCCAGTGACCTGGGTCTGCTGGCAAAGGAAAGGAAGAGAGAGCAACATAGAATGAAAGCCTGATTCTCCATAGAAAGAAAGGATTAGTACGGAACGTGAGGAGTAAAAGAGAACAGAGGACGTGGTTTAGAGGAGAACCCTTCCTAGAAGTTCTAAGTGCAAGGCCGGGGCCCGGTCCCCAAGGTTGTATGGATACTAATGATCCTGCAGCAGACACCAGAGGAGTAGAAGTTAACAATAATTTATTTCCCACACAAGACTTGGGGGCACAACAGCAACTGGATAGTGAGCCGGGACTAGGAAGCAAGGAGTCCCTGAAGCAGGCTACAGCTGTCTGCCGTACAAGTAGATTTCATAGGAACATCTGACAGGAGGAACTCCAGTGTAACTCAGTACTAGGAGTACTTCATTCAAAGGCGCTATAAGAGGAGACGTTCAGAAAGGCACATGTTGGCGGAGTGTTGGAAAGGAGTATTCCATCTGGCCTGGAGGTTGACTGAGTCCCTGATCCGGAGGACACGGCACGGAGGCAGGCACCTGGGACTACAGCTCCACCTGTGGGGAGCTATAACATCTTTGCTGCGCCATACCACCAGTCCCAGAGGATCTGCATGCAGCGTCGGCTTAACACCTCCCTTGCCGAACACCACAGGTGGCGTCACGAACTATTCATCTAATCACCTATATTCCACCATTCAATCTCCCTTTTACTTGGGCGCCCAGGGCCACGGACCGGGTCACCGCTGCTGTGACATTCCCATCTGAGAGACCGGCCCGGTACCGAGTACCCCACAGCCCTGGCAGGGCGACCCACATTCAGGCCTCTCTTGAACCCCTCGACTGAGTTTGCCATTGCCACCTCCTCAGGCAAGGAATTTCAGATTCTCACTGCCTTAACAGTAAAGAATCTTCTTCTATGCTGGTGGAAAAACCTTCTCACCTCCAGACGCAGAGTATGCCTCCTTGTGACCGTCACCTTCCTTGTTATAAACAGATCCTCAGAGAGATATTTGTATTGTCCCCTTATATACTTATACATGGTTATTAGATCACCCTTCAGTCATCTTTTTGATAGACTAAATAATCCTAATTTTGTTAATTTCTCTGGGTATTGTAGTTCCCCCATCCCCTTTATTAATTTTGCTGCCCTCCTTTATACTCGCTCTAGTTTCATTATATCCTTCCTGAGCACCGGTGCCCAAAACTGTACACTGTACTCCATGTGTGGTCTAACCAGGGATTTGTACAGAGGCAGTATAATGCTCTCATCATGTGTATCCAGACCTCTTTTAATGCACCCCATGATCCTGTTTGCCTTGGCAGCCACTGCCTGGCACTGGCTGCTCCAGGTAAGTTTATCATTAATTAGGATCCCCAAGTCCTTCTCCATGTCAGATTTACCCAGTGGTTTCCCGATCAGTGTGTAATGGTGATCTTGATTCCTTCTTCCCATGTGTATATCAATGTTAAACCGCATCTGCCACCTTTCGGCCCAAGTTTCCAACTTATCCAGATCCATCCATTCTACCACTGCTATTAAAGGGGTGTCTTTCCAAAAAACATTTGTGTCTTATCAAACAAGTGATAACTGCTAAATTGGATAGGGTCCAACTGCTGGGACAAGCGATAATTGCTGAAACAGAAAACCTGGGTCCCCTATATTTGACAACCACATGCCAATGGTTAGGAGTTTAATAGAATGGCAGTGGAGCATGCAACTTGCAGCTCCATTTAAAGCTTATGGCATGAATGGAAACAGGTGAATGCAGATGACTTGCTCACATGCTCTACAGACAATCCATTCAAATTACTTCTAGGCTTGAACATGCATCTAGGGAGAAAAGGCGACAATTTACACCAAAAAGAGAGTACTTTTACTATCAATTTATTGAAAAACACCTCAGTTAAAATACAAAATACATCACAATAATGTTATAAAGGTAAAAATGGCAACTAAAATTCAATACAATGCTGTGCAAAGAATTAATGTAAAAAAATCACAGTACGAATAAGAAGTAAGCATTCATTGAACATAGTGCACCATGACCAATCATGTTTTTAGGCTAGGCCTGCACAGAGGCTATGATATGAAGATCTCAAAATCGGATTGCAGTATTGCAATTAATGCTTGTGAATGTTGCTATTTTTTCAACTTGAGAAAGCATGGAGTACTGAACAAGCGAAATACAGGTTGGGGTTGTTAAATTTCTGTGTGAGTTTCCCATCTGCCTATTTACTTGGGTAACATGCCTTTTCATATATTGCCTTTGCAGTATCTCTCAATTTGGGTTGCAATTCAAGCCTGACTCCAGAAGCCAATTTTGAGTGTGCCTCTCCTTATACCTTTAATCCACATATACTATAGACTTATTAGTATGGGACGTGGTCACTATGCAATTAGAGGCACTCCTCTGAACTGATTATATCTACATGTCATATCTTACCCTTCTATCTAAGTATTTATTCTAACATTTTATAACCACAAGTTTATATACTATTGGGTATCACTACTGCATTTCCTTAATTACACTTTTTATATGTCCTGTTACTGTTTATTTTTTCATTATAAAGTATGCATGCACCTTTTAAACATAGACTGCCTTTCTTCTTTTTTTTGCTATTTTACTGTGTGTACCGTGATGTGAAAAATATAGGTAGCAGATTTCAAGTCATGAGCAGTTTTTTTCAATTTTAGTTACTTTGAGTGCCTATTGTGTGTCAGAGATCCTAATGACTCACAACTAAGTCACAACCTACTTTGCTACTTCAATTCTACAGTCTTTTCAAACATATCCAGCCATCAGATTTTTTTCCCTTTAGTGTGGCAGTGAAACATTGGAGGGAAAATGCTGCGAGACTGGATCCCATAGTTTGCTCAGGTATCATTGACAGAGGTTGCGCTGCGCCACACCCTTCAAGGAGTGTTTTCCGACAGGCTCATCGGTTTTTCCAACACAAATACTCGTGATGAAACTCCTGATGCTGTTTTGACATCAACTGAAAAACAAAAAACTGATGTAGCTGGATGACATAGGATTATTAGAAAACCAAATAAATTAGCAAGGCTTCCCCTCTAAGTCATCGTAAATTTTGCTGTTCTATAGTCAATTTATTGTTTTGTCGCTTTCAATTAATCTCTTTTCATACCATTGTGTAAGCCACTTTACACATATTAAGTTATTTATTCTACGGTTTCATTAGAAAACAAACAGATGCAGATTAGTAACACTAGTATGAGACAATACTATATTTCTAGTGCTCGCTTCTCGATAACATGGGGTTTCCTGTAAGGAAGAAGGGATTCTTAGCAATCCCATGACCTGCACTTGATGTGGGAAGCAGCAGGCTTGTTCCCTGTGTGTGGATGTGAGTGTTTACAAGCAGGACTGACTTAGTCAGCAAATACTGCTCTACAGAGCTTCAGCCAATGAAGAGCCTCCCCAGGCTGCTTGAGAGCTTCAGAGTTGGAGCAGTAATGGGAGGCTGAGCTGCTGCTGCTGCTGCTGCTGCTGCTGCTTCTGCTGCTGCTGATGGCACAAGGATGGAGTCTGGCTCCAGAAGATCTTTGGGCTCTCCTGCCATGCAGGAGACATGACTGGACACTGGATCTGCAGCCCCTGAATGAGAGCAGGGTCCTCATGGATTGAGCTGCTTGTGCTTGCCCCTTCATGTGAAGATGAAATGCTTTTCTCGATACCTGCCTTACATCTTCAGACCTCCTAACACCATCCTGTCCTCCAGCTGCCATACAGAAGGTACAGGTCATGAAAGGGTGCCTATGTGGGTGGGTGGCTGTGAGGAAAAGTGGGATGGGAGGAAGCTTGACTTCCCAAACATCTTTGCTGACATTGCTGTTCTGCTGTCAGATGACAGCCATTGCTGCCAGCATCCTATCTGAGGAGTAGTCCTTGCAGCTATTAGGCATATGTGCTTGTCTTTGGAAATAATAGCAATTGACTGTTTGAACCTGAACTTGTGTCCCAAGACATTGTGTTATGTGTGCAGGATATAGTCACAGAGTCTGCAGATGCTTTGTCCTCCTCCAGGCTCATCACACCGCAATCAAGTTTACTTTAGAGGTTTCTGTATGGGGGGCTGCTCTGGTGTCTGCTTCATGGGGTCACATTGGGTCGCTGTTTTATATTTCCAGAAGTCCATGTGGAAATAGATTTGTGCTTTATAAATGCAAAATATATTCTAGGGAACTTTAAAAGGTACTCCAGGCAGAAATTAATATATGAATATTTGGTTGGACTAAGGATAAGTTGTATAATGATGTGAAGATCCTGAAATTGTCTCCAAGATACAGTGAGCTTCCACGTGAATCAGTGTCATCACTAAATATACCTGCATTATGTATAACGGGGTTATGGCATTATTGCGAGCGCTGACGGGTAGGCAAGGGTATCAGGGCATCTCTAAATAAAATCTGTCTTTGTGACCCCACACTCGTATTAATAGGGTTCTGCCTTTGCTCAGAAATTGACTTTCCTATATGCTGGCATTATTGCTACTTCTATTAGTTATCCCCCAGAACACAGTTTTCATCCATTCTGTTGGCTTCTGTTTTATTATTGTAAAGTAAATCTATGACTAATAATCCAGCAAAATTTGCTCAGAAAACAGGAAATGTAGGAGGCAGCTCAATGTCGGAAACTCAGTGATTCCTACACTTTGCCAAAGTTAAATGGCATTCATTTCAGAATCACATGTTTGAATAGAAATATGGAATATATTTACTGCAAAGTTGCCAAAATAGTCTTTTAAATTGGTATGAAAGGGAGCCTGTCACCAGAAAAAACACTATTAACCTGCAGATATGGGGTTAATCTGCAGGTTAATAGCGTTAGTGGCCTGTCTGCCAATTGCGGCAGGGAGAAAATGAGCTTTATTCTCCCCGGTTCCAGTTTCAGCGCAGGCGCCAGTTCAGTCACCGCTCTGAGTATGCAGAGCGGCAGCTGTAACACGCCTTCGACCCTGACTGACAGCCCAAATGTAGAGTCAGTGTCAGTCATGGTTGGGGGTGCAGTTATAGCCACGGCCATGTATAATTAGAGCTGTGGCTGAACCCACGTCACACCCATGATTGAAACCAAATGCTGGCAGGGGGAATAGAGTTCAATTTCTCATCGCAGCGTTCGGGAAAGTGCAGGTCCGAGCAAATTAGTAATGCTATTAACCTGCAGATTAACCCCATATCTGAAAGTTAATAGCGCTTCTTCTGGTGACGGGTTCCCTTTAAGTTCTCACCTGAGTCTATGACTCCTATTCATAGGTTCTCCAGATCTCTGGAGTAATTTGCTCTTTATTAGTGGCTTTAGCACCATTTTTAAAGTCGTCTTTCTTTTTTAACTCTTTACAACAACTTTGCTTATCCAGATTTTTTTTTTTTTTTTATAGATTCATGAAATGCAACTTTTATCAAATGCATCTCACTCCACTCCCTGCTTGGAGTAAGATTTCTGGAGGAGTTTAAAATTTGGCACATTTTTGGACAAAAGAATATGACTATTTAATGGATTAGCCACTAATGGTGCAAAAAGGTTGAAAGAAAACCATTAAAAGGCAAAAATAAAAACTAATTTGGATTTTTTTTAACCAAATTCATAAACTGTGTTCGGCATTTTGAAGAATTTGGTGCAAAAAAATCGTCATTGAATACCCCAAGACAAAAAAAGCAAAGCAATTTCAATAAATTGCAAATGATAAATCAGGTCCAGAGACGTAACCAACGTAGTTACAGAGGTTGCGACCGCGCCTATGGGGGTGAGCGGTCCGCTGCCACCAGCAGAAATTTCAGCTGGATGTGCGTACTCTACCACAGTATGATGCATCGACAAGGCCCATACAGTATGATGCCCCTGCTGTGACTCCACATAGTATAATGCCCTGCAGCCACCCCACGATTTATATCACCAGTCATCGCACACACAGTAGGATGATCCACAGCCTCCCACACAATATTATGGTCCTCACACAGTATGAAGAACCACCAAGCCCCATCGCTAATATGCTGACCCCCACAGTCACACAGCACAATATAATGGCCTCCACAACCCTCAACTAATTATCATGCCCCCACACACAGTATGATGCCCCCCGTAACCGTTCCCACAGAATAATGGCCTGACAGCTCCACACACAGTATGATATCCCCACAGCCCACCCCACACAGTATAATGTTCTTATACAGTATGATTCCCCCAACGCTCTTCACGCAGTTTGATGGTCCCACAGCTTTCCCTCACAAGTAGTGACTGAGAAAATAAAAAAATTACCTAGCTCCTCCCCCCAATGCGCCAGGCACAATCATCTAGCCTGCTGTCCTGAGACACCGACATACCGATTACTGTCTGTTCCACCGATATCTTCAAATGTATCTTCATCTTTATAGTATGTGCACACAACATGTTCTAGACATGCGCATTCCAGTCGAGTGTTTCACAAGGAAGACACTTCAGGGATCACCGTTGTTTTTATTCTATTTTTTTATTACTGAAGTGTCTTACATCTTTTCAGTCATTTTCTGAGACATCTTTGCCATCTGCATGTTTAAGAAACTTGTATTAACTAGTGAACCTCCTGAAGAATAGATTTATTTTAACAGTTTTGTGATCCTTTGGAAACTGGAAGTGATTCAAAGAAACGCAAAAAACTGACTTTATGCACAGAATATGCATACTCAATTGAAAGAGAGGTTTTGAACACATACCGTTCAGATTCAGATAATGTTAAAAGTGAGTGGTGGGAATTGGATTTGGTGCCATTCGGCCCCGGCCCATCCAATCCACAGGCCCCATGGAGACTGCTTAGTCTGCCACTATTAGAAGTACATCACTGCATTGCACTGGGAAACCGAAGGATTCTCCGGTGGGCCCAGGCACTGACACCTGCTGGCATATTGGCCAGCAGCTGTCTAGGGCCCCCACTGCTCCAGGGGCCCCCCAGCCCCGATCTATTATGGTAGATCGGCTCACTCGGCTGCACAAGGAGGTAGACACGGAAACTCTGCAGCTTGATTGATGTGCTTGGTTTATTAGGCACGGCATAAACCAAGAGTTAAAGGGAATCTGTCACCCCTTTTTTGAGATATCATATAATCATATCATTCAATTGTGTGTCACCTAATGATTCTCTTAGTACTTTTGCTTCCCCCTGACCCCGCACCTTTCATGCATAAATACCTTTTTTTATCGGTTCAGATGTATGTAAACTGCCACGGTCCGGTCCGATGGGCGGGGCTTATTCAACAGCTCCCCCCCTCCCTGTCTTGCTCTACACAAGAAGAAATGCATAGAGCAAGACGGGGGGGGGAGCAGGTGAATAAGCCCCGCCCAGCGGACCGGACAGCGACAGTTTACATGCATCTGAACCGATATAAAAAAGGTATTTATGCATGAAAGGTGCGGGGTCAGGGGGAAACAAAAGTACTAAGAGAATCCTTATGTGACACACAATTGAATGAAATCATTATGTGATATCTCAAAAAAGGGGTGACAGATTCCCTTTAAGCACAAAGTAAACACAGCCCTCTGGGCAAAATAGCAAAATAAGAAAAAACAGTTACTCAAGGTATAGTCCTTGTAGTAGCAGGGCAGCACGCTCAAGGTTAGCACAATCCATGGATCAGGCATAAATCACAGCGCAAAACCAATTCTCTGCTGTGTTCCTCTCCAGATCCACACCCCTACTGCCTTGGGAAGCCAAGTACTCCTATATCATGTGAATGATGGCATGATGGTAACATCATCACAAGTCCTGTGTTGACTCTGCTGGTGGAGATAAGGTGGACTTTCTCCCACCTGCACTATGAATGTCACCCAAAAAAAACAGCAAATAATATAATTTAACTTTACCCTCGCAACACTAAAGGCCCTTTTACATTTAGTGATGCACCAGCGATCCCGACCACGATACGACTCGGTCAGGATCGCTGGTGCATCGCTAAATGATCGCTAGTGAGCTGCCACACAGGTAGATCTCACAGCAATGCAGCAGCGATACAGCGGACGATACTTACCTTTCAGACGCGGCGATCCTGTCGTCCTCCCGCCCGCCTCCAAACGTCGCTCGCCGGCGCCGCAGGAAGCGCCTGACGAGAAATGGAGCCGGCCGATCTCGTGCGATCAGCGACAGACAGCGGGGGAGGTAAGTATCACATGTAGCGATATCGCTAGCAATATCGCTATAACGTCACAAAATCGGTGACGTAATAGCGATATTGCTAGCGATATCGCTATGTGTAAAACCCCCTTTACTGTGCTGGAGGAAATAAAACTCTGGATTTTATATCACTGACACCATTAGGCGTAGTGAAACATACCCCTCAGCACATTACCAGTGACTTTGTCACAATTATACACACTGTACATTGTTTGCTGTATATCTATACATGAGCTGCATATGTATATAAACATTGCAGGCTATACACATATATACTAGTGATGAGCGAGTATACTCGTTGCTCAGGTTTTCCCGAGCATGTTTGGGTGTCCTCTGAGTATTTTGGCGTTATTGGAGATTTAGTTTGTGTTGAAGCAGCTGCATGATTTGCAGCTGCTAGACAGCCTGCATACATGTGGGGATTCCCTAACATACAGGCAATCCCCACATGTATTCAGCCTGTCCAGCAGCCGCAAATCATGCAGCTGTATCGACACAAACTAAATCTCTGAGCACGCCAAAATACTCGGAGGACACCGGAGCATGCGCGGGAAAACCCGAGCAACGAGTATACTCGCTCATCACTAATATATACATATTATTTATACAAATAACTTATTTAATTAATATGTAACCTTCTTTATCCATCCAAAATCTCTAACTTTTCTCCATATTTTTTGATGCGAGAAGCTTCATTCTGAAAGTTTATGTTGCTCACGTGCCAGAAGGATAACTGGGCCCATAGTACAAACACTTTCCAGAGGACTATTTGTTTACCTTCCTGTTTACATAAGCAGCTTTTCCTACAGTTTTCTGTATTTAATAAGCAGATTTTATACAGTTGCTGGGTGCAATAAGCAGCTTTTTGACACATGATATTGTGGCACTTCCTTTAATCACAAAGCTGTTTTTTATCATCTGCATGATTTCCTAGAGGACACATAGTTTTCTAGTAATTGTTCATATATTGGCATGTCGGGAACAATGCTGGAATAAAAATTTTATTTCACAAGTCTTTTTTCCTTTACGTGTACCATAACCAACTTCAGGGCCCCACATTTCTCCTATATGCAAATGTGACAATATCCTCAAATTTATGTGACAATGAACTGGGTAATTTGTCAAATGGATAAAATGCTGCCATTGTCTGTACATAATGATTCAAGTGTATTGTGCCAAGTACCGCTCAAATAAAAGGGTGGTGGCCCACCGGAGGATTCTCCTGTTCTCCTGTGGGCCAGTCCAAGCCTCATGGTGCACATATTGTATATAAATCTGATCTCAGGAACTGTAGCTTCAGGATCGTGATGAGTTTATACACACATACGTCCTTATATCTATAGGTGAGCTTTATGGGTTTACACATATTGACATCCTGTAGTGTCTCCATGAGATGATTGTTTTTTTTGTTTCAATATTTAATTGTATTTTTCAACATATGGTACAAAAATGGAAATAAGTAGCATATGATGATGCTGTTGCCTAGATGAAATAAAATAAGCCAAATCTGCTTTTTTAATGGACGGAAATTACTGAACATTATTTATGAATACATCTTAATGTGTGACTACTTCTTAAGGGGAGTTAACACCTTGAAACCCAGTATGCAGTATATGTAGATATAGTCCTTATACACAGTTGATTAACTTTAAATACATTGTATAACTTACCTTTTACTAAATTTCCTGCTTGCTTTACAGCTGAGAGCTGCATTTGCAGCTCGTTGGTATTGGAAACTAACTAAAAACTTGGCTCAGCTCACAATTCAGTTGCACAGCTTTCTTATTGGGGCTTGAATATTTATTGAATCTTCGAAAATAAATATATTGGGGACTTTCTTTTCACTATTTGGCACATAACATTAACCAGCACACATGTCCAGTTGATAAGATTAGAGAAAGATAATGATTCCGTTTCCATTAATGTAATTCATTCTCTGCACATTGAGACAGATAACTCTAATTATATTCATACTGCACAATGTGCGTGAAATAAAAACTGTTATTTTATATTTTATACTGAGCTTCTGCAATCAAAAAATGTGTACGTCATTGTACAATATGCGTAAAAAATGTTGTTAGAATTTCAAGAACAGAAACAGGAATTTGTTGAGATGATTGGATGAAGGGAGCAGAACACGGCTCTGGAGCCGAGACAGGATTTGACAATAGGAAATAGCAATTGTTAGTGATCTCACGGAAGACATGTGCGAATGATCATGAGACACTTTCTACTTAATATGTTGTATATACATTTCTATTATAGTAACTGTGTACTTGTGCTAATATGGACGTATGATGCTCTTTTATCCTTCTACTGGTGAGATAGATAAGAGGGGATGGTGATGAAGCAGGAATACAGCAGACTCATAACGCAAGCAGGGCAGCATGTTGTAATGGGGTGAAAGATTTGCTTTGAATGTAATTTTATAAAAAGGATTCCGAAAACTGGCTGAGCAAGGAAAGCGAAAAACTGTGACAGGGATGTAGTGCTAAAATTAGGGTCCCATGGGATCGACTCCCACTTATAACAAAGTACCATATTTTTCGGATTATAAGATGCACTGTGTTCCCAAAAATTTTGGGGGGAAATGGGGGTGCGTCTTATAATACAATATACTTTACCCAGTAGCGTTGCTACATGCCACAGGCTGGATGAGGAGGTGTCCAGTGCAGCTGCCGATGCCCGGCGGTGCCACGGGGGTGTCCTGCGCTGTGGGGTGTTGGACGATGCTGCCCAGTGGTGCTCATTCTGGTCTCCGTTGTCGCCCCTGGTAGTTCCATGGGTTTCCTGCGCGGTGGACTCCGGAAAAATGGCCGCCAGGGGCGGCGAATGCGCAGGTGGAGATCTCAGCCCCGAGATCTCGGGAGATGAGATCTTATCTCCCGAGATCTCTTTGGAGTAATAAACAGTTGCCTGGATTCCCTCACAGATTGCAGCTGACAACAGGGGGCAGCCTCTGGACATATGTATCACTGTAAATAAGTTTTTGGCAGGTGTTGAAAAAAGCTGTAACATAACAGTGTTTGTTACTGGGAAGCTGCAGCGGCACTCCACACATTGGAGCACCCCTCATCCCAGCCTGCAGCATCACCCCACTCCTGCCTCCTCCAGCAGCGACCATGGGACCCCTCTTCAGCGCAGCCACCAACCCCAGGAAGCAATATGATGCATGGATTAAAAGAAGCACCATCATTTTATTTAAAAAAATTCCTATTTTTTTCCTCAAAATTTGGGGTGCATCTTATAATCCGAAAAATACGGTAATGGTAATAAGGTATCACATTATTGGATGGAAATGCTGTTTAAGGAAACTGACAGCTATTATTATTATCAAACATTCACTAGAATGTAATATGTGCACAGTTAGATCCATCAGAGTAACATTTGTTTGCTCTTCTCTGTATAAGACACTTTTCTATGATGTCCTCATAGATCACATGGAATATTTAGCTAAACCTCACACAACTATTCTACATCCAATCATTAAACTAAAAGCTGGCTCAGCCAAAGTTTAAAAATAACTATGTACCATACATTGAGCCTCGGAGACAGATGTGCGTAAATGCTCAAGTAAGCAGTCTTTCTTCGTTTAGATGGGAAGTGTGTGTAGAATACCAGCCTCTAATAGGTTGCTGAGAAAGAATATGTGCAAAGATCTAATGTTATCTATACAGGTGCCTTCATTACATCATACAGTATGTGACCCTGGGACATGGATTCTGGAGAGAGGCATGCTTGTGTAGTTGATTTATGATACAAGAAAAGGCAGCATACCTGAGCAAGACAATTATTAATGATGTTGGTGACATATTAGAAATATAAGCTTTTCAATTTGACTCAGTAATTAGTACATAGTACACTGTAATATCATCATTTTCAGCTTTAAACACACAGACTAAAAATGTAAGGAATTTGTTTCACTCTAATTTTCGGAATAAGCCATTTGTTTTTGCCCAGCAGTATTCTCCACTATATGCTGTACACTGTATTACTGTAATTTCCAGTTATCTCGTACTAGCTGCTATGTTGTTCTCTCACAATGACTACATCCCTACAGCTATGGGTCTGTTCTAAAGATCTAGCAATGTCCTGATCAGTGTCTCCCTCGTTCCCGTTTGGATAGTCTCTGTCTAATTTCACGGGTCAGACAATAGCTCTGATGACTTCCAAGGCTTGAAGATGCATTTTTTGTTTTCAAGGGTTGTAGACATATAGGTGGTAACAGACTGGATAGGTTTTTTTTTCCTTCTGATAAAGGTGTACCTTGGGCTCTGTTGATGGGGCATAAATGCTACTTGTCACGCTGATTGACTGCCGACTCCTCACAGTTATGCAGCAGAGTCAACTATCAATCTGTATTCACGCCTCATCAAAAGAGCAGAAGAGAAGCCGCACCTCTGACAGTGTGACATCAGTGGAAGGCAATGAATCCCCGGCAGGTGCAGTCTGTGACTACTTTGTGCAGTCAGAGATCGGTGCCGGGCAGAACAAGCAGGTAGTTAGCCACTACCTTCCTGTTAGTTCTTAAGGCCCCTTTACATTTAGCGATGCACCAGCGATCCCGACAACGATACGACCCGGTCAGGATCGCTGGTGCATCGCTAAATGGTCACTAGTGAGCTGCCAAACAGGCAGATCTCGCAGCGATTACAGCAGCAGCAGCAATACAGCGGCCATTACTTACCTTTCAGACGCGGCGATCCTGACGTCCTCCCGTTCGCGTCCAGGCGTCGCTCGTCGGCATCAGCAGGAAGCTCAGCAGGAAGCGCCCGATGAGAAATGGAGCTGCGCGATCAACGACAGACAGCGAGGGAGCCGGTCAGAGGTATCACACATAGCGATATCGCTAGCGATATCGCTGCTGCGTCACCAAATCGGTGATGCTTTAGCTATATTGCTAGCGATATCGCTATGTGTAAAACCCCCTTTACACCTATAGTATCAAAAATAAGTAGCCTGAATAACCCCTGTTAAACCACTTATACTAGTTGTATGTCTGTAATAAGAACCCACACCCCTTAAGAGCTACAGGTGGTATAATATGAAAAAAAATTGTTTTAGTTTTGTTTTGATTTTGCTTAAAGGGTCATTTCCATCATTATAGATGGATATTGCTAGATATTGCTTGTAAAAGAAGCACTTCTGCAATTTACTGTTTAACAACATTTTAAGCCATTCTTGAGATATTAACACTTTTTTTTGTATATAACTTCCTTACTAGGTAACCGACCACCACTGCTGTCTATTTCTGTGGCTGAATTTACACAGTGCTTACAAGCTCTTTTCTCTTGAGCTTGTAAATGCTACTTTAAAGCTTTCCAGGATCGCTGCAGTGAGATGTTGCCTCCTAATCCTGCCCAACTTCAGTGCAGTTCTTATCATCTAAACAGCAGGCATGGTCAATCTCCAAGGCCACAAGCTGTATACAATAGAAAAGTGTTAAGATCTTAACAATAACTGCAAATTGGAATAAGCAGTAAAGAGTTAAAGTGTTTGTTTTTACATTATTCATCTATAAAGATATGGATAACTCTTTAATGTGTTAACTTATAGAAAATTAGACAAACATTCTGAAGACGCATAAAATTTATTTTGGTGTATCCTGCACTTTTTTTTAGGTTTGTATCAGATTTTCTTTCGCTCTCTTTGTGACAAAAGTTTGGGCTGAAATTTGTATGCAAGTATGGTGTACATTGGTACCCTATTCTCAAACTAGAATTGCAAAACAGGTATGCTTGACAATTATATTTTTAGGGGTGCATTTGATTTTTATATATATCTAATAAACAATGCTAAAAAAGAGCCACAAACTGCGGCATTTTACAACAAAATGTTCTTCTTTTGTGGTTCCCTCACCAGAAAAACAAATCCCCTGTACATAGATAACTTTATAGGTCTTGATGAATGATTCTGGCCCTTTTGGGGTGTGTATATACAGTACATTTAGCAGCTGGTATATGTAGGATCTGCTATGTGAAATGTCTTTAACCTGTAGATTAGAACACCAGTTTAGATCTACATATGTTGTGCAGTATTATAAGTGAGGGTGTTAATTAGCTCCTGCTGTTCCTGATTATTCTATAGAGAATATGTGGATGTCAGATCTTTGTGACGACCTCATTACACTGTTTTGCTTGTTATTGGCATCTTAAAACCAAGTTTCACTGTTTGAGCTGTACGATTTCTAGAAAATCTTTTTCAGATATGCAGTTGGAGATTTCTGAAGTGTTAGATGGTGATTTGTAATTTTGAGAGCCATACTGGTCAGCCATAGTAGAGAGTAGTCCCAAAAGTGCCACTGTTTCACTGTAGGCCCAATTTATCCATGTATTATGTTGACAATCCACTGATTTCAGTATAAGGCCACGTTCACACATTGATTATTTGGTGAGTTTTTTTACCTCAGAACTTGTAAGCTAAAACCAGGAGTGGGTGATAAATCCAGAAGTGGTGACGTGTTTCTGTTATACTTTTCCTCTGATTGTTCCATTCCTCGTTTTACTGAGGTAAAAAACTGACCAAAAACTCAATGTGTGCATGTGGCCTAATTCTTTATTTGCCATGCTGCAGAAAAACTGAAAACATTGCCAGGTTCTCCCACTCAGCGCAATAGTCACCACCAGAATGTGACCAGGGCCCGTTCCAGGTTTTTGTGGGCCCCGGCGAAAGAGTCTCAGTGGGCCCCTTTAACATATAACACGTTTCATGATGCACGGTTAAAAAATATAGGTATAGTACAATTTATTTTATTTGTTTTACTCATTTATATAGCGCTATTAATTCCACAGTGCTTTACAGACAGTATTGGCACTGTCCCTGATGGGGCTCACAATCAAAGAAATACTGATAGAGAATTTAGGAGTGTGGGAGTAAACCAGAGAACCCGGAGGAAACCCACGCAAACACGGGGAGAACATACAAACTCCTTGTAGATGTTGTCCTTGATGGGATACAATGTCAAAGATTTCACTTACTTCTTACATTACATGAGTGATATGTATTGTAAATTCTACAATAGCTCAGAAACCGGCGAATCCTCGAAGTGCACAGTGTCACTGCAGACTTATCATTTTAGACAGAACAGTATAGTCATCCATATACTATTATGGGCAACACATAGCTCTCCATACAGTATTATAGGTACCACATAGTCCTCCAAACAGAATTTTTTGCACCACATAGCCCTCCATACAGTATTATGGGCACCTCATAATATAATTATAATATAATATGCCACATATATCATTATATAATGGCCACATATATTACTCTGTACAGTATAATGGCATATATTGCTCCATACAGTATAATTGGCCCCATATATTGATCCATACAGTATAATGGGCCCCTTATATTGCTCCATACAGTATATAATGGCCCCATATATTGCTCCATACAGTATAATGGGCCCCATATAATGCTCCAAACAGTATAATGGACCCCATACATTGCTCCATACAGTTTAGCCTCGCCATATAATGCTCCATACAGTATAATGGATCCCATATATTGCTCTATTCAGTATAATGGGCCCCATATATTGCTCCATACAGTATATAATGGGCTCATATAATGTTCCATATAGTGTATAATGGATCATATATTGCTCCAGACAGTATAATGGCTCCATACAGTTTATAATGGACCCCATATATTGCTCCATACAGTATATAATGGGCCCATATAATGGTCCATGCAGTATACTGTATAATGGCTCATATATTGTTCCATACAGTATAATGAGCCCCATATATTTTTCCATACTGTATAATGACTCCATATATTGCTCACCAGCCTCCACAGACTCACAAGCCCCATAACTTGCCAGTGTCCCCAACAACAAGTGGGTCCTCCCATTCGTCTAGGATCCCAACACTTGCCCAGGTGTGCTTGTTGATGGCTTCGGCCCTGAATGTGACATGGGCTCAGATAAGGCCTTGGCACTCTTTTTCATATTCCCAACATAGAGCCGTAAAATTCTCCTGCAGCCACCACTAGGAGGAGCTCAAAACAGATTATACTGTCCATGGAGTTCAATACTGGCTGTATATATCTCCAAGAAGCTCCTAGTGGTGGCTGCAGGTAAGCAGTTTTTTTGTACTTTGGAGAAATTTGAGAGTTCCATCTGGAAATTTAACAGTGCATTTATAAAAACTGCCTGGTATTGCTGCATTGTCTGCTCTATCATTCCCGGTGATTTCATGACATTGTTATATCATGTAAGTGCTGCAGCCAATCAGTGGCCATTGATCAGCTGCAGCCTTCATATTACCATCAGATGGCACTGTTCCTTCTGATGGAACCATAAACTGATTGACTGGACACTGTTTGTCCAGTAGCGGACAACCCCTTTAAAGGGTTGTCGGCCTGTCACTGCCTTTCGTGGTCAAGACGGATAAAATTGCTTTAAGATTCTAAAACACCATATTTGAGGGTTATGAAAACAATCGAGCACGGTTGCACTATGCGGTTTGTGTAACTCTTATAGAAATGAATGGGAATGAAAGGAAATAGCATAGCACAGTGAACTTATAATGGTCGTCAGAGAGCACAGGTTCAAAATGGCTACCTTGGACAGACTTGGCATAAGCTGCTCCATCTGGCAGATTCCAGAAAAAAACCCAGCATTCATCCTTTAATCCCTGTACAGGGCTGTACAGGGATCTGGTCTTACAATGGGGGCCACTGAATTGATACCACGGAATGGCTACTGGCCGGAGTAACAAACCAGAGACAAGAGAGGTTGTGTTGCAGAGTCAATACCGAGAAGTCACGTCAGGGCCAAAATCAGGAGACAAGTGGATGGTTCAAATTCAACCCAGAGTCAGAACACTGGAAATACAAAACAGTCCACAAGAGTCAAGTAACAGAGAGCCTAGATCTACAGTAGTTTAACTAATAATTGGCAGCTAGAGCCTGTCTGCGGGGGTTTATTTGGAAGGATGCCCTGGTCATGACTCCCAGCAGGGAGATACCGTAACTACTTATCCGCTGACTGCAGCAAAACACAAATATATAGGAAAGGGTAAACTAGTCTCAATAAGCTATGTGATAAATACCCAAACGCTGTCGGCATCTAGCAGTAATCATGTTGCGGTACCCCCTAGTGACCAGGGAAGGTGTTGAAGCAGTAAGTTCAGGCACAGATATGACAGAACTGTTATGAATGAGTCACCATAGGAGACAAAAACAGAAATACTAGCTAAGTCCAGAAAACCAGAGAAGTTGGCAGCTATCGGATTGCAGACCCCTGAACCTATCAACAACAACTAGCAGTAGCCGTGGGGGGTTCCTACGGTGCCCTAGACCCCTCGATCACAGCCGGAGAACTACATAGCCTAAAGACAGAAAGGGAAATCTAAACTGCCCCAGAGCAGACCCCAAAGCAATAGGCAGCCCCCAACATATAATGACGGTGAAGCAAGATGAAAAAACACTCACACAGATAGAAAGATAGGCTGAGCAAATGATGGGGCCCAAGCTAACTAGATAGGACAGGATAGAAAAGCTGCTGTCTGTAATCCGCCAAAACCCTATCAAAACAAGAGCCAACAGCTGATAGGGAAAAAAGCCCTGAAGACGCTAGGCTTCAAAAAGACTATATCAGTACTCAGGTATTTTCTGAAGACAGAGCAAAAAGGAATTCAGCTCACCCCAGCAGGGAATGGCAGAAATCAAGGAAAACAATGCAAAACAAAACCAAAACACAAATGCAAAAAGTAGAGCAGAAAACTTAGCTTTTGAGGAGCAGGAATCAGACTGGTCTCCTAGAATCCCTCAGAGAGATCACCAGCAAGGCAGAAGGGCGTCGGCTGCCTTATATCCAGTCAGTAATTCCCGTCACCCAGTCATCATCATCCTGCCCAGGTGCTTGGTAATCAGCCTCACTACCTTCCTTCACCAGAAGAGGGAGTTCATCAGACCTCAATGGTGAAGGGGAAAATGAACTCACAACACAGAACTATTCTATTTTCCCAGTGAAACCACAGCATATATTGCTTTGCTAGGCTGATTAATTAATTTTTATGTGAGTTACGTAAGCATAACCCCTCCTCTGGTGACCTTGACCTGGAACTAGTTATTTCCATCTCAGAGATGGTAACAACCCATTCATAGAAAACTAAACCCTTAAATGAAAACTAATAAATGGATCCTTGGCCAAATCAATTTACTTCAAGTGCGAGACCACACTGATGAGACAACCCAGCATTGTACTTATTGACTAAGCTTGTAGTTTAGCTTAGGCTTGGAATAATTAAAGGTAAAATAAGGACAAAGTGCAACAAGTAGATGGACACTCACAAAAATCATGACATGCCTAAAAAAACAAAATGTAGACAGCAATTTCTGGTGAAAAGCTTTTGAGAATTGTCGCCAAGAAGCAAAACTAGCAAGACAGCACGTAATGAGAATGGTGAATACTTCTTCCAGTCTTACGTTAGACAAAATATTGATTCTGTCAGGCATAGAAGATTGCGACTTTCAGCAGCAAATTCATCAGTATTAGGATGGTTCTATGACAATGGAACTTTCTGACTTGCTGTGATTCTGGAAATGGCATTAAATTATGAAAGACACATTACTTATTAAATCTGCCACTGCACCTGCAGCAATGATGTTCCTAACTACCTATATGACCACTGCAGCTAATCACTGGCCTCATGAGGGGTGGCAAGTAAATGACAGTAGCATATATATGGATAGTTGAGGATATTAATACGGCAGTGCCTGTTTGTGATAATGTCACCTACTATCCACGTTATTGTTTCAGCCTATCACTGGTCTGAACAATACACAGATGAGAACAATGATTGGCTGAAGCGGTCACGTGGGTAGATGGAGACTGCAGCAAAGACTGATAAACTAAAGCACTGTAGGAGCTTTGGAGCAGTTTAATTTTTTAATTAGCCGCTTTTTTTCATTCAACATATTGCCTGTTGCCATCTTCTGTGAATAGCGTATTGCACTAAATCATCATACAATAGAGTATGCAATTAATTCCTATTTTTCAGCTGATTTTTTTAATCTATTCTATTATTTGTAAAAACTGTTTTTCAGTGATTCCTTTGTATCTCCGTTCATACTGTACCCACACACACAAATGATATACCATTTGAAAGGTAAACTTGCCCCCTTCAGGAAGAAAATAGCCAAACAAACCAGACATCCACGATTTGATCACAAAATACAGTTTAAACATTAATTTTCATAAACCTTCAGAAAGACACAATGACCTGCAGGTGGCACCTCAACCAGAAAACATTTTTTGGCCTCTACTTATTAAAGCAATTTATTGTATTACCAATCTACATATTTAAATACCTGTCTGTGTTCATCAGCTAATAAAATACATTTACATTTGACCTGCTTGCTTTTTCTGAAATTGCCTGCGCCCCTGACGACCAATGTGCGAAAATTTCGCACAGGCCAAGCTAGTCAGAAATCAGAAAATATTGCAAACAGGTTCCATACATATATGTAAATATCACAATAAATTTTATATAAGTACTTATTACAGAGATGCTGTATGAACACATTACAATGTATATAACAACATATTACACACCCTGTAAGGCTCATCTGGTGAGGTGGATTCTCTAAGCCTCAGGTCTGGAAGGGCACATCTCGGGCATTGATGCAGCAAGCAGAAAGGCACATGGGAATCAAGGATTTGGAACATTCAGGAATCTTGAAAACTGCAGGACCGATGGAGTGGATCCCAGCAAGGATTGAAGAAAGGTAAAGCATGGTATGCACAGAAGGCAGAGCACACCACACATAGAGGTGTAGAGATTCACTTTCAAGACACATGTGTGTGTCTTACTGGGCCTCAATTAGACTTAGGGAGATGATGTCACTGATCCCTCTTGGGCAACTTGCAACATGGAGCACAACAGAGGGCAGTGGACCCAAGGGAAAGAAGCAGAGGCCAGGATACTCAGGACAGGTGTGTAACACAAACGTGAACACATCAAAACAAATATAACTACATGTTACATACAAAACTACACACACTTATTTACATATCAAAAAATATATATGTAACAGGGGCCAGGGAGGTAGTCGTGGCTGATGGTGGTTGCTCTATCACCCCCTGGTCACCCGCCACATACACACGATATCCCCTTTGTAGCATACCATTCTTCCCGCTTTCGGATCCATCAGGGTCCCCTCTGATCTGCTAAAGGATCTCCTTCAGATGGTTTGTTACAAAGAGAGTCAGAGTCCAGTTCCAACTTAAATGTTTTTACTAGGTTCCAATTTCAGCACGTCCAGCTCAGCCACAGAAGCAACATAGGGTCCATCACAGAGTACATTCTTTTCTTTCCCCGTGCTTTCCCTCACTTTCTCCGGAATGTTCCAGGGTCGTACCAACTCGTCTGGGACTGCAGCATTCCTTCTGGCCAGCCTCACTAGCTTCAGGAGTTCCCTTGTCTGTTTTGCTCCAGACAAAAGGGCATCTGCCCACATAGTTAGCTGCCACATATTGGAACTGCCCTGTATTCCTTCACTGATGTGACCTTCGAACCACAGGCCCTGGACGACTGGGCTACTTGCTTAACGTTACGCTGCCAACTGCCCTGTCCAGACTCCCAGGCTCTACTGACTAAAATATGATAAACTAACTGACTTACCCACAGTTGGCCCCTCATATGTTAACCATTTCCTAACCTATTCTATGTGTGCTAATGTGTCCTCATCTAGTGGGCTAACTTCATCACTACACTTTCCCAGCACATGTACATTGTATTACACATAACCACGTATATACATATATATCAGACATATTACCAGCCACAATCATGACGTGCTTAAGATGGTGGGGCATAAACCAGTCTCTGTACCCCTTACAAATACATATTATTATTATTTATTTATATAGCGCCATTAATTCCATGGTGCTGTACATGAGAAGGGGGGTTACATACAAAGTTATAGCTATCGTTAACAGTAAACAAGTTTCCACAACAAATGTACAATGACTGGTACAGAGGGGAGATGACCCTGTCCTTGCGGACTTACATTCTACGGCATAGCGGGGAAGAGACAGAAGGTCGGGGTGCAGCAGCTCTGGTGGTGATGAGGCGGCAGCTCAGGCGGTGGTGAGGCGGCAGAATTGTTATTGCAGTCTGTAAGCTTTCCTGAAAAGATGGGGTTTCAGGTTCCGTTTGAAGGATCCGGGTGTGGTGGATAATTGGACGTGTTGAGGCATGGAATTCCAGAGGATAGGGGATATTTGGGTGAAATCTTGGAGGCGGTTGTGTGAGGAACGAATAAGTGTGGAGGAAAGTAGGAGGTCTTGGGAGGATTGAAGAGTACGTGTGGGAAGGTATTGGGAGATTAGTTCAGAGATATAGGGAGGGCAAAGGTTGTGGATGGCTTTGTAGGTCAGTGTTAGTAGTTTGAACTGGATTTGTTGGGGAATTGGGAGCCAATGGAGGGATTTGCAGAGGGGAGAGACAGGGGAGTAGCGAGGAGAGAGGTGGATTAGTCGGGCAGCAGAATTGAGGACAGACTGGAGTGGTGCAAGAGAGTTAGCAGTATATACATACACATATACACACCTAATAATACTGAAGATTTACAGGTCTGTGTTTTAGAGCACTTTTAAAAGAGCAGTATGTATCATGTCACAGCAGCCTTGGATGTTGAAATTCACTGCAGGAAAGGGAGGAAGCTGCATGCTCTCAATCTTTCCTGCGGATAAGAAACACAGGATATTTAGGGGTACAGCTCATAGAAGGCATCACAAGAAGAAACTTAGAACAGTCTGCATAATGCTAGGGACAAGAGGACATTGCCTCTACTCTTTAGTATGAACTATGAACATAAAACTGGTGTCTAAGCAGTGTCACAATAGGAAGTAAGTGAAATGGGATGAAAATCAATTAGCTGCCATTCTAATTACAACTTTACACGTCAATGGCTTAACATGTTATATACAATAGTGAATATTGTATTTGCTTTTAAAATCGTCAGACTGACTGTATGAGCCTCTTATTGAAATATCCTCCCCTTGCTGTTCAAATGAGTTGGTCATTTTATCAGAATTATACAGTCATTCTGACATGGATTGACAAATGAAGTACACCTCATAGGGTGAAAGAGACCTATTTAATAATGAAGTTTGTGTAATGAAGTTTATTGACAGATCAGCTTTAAATCCGATTTTTTTCCCCAGAAAGCCACACATAAATGAGCTTGAATTTTGGAGTCAAATGATCCACTCATCACCATAAATTTGCCAACATCTTCCTCTTTCCTTCCCACCGACTGCCATAAAATTTGGTTTCCCAGAAACTAAGGATGTCCGCCCATATTCCCTAATGCCCTGTGCATCATACAATATCCCCAAACGCCCACTTTTTATCAGTGATTCCATATATCTCACATCTTTTATATATGGGAAACCTGGTGTTATTTGTTGAGTTTCCTATAGCACCAACATAGGACATTAAAGAGATTCGGTCAGCAGGTTTTTGCTACCTCAACTGAGAGCAGCATGAAGTAGGCAATGAGACCCTGAATCCAAGGATGTATCACTTAGATTACAGGGTGCAGCGGTTCTGACACAATCAGAGTTTTTAGATTTAGTAATGCAGCAGAGCTGAGAAAGCTAACCCCGCCCTCACCAGGTTCTGCATGTACAATGTCTATAGACTGTAAGCTGTTTATCACAGGAGGGGGTGGAATTGGACCAGGAGGCAGTGCCAGCTAGTGACAGCAATAATAAGCTCACTGGTGCTAAAGCAATCATTGCAGTCAAATAAAAGCACAGAGCTTGATAAGAGAGGCATTGTTATAATAGAATCGTAGAGTTGGAAGGGACCTCCTGGGCCTTCTGGTCTAACCTCCTGCTCAAAGCAAGATTCGCTAAATCATCCCAGACAGATATCTGTCCAGCCTCTGTTTGAAGACTTCTATTGGAGGAGAACTCACCACTTCTCGTGGCAGCCTGTTCCACTCATTGATCACTCTAACTGTCAAAAAGTTTTTTCTAATATCTAATCTGCATCTCCTTCCATTCAGTTTCATCCCATGTTGAAATCTGTGTTTTAACCCCTACGTTATGCTGTCTTCAGATTACATAGCAAAAACCTGCTGACAGATTCTCTTTAAGTTCTACACAGTGCCTATTCAGTGCAGGTCACAACATGTCCTCCCAAGGAAGAGACACAGTTTGTAACCACTCTCTCCTTTGGCCTAGAGATGAGGATCTTCAACAAAAAATCCCCCTCTATAAACTCAGAATTCTCGAATGGGGATATGAAAATATGTGTAACCCCTATAAATCAAGAAGTGTCCTATAAATTGATTGCAACTTTTTAATAATGTTTAGCAAGAGAAATGAACATTCATACACGATGTTTATTGGTATGTGTATGTCAATACGGAAATTGAGTATGAGGATGATTTCTCTTCATTGCAGAGTAATGATGGAGCCTGGAGCCGCTCTACTGACAATATCAGGAACATAAATAATTGTCCTTCTTATGGGTAATGAATTTAGAAACAATGATCACATGAAAAATAAATCATCTTTCTTAAAAGCAGGCTAGTTTTAACTACTTGTTGTGTTGGGGACTCAATCTTCTGTTCCTATTTTGTCTATTAATCATGCTGCCATGTATTCATTTCTCTGCGTGATATCACTAATGAATTGCCCCATCTGCTTATTAATAATTAATATTAACAGAAATCCATGACTCTCGGTACATGCTGAAATCACGCCACTAATTACTGCCTGTTGCCTGTCAAGAACATAATGACATGACTTACATCGTTTTTGTGGTGCGTTAATAAAGCCAGAAAAAAAATACAGTGTTGTGTACCATAATATTCGGTAAATCTGGAACATAAAGGTCAGGGAATATACTGTACATTGGTCTGCAGTAACACTTATACACTTATAAATGCTCTTAAAGGGAATGTGTCATCAGAAAAAGACATTGTTTAAGTCAGGTTTTTCTGTTAAATATATTGGTTAATCCGTACGGGAACTGATTTTTCTGTGCTGCCTTAGACTTGAATAGGCGAGTTTCATCTAAAATACAGAGAAGAAAAGTGCATGCTACCATTTTTTCACTCGGACATTCACTCAATTGGAAAAAAACTCATCTGAATAGCCAAACTGATCCTAGTGCTATCCTTAAAGGGGATATTCGTGACTTTAAAAATAGGCATGTAGGTGCTAACAGAGGCAACTACCTGCCATTTGTACCTGCCGCTGGTCATTTACCGCTCCTGCCAGAGATTCAGCTGCTCCCTGTGTACAGAGCAGCAGGTTATCTCACTGTTGACAGGGTGGGATTACTGGTGCCCTGCTGATTGACAGCCGGCTTCATCCAATTAGGCAATGGAAGACGGTTCTCAATCAGCATGAAACCAGTAGTCCTGCCCTGTCAACACGAAGAGAAACTGCTGCTCTGTTAACAGGGAGTAGCTGAATCTGTGGCAGGAGCAGTCAGTGACCGACGCCGGGTACAATAGACAGGTTGTTGCCTTTGTTAGCACCTACATGCCTTTTTTTTCTAAAGTCCCGGATATCTTCTTTAAGAGGTCAGTTTTCTTCATAGTTATGTGCATATAGGACAAAGCTGGACCTCTGTAAAGACATCTTATGAATTTTATTTTACACCGTTATTATTGTTCTTGGTGGTAT
Organism: Dendrobates tinctorius; assembly: GCF_039654945.1. Classification (NCBI taxonomy): domain Eukaryota; kingdom Metazoa; phylum Chordata; class Amphibia; order Anura; family Dendrobatidae; genus Dendrobates; species Dendrobates tinctorius. The sequence continues at coordinate 30,554,102 of NW_027361711.1, forward strand.
AAGGCATGCATGCAGTTACTCAGCCATGGAAATCCATGCTATGAATCTACAGGCTTTGTGCTAATATTTTTGCAATGGGAGGTTTGGAGCGCTGCAGTAATTGATTCGTCAAAGAATTGGAGACTTATGCAATATACGTCTCAGCAGTCGCCAATGCCACTCTGTAACTTTATTAGGTCTGCTACTTCATGGGTCTGAGGTCTTCTGGTTTCTAAATGCTTTCACTTGTTAATATTACCGCTCAGTTGATCATGGAATATTTAGAAGCGAAGAAGTTTGACACACTGGCATCCTAACACAGGACCATGCTCGATTCACTTAGCTCTTTAAAATTATAAATTCTGTCTCAAATGATATTAAAGACAGACTGAATGGCTAGGGGCAGTATTTTATAAATATGTGGCAATGGGACTGGATAACAAAACTGAATTCAATGACTAAAAGGGGTATTCAAATGTTTTTTTTTTCAAAACCTGTATATATTTCCCTTTGATGAACCTATGTTAAAGGAGAATCTGACAGTAGACATTGTTAGCAAGTGTCAATACTTTTGGCCACAACTGTATATAGGAGATAGTAGTGGCTAACAGTCCACAGCTGAAAGCCTTAACTCATGAAAGCTTCCATGAGCTCTCACCTGAGCCAATTAACCCCTGCACTGCTAAAAGAAATTTATACCGTTTAATAAAAAGGTGAAGTGCTTATAATCAGTTCAGGAGTAGGAGAAATCAGACGCTGCAGTCTTCTGGCTCCTCTCTGTCGCAGTAAACCAGCTACTGTACTTTGGGGCTTTCTGTAAGCCAGTCAAGTTCTTCCACTACAAATTCACCCAATGATGCCTTTATGTACTGATTCACAGTCAAACTGTTCCCATCATTATCCAGCTATCTTCATCTCCTGCTCCCTTGCCTACTGCTCCACAGGACATTTTGTGATGATTGGAAAGAATAGTCACAATCTTGGTTCCCAAAATAAAAAATCGAATCATTCACATCATACGATTCTTCAATTTTACCTCAGTTTACTTGCATATAGACTTGTCCTAGGGGCAAATGTACACAGTTGAGTGTGAACAGGAGCTCTCCAGAGTCACATGGAGTCCCTATTGCTCCATGTTATAGAGCAGTAAGTTATTCATGTGCTGCTATAAGGTAAGTACCTACAGCATAGCTCCCAACCATCTTATATTAGGTGGGTCTATCCTGATTTGAGGGCTCAGTCCCTGCGACTTCCACTCACTTCCATGGACCCAGGGGAACTATAGGCCGGTGAATCTGACTTCTGTACCAGGAAAGATCTTTGAACAAATTATTAAACAACATGTATGTATGTACCTGGATAAGAATTAAGTTATTAACCAGAGTCAGCATGTGTTTGTACCTAAAAAGTCATGTCAGACTGTCGAGGTAGCTATTTTGGGAGGGCTAAATTAACCCTTCACGACTGAGCCAGTGATTTCCAAATTATTCCAGTGTTGCTAGCAACCCAAATGACCACACGGAGACTGGGGTCTCTGTACGGGAGGATCGAGGCAGATCACTAAGCCCCTTTATTTTAGTCACATCTTTTATAATCTTTTGCTTAATTATGCAAGGTTCTCAAGTACCAATAGCATCATTTCACTTTATAAGCCAATAATATTGCAAGAAAACCGGAAACTACATATATGTCTGTACCTAAATAGCGTAGAAAGTAGTATAATGGCATATTCTTCAGAGTTTTACACCCCCGCCTCCTTTATCTTATACAGATGGGAACAGTCTGGTTTCATGACAGCCCATGCCAATTATAAAAATTTATCTTACAGCTACAAAAACGGAGAAACGAAACCTTACAGAGAATGGATAAAACGAAACTTCAACTCTGATTTTAGTATTAACCCTTCACATTCCCCCCTAGATAAAAATTTTTTAACACTTATGCAGCATCAGAGGTGCAATCCCAAGCTAACAGCTTGAGGGGTACTGGTCTTCACATGACTGATGCAGTGTTACCAGTCATGGCTGTTGCGGCGCACCCGTCCCCCCTGTATACTGCAGTTCACGAATAACAATTTTTGATGACGGTGGTGGGGATCTTTTGTAGGTAGGCATGTGCTTGGCTTCAACATCTTCATCAAGTAGCCTTTTGAGATCGGTGCAGAGCAGGGGCAACGACACCTTTGGTATCATCATTAGCTGTCTTAGTGCAGAATTTCCTAATACATACAGAAATACACCAAAGAACAAGTTTTAGTGTCACATATACAACAAGGATACAGGCAGCAATGTGTAACAAGCTTTGTAAGATCCCAGCTATCCAGCCCCCAATTCCCTTAAACCAATTGGCTGGATTGAGAAAGGAGAAGGTGTCTGACCACCAACTGTCCTTATTACAATCATTGTCTTTATTGTATTGATCTCTGAGTCTTTGAATATCTTCTAACTTTAACTTTTACCAATAATAATATGGAAAATGCGAAAAACCAAAACATTATGTCCCTTCATTTGCTATTGGCTCGTTGGGTGATGAGGAGAACTTGATAGAGACCGTCATACGAGGGTTCTAGTCCGTGCTTCCTGACATGCCTCTTCACGACTACCAAATCACCAGGCTTCAGGTTATGACAAGTGCCGGTTTCTGCTGAATCTGGAAAAGAAAAGGAAACTAGAACATAGGTGTTAGCAAGATTTTTACTAAGTAGAATAACATATTGAACAACACGGTCAGTCTTTTCTGCTAACTGCTGAGGCTGGAAATTTGCAACTGGGGGCCTAGTACCAAACAATATCTCATATGGGGACAGGCCATGTTTTACAGTAGGGGTAGTACGAATGTGGTATAACACAATAGGTAGGAGCTCTGGCCATGGAGCCGTAGTCTCCTGCATCATTTTGGTCAGTTGTCCCCTCAGTGTGCCGTTCAGCCTCTCAACTTTCCCACTGGATTGTGGGTGGTACGGAGTATGGAGGGCTACAGTGGATCCAAGCATTGTCAGAACTTCTTGGTACAAATGAGAAGAAAAGGCCGGGCCTTGATCACTTTCAACAACTTCTGGAACCTCATATCTGCATATAACTTCCATCACCAGTTTCGTCGCTGTGGTCTTTGCAGTCATGTTGGTAGCAGGGAATGCTTCCGGCCAACTGGAGAACCGGAGCCCAGTAGAATTTTTGCACCAGTGCGAGGGCCTGATTCTTTCCTCGATGTGTAGGCCCATGTGGCAATAGCAGGGTACATCCGCTTAGGGAGACACACAAGTCGCTGCTTTTTCCAGAGACCATTATCCATACGTGCCCCATCAGTCTTCCATTGTTTCACCTCTTCCTTTGGAGACATTCTCTGCATTGTCATTAAGGGGTCTTGCAGGGTATGACAGAAAACTTCAGTCTGTTGTAGATCATCAGGTTCTTGTAGGGTCAATGCTTCTTGTAACTGTTTACGCTGAGAGAGTGTGGTCACCATAGTTGGTATGATTGGTTCAACGGGTAAGAGAGCGGCAGCTTTTGCTTGCATATCCGCAAATGTGTTGCCAACAGTCTGTGGACTGTTCCTAGGACCGTGCGCCTTAACTTTGATAATAGCCACCTGAGTAGGTAATTTGATTGAGTCCATGAGGGTTTTAACAGCTTCAGCATTTTTCACTGGGGTCCCGGCAGCAGTAATAAACCCTCAATTGGCCCATAGAGCCCAAAATCGTGAGCAATACCAAATGCAGACCGTGAGTCCGTGTATATATTAGCCCGTCTGTTCTTGGCCGAAATACATGCAGTAGACAGAGCCTGGAGTTCTGCTTCTTCTTTTGGGAAAGGAAGGGAGCTGACAGCTATTTTTCTTTCTTCTGTGAGGTGTCTGACACCCTGAAGGAGATAGTGACCCAAGAATATCACTTGACCAAGGCAGAACTGAAGTCTCTAGGCCGAAACCCGACAGTTCAGTGCTGCCAGATGCTTTAAGGAGGCTAACAATGGCAACAATGGCAAAAGACACCTGCTCATATTTTTTTTGCAAACTGGTTGGGACTGTTTTGTGCCCCTTGTGACATAACTGTCCGTATTAACTGTCGTCCCTGCTAAGTGAATGCAAATAAAAACCAGCAATCTGGGTGTAACGGAATGCTAAAAAAGGCATTGGTAAGATCGATGACTGTAAACCAAGCAGCATCCTGGGGTATTTGGGACAAAAGAGTATGTGGATTAGGCACCAGGTTTGAGAAACATTTACTGGTTCTACAGGCATTTTCCCTATATCATTTGGCCCTTTTGACCAGATTTTAGATAGTATCTCTGAAAGGTATGGGGTGAGTCATTGATCCTCAGGCAATATTGGGGTGGATCTGAGCCTATCAGGGCCATCATAACTGTAGGAAGGGCATGCAAAATACAGATTTCCTCACTGCCTTCATCTACATAGGGATTATATAACAAAAAAAAACCATCTGACCATCATCTTGGAATTGTATTCTGGAGCGGAACTGTGATAATAAATCTACCCCTAGTAAATTTACTGGACATATGAGTGAGATTACAAACTGAGCAGTAACGAGAATTAGCAAGGAGGGGCTAAGGAGCAGGGTTCCCACTAGCTGAAGTCGAGGAAGGGGGGGCGAGAGTTTGCTGTGTGGGCTGAAGGGCACACTGTGTGCTCGCAGCTACGGTGGGGGCTAGAGGCTGCTGTTTGCTCTTTTTTTTTTCTCTCTCTCCTGAACAGAGCAGGTTAAAGTCTGAAAACTTTTTTTTTTTCCTCTGGAGCTGGTAAATGGAAGGGGTGGCTACTCATAACCACTAGCAATAACGGGGACTAAGGCTAGCGGTGGATGATAATAGGTGCCGTTAGCAGAGGTGGGGGCTGCAACTCTCGGTCTTCTTGTGCCACAATTATAACACCTCTCTCCACTGAGGATTAGTAACTACACATACAGCACAGATCCACCCGGCAGGATCATAGGGTGGGGGCATACTGAGTTTCGGTAGTCCAGGATACATTGATGCCTTAGGGTTAAGGGATTTCCTGGGGAGGGACCTTATCATCTAGCAGGGAAACTTCTTGTTTCAAATCATCACTTTTAACTATCCGACTGCCTGACACATTGTCTGGATCTTAGTTCCTTCTTTAATCAATCACATTCTCATACCACAGTCACTTTCTTGAACCACAAATCATCCCATCCCTGTCATAATAGACAATTTTTCCTTCTTCAACATAACAGTAACAGAAACAATCAGAATTCACTTGCTGTTCAATGTCCACATAACCTTCATTATACAATTCATGTGCCAAGCCACGGAATACCTCAGCTCCTTTAAGTAATCCATCATCAGTCAACCTTTTAACTCCTTCATCCCATAGTGTAGGCTGCAACCTCCCGCTCTTAGGAAATCCCAGAATCGAAAATATTTTTCCTGCATTCCTGACACATTTCTTTCTTCGTCTTTGAATCATAAGACTAACAGTATCTGATCCTTCACACAATTCCAAACTTTTCTTTTTTCTTCCACAAAAACATAATTCTCTCCTTTAGAGCTAAATACCCTGACAAGTTGTGCACAATACTGGAGCAGCCGTCTCCGTTTGTTCCACAGGGTCAACCCCCTCTGGGAAGCCCAAAATTCGCGGTACTCAGTGAAATGAGGAGGGTGTCTCAGACTATCCCTCCGGACACCACTGGTTATATATATCTATCTATATATATACCTGAGTTATGTATCCTACCCATCTTCGATCACATGACCACGCCTGATAACTAACAATGATCAGGAATTCAGGATATTTTGACTATAAAGAGAGTCACAATCACTGGTCAATCCGGGGTGTCCCGTCCCTTATGAGGTACGGTTCGAGCACTGGGCCCCCAACGGGACTACACCTCTATATGATTCCACCCATGAATCACCCCACCAGGGGACAAACCTCAGATCCTCTTTGCAGCAACAAGCACAGGAAAACCACACCAACGGCCAGTCTGAACAGTATAACTGCCAACTTACCGTGGTCGTGGGGGGTGATCAGTCCCAATTTTCCAGCACCCGTGTCCGCTCTGAGGGTCCTTTGTCTTGTTGTCCTCCGGGGGCAGAGGCGTCCCTGTCCGGGGGCCCCACGTTGCGCGCCACTGTCGAGGTAGCTATTTTGGGAGGGCTAAATTAACCCTTCACGGCTGAGCCAGTGATTTCCAAATTATTCCAGTGTTGCTAGCAACCCAAATGACCACACGGAGACTGGGGTCTCTGTACGGGAGGATCGAGGCAGATCACTAAGCCCCTTTATTTTAGTCACATCTTTTATAATCTTTTGCTTAATTATGCAAGGTTCTCAAGTACCAATAGCATCATTTCACTTTATAAGCCAATATTATTGCAAGAAAACCGGAAACTACATATATGTCTGTACCTAAATAGCGTAGAAAGTAGTATAATGGCATATTCTTCAGAGTTTTACACCCCCGCCTCCTTTATCTTATACAGATGGGAACAGTCTGGTTTCATGACAGCCCATGCCAATTATAAAAATTTATCTTACAGCTACAAAAACGGAGAAACGAAACCTTACAGAGAATGGATAAAACAAAACTTCAACTCTGATTTTAGTATTAACCCTGTACCTGGATAAGAATTAAGTTATTAACCAGAGTCAGCATGTGTTTGTACCTAATAAGTCATGTCAGACTAACTTAATTTCCTTCTATGACAGAATCACTGACTGGGTGGATCAGAGAAATGCTGTAGATATAGTATACACTATATTGACTTCAGCAAAGCATTTGACAAAGTATCTCACACCATGCTTATTGAAAAAATGACTAAGTATGGAATGGACAAGGCAACTGTTAAGTGGATTCATACCTGGCTTAGTGGTTGGACCCAAAGAGTGGTCGTAAATGGCTGCACATCCAGTTGGAAGAATGTCTCAACTGGGGTACCACAGGGATATGTTCTGGGTCCTGTCTTGGTCAACATCTTTATCAATGATTTAGATGAAAGAATTGAGGGTACACTGATTACATTTGATGACACAAAGGCTAAAGGGGGTTTTACACATAGCGATATTGCTAGCGATATCGCTATAACGTCACTGTGTGTGAAAGGTGAGTATCGTGCGCTGCGTCGCTGCTGCATCGCTGTGAGGTCTGCCTGTGTGACAGCTCACTAGCGATCATTTAGCGATGCACCAGCGATCCTGAGCGGGTGCATCGCTAAATGTAAAAGGGTCTTTACAAGGTAATACGAACTGTGGTAGTAAAAACAAACAAACATACAAATAAACTTACACATTCAACAGAGCAATGCATCGTGGAGTGGAGGATGTGGTTAAACCAAAGTAGTGTGAGGGATAGCTAATACTAGAGAAGAGAGAGAGGATTCAAAAAGGTATAAATAAACTGGAGCAGTGGGCAGCAACTAACAGAATGGTTTTTAACAGGGAAAAATGCAAAGTACACCTACACTAGCAGATTACATGTGTTCCATAGACCATCATTGATTGTGGATACTTTACAGATACTTTACACTAGACCTTGGAAATCAAGGTCCCAGAGTCTGGAGGAAGAGTGGAAAGGCACACAATCCAAACTGCTTGAGGTTTAGTGTGAAGTTTCCACAATCAGTGATGGCTTGTGGAGCTATGTCATCTGCTGGTATAGGTACACTATGTTTTATCAAGACTGAAGTCAGAGCAGCCGTCTACCAGGAAATTTTAGGGTGCTTCTGTTACGGGCTGGCAGAACGCACCAAATACTAAAGGTATAAGGTGCGTTCGCAGCCCGGGATCCACCATGCAGAGATGATAACTGCAGCTCGATAATGGCGGACGGTATATGGCAGTACAATAGAGGAACACACGGGGTTATCTCCACCTAATGTGTACAGAGGCGGACTCTGTTACCTCACAGAGCCGCCCGACCACCAAACACAAATGCCATAGCCTGTTTATGCTCACAGAGCTCGGCAATGTGAGCACTGGTGTATAGACACAGAACTCTACCCCTGAGACACTGGGTTCTAGAGTCCCTCTAGTCACACTAGCTCTCAGCATCGCAACTGTGGTGCCTGGAAGAAACAAATTAATAAATAAAGCGCACTACGTGCGAACTGCACCGCTCGAGGAAAGAATTGTAAAAAAAAAAAAAAGTGTGTATATTTTTTCCTCTATATCTCTGAGGCCGTAGGGGGAATTTTTTTTTCTCTCAATGGAGATAAAGCAATTGTCTGATTGTGTGGAGCAGCTCGCTGCGGAAGTGTGGGGAATTTCCGCCTACCTTGCTCATTCACGTGCTGCTGAACCAAAGATTCCTACACCTGATGTATTTTTTGGGGATCGGTCTAAATTTTTGAATTTCAAAAATAATTGTAAATTATTTTTTGCCTTGAAGCCTAACTCGTCAGGGAGCTCCGCGCAGCAGGTTAAAATTGTCATCTCTTTGCTGCATGGCAATCCCCAGGATTGGGCGTTTTTTTTTAAACCAGATGATCCTATTCTGACTAATGTGAATGCATTTTTTCAAGCCTTAGGGTTGTTGTATGACGAACCTAATGCCATTGATCAGGCTGAAAAGACCCTGCTGGCATTGAACCAGGGTCGAGATTCTGCAGAATTGTACTGTCAAAAATTCCGAAAGTGGGCGGTACTTACTACCTGGAATGATAATGCCTTGGCTGCTCTCTTTCGGAAGGGTTTGTCAGAAGCCGTAAAAGATACTATGGTGGGATTTCCTGTTCCCTTTGGTCTTGATGATTCTATGTCATTAGCCATTCAGGTTGATCGGCGTTTGCGCGAACGCAAAACTGCACGAGAGGTGTTGCCACCTGTTGAACAAATGTCTGAACCTATGCAATGTGATAGAGTTTTGTCCAGAGAGCAGCGTCAGGAGTTCAGAAGGCGTAATAAGTTGTGTTTTTTCTGTGGAGATGCCTCGCATATTATTTCTGTCTGTCCTAAACGAGAGAAACGCTTTGCACACACGTTTTCTGTTGGTGGTGTTCAACCTAAGTTTCTTCTGGCTATTACTCTGATCTGCTCCCTGTCCACATTTTCCGACAAGGTTTTTGTGGATTCGGGAGCAGCCCTAAACCTAATGGACTTGGATTTTGCTAAACGTTGTGGATTTCTGATGACACCTCTGCAGACGCCTATCCCTTTGAGGGGGATTGATGCTACTCCTTTGGCGAAAAATAAACCTCAGTTTTGGACCCAGATGGTAATGCGGGCCGCCCCAGACCATCAAGAAAATTGCAGATTTTTGGTGTTGCATAATCTGCATGATACCATTGTTCTGGGGTTTCCCTGGTTACAAATTCATAATCCAGTTTTGGATTGGAAATCTGTGTCTGTGGTGAGTTGGGGTTGTCGGTGTGCCTTTTGTGAGACTCCGGTGTTTTCTACCTCTCCTCAGTCGCATGATGTTCCTGATTATTTGGCGGACTTTTATGATGTATTTAGTGAGAATGAGTCTGCGTCTCTGCCTCCTCATAGGAGTTATGACTGTGCAATTGAACTGAGCCCGGGGTGTAAATTTCCCAAGGGTCGGCTCTTCAATTTATCTGTACCCGAGCACGAGGCTATGCGATCCTATATTAAGGAGGCGTTGGAGAAGGGTCACATTAGACCATCCTCGTCACCCTTAGGTGCCGTTTTATTTTTTGTAGCCAAAAAGGATGGATCATTAATACCTTGTATTGATTATCGTGCCCTCAACAAAATTACTGTTAAATATCACTATCCGTTACCCCTGATTTCGGATCTATTTTCTAGAGTTAAAGGTGCTTGCTGGTTTACCAAGCTTGACCTCAGGGGGGCGTATAATCTTATTCGCATTAAGCATGGGGATGAATGGAAGACGGCGTTTAATACTCCGGAGGGACATTTTGAGTACCTCGTGATGCCTTTTGGGCTCACTAATGCCCCTTCTGTCTTCCAGTGCTTCATGAACGATATTTTCCGAGATTTTGTGGATAAATTTTTGATTATCTATCTGGATGATATTTTGATCTTCTCCAAGGATTGGGTTTCTCATGTGGAACATATTCGGACTGTGTTCCGGATCTTGAGGGAGAATTCCCTGTATGTCAAAGGATCTAAATGCCTTTTTGGAGTACAGAGGATTTCTTTTTTGGGATTTATTTTGTCCCCGTCAACTATTGAAATGGACCCGGCCAAGGTACAGGCCATTTACGATTGGGTTCAGCCCACTTCTTTGAAGGCCCTCCAGAAGTTTTTGGGTTTTGCTAATTTTTATCGGAAATTTATAGCAAAATTTTCTAGTATTGCCAAGCCATTGACTGATTTGACTAAGAAGGGTGCTGATGTGTTAAATTGGTCTCCGGAGGCTGTTTCTTCCTTTCAGGAGCTGAAGCGAAGATTCACCTCCGCCCCGGTTTTGCGGCAACCTGATGTCTCACTTCCGTTCCAGGTAGAGGTGGATGCTTCTGAGATTGGTGCAGGAGCTGTTTTGTCCCAAAAGGATCCTGTAACATCTAAAATGAATCCCTGTGCCTTCTTTTCCCGAAAGTTCTCTCCATCTGAACGTAACTATGTTGTGGGGAATCGGGAACTGTTGGCCATGAAATGGGCATTTGAGGAGTGGAGACATTGGTTGGAGGGAGCTAAACATCAAGTCGTGGTCCTCACTGACCACAAGAATTTGATTTACCTAGAGTCGGCTAAGCACTTGAACCCTAGACAGGCTAGGTGGGCCTTGTTTTTTACACGTTTTGATTTTGTGGTTTCTTTTCTTCCTGGAACTAAGAATGTCAAGGCAGACGCCCTCTCTAGGAGCTTCTTTGCTGATTCTCCTGTGGTGACCAAGCCTGCTACCATCTTAGGCGAAGGGGTAGTTCTTTCTGCCATCTCGCCCGATTTGAGACGTGCTCTGGAGGAGTTCCAGGAGGACAAACCTGAGCGTTGTCCCAGTGGAAAGTTGTATGTTCCTGACCAGTGGAAGAAGAGAGTGATGTCTGAAGTTCATTGCTCTGCTTTGGCTGGTCATCCAGGACCAAGTGGTGGATAAGTTATCTCTCTCCCAGGAAAAGGCCCAGCGGTTTTCCAACCGACATAGGACCATCGGTCCCCAGTTTAAGGTTGGTGATATGGTGTGGTTATCATCAAAAATATTGCTATGAAGGTGGCTTCTCCTAAGTTTAAGCCTAGATTTATTGGACCTTACAAGATTTTGGAGATTATTAATCCGGTCTCTTTTCGTTTGGCTCTTCCTGTCACTTTTAAAATCCATAATGTGTTCCATAAGTCTTTGTTGAAGAGGTTTGTTGAACCTGTTGTTCCGGGGGTGGCACCTCCAGACCCTGTATTGGCCGAAGGTAACATGGAATATGAGGTAGAGAAAATACTGGATTCCCGTCTGGCTAGATGGAGACTCCAGTATTTGGTTAAGTGGAAGGGTTATGGTCAGGAGGATAATTCCTGGGTCTCTGCCTCTGATATTCATGCCAAAAGATTGGTGCGTGCCTTTCATCGGGCTCACCCTGATCGCCCCGGTGGCGTGGTTGAGGGTTCGGTGACCCCTCCTCAAGGGGGAGGTACTGTTGTGAGTTAATTTTCCCCTTCACTACTGAGGCCCGATGAACTCCCTCTTCTGGTAAAGAAAGGTAGTGAGCCTGATTATCAAGCACCTGAGCCTAATGATGATGACTGGCTGAGTGGAGTGACTGACTGGATATAAGGCCGCCGATGCCCTTCTGCCCTGCGGGTGATTTCTCTGTGGGATCCATGGAGACCAGTCTGAATTCCTGCTCTTCTAAAGCTAAATTTTCTGCTCTGCCTTTTGCATTTGTGCTTTGACTTTGTTTTGCTTTGTTTTTCTGGATTTCTGCCATTCCCTGCTGGGGTGAGCTGAATTCCTTTAGCTCTGTCTTCAGAAAGTACCTGAGTGCTGATATAGCTTTTGAAGCCTAGCTGCTTCAGGGTCTTTTTCCATATCAGCCTGTTGGTTTATGTCTTTGATAGGGTTTTGGCAGATTGCAGACAGCAACCTTCCTTTCCTGTCCTGTTTAGTTAGTTTGGGCCCCATCGTTTGCTCAGCCTATCTTTCTGTCTGTGTGAGTGTTTTTTCATCTTGCTTCACCGTCATTATATGTTGGGGGCTGCCTTTTACTTTGGGGTCTGCTCTGGGGCAGTTTAGATTTCCCTTTCTGTCTTTATGCTATATAGATCTCCGGCTGTGATCGAGGGGTCTAGGGCACCGTAGGAACCCCCCACGGCTACTGCTAGTTGTGTTGATAGGTTCAGGGGTCTGCAATCTGATAGTTGCCAACTTCTCTGGTTTTCTGGACGTAGCTTCTATTTTTGTGTCTGCCTCCTACGGTGACTCTTTCATAACACGTCTGCTTGCTGCTGACTCAAGCATGGTGTTATAGCAGAGTCTGAAGGCGCACCCAGATGCTTAGCATCAGCCTGGGCAAGACGCCGGGACCGATGTCTCTGCTGAGCAGGAATCTCTGTGGCCGCAGAGGAATGGGAAACCGCAGAGGAAATGGCTTGAGATTCCCCCTGCGCAGTGGGGAAACTTCACGCCTAATAACTTCATGCTTCCCTCTGCAGGCAAGCTTTTTACCAATACCTGGTATAAAAACAACACTATCACTGTGCTTGATTGGCCAGCAAATTCACCTGACCTTAACCCCATAGAGAATCTAGGGTGTATTGTCAAGAGGAAGATGAGAGACACCAGACCCAACAATGCAGACAGCTGAAGGCTGCTATCAAAGCAACCTGGGCTTCCATAACACCTCAGCAGTGCCACAGGCTGATCGCTTCCATGCCAAGCAACATGGATGCAGTAATTGATGCCTAAAGACCCCGACCAAGTATTGAGTGCATTTACTGAATATACATTTCAGTAGGCCAACATTTCGGATTTTAAAATCATTTTCTCAAGCTGGTGTTTTAAAGTATTCTAATTTACTGAGATAATGACTTTTGGGTTTTCATTGTCTGTAAGCCATAATCATCAACATTAACAGAAATAAACACTTGAAATAGATCACTCTGTTTGTAATGATTCTATATAATATATGAGTTTCACTTTTTGTATTGAAGAACGGAAATAAATTAACTTTTTGATGATATTCTAATTTTGTAAGATGCAAATGTATTTATTGGGAAGTATGCCTGACATATATGCTGTATTACTTGACAGAGGATGTGATTAGGTTTTCACATACTAATTGACTTGTATTGGGCGGTGGACATATAATAGTCTGATCAAAGTAGTACATGCTGCACTTTTTGACACACAGACCATCGATTTGTTTGTAGAAACATTCATGTGAACGTCCTCTTTGACTTACAATAGTCAGTGTGCTGTTGGCATGCTACCATTTTGTATACGGACAGCACATGGATAGGTTATATGATTGTCTGAGCAAGCCCTTACAATACAGTAAATAAACTGAGAAATTTTAATAAAAATGATTTCAGTATACTGGTGCCTTTTTAATATTGCACAGTGTGGGTAAGGCCAGATGATGCGGTCATGATGTGGCCAATGTGGTCAGAAAAAATACATGTAGTTGACTTCATGCTTTTGCATAAGCAAACGTGCATTGACGTATTTTTGACGTATTTTTTCAGGTTTTTTTTTCATTAAGTGTTTTCATGCTCAAAAAAATGCAGTGTCTTACAGTTCCAGCAAAGTGTATGAGATTCCTAAAATTCTCCCGGCCACTGTGCTGTTTTATTATGCTGCAGAAACTGACCTGCAGGTGCGATTTTTAAATCCGCAGCATCTCAGAGCCTGGAGTAACATTTGTGGAGTAAGGTACGCCACAGCATGCCATGAATTTAAAGAGTGGTCATGCTCAAGCCCCTTGCACCCCAGTCCTACTCAAGTTCCACCCACTTTAGCACACCAGGCCTAAACTGTTGTAAAAACAACTAAAGTTTCAACGTATTTGTGCAACTCCACATTGCACAAAATTTGGCAAAGTTTCAAAGTATTTTACGCTAAAGGCATAATTGCTTTAATGAATCAGGGTCAAAATCCACAAGCATAAAAAAGCAATAAAAATATGCATGTTAAAAAAGTGACCTTAATTACCGTAGCTAATAGGTGTGGAAATTCTGCAAAAGATATGCAGCATTAAAAACGCACCAAATACTCATCGTGGGAACTTAACCTGGAGCCATGTTCCCATGTAGCATGTAAACATTGCATTATTTCTGCTGTGTTGTTTTGCAGAAAATCAGCTCCATTTAACAGTTCAAACAAAGTGGGTGTGATTTCATGAAAAGTCATTTTCAGGCTATGTGCCCACGTAGCGTTTTAATCCGGACACTGAAAACCGGACTCATTCACAGAAATCGCGCATTTTTTTCAGCGTGATTTTACCGCGATTTCATCGCGATTATGTTCGCAATTTTGCCGCGATTTTCACGTGCGATAATCAAGCACTTTCCAAGCGATTTGAAGTATCGTTTGGAAAGTGATTGACAGGTTGGTCACACTCGTCAAACATAGTGTTTGACAAGTGTGAGCAGCTTTTTACTATTGAGGCCATCTATGTGGCATCAATAGTAAAAGATAGAATGTAAAAAATAATACAAAAATAAAAAATCAGGGTATATTTACCTTCCGACGTCCCGCGCTGCCATCCCGGGCCTCAGCGTTCCCAGTAATGCCTTGCGAGACCTGTGATGACGTTAGTCTCGCATTGCTATAGCGATCTCACGAGACCGCTAGAGTCACATGAGACTACGTCATCACAGGACCTTGCCGCAAGGCATTACTGGGAACGCTGAGGCCCGGGAATGCAGCGCGGGACGTCGGAAGGTAAATATACCCTGATTTTTTATTTTTTATTCTTTTTTTACAGGGGTATGGTACCCAGGGCCTGGAGGACAGTCTCCTCTCCTCCACATCGTGGGTACCAACCGCACATGAGACGCTTAACTTCGCGCATGGTGGGCATAGCCACATGCGGGAAGTAAGCGATTCTCATGCATTCCTATGGGTGCGGAATCGGGGCAATTCTTTGCAATTCCGCACAAAAGAATGAGCATTCTGCGATTTTTTCCGCGATGCGATTCCGCCGCGGAAATAAGCGCAGCGTTAGCACAGCATGTGCGGAATGCCATAGGAATGCATGGGGTGCGTTCTGTACAAGATTTTTAAACGTTTTCGCAGCGTTTTCGCTCCGAAAATCGTGGCAAAAACACTTAAAAATCGCATCGTGGGCACACAGCCTCACTGCGTTTTTGGCGCACATTTTCTATGTAGAATTCTATGGGGAGTACAAAAAAATTGTGCAGAATCTCAGCATTTTTGCAGTAAAAAAAAAAAAATAATCAGAGCTAGAGTTGAGCGACTTTTGGTTTTTTAGGGTCGAGTTTCGTTTCGTGAAACCCGACTTTTCCAAAAGTCGGGTCGAGCAAGATCGTCCGATTATAGGGAAAAGTCGGGGTCGTCCCGAAACACGAAACCCAATGTAAGTCAATGGGGAATAAAAGTCGGCAGTGAGAGGAGGACAGGAAACACACCTACAGTGCCCATTTGAATGCCAAAAGCATCAATTCTTCTTACTTAAGCTTGTCAACCTTAATTAACTTCATAATACAAGTTACACACTGAAAAATGGGGGTTATTTGGCTAAAGTTGTGGGGGGAGAGGGCTGGCTCCAGGTTTTCATGTGCCCTGGGCGAAAGAGCGCCCCTTTAACACATACCACAACTCATCATGCTCCGATACGGCAGAGAAATAGCGGTATAGTACAATGAAAAATACCTCACTTTTTACATCTCATGACGAGGCCCATCTATTTCTCCATACAGAATCATTGGTCCCATATAATGTTTGAAACATAATGCTACAGTATATGTTGGTCCCCATGGATGAAGCTCCACTGTGTTATGGGCCCAAATAATGCTCCAAACATAATGGGCCCCATTTCTAATGCTCTAGTGTATAATGGGCCCTGTAAATGCTGCTCCAGTGTCTGATGTCCACCTTTGGAATGTTCCAGTGTATGGTGGGCCCCATCTATCATTCTCCAGAGTATAGTGCTCCCCAAAAATTGCTGTCCCAACATTGAAAACAATCAAATAAGTCTCCTCGCTAGGGAATCCCTGTACTAGTCTGGACTCCTCGTCGTCCCCATCTTCCATCTCACTGCACAGTATTTCAACCTTGCAAGTGCTGTGATCCTGAGCAAGCAGGGGGGGCCCACTCGTTGGTGACGGCACTGGCACAGGGCCCCTGATAGTACGGTGGTGTGTCTGATGGCGGGTGGGCCGAACCTGCACTTTCATCTGCAGCTTCCTCTTTGTCACCGTGTAAGATGGAACTGTATATGGGAAGGGTAACCTGAGTTTCATCAGGGTCAGATTCAGGCCGTGTAGCGTGCGAGGGGAATGTAGTGGTCTGGGTCAATGTACCAGCAGATTCATCGAGCAGTGGCTGGGCATCAGTGCACTTGTGTCACCCCCAGGAGTACGGTCGCCACAGTGGCATTACCTTCCTCCTAGGGAGTGTGATGTCATGCTTGGGAGCAACGAACGATCTCTCTAGCAGGTTAACTGATTGGGCGGCGTTATTCCCACGAGTCATGACCCTCCAAACAGTGTACATGAAGGCAAAGTGTTTGTTTTACGTGGGCAGTATGGTTGCAAAGCTGAACCTTAAAGGAATGTCCAGAAGGGCACCACCAGGAGTGGAGCCTACGGCGTAATTTGACTCAACACGGGCAACCTCAACCATGCCAGCTACAGAAAAGATACACACATTGCAAGCTTAATTCCGTTAACGAACGAGACTCCGTCATGCCCCGCGGTCCGAGTCCGGGTTACTAGAGGGACACGTGAGGCTCTGGCACATGAGATTGGCCAATAACTGGTGTGTCATGCCCTTACATGTCCGTGGCTGCATGTGCGCTACACTGAAAAGGCCAGCGTTTGTCGCTTACAGGTGCAGATAACCCGCTGAACAACGTTAGTGATGGGGATCGCTGATTACAATTATTACCCGCGAACAATGATTTCCCAGTAAGTGCAGGTCAACCGCAGTTCCGGAATTAGGCCTAACCGTCATTCCTGAAAAAATGAAAAACTTACGTGTGCAAACCACAGGTGCTGTAGCTTGCCTAACAGCTCGCCAGCCATTCTCACGCCCAGTATGGATTACACGTGATTGCACAAAGGTGAGAAAGGGTACCGTATCCCCAGATAACATGTATGAATAGCATAGTGTACACATTCAAAATATATGTCTATACATCAGGAGGCAGGCTCAGACGGTGTTAGGCCCAGTATGGATTGCACGTGATTGCACAAAGGTTAGAAAGGGTACCGTATCCCTGGATAACATGTATGGATAGCATAGTGTACACATTCAAAATATATGTCTATACATCAGGAGGCAGGCTCAGACGGTGTTAGGCCCAGTATGGATTGCACGTGATTGCACAAAGGTTAGAAAGGGTACCGTATCCCCAGATAACATGTATGGATAGCGTACACATTCAAAATATATGTCTATACATCAGGAGGCAGGCTCAAACGGTGTCAGGCACAGTATGGATTTGACGGCCCAGACTACACAGCGGAGGAGCAGGGAGAGGTAAAGATTGCAAATGCTGGGGCCCTGCCCAAGCAAGGGGGGCCCACTCGTGGGCGTCGGTACTGGCACTGGGCCCCTCATAGTACGGCGGTGTGTCTGACGGCGGGTGTGCACCACCACCGTCAGAGACACTTGATTGCACTATGAGGGACCCTGTGCCAGTGCCCGCACCCAAGAGTCGGCCTACCCACCTGTCCAGGGCAACGGCACTCGCACGGTGTCATGCGCTAGGTGGTGACCCCGGCCATGGGGGAGGAGGCAGCACAGTTAGGGAGTTTTAGAAAGTGGCATGTTGATGTTGGACATTCAGCTGATGCAAAAGGTGAAATAGGTCAAGTCCCAGGAAGAGGTGGACCAAAGCAAGCTATTTTTCTGTCACCCTATGTGTCATCAGGGGAAGGTGGGACAAAATCCTTGGAAACCCATGCGTGGTTCATTTTAATGAAGGTTAGATCATCCACATTTTGGGTTGACAGACGGGTCCTTTTTTCTGTCAGGATTGATCCAGCTGCACTGAAGACTCTTTCCGATAGCACACTTGCAGCTGGGCAAGCGAGCTCCTGTAAGGCATATTGTGCCAATTCAGGCCAGGTGTCCAGTTTAGCGGCCCAATAGTCAAAGGGGAATGACCTGTGTGGGAGAACATCGATATGGGAGGAAAAGTAGTTTGTAACCATAGTTGACAACTGCTGTCTCCTGTCACTTTCCATCGATGCAGTATTACCAGTTGTGTGAGCGGTACTTGAAAAATCAGTCCACAACATTGTCATGAAACCCCTGTCTCCAACGCCACTTCTGCTGTGTGCACCACGAACACCTCTGCCAAGCTGACCCCGGCCCGTACGGCTCGTGTGAGAACCATCACCGCTGCTGTGTGCTGGGAATGCCTCAAGCAACCGATTTACCAGAGTTGCTTGTTTATTAGCCAATATTAGGTCAAGGTTCTCCTGTGGCATGATGTTTTGTAATTTGCCTTTATAGCGTGGATCCAGGATGCTGGCCAACCAGTAGTCGTCATCGTTCATCATTTTGGCAATGCGGGGGTCCCTTTTTAGGATCTGCAAGGCATAATCTGACATGTGGGCCAATGTTCCCGGTGTCAATGATGCACTGCGAGTGCTGGTTGGAGGAGCACTTTCTGGCAAATCCACTTCCCTCCAGTCACGCACAAACCCTGTACCAGAACTTACCACGCCAACATTTTCACTTGCCCCACGAGATGCATCCTCCTCCCCTAAGTAATCATCCCCATCATCCTCCTCCTCCTCCTCCTCTTCTTCCTCCACCTCGTCCAGGAGAGGTCCCTGAGCAGACAATGGCTGAATGTCATCAAGGATTCCCTCCTCCTCTTCCTCCTCATCAACATTGGCTGCAGAAGCCTGCTCCTTAAGGTGCGTCAAAGTTTGCATGAGCAGACGCATAAGTGGGATGCTCATGCTTAGGATGGCGTCGTCTGCGCTTACCAGCCGTGTGCATTCCTCAAAACACTGAAGGACTTTACAGAGGTCTTTCAGCTTCGACCACTGCACACCTGTCAACTCCATGTCTGCTCTCAAAGTGCCTGGCCGTGTATCCTCCCACAAATGCATTATGGCCTGCCTCTGCTCGCACAGCCGCTCCACCATGTGCAGGGTGGAGTTCCACCTTGTTGCAATGTCGATAATGAGGCGGTGGTTGGGAAGGTGGAGCAATCGCTGCAGCTTCTGCATACGAACGGAGTGTACAGGCGACCGGCGGATGTGCGCGCACAGTCTTCGCACCTTCTGGAGCAGGGCTGTTAACTCCGGATAATTTTTGAGGAAGCACTGCACCACCAGGTTCAAGGTGTGAGCCAAGCAAGGTATGTGGCTGAGTTTTGAAAGGGCTATGGCTGCCACAAAATTACGGCCGTTATCACTAACTACCTTGCCTGCCTCAAGATGTACACTGCCCAGCCATGACTCAGTTTGTCGCTTCAAGTACTCGGCCAGCACCTCGGCGGTGTGTCTGTCGCCCAAACACATCATCTGCAACACAGCCTGCTGACGCTTTCCACTAGCTGCTCGATAGGGGGACACATCATGTGCAACAGTGGCAGCTGCAGATGGAGTGCTCGTACGACTGCGCTCTGTGGACGAGCTTTCGCTTCTGGAGGAGGAGGAGGAGGAGGGTCGAACGCCTACAGCCAACTGTTTCCTATACCGTGGGCTAGGCAGCACTGTCCCACCACCGCTGTCCCCTGTGGACCCTGCATCCACCACATTAACCCAGTGCGCAGTGATGGACACGTAACGGCCCTGGCCATGCCGACTGGACCATGCATCAGTTGTAAGGTGCACCTTTCCGCTCACTGACTGCTTGAGTGCATGGACAATGCGGTCTTTCACATGATGGTGGAGGGCTGGGATGGCTTTGCGAGAGAAGAAGTGGCGACTGGGTAGGTCATAGCGTGGTACTGCATAGGCCATGAGTTCGCGGAAAGCTGTGCTTTCCACCAACCGAAAGGGCATCATCTCAAACGAGATTAGTTTGGCAATGTGGGCGTTAAAACCCAGTGTACGCGGATGAGAGACTGAGTACTTTCTTGACCTACTCATAGTGTCTGGGAGGGTGAGCTGGACTTGAGAGCTGCATATGGTGGAAGTAGCGGTGGACAGGGCGGACTGAGAGAGGGTTGATGATGGTGATGGAGTTGTTGTTCTTTCTGATGGCCTAGAATCAGTCTTTCATTGATATAACAGTGGGATTCCCTGACTGCTGTGGCCTTGCAACGACACCTCAACATTTGCTGCTGTGCTAAACGGTGGGCTTACAGTGAGGGAAACAATGTAGCGTTGCTGACTACCTTCGTTGTGATCAGTTGCACATGTGGCACTTGAGGTTTGGTGTTGTGTCCACGCTTGCAAGTGCATGCTGGTTAAATGTCTAAGCATGCAACTGGTATTCAAATTTTTCAGATTTTTCCCTCGGCTAAAGGTCTTTGCGCACTTCTTACAGATAACCTTGGCCTGATCATGAGGATTTTGTTCAAAAAAGTGCCACAATGCACTCTTCCTACTTTGGCAGACATTTTGCGGCCTAGCACGCTGTGATCTTTTGACCCTCTGGCAAGCTGTCCAGCAACTATTTTGATGTTTGGAACCTGTCTTTGGAGTGCTCCGGGCCTGCCAGATAACAGCTGTTGCGATGTCGATGTCTGCTGTGGATGCTCCTCATCTGAGCTATTGGAAGCAGCACCCTCTTCCCCCAATGGATGCCAATCTGGGTCAACAACTGGGTCATCCATCACCTCCTCTTTTATGTCATGTGCACCTTCCTCTGTGTCACCGTGTATGGTGGTATAGTGTGCGGGAAGGGGCACCTGAGTCTCATCAGGGTCAGAATCTGGCTCTGTACACTGCGAGGACAATGTAGTGCTCTGAGTGAATGTACCAGAAGAATCATCCATCAGCGGCTGTGCATCAGTGCACTCCATGTCAGATTCATCTTGGCCTGGGTAATTCACCATTTCACTTGATAATCCAGGCATGGTATGTGAAAACAGCTCCATGGAGTAATCAGTAGTATGGCCTGCGTCATCCTTCAATCTTGGTTGGGGTGAAGGACACAAGGAAAGGTGTGGTTCATGAACATGAGCCTCCAATGACGACTCAGTGCTTTTACTTTTTACAACTGAAGAAGAGGAGGCGATAGAGCTGGAGGCTGAGTCAGCAATGTAAGACAAAACTTTTTCCTGATGCTCTGGCTTTAAAAGCGGTTTGCCAACTCCTAGAAAACTAAGCCTTCGAAGCCTTATGGAGCCAGACGATGACGCAGCCTCAACACCTCCTGCATTCGGTCCTATTTTGCTCTTGCTCAGATCCACCACCAACACCATCATTACCAGCTGCCAACCCCCGCCCAATTCCACGGCCTCTTCCACCAGCCTTCCTCATTTTTGGTAGAAATGTAGAAAAAATCCAACAAACTATATAGTAATGTAAAACAAGGTACAAGGTGTCTATAGGACAGGGGAGATTTTGAATTTCTGCACACACTAGTGGACACTAGACACTTTTGGATTGTGTGAGGCCCACTTAATATCTGAGCGCTATGTCACAGGCTCGATGGCACAGCTGTGACCAAAGTGACTAGAGGATAAGGGAGATTTTGAATTTCTGCTCACACTAGTGGACAATGGACACTTTTGGATTGTGTGAGGGCCACTGAATACCTGAGCGCTATGTCACAGGCTCGATGGCACAGCTGTGACAAAAGTGACTAGAGGATAAGGGAGATTTTGAATTTCTGCAGACACTTGTGGACACTGGACACTTTTGGATTGTGTGAGGCCCACTGAATATCTGAGCGCTATGTCACAGGCTCGATGGCACAGCTGTGACCAAAGTGACTAGAGGATAAGGGAGATTTTGATTTTCTGCTCACACTAGTGGACAATGGACACTTTTGGATTGTGTGAGGCCCACTGAATATCTGAGCGCTATGTCACAGGCTCGATGGCACAGCAGTGACCAAAGTGACTAGAGGATAAGGGAGATTTTGAATTTCTGCTCACACTAGTGGACAATGGACACTTTTGGATTGTGTGAGGCCCACTGAATATCTGAGCGCTATGTCACAGGCTCGATGGCACAGCAGTGACCAAAGTGACTAGAGGATAAGTGAGATTTTGAATTTCTGCACACACTAGTGGACACTGGACACTTTTGGATTGTGTGAGGCCCACTTAATATCTGAGCGCTATGTCACAGGCTCGATGGCACAGCTGTGACCAAAGTGACTAGAGGATAAGGGAGATTTTGAATTTCTGTTCACACTAGTGAACAATGGACACTTTTGGATTGTGTGAGGCTCACTGAATATCTGAGCGCTATGTCACAGGCTCGATGGCACAGCTGTGACAAAAGTGACTAGAGGATAAGGGAGATTTTGAATTTCTGCAGACACTTGTGGACACTGGACACTTTTGGATTGTGTGAGGCCCACTGAATATATGAGCGCTATGTCACAGGCTTGATGGCACAGCTGTGACCAAAGTGACTAGAGGATAAGTGAGATTTTGAATTTCTGCACACACTAGTGGACACTGGACACTTTTGGATTGTGTGAGGCCCACTTAATATCTGAGCGCTATGTCACAGGCTCGATGGCACAGCTGTGACCAAAGTGACTAGAGGATAAGGGAGATTTTGAATTTCTGCAGACACTTGTGGACACTGGACACTTTTGGATTGTGTGAGGCCCACTGAATATCTGAGCGCTATGTCACAGGCTCGATGGCACAGCTGTGACCAAAGTGACTAGAGGATAAGGGAGATTTTGAATTTCTGCTCACACTAGTGGACAATGGACACTTTTGGATTGTGTGAGCCCACTGAATATCTGAGCGCTATGTCACAGGCTCGATGGCACAGCTGTGACAAAAGTGACTAGAGGATAAGGGAGATTTTGAATTTCTGCAGACACTTGTGGACACTGGACACTTTTGGATTGTGTGAGGCCCACTGAATATCTGAGCGCTATGTCACAGGCTCGATGGCACAGCTGTGACCAAAGTGACTAGAGGATAAGGGGGATTTTGATTTTCTGCTCACACTAGTGGACAATGGACACTTTTGGATTGTGTGAGGCCCACTGAATATCTGAGCGCTATGTCACAGGCTCGATGGCACAGCAGTGACCAAAGTGACTAGAGGATAAGGGAGATTTTGAATTTCTGCTCACACTAGTGGACAATGGACACTTTTGGATTGTGTGAGGCCCACTGAATATCTGAGCGCTATGTCACAGGCTCGATGGCACAGCAGTGACCAAAGTGACTAGAGGATAAGGGAGATTTTGAATTTCTGATCACACTAGTGGACAATGGACACTTTTGGATTGTGTGAGGCCCACTGAATATCTGAGCACTATGTCACAGGCTCGATGGCACAGCTGTGACAAAAGTGACTAGAGGATAAGGGAGATTTTGAATTTCTGCAGACACTTGTGGACACTGGACACTTTTGGATTGTGTGAGGCCCACTGAATATCACAGCGCTATGTCACAGGCAGAAATTGGCAAGTGTATCACAAGCTACAAGGTGTATGTAGAATTGGGCAGAATAGGAATCTCCCTAGAGTGCAGGTCTGTAAGAACGGAACATGTCCTCGACTTATTCTCACAGAGTGACACACTGATAGCTTCACTGTGGCTGTGATAACAGCCGTTACACGGTACTGTGTGAGGAGTGTACACCGCTGTATGGTATGAAAAAAAAAATGCACGCTCAGTACCTCAGCAGGACAAAAAAAAAAAATTGGGATTGCTTTTAAAAAAGCTGTTTGCAGAGCAGTGGGTAAACAGCAATGCAGCTGTCAGGAAGCCTTAGAAGGCAGCCCAACAACCAACACCACTGATACACCACAATATAGCCTCCCCTTGCACTGCACACACAGTGACTGGTGTGTTGTACAGGCAAAATCGCTAGCAGCAGAAGCAGTTTTTTTTTCTTCTTCCCTGCCTAACGCTCTCCCAACAGAATCAGCAGCCACCTCTCCCTATGCTAAGATCGGCAGAAGTAAGATGGCGGTCGGCGTGCACACCCTTTTATACCCCCTGTGACGCCCACCAAAGCAAGCCAATCACTTGCATGCCCTTCTGAAAGATGGTGGTGACCCGTGCCTATGTCATCACGTTGCCCACAGTGTCCGTGGATCCTGATTGGCTGAAAAAGAGCGCAAAACAAGCTTTTGAAACGCGACTTTGGCGCGTAAGTCGCCGACCTCGTGGCCGACCTCATCCTAGGGTCGGGTTTCGTTTCATGAAACCCGACTTTGCCAAAAGTCGGTGACTTTTGAAATTTTTCGACCCGTTTCGCTCAACTCTAATCAGAGCTATTGCATATTTTGGTGTGGACACTTGGAGAAAAGACACAGCAGGAAAAAAAAAATGAAGTGTCTATGATATGTGGGAACATGGTCTAATAGTCCAATTCAATAAATATGGAACACTGTGAAAAACTGCATGTGGTAAAAAAAAAAACTAAAACATATACACTCAACCACATATGATCTCTTTTCACCATGTCACTAGTACGTCACAACTGCGCTGTTTGGATTTTCCGTGATATTGCATGTGGTCCCTTTTCAAGAGAAGTATGGTGCTTTATACTAGTACATTGTCCAGTCATCGATACTAACTCCAGATCTTTCTTAAGACCCATCCTGAACTCCAGGTCTTTCTTAAACCCATCCTGAACTCCAGGTCTTTCTTTAAACCCATCCTGAACTCCAGGTCTTTCTTTAGACCCATCCTGAACTCCAGGTCTTTCTTTAGACCCATCCTGTACTCCAGGTCTTTCTTTAAACCCATCCTGAACTCCAGGTCTTTCTTTAGACCCATCATGATACAAGTGTCTTCATAGGAAGCTAAATGACTTTCGCTTACCCACCTGAGCAGTGCTCAGGAATTCCTTATTTTATCAATTGGAAACACAGCAAGTACATGGCGTTTTAGTTTGGTGTTCATCGTTCTAAACTTACATTTTCGATTGGAAGACATCGATACTGCTGTAGATAAACACATCATTGCGGCTTTGCTTCTGTAAATCAGTCATGATTCCAGAATTTAGAGGGAATTTTTTCGTTTCTGAAGATGTTGAGGAGTGCAATGGTTCCTTTGTTATCAGGAAAAAGAAAAAAATGCTTCGGTATCCTACAGGTAAAACACCTTCTGTGGGGTTATGAGTGGGCCGATGGATATTTGCTTGATCTGCTTCAATGGGTTTATGTTTTTGGAATGTTCTAAATGCGAAACTGCAAATAAAGGGGTTTTCTGAGCTCTTTGAAACTTCTCACCTATGCCTGTGATGGATCATACCATACTGATTGCTCCAGGACCATGTGCTGAGACCCGCCATGATCCTGAGCATTGAGCTATGCAGAGCCCTACCCGAATAGCATGAAGGTTGAGTATAGACCATTAGTTGTCTACAGGACTGCCAGAGATGTGTAATATACAGTACTTGGATATTTTCAGTTGTATCATAGGGAATTAATGGAGTTGAGGTGCACATGCTTGATAGGGGATAACTTTCAAACTTAGAAAAACTTATTTTAAATGGTAGCTTATTGCTTGCTCTAAATGACATACTAGGGCACTCAAAGGATCACATTTCCTGAATCTGCAATCTTTTAAATCCAGCTCAATAGACTATAATGGGTAGATGTTCTATCCATGAAAAAGAGTGTGAATGACTCCTAAGGAGGAAATATCTAAGTTCGTTTTGCTTGTGACTGTTGCCTTTAATTGTGCCAAATTTACTAAAGTGTTTGATAAATTTGCTTTTTTAACATGTAATACTACTTTCTTGAGTTGTTATCCACTAAGGGAGTGAGAATTGCCACTTTTATTGAATAAAAAAAAAGTTGTAATCTACCAAAAATAGTTAGCGCTGCTTGAAGTTGCAAAGAATCTGACATTTTTGTGTAAAAAAAAAAAAAAAAAAAAAAAAAAAAAATAGCGGACTGCAAAATGTATTATTTTGATGAATGCCTCCCAATAAGAGGCTATTGACGTGAATTGCACCAATTATTTTTTTTTTTTTTAAATCTCCTTCTCTCTCAGCCCAAGAATCTGCGTCAATTCCGCTGGACAAAGTATAGGAATCCGCAGGGAAAACTGCATGCGTTTTACCCTGTGGTTTCTGCCAAGCGATGCGGATTTTTCTGCAGAAAAAATCCGCAGCTTGTGCACACACCCTAAAGGTATGTGCATAAGTTGCGGATTGGTGTGCGGATTTTACAGCGCAGAATCCGCAGGTCAAAATCCCAGCGGATTTGTTGCGGATTTGCATGCGTCTTTACACCTGCAGATTTCTATAATGGAATGTGTCCAAAAATGCTGCGGAATCCGCACAAGAATTGAGATGCTGCAGAAAATAAACCACTACGTTTCCGCGCGTTTTTTTTCCGCAGCATGTGCACAGCAGTTTTTATTTTCCATAGGATAACATTGTGCTGTACATTACTAGCAGATCTGCAGCGGATCCGCAGGAGCAAATCCGCTGTGGATCCGCACACCAATCCGCAACGTGTTCACATACCCTTAACCTGACATCTCCTTTATAGACTGGCCTCCCATTTTTTTATGTAACTTGCCACACTGTTATAGTCATAAACTGCATTTTTTACACAGCATCAACCAATACACTAAATATTCCTTATGATAATTTAGCCTGAATGGAAAAAAAATATAAAATTATACTAGGCCTAGCCTGCTAGGGTATTTGAGAGTTCCATAAGAAGTTTTGTAATGTGGTATTTTTTTATTTTGGACCACCTATTGAGTCTGGTATGTCAATTTTGTAGTAATTGTTTTCCAGCTAAATTAATGTGTGACAGTATTTTTGAGGTAAGATTTGAGAATAAATTGCCCTGTGTACATAAGAATAAATATCTGGCCATTATTACTTGTATCCTGCATATTTCACCAGTTTTCCCCTCTAATTTTCATTGCTCTCTGAGAGACTAGGTAGAGAAAAGCTGCAATCATGTCTGCCACACATTGTTTTGGATTCCTGCTGCCCTTTTATTTTTTTTCTCCTCTGTTTGCAGCCACAGAAGCCTAGGTAGGGAAGACAACATTCAGCAGTGTAGCTGTGATTCAACCTCTGGGACAATATAAATTGCTGCTGCAAGGATCTGTTTAATGCTGTGCCAGTGCCTCTACCTGCTTCTAATTCTCCATGGGTTTTTAACCCCTTCCCGACCTGTGATGCAGGGTATGCGTCATGAAAACTTGTGACTTCCCGACCTGCGACGCAATGCATGCATCATGGCGGGATCACATTCCTGCGGGTCAAGTGACCGGGGTCAATGAAATGTCACCCGACCTGCAGGTACAGGATGACATGTACTTGACCCCAGGTATGGTGGCTTTGCCCCCCCCCCCCCGTGACTACGATCGCTCTGGTTGGCTGTTCTCACTTTTAACTAATCAGAGCAATTGTAACATTTCACCAATGAAACTTAGGGCAATATTACAATCCAGCCATGGCCGATGCTTCAATATCATCGGCCATGGCTGGAGACTGCGATCTGCTGTCGTCATTGACTGACTGCTGCGATCTGCTGCAGCCATCGGCTGACGGCCGCGATCTGCCGCTGCCGTCAGTATTTCCTACCCGCCGTCTGATATTCCCCCCCCCCCCCCCCCCCGTACCTTCCGATGTCGCTTCCAGTGTCCCTCCATCTCCAGGCCTTCCCCCATGGGTGCCGCCATCTTCCGGTTAAATGGCGGGCACCCGGCAGATTCCATTCATTCATTCCAGGTACATTTTGATCACTGTGTAAGGCTAGTTTCACACTAGCACATCTCCCACGCAGCGCACGGCACCGCTAAGCCCCGCCCCCTGCCCACCCCATCCTGCCATCTCCTACTTTCGCACACGGCTGCATGCGATCTGCGCACCCTATCTTTTAGAATAGGGTGCACAGACCGTGCACTAGTAGGATTTTTGCTTGCGCTGTGCACTTCTGAAGGTGCGCTGGTGTGTGCCGAACACACCATGTTGCATTTTGGTGCGCTCAGCGCACCTTCAAAAGTGCGCAGCGCACGGTCTGCGCACTCTATTCTAAAGATAGGGTGCGCAGATCGCATGCAGCCATGTGCAATAGTAGGAGGAGATGACCGGATGGGGCGAGGCTTAGCGTCGCCGTGCGGAAGATACGCTAGTGTGAAACTAGCCTTAGAATCTATTACAGTGATCAAAATAAAAAAAAACTCCCCATTTTATCACCCCTTTAGGGAAAAATAATAAAAGAAAAAATTGTACTTATTTTCATTTTTCGCTTAGAATTAGGGTTAGGGATGGAAATAGGGTTAGGGGTGTGTTGGGGTTGGGATTGGGTTAGGGGTATGTTGCGGTTAGGGTTGGAGTTAGAATTGAGGGGTTTCCACTGTTTAAGCACATCAGTGGCTCTCCAAACGCGACATGGCGTCACTATTAATTCCAGACAATTTTGTGTTCAAAAAGTCAAATGATGCTCCCTCCCTTCCGATCCCCGATGTGTGCCCAAACAGTGGTTTACCCCAACATATGGTCCAATTTCTCCTGTTAACCTTGAGAAAATAAATTGTGGGCTAAAAAATCATTTTTGTGGAAAAAAGATTTTTTTTTTTTTTATTTTCACGGCTCTGCTCTATAAACTTTAGTAAAACACTTGGGTGTTCAAAGTTCTCACAACACATCTAGATAAGTTCCTTGGAGGGTCTAGTTTCCAAAATGGGGTCACTTGTGGGGGAGCGCCAATGTTTAGGCACACAGGGGCTCTCCATACACGACATGGTGTCCACTAACGATTGGAGCTAATTTTCCATTCAAAAAGTCAAATGGTGCTCCTTCCCTTCCAAACCCTGCCGTGTGCCCGAACAGTGGTTTATGACCACATATGAGGTATCGTGTACTCAGGAGAAAATGCTCAACAAATTTTAGGATCCATTTTATCCCGTTGCCCATGTGAAAATGAAAAAATTGCTAAAAGAACATTTTTGTTGGAAAAACTAATGTCCATTTTTTTCCTTCCACGTTACTTTAGTTCCTGTGAAGTACCTGAAGGGTTAATAATCTTGAATGTAGTTTTGAGTAGCTTGCGGGGTGCAGTTTTTAGAATGGTGTCACTTTTGGGTATTTTTGGCCACATAGATCCCTCAAAGTGACTTCAAATGTGAGGTGGTCCCTAGAAAAAAAAAAAAGAAAAAAAAAGTTTTAAATTTTGTTGTAAAACTGAGATCACTGGTCATCTTTTAACCCTTATAACTTCCTAATAAAAAAAAAATTTGTTTCCAAGATTGTGCTGATGTAAAGTAGATGTGGGAAATGTAATTTAGTAACTATTTTGTGTCACATAACTCTCTGGTTTAAACAGAATAAAAATTCAATTTGAAAATTGCGAAATTTTACAAATTTTCGCCAAATATGTGTTTTGTTTTTCACAAATAAATGCAAAAACTATTGACCTAAATTTACCACTAACATGTAGCCCAATATGTCACGAAAAAACAATCTCAGAATCGCTAGGATCTGTTGAAGCGTTCCTGAATTATTACCTCATAAAGGGACACTGGCCAGAATTGCAAAACATGGCCAGGTCATTAAGGCCAAAATAGGCTGGATCGTGAAGGGGTTAATAGTTGTACTCCGATACTTCATTGAACTGGTTTGCTTTGGCCAAGATGGATTTTAACTGTTTTTCAATGTGAGTTCAGGATGGAAGGAAGTAGCAGGACAGGTTAGGAAAGGGTAGATTATAATATATTTGCCTATACTATTGACTTATTCAAAGATTATAAAGTTAGTGTTTGGATGTCTTTCTTGAAAAATGTAATATTACAGATTATGGATACCAGATTCTGTGATGGGAAATTGATCCAGGGAACTTGTCTGATTGCTATATGTGGGCTTGGTAAGAAATTTTTCGCCTAAGGGCACAATCAGATGTCTGTATTACCTGTGCGAGGATCGCATCGCAATCCTCGGACTGGCCTCAGCTGACCTGAATTCAGCGCTACAGCAAGTATTTCTATGAAGCTGTTGTGCTCAGGTCAGAAGAGCGGGCAACCAGTCCAAGGATTGCGTTGTGCGACTAATATGGCCGTCTGCTCCCTAACATGGGGAATTTATCATCTGGCCCTTGGGGGTTTTTGTCTTCTGGTCAACATACCGTATTCGGCTAAAGGTGGAACTCAATGTACTTATGTCTACGTTTTAAAGACTATGGATTATTAAAACTGTGATCATTGGATAATTTTGAGTACTGTTTTCTGTATATTGGTTGGATTCTGTCTTTCCGCCCCAAAAAATGTATGACTAAACTGACAGGTGTTACGATTTCCATTGTCAAAGAGCACGTCCCTGCATTCTAACTCTGCCAGCATGGATTGGGCATAGTGTGGATACACTCCTAACGGCTTCTGCCAACTGGCGTTAAAATTGGATGGGTGCTATCTGTCGTCTTCACGGATAGCAGTTGTTCTATGGGACCATGCACAAGCCCGATTAACGTTTGTTTATTTTTCCTCGCAGCATGCCCGAGTTTGATCTGATGTTTGGATCACACTCATTCAAGTCTATGGGTGTGTGGAAATCATCAGAGACTGAGTGCAGTCCGATTTCTACGCACTTATTGAATGGAGAAGATGGAGAATTTTTTTTTTCTCCATCACGCTGTGCTCCCTCTGTGCAAAACGCCGCTGATCAGATTGATCAATCTGCCCTATTCTCTCCTATGAGAGAACCTATGGCCACCTGTACCTAGCCCAACACCTAGTTCTTATATTATGAATACGTTTTCAGGAGGGATAACAGAGGAATTACATAAAGCAGAGTTGTAAGATTTTGAATAGTTGAATATTATTTTTTTGGAGGGTATACAAGCATTTACAAAACTTGTGACAGATCTGCTTGAAACAGAAGTGGCTGTTGTAATAGACAGAAAATATATTATTTTTTTTGCTCGTCTTTGTGCCCAGCACGCAGGAAGGACCTGTGACACATCAGTAATGGCTTGCTGTTTTGCCTCCTTGTGACTTCGCCCCTATAGCACACACCATATAATGTTATGATCTCATTGCTGTCACGTTAATGTATCTCCTATGTGCCGCTAATCTGTGGTCTGTGGCTAGTAAGTGATCTCTCCAGAAATTCCTTCAGTTGCTTCTTGACAGATGCTCGGCTCTCGCTGCTCATGTTCCTTTGGGCGTTTTATGAAGCATATGTCTGAGGAAAAAAGTAATCAGCAAAGTGGTACGGATGCCTTTTGGAAATGGAAATATCTTCCAGTACTTCTCACCATGTGTGAACTACTTTAATATACTGGAACAGAATTTCTTTGAGTCCGAATTAAATATATAATACGGGGGGGTTTAGGTCACTTTAAGGCAGCGTTCAAATGCAATGGTGATACTGTGGCATCCCTGTGTTTCAGCATTTATACGGTTTCACTGCACAGTAATTTAATCTTGCAGGTGAAACAGCTCATTCCCTGTAAAATTAAGTAACGCCACATGCACATGGTCAGTATTTGGTCAGTTTTTTACCTCAGTATGTGTGAGCTAAAACCAGGAGTGGAACAATCAGAGGAAAAGTATAATAGAAACACGTCACCACTTCTGTATTCTTCACCCACTCCTGGTTTTGGCTATAAATACTGAGGTAAAATACTGACCTAATACTGATAGTGTGAGCGTGGCCTAATTCTTCAGGGAAACGGTGGAAAAACTGCAGCAGCATAAGGCGGGTGGCGTGTGAACACAGCCTAATACGAGCACCTTACACTGCAATGACTAATAAAAACACGTGTTTAAATGTTATCGTTTTCATATATACGGTGCCCAGAGGCGGCGGTCTACCACATAGACCTAAATTCTAGTTCAGTCTGCTGGTGGTCTACAGATGTTATTTCTTTGGCAAACCAGAAAAATATCTTAGAAGTAGCTGCTTCTTGCTAGCACTGGACTCATGAGGTGGTCTTTCAGAAAAGGATTTCTGGTGGGGACCCAAACAGGTATGTCATTCCAGTTTAAATATACAAAGTAGCATTTTAAAAAAAAAAAAAAAAAAAAAAAAAAAAAAAAAAACCAATTTTAATTGCAAGTTTAAATTGAATGGTGGCGCAAAGCAATGTGTTTTTAGTCTAGTGCTGCCTGTGTGGAAAACACGGCACATGGGCCCAATGTTGGTTAATGTGAGGTATTTTTTAATGTGGGCCTCAGGTCTTTGTGAACAAAATCTTTCCCGCTGGTCTAATCTAATATAGTCTGTTAGCGGCCGGGCAGTCAGTGGGTGCCTGTCTCCTGAACCTCTTGGTGGATGATCAGGATTGTCATGGTGTGGGGTTTTTTTTTTTTTTGGTTTTTTTTTTTTTAAGCACCCTCAATTTTAGGATGCTGTACATGCACACACGCTTTTTCTCATGTACAGCATCCTGGTAGCTAAGATCCCATAGATTTTCCAACTCTGAGGGGCGCTACAGCTTTATTCCCAATCGCCGTTTTAAAACGGCAGCGAGGGAATTGGTACCTTTTTAACTTCCATTTTAATGCGTAGCAGCAGTCGTTAAGGGGTTAAAGGAAAAACAACTTTCCCCTTTTCCCATGATGGCACCTCCAGAGAGTTTATCCACCCATTAAGGACAGGAAACCTACTGAATAAAAGGGTGATAACTCTCCACATCAGTTTTAGTTTCCTGTCCTTGAGGGAACCAAGAAGTGCGTGGTACGGGTTTGGACTCGCCCAGGTCTGGAGGGTGTCCAAAAAAGTGACTTCTAAAAATGTCAAATTTTCACCTTGGGTCAAATAAAAATGTGCTTGGTGTTTCTTTTAACATTTTTATTAAGATGCCAATACAGTTGCATCTGAAATTACAATGAGTCGCACATCCGCTGCTTCAAGATAGGGAAGGGATTACACTGTGCATCAAAATAAAGAAAAACTTATCACAACTTTTTTTTTTTAATATACAAGTAGTGTTCTGCCTACCCCAGTCTTATAAGACACAGCAGCTTCTCTTCCAAGGCAGACTTAAATTGTTTTTCCTATGCAAAGGTTCCTACATTAATCTTGTTAGTCGACCTGGGAATAGACCAAGCTTTTTCTAGGAAACAAACAATAGTGAGTTGCCACTGACGCATAGTCGCGTGGTCTCCTGCTATGGCTTGTATGTGTGAAGGCACTGAGAAAAATAAGCAAAATATTTAAAAATCTGACTCATGCATAAAGATGGCGTGTTTAATATTGGAGAATGTCACCAAGCATGTCGCAGCTGCACTGATGAGGACAAAGATCTTTTTGAGATGGCTGAAAGTGCGATTCTGAATTGTAAAATGTGATAATTGTAATTATGCAGATTATAGGAAGCCGCTGCTGCTCCAGTCATTCTAAGAATTCTGTATATACTGTAGTGGTGCCAAAATGCCCTCTCGCACTATTGTTCCTCAGATTTCTTGTTTGTTTTTTTTGTAATTTTACATATTAATTTTCTAACTCGACAATATAGAAAATAGAAATGCATGCAACTTACATAAATGTTTTTCTAGTCCTTGTGTGGTGTTCAAAACATAGATCCTATATATCATATCATCAACAGGAATAATATCCTAATGATGCATAGCCAAAAACGTACAATAGGAACGTATTTAATTTGCACAAGGTGTTTGGCATTAAAGGGGTTATGCCACCATTACATACTTCTCAACACCAAGCAGGAAAAGTGAGGAATTTTTGCAAAGCGCAGAATTCATAGACATGCTAATGTTAAGCAAATTATGAAAATAAAATACTTAAATGTTTTAAATATCAAGTGTAAGCACCACATGCAGAATGATTGTCTGGGGAATGTTAGGGCACATACATATTCAAAATCCACTGCTGGCAGCTCCATTTCCAATTGCTGACCAATGATGTCCTCGATGAGAGACAAATCCAAATTGTCAGGCCATGGTCGCACAATTATACC
This sequence comes from Dendrobates tinctorius, assembly GCF_039654945.1. NCBI lineage: Eukaryota > Metazoa > Chordata > Amphibia > Anura > Dendrobatidae > Dendrobates > Dendrobates tinctorius. Next base: position 30,588,114 of record NW_027361711.1, read on the forward strand.
AGACAGAATGCACAAAGCAGCACGAACAACATGTGGTTTAATATGTTTGAAAAATTGCTCCTGGTTGGCGGAATTAGGAGTAGTCCAGGCAGCCAAGGAGGTGGGGCCCCCTCCCCAATGTGACCGATGTATCACGTCACATGATCCCCTTTAATAGCTCATGTGAGTAACACACGGGTGGTCTGATGCACATCTGTAGATAGAAAATGACAGCTACATGCACACTTTTTCCCTTGTGTAAAGCACTATACATAACGGTGCTTTATATAATAGTGCAGGGGTGGTGTCACATAGTGTGACTGTTGTGGAGGGCCAAACCAATATTCTGAAATTAATTCTGCTCCGTATTAATATTAACATGTTCACCTTTTTTAATATTGATTGTATTACTTAATTTCGAGCAGAATTAAGTATGCTGATATCCCCTATATAGTATGAGACCTCTCAATCAACCTATGGGGCCCTTATACATGTAAACCATAACATATTATTTATTTATTTATTTTTATCTATTCTATTTATTTCTAAACACTGTTTTTTGGTGATACTTTGTATCTCCATTCATATTGCTCCCACACACACAAATGATACACCATTTGAAAGGTAAACTTGCCTCCTTCAGCAAGAAAATAGCCAAACAATCCACAGATCCCTGATTTAATCACAAAATACAGTTTAAACATTCATTTTCATAAACCTGGAAAAATGACCTGCATGTGGCACCACATTACCCCAAAGCACACAACCACAAAGCTGCTTACAGACATCACAAACAAATCTGTGTTCTGCTCCGGTGTTTAAAGACCCTTTTTAGTCAGATGTTTATTACTAAATGACCATAAGGGCAGTTTCACATCTACTATATAATTGTCTAATTCTGTCTGTCATGGAAATCCCACCTCGCTGATTGGTCGCAGCCTGTCGTGACCAATCAGCGACTGTTGCTTAGTCGTCGTGGCAACACGGCCGCATTGCTTATTGGACAGGCACATTACAGCCGTTAAAGGTATCACTGCTGCGTTGCTCATTACACAAGCACAGTCCTGTACATATTCTGGAGTATAATACATTAGGTAATTTGGTAACAGTAGAACAGTGACTGCAGCTCTAGGTGTAACTTGAGTACAATACATTAGGTGACAGCAGAAAAGTGAATGCAGCTCTGGGTGTGTTTATTTAACCCTTTATTTACTGTAGGATTAGTAATGGATAGGTGTCTTATTGACACCTCTCCATTCCTAATCCGGGTTTAATGTCACCTTATAATAGAAAGGTGGCATTAACCCCTTATTACCCCACTTGCCACAGCTACAGGGCAAGTGGGAAGAATTGGGCAAAGCTCCAGATTAGGTGCATCTAATAGATGCGCCTTTTCTGGGCAGCTGGGGGCTGCTGTTTTTTAGGCTGTGGTGAGACAAGATCAATGGTCTCTTACCAGCCTGGGAATATCAGCCCTCAGCTGTCGGCTTTAGTCAGGTTGGTTGTAAAAAATAGGGGGGACCCCACGCCAGTTTTTTTAGATTATTTATTTAAATAATTTAAAAAAACAGCATGGGGACCCCTCTATTCTTCACAACCAACCTTGCTGAAGCTGACGGCTGCAGCCCCCAGCTGTAAGTTTTGTCTGGTTGGTACAGAAAATGAGAGGGACCCCACATCGGGTTTTCATTCATTCTTCTCTCCTGCCGGCAGAGCAGGAGAGCAGAATGTCAGCCACGCTTAGCACAAGCCGCTGGGAACAGCGGCTTACAGTAGCGCTTCTTCCCGGCAGCTGTCCATGAAGACGGAGGACAGTGTGCACTATTCTCCATGTGCAGCACATGTTGCGGGCCGTGTGTCCGTGTTAAAACGGAGACGTTAGCGTATTTTACACACAGACACACGGTCCGTGAAAACACGCTGACATCTGCATAGACCCATTCATTTGACATGTGAAAGAGGCCTAATAAGTGTTTTAAATAGTTTATTTTACATCAAGTTTATACAAAGACTTTATATATAAACAGTGCTGACCTTTATTTTTCAACACTTCTACAATTCGCTCTGGAATGCTGACTAGCAGCTTCTTAGGATTTGGCTAATTTAATCAGTGCTTGCTTTTATGGTGATTTTCACATTTTCATTGGTCCGCCTGCTGTTTGGGGATTGGCCACAGGATCTCTATTAAATTGTTACTTTGATAGTTTTCCTAACCATTGACCCAAAACGTCAGTGTTTCTTCACAGAGCCACATAGTTACCACTTTTTTCATGTGACGTGTTGCACAATCATGCTGGAAAAACATTGTTCACCAAATTGCTCCTGCATTTTTGAGAGAATTTGCTCTTGCAGAATGTTTAGATGGCCATGAATAAAGAATGACAGTGTTCCTAGGCAAAATTGTGTGAATGGTCAGGGTATGCCTTAGGCTAGGTACCTATTGCGTTAATGGCATCTGTTTAACGCATCCGTTACTAAGCGGCACTAATGCGATGTAACAGATGCGTTAACTCACCCATTGCCAGCAATTATAGTAACGCATGTCAAACTTGGCATGCGTTAGCGATGTTCCGTCACTTTGTGACGCACCCTTGAACACGGTCTAACGCACAGCGAACGGATGCATTTGCTGTGCATAGACCTCCATTGCTAACGTATGCCGACGCAAGGATACCTTGCGTTAGCGTGAGTGACAAATAGTCAGTTTTGCCCATCAGCGTTAGCGCATCCGTTTAGCGGATATGCTAAACAGATGCCACTAACGCAGTGGGAACCTAGCCTTGCTGTTAGCATACATACAAAGAGCCAGAAGACAGACAATATTACTAATATCTTACCACTCCTCTCATCACTTATGAAGAGTGCACGGTAACAGTATGACAAATTTTGTCATGTTTAAAGATAGAAAATTGTGCCAAAACAAACTATGGTAATCTAAGCCTGTTAATGGCAGGCATCCATTTCATTTTCTGGCTCCAAGGCAGCCTAAGATTTTCTATTTGTATGGAGAGTGGTATGCCTCTTTATATTTGGTGCATTTTTACCCCAACATATTCAGTTTAAGGGCTAATTCATATAAGCATATTTTTGATCTATGTGCACAATGGATAGTACGTGGACCAATTGCTGCCAATGTCCATGGGTGTTGGTTTGAATGGAAATAATTGCAGAATGCTCTATTCTTGTCCATTTTATGGGCAAAATTGTGTATACTATACTATAGAAGATGGCTCCTGCACCAAGATAGGCACATGGAGCAGTCTGCGTGTTGCAGATGTGGCTAGCCCATTTTGTATCACAGCTGTCTAAACCCAGCACAGAAGCACCAGTCTTAAATAAATCTGCCTAGTACCTACTGATAAAAATATATATAACCATCTTTTTTTGTGTGGGTGTACATAAAAATTTGTAGCACAAGGTAAGGAATTACACATGCACAGTCTTATTATCACCAAAATATGGCCACCTATTTGTAATGAAAAAAAGAAACTCTTCCTAGAGGGTTAAAAAGGAGCCCAATGAGACGATCTCTATTTTTGTTGCTGCCCCTAAACAACCCACAGTAATGGCATTAACTAAAATTGGTGGTGGTAATGGAACTTGAATACTTTATAAGTATTCTCTCTTGATTGTAAGTTGAGATGCATTTATTCTCCAGTGTTTTGGAGCTTTCAGCAAGTTATTGATTAGTATTCAGAGTACACTAATGCTTCATTACTGTACATAAGGACGGGTCCTCCATCAGCAGAGAATGTTAGCTTGAAATGTTCTATTAAAAGGGATTGTCTTGACTGACTTAGTCAAGTGTATATATAGACATGTTGGAGCTCCAAGGGACACACTTTTGGCCCAACACTGTATTAAGTCTTATTGAGCTCACTGTTAATACAGCACCTTGAAAAGCTATGCACACCCCATGAACTCTTCCACATTTTTTCACATTACACCCACAAACGTAAATGTTTGTCTGGATTTTTTGTGGTGTACCAACACAATTTAGCAATTACTTGTAAAGTTTAAAGGAAATGACACATGGTTTTCTAACAATGTTAAAAAATCTAAATCCCAGTGTTTTCAGGGATATTTTTTTTATATATAAAAAAAAATTATATTTTACCTAACCCTGCTTTACTCTTCTCCACAACTTTATTCCCTGACCTGTCTGGTGTTCTTGATTTTCATCATTCTGTTTGATCGCTAATGTTCTCAAACAAACCTCTGAGGCCTTCACAGAACAGCTAAAGTTATACTGGGAGAATTATGATTACTCAAAATTTCATATAGGGGGATCAGAGTAAATTATGCTGAAGACAGGTGCATGTCACTATTTTAAGATTAATTATCAAATTAAAAAGTGTTTTGTTTCACACTTCACAAATACTTGCTACTTTGTGTTATGGCTCTTTCACATGTCCTGGTATTTGCGGTACCAGAGATGTGTCCTTGTGTGTAATGCTTGTGGCAACCGTGTGCCGCATCAGTACCACATGTACCGGCGCCTGGGAAGCAACACTACTGTAAGCGCTGTTACCCGGCGTCGGTAGAATGAGGAGAGGTGTCTTCAGCACCTGGCGCTGGGGAACCGTGCTAACAGTACCACTACTTCCAGGTACTGTTACATGTCACACTTATGCCACTTGCATGTCATACTTGTGCATGTGTGTGGGACATTTTGCGGCCCGTGCTGCTGTGTAAAAAAAAAAAAAAAAAAAAAAAAAAAAAAAAAACTGTCAGTGTGTTTTGGCCATGGACACACTGGCTGTGGAAAGACATGTGCAGACTCATTCACTTGAATAGGTCTACGTGTGTGAAAACTGTCACCTCATGTACCTGACATACTGACGTCTGAAAGAACCCTTAGTACATCACATAAAATACCAATAAAATGCATGTATTTGTGGATGTAATGTGCAAAAGTTTGAGGTATGAATACTTTTTCGAGGCACTCTACTTGGGGAATCTTTTTCAGCATATATGATAAGCAGAGGCAAATATTGATAGGTGAACACTGCCATCGCCTCCTCCACTGCCAGAAAGTACATATCCTGTATACCTGTGAATGGGGACCATATGGCTCCAAAGTACAGAGCCAAATGATCATTCCATACATATACCTTCATACATATGGAGCATACAACATTCTAGTAGGACAAAAATATAAAACAAAGGAAAGAGCGATCTTTGTGACAATTTGCATTGTATACCTCGTTGTTTTTAACCTGTATTTTACAATTAATATTGTATAATAAAGTAATTATTTATATTATTTTGGACTATATGACCAGTTTTTGTGATCTTTCCTTTGTTTCATCTTTCATTTCCCAACTGTCCTTTCTAAATTACTTTTGGTCCTATTCTCTGGTTTTAAAGGTATTTATATTTTACTAATTATATAAATGTATTGTGTTCTATATATTTTACATTTTGATACCTTTTTTTACCATTGATCCTTTTGTTTTAATTTTTCATTTGAGACAAAAATATGCAGATGCATTCAACAGTTTACCTATATAGCCATCAAAAGCATTTCTGCAGCCCATGAGGCTGCAGTCACACATCCAAGGGACACTTCTTGGTAGTGTCTGGTTTATTTTTCCCTCGGATACTTAGAGTAAAAGGGATGTATTAACACATCTGTTAACATCACAGATCTAAGAAAGTGATCCATGAAACTTGGAGCATGACCTATTTTGATCCAATTACAGATCAAATTCTGCCATTAAAGTCTATGGGAATTTGTAAAAAATGATGACGAACAGAAGACCTACTATTTTACATCAGTGTTAAATCCATAACTGATTCATTACAAGTCTACCTGCTCCAGTGGGTACAAAAATGGAGGTAACATCGAGGGGGGAGATGTTGTATATTGTGAGAACGAAGCCGCCAGGTGCACTGTATCTGGACCCTGGTAAGATTGATATGATTTTGAAAAGTAGGGGAAAGGATGGCACCCTCCCTCCTCTTTTAGTTTTGTTGCTGGGCACTTGCTTGGAAAGCACATGGAACAAGTTGCAGCTTATAAACACAAAATAGACGGAAATCCTTTCAATGCTGTGAAAAGGAAAGAGACCAGGCTACCACATTAGAACAGCTATTCCTGTTTTCATTTTTTTTTTTTTTTTTTTTTTTTACCATTAGACAGTGATAAATGTTTGATACATTAGTGATACAAATGTTTCTGAAGAAAGCATTGAACCCCTATTGTTTTGGTTTTTTTTCCCTGCATTTTTAGAAGTCCCATTATGATGCTGATTTAAAGTGTCTCTCCTCGTAGTATCAGCAAACTGCAGTTATAATCAGGACGAATATGGGGGAAGCTTTCTTAGTTTGTAATCGAAAATAAAATACAGGAAGCAAGAGTGCAAATAGAAGGGTTTTGGTCTACTGCGCTCCTGTCTGAACTGGTGTACAGGGAGTGGGGCAACATTGCATTAAAAGAATACCCAGTTACATGTACGTATGGCATCCCTACCAATTCTGAGAATGAAAGGGCTACAGTGCTGATATGGTGTATATCACGGTCTTCCCCTGCACAAGAGCTCTTGGAGCACTCTATGTCAAAGAAGCACTTGGGGGAGTTCGCAGAAGTGGTTTCTTAATTCTCAAGATCAATGGGGTATGAGGTATGAACTCGCTGAAAAGGAATCTGACATGCTGCTGATTCAATATGGACATTCAAAAACATTTAACCTACTGATGTCTCAATTTTACTTTTACTGGTATCTATTTTTACTTTTGAAATTTACCAGTAGCTGCTGCTTTTTCCACCCTAGGCTTATACATGAGTCAATAAGTTTTCCCTGTTTCTTGTGGCAAAATTAGGGGGGGTCGGCTTACACTCGGGTCAGCTTATACACAAGTATATATGGTAACTCATAAAGCTGATCAGTGAGGATGTATGTTGTCAGAATGGTGACCTCATATTGAGGCGATATCGGTAGGTCCCAGATAACCCCATTCAGTGAAATACTTGGATTAAAATCTGATAATCTGTGGTACGTTATTACTCTGTGGAATTTATCCTAGGCGTTTGAAGGGGGGGATGTGGCGAGAGCACGTTCATGTTTATTTGCTGTGGGCTGGAACGGAGTTCTGATTGGGCCATCACCCGTCTTCTAAGCTGTCGTGGTGAAGTACTTTTTTCAACCACTATTTTGCTTCAGAAGCCCTTGTTACCTCCCTGTCCATGGGACTGGTTTTGGCTACAAACAAGACAAAAGACCTTGGTTCTGGGCTAACAGGTTCAACTTTACTGGATGATTCATTTACACATGACTGCAGCATACAGATTAAGACAGTTTCTCTTTTTTTGTGATGTTCACTTGGTTTTGCGATCCATCAGTCCTTGTCTCCGTCCTGTCCTGAGACCCACCATCTTCACCTAACGTGGGACCAAGCTGACATCTTCCTCATCATGGAGACCAAGGCATGACTCTCTATCTCTTCCAAACTTTGTGTTCAAGACTGTTGCGGTGTCCAGATGTGGCTGGAAATGTTCCCTCCTTTTTCTAGGAAATTTATACTGACCTGACCCGTTCTCTTCTGCTGCAGTTTGGCTACGCTAGAACCTGCTTAACTCTTTAGCTTTGCACTCCACTCAGAACTTGCACCTGAATTCTGGACTCTGACTAGACTCTCACTCTCTGTGAGAGAACCTTTTCTATAAAACATCATCTAACCTCTCCCAAACTGTGGGCTAATTTCAACTCTATTAACTATCTGTTTCTGTGTATGATAAAAACAATATCCCTAAGCTGATAATGGTTCTCCTAGTGAACAGACCTCCTGCTTTCCCAGGGACAGCCTTAGGCATAGCCGATGGGAGAACTGAACACACAACACTGGCCATAGGGATAACACATAACATTACTTTTATCACACACATATAAACATTAATACATTAAAACTACAAACATCATAACATCCCCCCAACTCCTTGCTGCCACAACGTCTTAATAATCCCAGCCTCCCCCCTGCAGTTGCTGACTGAAATAAATGACATGCCTCTTATTTCTGCCCCAGGTGTTTTGTTTTTTGGGGGATTTTATGCATGTGAGGATGGGGGTTGCAAAAAACCCATTAAAGTACTTTGTATGCAAATTTCATGAAGGTTATAGCACCAAATCTGAATAGAAATCCACTGGAAATGTGGCACATGTGAACGTGTTTTATTTTGGTTTTAGACCTAGTAAAAGTCAAGTGTTTCAAAGGATTGATATACTATGAGGGGTACTTCCTAGTTACCAATTTGATCTGTGTGTGGCTGATGCACAGATCCAAAGGGTAGGGTTGTAGGGAGTGACATGCTAAGCCTGGCATTCCAGTATGAGGAGGCTTTTAAGCCTTGCAATGCTCTTCTGAGAAATTTAAATATGCTAATTGCCTCTTCAGAGAGGAAGATTACTAGAACTCTAGGGCCACCTATTGGAAATAGCAATCCTAAAAGTCAATATACAGTCACAGGGCATCTCCCACACTGCCTACTATAACCCTTTCTCATTAAGTCTTCTGGCCACTGACCAAGTAACCATGACAAATGAAAGTGTGAACTTTTCCCTAATCGCAAAGTACTTATGCCTCTACTCAACAGGATCTGCTTAGAACCTTTATTAAAAATACAGGTCTCCTGTCTATTGTCCATATAGCATGGATAATGGTAATCTGTGTAAATTGCTGTGCTCAGGAAATCATTGAAAGAGGTAATGAAAATTTTAAATGCTTTTTATAACTTTATAGCCATTCAATGCAGCCTCTGGCAATGTGCCCAGTAACTTGAGATGATGTATAAAAGATCTGAGAGGCGCTTCTAATTCTTTGTGAATAAACGTTCTTTTAGATGTCTCACATGGGTCAGATTACGTTGTATTGATTTTTCAAAATGTGAGGCTTACAGAGAACATTTTTTTTTTTTTCTATTCACTAAGGTATCGTGCACACATTGAGTATCTGAGGTTTTTTACCGCCAGTGTTTGTAAGCCAAAACCAGAGTGGAACAGTCAGGCCGGAGTCACACTAGCGAGAAAAACGGATGAGTGCTATGCGATAAAAAAAATCACATTGCACTCGTCCCAATGTTAATCTATGGGGCTGCTCCCATCATCCTATTTTTTTTTTTTTTTTTTCCTCTCGCCAGTTTTAAATGGGCTTAGTAAATCGCAGCATGCTGCGATTGTCACCGATTCTTGGCCAAGACTCTCCAATGCAAGTCTATGGATGCGAGGAAAAAAAACAGATTACACATGGACCACAAGTGTGACTTACGAGAAATACACACTGGTGTCCTTTAACAAAAGCCGGCAATTAGTTTTGCAATATAGTAAAATCACACTGACATGTTTAATAAGTAATAGATATATACACATAGAATACATATATACATGTCATTGAGAGATATATATCTGAATGTATGTATGTGTGTATCACCAACCAATCACGAAGCATCCGAGTAGGATGCGGATGTAGAGCGGGGCTGAGGACTGATACAGCTACAGCAGGACAGTGCATGGAGAGCGGGGCTGTGGAGGAAGACTGTTTTCAGGACAGGGGCCTCCCAGCCCTGTCCTGGCTCAGTCGGCACTTCCCATCGCCAACCGTGCTATCCACCCTCTCCCCTGCAGCTTCCCGGCCTAAATTTAGTCCCCGGCTTCTACTGCGGCCTACTACAGCGCTAGGCCATGCCCCCCGCAGGCTGCCCAATCACACGCTGCAGCTCCGCTCTAGCTCCGCCCACTCCGGCCGAACAATCTGTGCAGCTCTTTCTCCTGGTCCCGGCGTCACCGCGTGTGGTGCATTGAGAGCGGAGCTGACGCTGTGGAAGGGGAGAGCGTAATGGCAGGTGGAGAGCGGGACCCACAGTTGGGTACTATGCCTGGGCAGCGCTGGGCCTTTCAGCTAGTGTGTATGTATATATATATATATGTGTGTGTGTGTGTGTGTGTGTGTATATATGTATATGTGTATATATATATATTCCCCCCTCTCTGCTTATACATGAGTCATATGCGCCAGGGGTCGGAGTGGGGGTGTCGGATAATACTTACCCCCCCCTTGACGAAGCCACTTAGGGTGCCGACACGCGGCGGGTCCTAGCTCTGCCTGGTTTTACTCCACATGGGTTCCCTTTTGTAGATATTTATGCCTTTTTTCCTGGGTGGCTATGTTAGCCCATTCTTCTTTTTTTTTTTTTTTTTTTTTTTTTTTTTCTTTTCTACACATGTGCTGTCTGCTCTACCACATTGTTTATTCATAGTGCCTAGTTCTTGATACTGTGGACTCTGCTTAATTATACTTTGCAGGCTGGCCATTTAAGCCTATGTCTAAAACTTTGTGCACTATATATGGGGGTGGTAGCCATCCTTGGTAATATGTTTACATTCTGATTGCACTCCATGTGTGCTCTGCTGTGCAGTGATTTCTAACCATTACTATGGGTATTATAAGGGGCCCTTAATCAATTTTCTATGTGCTTATATTTATTCAGAAATCAAACTGTTTTTTGTATGGGCACTGAATGTACCTTATACACTCAGTATTTAATGGTATGCTGTTTATATGATCTTAGGGTTTCTATTTAAGTTATTATATTGTGGAGTAATTGCTTCAGGCAGTTGGCTTTATTATAAGCCTTGTATTGTCTGCATATATGTCACATGTGTGACTATTTTAATGTGTTTTTGTTTTGTGCCTTTCTCTCTGTGTTCAATAAAAATGAATTGATTTTATGCTAGTCCATGGCTCGGGGTGATCCCCTTTTGTGGTCTATCCCTTTCACTTCTTTATACCCCCCCCCCCCCCGAGACGTCTCTGCAGCCCCCCGCTTCTTTTTTTTTTTTTTTTTTTTTTTTTTTGTTAAAAACTGATTTTCATTACATTAAAAGAATTTTTAATGTCTTTTTTTTTTTTAACCCTTTACTATTCTAGGGTTAATAATGGATAGGTGTCTTATTGACACCTCGCCATTATTTACCCGGCTTAATGTCACATTTCAATAGCAAGGGTGGCTGGGGGCAGATTTTTTTTAGCCAGGGAAGGACCAAAAACAATGGTCCCTCTCTAGGCTATTAAAATCTGCCCTCACTCGCTGGCTTTACCTCGCTGGTGGAGAAATTACAGCGGGAGCCCACGTAATTTTTTTTTTTTCCAACGAATTTACCCATTAAATTAACACCTGTCCAAAATTTTACACATATGCCCTAATCTAGTTATTAGTCAAACATATAAAAAACTAAATTAAATGCTTTACTGTATGTAAACAATGTGTCATTTCATGTCAAGTTTTGTATTGATTTTACAGAAGCTGGCAATTGACTTAGCGGCTATTATGCTATGTAGAACTCTATGAAAAAATATATTTTTTTTTGTGTTTTAACCTGTCATTGGGCTCCATTATATGTCCATTTTTGCAAGCCGGCGAGAAAATCTCATCATACAAATGTCACACGGATGCTTAGATGCAAGAAAATCGCATCCTCGCATTCCAGTCGGATGACATACAGATCACTGTTTATGAAACATTTCTGCGATTCTGGTCCATTAAAAACGGACTAATATTTTTTTTTTATTTTTTTTTTTATGGGTTGTGTGAGACTCTGGCCTCAGACAAAAAGTATAATAGAAACGCGTGACCACTTCTGCATCTTTCACCCACTCCTGGTTTTGGCCTACAAATGCTGTTGTTCAATATTTGGTCTGTATTGTGCATGTAAGGCCGGAGTCACACTGGCGAGGAATACGGGAGAGTGAGAGGCGCAAAAAGCACGCATTAGACACGGACCAATTATTCTCTATGGGGTACCTCGCACCAGCCGTATATTTCTCCTCAGTATCCTACGCTCCGTGCCACTCGCAGCATGCTGCGATTGTCAGCATACTACGGCCGTAGTACGCCAATGCAAGTCTATGGGTGCGCAAAAAATACGGATTACACACGGACCAAACATGTGACTTGCGAGAAATACGCACCAGGTGTCTTTTAGCAAAGCCGGCAATTCAGTGCGCTATACAGTAAACTCACACTGACAGGTTTAAGAAAGAAAGAATAGATATAGACACATAGAATGAATATATATATATATATATCTCAATCATACGGATTACATACGGATGCTGACATGCGCAAAATACGCGACCACACCTTGATTACGGATGACATACGGAGCACTATTTAGGGGTCTGTCATCCGTATTACGCATGTAAAATACTGACCGTATTTTCTCCCTCACACATGACAGCACCACGGAGAGAGGGGGTCCGCCCATCAAGGACAGGAACCTACAGACAAAAGAGCGGCACCTCTCCTCCGCCCAGTTGGGTTCCTGTCCTTGACGGGTGAACCACGGCAGCAGGAGCTCAGCGCTTACCGGAAGGTGAAGATCCGGGACCGTCCCGTCCGCGGTCAGACAGCGGGGAGGCCCCTGTCGCGGCGGGGTCGGTTGCCGAAGCCGCCACCGCTGCAGCTGAGGGGCTGTCCAGGGTGAGCGGGCGGGGAGGACCGGGCCGCCGCTCCGGGAGGAGTAGGGGCCAGGGGACGCCGCCGGTATAGGGGCAGCGCCGGGTATAGAGGTGTACTAAGATGGCACTGCCCCGGAAGTAGAAGGAGGAACTTCCGGGTCCCCGCGGTCGGCACATGCGCAGTGCGCACTCCCCGGGGGAAGCAGCGGTGCAGGCCGGGAAGACAGGTGACGCCAGGGCGGCTTATTCAAATTTGGAATGCTGAAGCAGCCTCAGGGCTGGAAGCGTTCAGGCGCGATGGATAGCGACCAGCATGAGGAGCTACAGCAGCCTAAGCAGCAGCAGCAACATAGCCAGCACCGCCAAAAGGATAAAGACGGATGGGGGAGCCGGTCCAGTAGCCACTCCACGCAACATTCAACTGCAAGGAGCAACTCGCCTGCCGTGGATCGCCCAGTGAGGGATTTGGATCCACTTCCAGAACCGGTACCTGCAACCGCGCATGAGGGGTAAGTGGATCTTCGTGAATGTTCCCCATTGTAATAGACTTCTTTCCCTTATCAGGGAAAGAAGAAAGAAAAAACCAAGAACAGGGAATGCCCCACCTGTAGGAAGCCATTACCAACGCCCTGGGAGAAAAAATTGTGTGACTCCTGTATACAGGAGGTCCTCGGCGGTGAAACCCCGGATCATGCCGCATAAGGGCGGTAATCCGCGCAGAAATTCAGAGTGCCCTTTCATCCAAAAAACGGGAAAGGGAAGGAAGGGGGACGTGGTAATAGAGTCCCAATCAGAGAGCTTATCGTCAGGGGAAGTCTCCTCCCATACTGTAAATACCGACTCGTCATCCTCCGAAGAGGAGACGGAAGGTCGTCATTGTTTCCCCCTGGACGAAGTGGATGCCTTAGTAAAGGCGGTAAGATCCACTATGGGGATGGAAGACCCCCGGACTGATAGATCAGTCCAGGACATTATGTTCGGGGGACTGGGTCAAAAGAAACGGAGGGTATTTCCGTTAAACAAGAACGTCCAAGGCCTCATAGATAAAGAATGCGAAAAACCGGATAGGAAAAGCTCTACAGTTCCTTCCATCAAAAGAAAGTACCCATTTGATGAGGAGGCATCCACATCGTGGGATAAGGCCCCCAAACTAGACGTGGCGGTAGCCAAAGCTTCGAGAAGGTTTGCTCTCCCCTTTGAAGATATGGGTACCCTGAAAGACCCGTTAGATAAAAAAGCGGATACCCTACTTAAGGGCACCTGGGAATCAGCAGGGGGAAACATCAGGCCGGCGGTAGCGGCAACCTGCACCTCCAGAGCTCTTATGGTATGGATAGACCAATTGGAGAGACAGATAAGGGAAGGGGTTCCCAGAGATAAAATCCTGGAATCCATGCCAATGATAAGAGGGGCGGCAGCCTTCCTGGCCGACTCTTCGGCTGATTCGATAAGATTGTCATCTAAAACGGCAGCCCTGTCGAATGCAGCTAGAAGAGCTTTATGGTTAAAATGTTGGCCTGGGGATCTCCAGACAAAAATGAGGTTATGCGCCATTCCCTGTGAAGGAAAATTCCTCTTCGGGGAAACCTTGGATGACATCCTCGAAAAGGCAGGCGACAAAAAGAAAGGCTTCCCAAACCAAGGACCAGTGAGCGCCACAGGCTTTAAACGGTCCTTTCGGAACAAAAAGTTCTTACAGAGGAGACCCCCGAGAGACCAAAAAATGGGAAGACAGAAGAAGGGACAGGGGGTTCATCTTCGGTAACTCGTCCCGGGATAAAAAACCCGCCAAGTGACTGTGGGCCCAGGGTGGGAGGGAGACTGTTTTTTCCTCCCAGCCTGGGAGAAAATATCCAACAATCCCTGGCTGATAAATCTTGTAAGATCAGGATTAAGGATAAACTTTTATTCTCTCCCGCCGCAAAAATATATAATTACCCCGATAAGGTCGTCAAAAAACGAACAAGACGCCCTCGAATAGGAGGTCCTGAGTATGTTGGACAAAAAAGTCCTACAGGAAGTTCCCCCACAGGAGAGAGGCAGGGGGTTCTACTCGCCTCTCTTCCTGGTAACCAAACCAGACGGCACCTTCCGCACCATCATAAATTTAAAAAGACTGAATTGCTATATCAAGAACGAAAAATTCAAGATGGAATCGATCAAATCGACCATCAAAATTCTCTTTCCGCAATGCTTTATGGTGGTCTTAGACCTCAGCGATGCCTACTACCATGTCCCCATTCACAAAGAATCCAGGCAATACCTCAGGCTAGCAGTCTCGATAGCAGGAGAAATAAGAGAATTCCAATACAAGGCCCTGCCATTTGGGATCTCAGTGGCTCCACGGGTCTTTACGAAATTGGTGGCAGAGATGATGGCTCACATAAGAGAACAGGATGTTCTGATAGTGCCTTATTTGGACGACTTTTTAATAGCGAGCAACTCAGGCCAGAAATGCACAGAACAGAGGGACAGAGTGATGAGCACTCTAAAAAACCTCGGGTGGCTTCTGAACCTGAAAAAGTCAAGGCTGGAGCCAAGGAGAGTCCAGGAGTTCCTAGGCCTGACACTGGATTCAAACATCCAAGTGTGTTACTTGCCAGATCACAAAAAGGACAGAATTATCCATATGGTACAAAAAGCGAGGCAAAACCCTTCTATGACACTAAGACGAGCAATGTCCCTGTTAGGGTCCCTCTCTGCATGCTTGCCGGCGGTCCAGTGGGCACAAATACACATGAGGGATCTGCAGTGGGATATCCTGACCAACCAGCGGGCCTTAGGAGACCACTTGGAACATCATATTACGCTAGTTTCAAAAACTATTCATTCCCTAGCCTGGTGGGAGGACAAAAACAACTTGTCCAAAGGGATCCCCTGGGAGGCCAAGATCACACATGTAATTACCACCGACGCCAGTCCTGTGGGATGGGGAGCACACATGGGCATCAGTGTGGCTCAAGGGGGATGGAGAAGTCAAGAACTAAAAGCCTCCTCGAATCAAAAAGAACTGCTAGCAGTAAATTATGCCTTGAGTCACTTTTTGCCAGCATTAAAGGGCCATCATGTCCGGGTATTCTCGGACAACCGAGTAACAGTGGCCTATATAAACCACCAGGGGGGAACCAGGTCCAGAACGCTAATGGAGGCATCCTCCGAGATATTCAGGTTAGCCGAGGAAAACGTACTGTCCCTATCGGCGCTACACATACGGGGAGTAGAGAACCAGACAGCAGACTTTCTGAGCCGTACCCAACTACATCAAGGGGAGTGGGCTCTAAATCAGTCCGTTTTTCAGAAGATTGTGGAAATGTGGGGAACCCCAGACATAGACTTATTTGCAGACCACAAAAACAAAAAAGTGGAAGCATTCTGTTCTCTAAATCCCAAGGGGAATCCTCAGACCCTGGACGCATTTATGCTCCCATGGACACGGGGACTACTGTATGCCTTCCCACCGACCTTTCTCCTCCCGGCGGTGATGAGGAAAGTCAGGGAAGAGGGGGCTCGGGTAATACTTATAGCCCCTTTCTGGCCAAAAAGAACATGGTTTTCATGACTCAGAATAATGTCAGTAACCGACCCCTGGGTTCTACCAGATCTCCCTGACCTTCTATCGCAGGGTCCTGTGCTACACCCCCAAGCAGTGAACCTCCATTTAACAGCATGGAATTTGAAAGGTCACTGCTGAGGGGGAAAGGATTTTCAGAAAATCTAATTTCCACGTTACAAAAAAGTAGAAAACCAATTACAATCAAAGCCTATGGTAGAACCTGGAGGAAATTCCTATCTAGTTCGGGGGCAAAGGTTCAGGATGGAATACAAATGGATAAAATCCTGGAATTCCTCCAAAGGGGGTTAGAACAGGGACTAGCGACTAACACACTGAGGGTACAGGTAGCGGCCCTAGGCGCCCTCTATAATCAGGAGGTGGCAAGCGACCCTTGGGTATCACGGTTTATGAGGGCCGCAGCCAGGTCTAGACCAATAGCTACCCAGAAAGTACCATCATGGGATCTGAACTTAGTGTTGTCAGCCCTAACAGGACCCCCATTCGAGCCTATTCAATCAGCTCCACTAAAGACCCTATCATTAAAAACGATATTGCTAGTGGCCCTAACATCGGCTCGCAGAGTGAGTGACATACAAGCCTTATCGGCATTACCCCCATTCATTAAAATTATGGAGGATAAAATTATATTGAAACCTGACCCTGCATATTTGCCCAAGGTAGCAACACACTTCCATAGATCACAGGAGGTAGTCCTTCCTTCCTTCTGCCCAAACCCTACGAATAGAGGAGAGGAGAAATTTCACACATTAGATGTGAAGAGGTGCTTAGTGCACTACCTAGAGGCCACCAAGGGATGTAGGAAGGAAGGATCGATCTTTGTGTGTTTCCAGGGACCTCGTAAGGGGCTCGGGGCGTCCAAAAGTACCCTGGCAAGATGGATAAGGGATGCGATTGCCCTGGCATACTCATGCAGCGGGAATACCGTCCCGGAGGGTCTAAAAGCCCACTCTACGAGAGCAATGGCGACCTCATGGGCAGAAAGATCAGAGGTATCAATAGAACAGATCTGTAAGGCGGCCACCTGGTCAACACCTTCTACCTTTTTCAAACACTATCGCCTAGATCTAGCCTCTGCGTCTGACCTGACCTTCGGGAGAAGGGTCCTTCAGGCGGTGGTCCCTCCCTAAACTACCAATCTCTGAAATTCTCTCCGTGGTGCTGTCATGGGTGAGGGAGAATAGCTTAGTTACTCACCGATAACGGTGTTTCTCGGAACCCATGACAGCACCCGCTTAATTCCCCCCCTTTTTTCACGTGTGCGGTGAGCACGATTTAATGTGTGCAGAGTGTGTTCTTAGACACGAGACTTCTCTATAAGTATACAAATTGTAATGTTATGTATATACTTTTGTTAACTAACCGGGAGACCCTCTGATGCTCTGTAACCAACTGGGGGCGGAGGAGAGGTGCCGCTCTCTTGTCTGTAGGTTCCTGTCCTAAAACGTTTTGGAAGAATGTTCTCTGGTTAGATGAGACAAAAGTAGAGCTTTTTGGGAAAAGGCATCAACATAGAGTTTACAGGAAAAAAAAAAAAGAGGCATTCAAAGACAAGAACACGGTCCTTACAGTCAAACATGGTGGAGGTTCCCTGATGTTTGACCTTGTGCATGGCATTATGAAGTCTGAAGACTACCAACAAATTTTGCAGCATAATGTAGGGCCCAGTGTGAGAAAGCTAGGTCTCCCTCAGAGGTCATGGGTCTTCCAGCAGGACAATGACCCAAAACTCACTTCAAAAAGCACTAGAAAATGGTTTGAGAGAAAGCACTGGAGACTTCTAAGGTGGCCAGCAATGAGTCCAGACCTGAATCCCATAGAACACCTGTGGAGAGATCTCAAAATGGCAGTTTGGAGAAGGCACCCTTCAAATATCAGGGACCAGGAGCAGTTTGCCAAAGAAGAATGGTCTAAAATTCCAGCAGAGCATTGTAAGAAACTCATTGATGGTTACCGGAAGAGGTTGTTCGCAGTTATTTTGGCTAAAGGTTGTGCAATCAAGTATTAGGCTGAGGGTGCCAATACTTTTGTCTGGCCCATTTTTGGAGTTTTGTGTGAAATGAGCAATGATTTGCTTTTTGCTTCATTCTCTTCTGTGTTTTTTCCTTGGAAGCAAATTAAATGAAGATAATACCAAAGAATTTGTGATTGCAATCATTTTCAGGAAGAAACAGAGTATTATCTGACAGAATTGCAGGGGTGTCAATACTTTTGGCCAACATTGTATATTGACATAATACTTGCGCAGACCCAAGCAGAGCTGCTTTCTGCAGTTGACTAGTGAAGGCTCTGTCAGCAATGAGTTGTACGAAAGTGCTTCCCATAGTTTTTGAGGATGGCACCCAGTGTGCCAATGACTGCTTGTACCACACTGGTTTGTGGCATAGTCTTTGACTTTCATGTTTTGATGTTTTCAGCCTTTTCTACAACCCTGCTATCTCCAGGTATTACTGTCAATGATGCGCACACTTTTTTTTTTTTTTTTTTTTATGGCTAAGTATTTTTATTTACTTGTTCAGATTTGACTTCTTTCCAATATATGCTACCACCAGTTCTTCTTAGAGGGCAGCTGGTGATTTCTCACAAATGGTTCATTTAATCCCTTTTGCTGCAATGTTATGTTGCTGTTTTGTAGGCAGTGTGGTTGTGTGGCTTTTTTTTTTTTTTTTTATTTATTTTTACATGAACTGTGCACATAGAACATAGAATGCTAGAGTTGGAAGGGACCTCCTGGGCCATCTGGTCCTACCCCCTGCTCAAAGCAAGATTCATTAAATCATCCCAGACAGATGTCTGTCCACACTTTGAAGACTACTATTGAAGGAGAACTCGACAAGTCTCGTGGCAGCCTGTTCCACTCATTGATCGCTCTAAAGGCACCGTCACACTAAGCGATCTCGCTAGCGAGATCACTAACTTTGTGACACATCAGCGATCTCGCCAGCGAGATCGCTGTGTGCGACGGGGATCAGCGACCAGCCCCCCTGCCGGTTATCACTGATCGGGCTCGAGCGGCCTTGGACGTTTTTCAATCGCTGGGCTCCCGCTGCCCAGCGCGCATCGCTGCGTGTGGCAGCGAGAGACCAGCGATCAGTGACGCTGGTTACTAATGTAAATGTCTGGTATCCAGGAGTCACGTGGCTCCTAGATACCCAATGTTTACCTTGGAAACCAGCGTGTACGCCGGTTTCCAAGGTAAACAGCGGTGTTATGAATAAGTCACCGAGGAGGAAAAAGCAAGCTAAGCCCAGAAAACTGGAGAGGTTGGTAACTAGCAGATTGCAGACCCCTGATCCTATCCACAACAACTAGCAGTAGCCGTGGAGCGTGCCTACGGTGGTTCTAGATGCCTCGTCACGGCCGGAGAACTAAATAAGCCTAAAGAAAGAAAAGGGAAATCTAAACTGCCCCAGAGCAGACCCCAAAGCAATAGACAGCCCCCAACATGTATTGTCGGTGAAACAAGATGAAAACACAGACACAGGTAGAAAGATAGGCTGAGCAAATGATGGGGCCCTCGCTAACTAGAAAGGACAAGAAAGAAAAGCTGCTGTCTGCAATCACGCAAAAAACCCTGCCAAAAAGAATGTCCAACACGTCTGATAGAAAAAGGCCCTGAAGTCGCTAGACTTCAAATCACTATATCAGCACTCGGGTATATTCTGAAGACAGAGCAAAAGAGCATGGGCACCTGTGATTTTGACGCCACGTTAGTTCTCAGGATTATTTACTTATCTCCACCACACTGCCCTGCAAGCCAGCATGACAGGCTGCAGTACACTCCCAGTGCTCGTTACTGACACACCCCCTCTGGGTCTCCCAGCGTCAGAAGCACATGATGACGTGTCTAGTACACGCCCACCTACTTCCGGTGGCGCGCTCCTAATTCGGCTTCATTACTTACAGGGATATATAACCCTGTCACTCCCACACATCACAGCACCTTGGATTCGCGGCGGATACCGCGTCCACACTCTGCATACTACCACGGTAAGATCTATATGCATCATACAATCAGATTAGTGGCTGCATGTCACATCACTTTAGTATGACTCCAGCGCTGTCTATTTGTCTCTAACAGTGGGACGGCTACATGTGCCTCCTCATAGGACTGGTATGTACCTTAGGCTACACAACCATCTTATCACTCACAAAGTTATTCTTATGACTACAGCACTTTTCATCCTCCCTTAGATCCATTTCACAGAGCCCAGTCACTAAGAATCTCACAGTGCAATATATCGGTATGTGCTTTTTTCAGCCTTGATCTTGCTTTTCATGATTGTTGCGTCTTCTGTGTCAAGACCTAGTATGTGCTATAATGTTACCGATGTCCCAGCATATTTTCAATTATCTATTTGAAATACCCATATATTATTGTATATACTTTCTTTGTATTATTTTATTAGTTTCATCTTTATTTATATTTCACAGTACATTAATGAAGGTCCTAGACCGAAACGTCTGTGTATGTATGTACTGTTATCTATTAAAAATCACCTTTCTGCATCAGAGCTCTTGGTGTGTGCCAAGTTCTTACATATATCAGAGCAAAAGAGATCAACTGATCAGAGACAAAATGGGGATTCAGCCCAGTCCCAGCCAGGGCTGGCTGAACACAAAAACTAAGTAAACCAAAAAACCTCAAATGAACAATAGCAGAGAAAACTTAGCTTTAGGAAGGAGGAACCAAACTGGAAACCAGGAGCCACAGTCAGGAAAAATCACCAGCAAGAAACTAGGGAGTCGGCTGCCTTAAATCCAATCAGAAACTCCTGATGTCCAATCGCCGTCCTCTTCCTCAGGTGGCCGGTCTCTGCCATTTAGATCAGCTTCATTACCTCCCTTCACCAACAGAGGGAGTCCAGATAGAGAACTCACTACTCCTCTGTCAGCACAGCCAGCTCCAAAACCCTCACCAGAAGCCAGAAGCAAACCCGAAAATGAGCTCACAACACCAATCCATCCGGCCACGTATCTCTCCAAGATCATGGCGGAAGCAGTGATTTTCATCTGGCGCCAGGGGATAGGCATTATCCCATATCTGGACGACTTCCTCTTCTCTATACCATCTATATCATGTCAGAAGATGGACGTAGGAAAGACCCCAGGGATATTAAGATCCCTGGGTTGTATACCGAACCTGGTCTATCCCTCCACGAAAAGGAAGCTTCTGGGAGTTCTCTCGGACTCAAGGGGGAAGGCATCCTTCCTACCTATGGTTTGTCAGGTCGACCTTGTTTACCAAGAACCTGGTTCAGGACTAGCGGGCACTGACTCTCAGTCAATGTATGCTCTAGGATCTCGGACCACATGCACCCAGGCGGTTTCTTGGGCTCAGGCCCACACCCAAATTCTACAAAGCCACGTGCTTTTACATTCCAGGATCTGCCTGGCCTACATGGCCTCAAATTCCATTGTCCTGAAGGATTCCCCCTCCCTGGTCAGGTTAAACCGGCCCTGAGGTGGTGGTTGAACTACTGAAATCTTCAGAAGGAGTCAGCCGGATTCAGCTTCCCCTGAAAACACTCCGCTCAGATGCCAGTCAACGAGGCTGGGGCGCAGTAGTAGAGAGATCCTATTTTCAGGGGCGATGGCTACTGAGCATCAGCACCAGTTCCTCAATTCTGAGAGAACTGAAGGCGGTAGGGAAAGCACTAAAAGACGTCATCGCTAATCCAAAATCACCACGTCTGCGTCTATTCGGACAACATGACCACAGTGGCCTATCTCCAGCCAAGGGGGTACGAGGTACGCTGGCCTGGAGGCAATAGCAGCAAGGATCTTCTCCTGGTCAGTGTGTCTGAAAGGATCAGACAACACCCAGGCAGATTTCCTTAGTCGAGAAGATGTTCATCCGGAGGAGTGGCGCCTCGACCAGATGGTTTTCATGTCCCTACCCTCAAGATGGGGCGGAGGTGGACCTAGTCGCCAACAGGCAAAATGTGAAGACAGGGGTATTCGTCTCCCTCAACCACATGGACGGAGTGCAAGGAATAGGTGCCCTTCACCCAATGGTGGGATTCCAACCTCACATATACCTGCCCATCCATACCGATGCGAGCAAAAAATATCTCAGGAAATCCCAGACGGACCGAGTTCCCACAATACTAATCGCCCCGCTGTGGCCCGGAAGAAGTGGTACAGTGCCCTACCTGCCATGGCCCAGGAAGGTCCTGGCTTCTGCCCCAAAAAGGGTGACCTCCTTCACCAAGGCCCTCTGCTACACCCGGATGTCGGCAATGGGAACCTGGCAGCATGGTTATTGGGGCCGAATTCCCAAGAGCCAAATGGCTCTCAGATAGGGTAATCCAAACCCTTCAGGAAAGCCAAAAACCAATAACCAAGGCCATCTATGCCAAGGTCTGGGATAGGTTTATGCCCTGGTGCTCTCCAGGCACCTCTGATCCCTTCCATCTCAGTGCAGCACAGACCTTAGACATTTACAAAAGGTCTGGAACCGAGCCTTATCACCCAGCACGCTAAAGGTATAAGTATCAGCTCTTAGCACCTTTTTTGATCTTGACCTGGCCAGCCACCGCTGGATCCTACGGTTTATGGCTTCGGCAGGCAGGATTCGTCCTATACTCCGCAGTCAGGGGCCTCCTTGGGATCTCAACACCATGCTCAAACCTAAGATCCATTTGAGCCTCTAGATTCCTTGACCATGGAAACCTGACCCTTTAACCGTCCTCTTAGTCGCAATTACTGCGGCTAGACGTATAGGAGAATTGCAGGCCCTGTCAATTCAAGAAGCTTGCCTTGCAATCATTACAGATAATATCTTGAGATTAGATCACGCCTTTCTACTCAAAATTTCATAGGGATCAGGACATTGTACTGTCCTCATTCGGCCCAAGCTCTTCCAACCCTAAGGAAGAGACCTTCCACACTCTCGACATTTGCAGAGTGGTCCTGTCTACCGACAATAGAGTGAAGCCTAGCGGATTCACCAGAATTTATTCATCCAGTTCTTAGGACCAAATAAGGCAAGAAGGCGTCAAAGAACACGATCGCGAATTGGATCACACAATCTATCTGCCTGACTTACGCATCACAGAAGCTGGCTCCACCCACCTCACTGAGGGCACATTCTACCCATGCGATAGCAACATCATGAGCAAAAAAGGGGAATGCTTCGTCAGAGCGGATATGCAGAACTGCCCCTGATCGTCCATCCACACGTTCACCAGGCGTTACAGGCTAAATTTCAATGGGGATTTAACATTGGCAGACGAGTGCTGCAGGCCGTGATTTCCCCCCTAGAGAAATTAGCTGTTGGTATTACTCCGATGTAGCTGTCATGGAAGGTGACTAGAGAAAATAGAATTAGACTTACCGGTAATTCGATTTCTAGGAACCTTCCACGACAGCACTAATTTCCCTCCCTATCTGATATTCTTATTGGATGATTCCTGCACTTTAGTGGTAACTATTTATACTGGTGTCCAGGAAAACACTGGTAGTTGCAGGGAGGGGTATTTAACCTCTTCCTGTTCCTGTCCCCTATTAGGGCGGGGAAGACATCCTCCGATGTAGCTGTCGTGGAAGGTTCCTAGAAACCAAATTACCGGTAAGTCTAATTCTATTTTTCCTGTCTTCATAACAAGTAGCAAGTAGTACATCGTATAGGTAATTCACTCCGTGATCCAGAAATCCAAATCCTTGCTGACGGCACTATCGACTTAACCAGTTGTTCACCTGCAGAATCTTATTCCACCTCCTTGTTTCATGGCCATCCACTGGAAGGATGGAAGAGAGGACCACCTGCGCTCCCAGTTCTTTCACTTTCTTACCTAAGTTTTCAAAGTCACTGCAGATGGTTTCCAGGTCGTTTCTTGCTGTCATTTGTCCCCACATGTATTAGCAGGAATGGGTAGCCATCTGTAGGTCTGAAGAGTCCTGATATCCTGTCACACATCTTTAATTTTTGCACCTGAAAGACAGCACATTTCTCTTGAGGTTATATCCAGTCTGCAGATGGCGTCCTCTGTTCCTCTCATCAGGGAATCCCCCATGACCACCACTCTCCGTTTCTTCACAACATTTTTCTTTCTCTATCCAGGAGGACTCTGAAGGCGTACAAGGTTGTTGTTTGTGGGCAATGTCTTATCCTGATGTATTTCTTTAACGTTCTTCTGCGTAAGAGCCTGGTACTGGTTCCTGAGCAATATGGGTGCTGACTGCCTCCCGATCCTCCTGCTTCTCTGGGTCACATGCTTCCATTGTTCTGTTTCTTCAGGTGCACTTCTAATTTCTTCTTTCTGTAACAGGAGGAGATAATTCTGATCTGTCTAAGAACTCTTCACCTTCCATAATTATTTTCATTGTAGCTAACCTGTCTTCTAGAATTTGCAACTTTTCCTCCAAAAATCTGCGCTTGGCATAATCCGAAGACTTTTCCCTCCTGGCTTTTGTGTTAGGCTGGTTTCACACTTGCGTTTTTTTGCGCTGCGTTTTTGAGCATAAATGCGCATGCATTTTTTTCCCTATACTTAACATGGGTGCGCACAGTCATGCGTTTGTACGGGTTTATATGCACATGCGTTTTTTTCTAGAGGGCGCCCGGGCGCACAAAATGCATCCTGTTGCATTTTTTTTGTGCGCCCGACCTGTCTCAAAATGCATGCGCACGAAATTCACCCAAAAACAGTTTATGGGTGCGCTTACGTGTGCATGGTCATGCACATGTCAGCGCAATCAAAGCATGTTTTTTTTTTTAAAAAAAAACCATGTGCAAAAAACAAGAATATGCATAAAAACGCATGATGCGGTTTTTATGTGCGTTTGCACTGCGCACGCAGCGCAAAAAAAACGCAAGTGTGAAAGTAGCCTTATTCGTTCGACTGTAGATACTATTAGCCGATTTGTTTTTTCTTCTAAGTACCTTTTGTAAGCCATAGCCATGTTTTTTCCTGGTCAATTAGCCCAATGATCTTGTCAACAAATTCTTCATGCAACATCATTAGTTTTGTTTCAAGTTGTATATTGTTTCTATTGTATGTTTCCGGTAGTCTAAATTTGTCTATTGGACTTACAGTAAAGGCCCCGTCACACACACAGCAATCTCGCTAGCGAGATCGCTGATTTTGTGACGCCACAGCGATCTCGCCAGCGAGATCGCTGTGTGTGACGGGGATCAGCGACCGGCCCCCCTGCCGGGTATCGCTGATCGTGCTCGATCGGCCAGGGCCATTTTTTTGATCGCTGGCCAGCACGCTGCGTGTGGCAGCGAGAGACCAGCGATCAGTGACGCTGGTTTCTAATGTAAACATCGGGTATCCAGGAGCCGCGGCTCCTGGATACCCAATGTTTACGTTAGAAACCAGCTTGCTCGCTGGTCCTGATCGCTGGAGGGGCTAACTATGCTGGGACATCGCTATGTGTAACAGGGGATTAAGTCTGTTTTTCACTGTAATCAGAGCGTTTTTTTTGTCTGTTCTTGAAATATTTCAGCAGTGTATGCTTTTCTGTACCAACTGTTTGACTTGTAGAAGTCCTCAGCCAACAGGATTTCTGGCATTTACAATCTATGAACATCACTAAGTATGTAAAGCTTGGTGAATAGTTAATATCAACCTTCTGATTCAAGCTGATGATTTTTTTTTTTTCTTACTTGCTGGGCCTGTTTTTAAAATGGAGAAAGAGGTGGACAGTGTCCTGCTCACACAAACGGCTTCATGATTTACTTAGTAAAAATCATATCTTCTTAAAAAATGGAGGTTATTTTTATTTTATTACTTACTGCTTGTTGTCTGTTATTAGTCACTCCTGTATTTTAGCAGCAGTGATCAAACATGTGCATTACTTAGCAACTTTTTCCAATAGCATATGTAAGCACTGCTCTGAAGCTGGCCGGTTTGTTTGAGCGCATAGTTGGCTACCAATTCTAGTCAGCTTCTGTGCAACTGCTTCTACTAGTAGAGAGAGAGAGCATTAGTTCAGTTCAGTGCTGGTGTTATGCCTCTGCTCTGAGCTGTAAATCAAGCAAATGAGGGAGCAGTGAGCTTCTAAAAACCAGACAACAGCCTTTTAAGGCTGTCAGATGGCCATATTGCATGCAAATCACATAGTTCGGACTGGCCATGGACTCTCCTGACCTAAGTGTGACTGCATATATTTCTATGCAGTTGTCACACTCTGGTCAGAAGTGCCAACAACCAGTCTGAGGATTTTAATGTGGCCATCTTGACCACCCTAAGGCTACACAGTGACGCTGATCCTTAGACCACTATAGCCTGACCAAAGATATCAGAAGCCTAGGAGGTTTAGATATTTTTAAGACCAAAAGTGAATCTGTCAGAAGGATCAACCCTCCTAAGCCTTCCTTATGGAGTGAGTAGGTCCTAGGAAGCTGAATAAAATGTTACCGTGATGCATGCAATTTGATAATAGACCTTTTGGTAATAATTCTAAGCGGTATGTGTGGCGCAAGCCAGGCACTGCTCATCACCTGCCCAATACAATCCCAACAGTGAAACATGGTGGTGGTGGTGGCAGCATCATGCTATGGGGGTGTTTTTCAGCAGGAACAGGTTGACTGGTTGCAATTGAAGAAAACATGAATGCAGCCAAGTACAGAGATATATCCTGGATGAAAACCTCTTTCATAGTGCTCTGTACCTCAGACTTGGCTGAAGGTTCACCTTCCAACAAGACAATGACCCTAAGCACACAGCTAAAATAACAAAGGAGTGGCTTCAGAACAACTCTGTGACCGTTCTTGACTGGCCCAGCCAGAGCCCTGACCTAAACCCAATTGAGCATCTCTGGATGAACCAGAAAATGGCTGTCCACAAACGTTCACCATCCAACCAGACGGAACTGGGGAGGATCTGCAAGGAAGAATGGCAGAGGATCCCCAAATCCAGGTGTGAAAAACTTGTTGCATCATTCCCAAGAAGACTCATGGCTGTACTAGCTCAAAAGGGTGCGTCTACTCAATACTGAGCAAAGGGTCTGAATACTTATGACCATGTGATATTTTGGTTTTGCTGTTTTAATAAATTTGCAAAAAGTCTACATTTCTGTGTGTGTTTTTTTTTTTTTTTTGTTTTTTTTTCCCCCCCCCCCCAGTCAAGATGGGGTGCAGAGTGTACATTGAGGAAAAAATTAACCTTTTTGAATTTACCAAATGGCTGCAATGAAACGGAGTGAAAAATTTAAAGGGGTCTGAATGTTTTCCGTACCCACTGTATATCAGCAATGTCCTGATGACTAGAAGTGACCGGCTGCAGGGAGAATATAATTTAATTTTCCACAGGATTTAAGCATGATTTACTTGTAGATTGCCCCTGCATATCTGCAGATAAATTGCTGTTCTGAATATGACCGGTTCTCTTTTAACATTGACTGTACTAGGAATAGAAAACAAAATATTGTACACAACTATAGACAGTTATAGAAATTATATTACTTGGGCACAAACACTTATCTATGCTGCAGATATGATTTTAGGTGCTGTAGGCCCAATTCATTATTGCATGTACAGGACTGTATAGTCTGTGTTTTTTTTTTTTTTTTGTTTTTTTTTGTTTGACTTGTTTTTTTTTTTTTTGTTTTTGTTTTTTTTTTTTTTGTTTGCCATGGGCAAGTTTTCTGTTTCTCTAGATTTTTGTGGCTGTTAAATTGCGACTTTTATTTACTACTAGCTGAAAACCCTGGCGCTGCCCGGGCATAGTAGCTAACTACGGTTAGTTATAACAAATTAATATATACAGTATATCTATATCTGATTGTATAGCCCCTCCCTCTCCGCATAGCCACATTCACTATAATATCCCACATCACCCAGTCAGCCAGAGCCACTGGACTACTACGCCCTAATATCCCGCATCATCCCATCAACCAGAGCCACTGGACTACTACCCCTAATATCCCACATCATCCCATCAGCCTGGGGTCAGAACCAGAGCCCTGAGTGGAATTGCCCTAGCTTCCATACCGGGGATCCCTTTAAGAGAACCTGGGGTCAGTACCAGAGCATTTGAAGGCAACTGCCCTGACTTCCATACCGGGGGATCCCTTTATGAGGGGCCTGGGGTCAGAACCAGAGTGCTTAGTGGAATTGCCCTAACTTCCATACCAATGGTCCCTTTAAGAGACCCTGGGGTCAGAACCACAGCGCTGAGTGTAACGGTCCTAACTTCCATACCGGGGATCCCTTTGAGAGGCCTGGGGTCAAAACCAAAGCACTGGATGATTTGCTCTGACTTCCATACCAATGATCCCTTTTAATAGAAGTCTGGGGTCAGAATCAGAGTGCTGAGGGATTTGCCCTAACTTCCATACCGGAGATCCCTTTTTAGAGGGAAGATGTGCCTATGTACCTATGGGATGGAGGATGTGTGATGCATATATGGGCACGGGAGGGGGTGATTCACTTCTGTCATGTGCCCTCTGCTCCTTTCTGGGGGCAGACAATGGCTGGGAGCTTATGTTCCCGGGGATGCTAGATTTCTCCCACCCTGTCAGTGCCTGCTGAGGTGTTGTGGAGTGGGAAAACTGTTGCTCATAGCAACCAATCACAGCTCAGCTTCTTTTAAACAGCTCTGTGGAAATGAAAGATGCTTAGTGATTGGTTGCTATGAGCAACAGTTTTCCTTGCAATCAATCACTAAGCATCTTTAATTTCCCCAGAGCTGTTTAAAAGAAGCTGAGCTGTGATTGGTTGAGATTAGCAACAGTTTTCCTGGCAACCAATCACAGCTCAGCTTCTTTTAAACAGCTCTGGTGAAATGAAAGATGCTTCGTGATTGGATGGTGATACACACATACATTCAATAACATATATATATATATATATATATATATATATATATATATATATATATATATATATATATATATGAACCTCATAAATAGAGTACAGTATAAAATTAATTGGTGAGCACATCAGAATTGGAAATCGGTGAAACTGGTATGTAACCTGGCCTAAATTAAAAAAAAAAAAAAACCCTAAGCATAAATAGGAACTTTATTAAACTCTATCAACGTGAACTTAAATCCAAAAAACATGTGCAAACAAAATAATAAATATATATATATATATATATATATATATTGTGTGTGTGTGTATATATATATATATATATACACAGTCATGGCCAAAAGTATTGACACCCCTGCAATTCTGTCAGATAATATTCAGTTTCTTCCTGAAAATGATTGCAAACACAAATTCTTTGGTATTATTATCTTCATTTAATTTGTCTTAAATGAAAAAACGCAAAAGAGAATGAAGCAAAACATTGATCATTTTACACAAAACTCCAAAAATGGGCCGGACAAAAGTATTGGCACCCTCAGCCTAATACTTGGTTGCACAACCTTTAGCCAAAATAACTGCGACCAACCGCTTCCGGTAACCATCAATGAGTTTCTTACAATGCTCTGCTGGAATTTTAGACCATTCTTCTTTGACAAACTGCTCCAGGTCCCTGATATTAGAAGGGTGCCTTCTCCAAACTGCCATTTTGAGATCTCTCCACAGGTGTTCTATGGGATTCAGGTCTGGACTCATTGCTGGCCACCTTAGAAGTCTCCAGTGCTTTCTCTCAAACCATTTTCTAGTGCTTTTTGAAGTGTGTTTTGGGTTATTGTCCTGCTGGAAGACCCATGACCTCTGAGGTAGACCCAGCTTTCTCACACTGGGCCCTAAATTATGCTGCAAAATTTGTTGGTAGTCTTCTGACTTCATAATGCCATGCACACGGTCAAGCAGTCCAGTGCCAGAGGCAGCAAAGCAACCCCAAAACATCAGGGAACCTCCGCCATGTTTGACTGTAGGGACCATGTACTTTTCTTTGAATGCCTCTTTTTTTCTCCTGTAAACTCTATGTTGATGCTTTTGCCCTAAAAGCTCTACTTTTGTCTCATCTGACCAAAGAACATTCTTCCAAAATGTTTTAGGCTTTTTCAGGTAAGTTTTGGCAAACTCCAGCCTGGCTTTTGTGTATGTGTGTGTGTGTGTGTGTGTGTGTGTGTGTGTGTGTGTGTGTGTGTATATATATATATATATACACACAGTGGGGCAAAAAAGTATTTAGTCAGTCAGCAATAGTGCAAGTTCCACCACTTAAAAAGATGAGAGGCGTCTGTAATTTACATCATAGGTAGACCTCAACTATGGGAGACAAACTGAGAAAAAAAAATCCAGAAAATCACATTGTCTGGTTTTTTTTTTCATTTTATTTGCATATTATGGTGGAAAATAAGTATTTGGTCAGAAACAAGCAATCAAGATTTCTGGCTCTCACAGACCTGTAACTTCTTTAAGAGTCTCCTCTTTCCTCCACTCATTACCTGTAGTAATGGCACCTGTTTAAACTTGTTATCAGTATAAAAAGACACCTGTGCACACCCTCAAACAGTCTGACTCCACTATGGTGAAGACCAAAGAGCTGTCAAAGGACACCAGAAACAAAATTGTAGCCCTGCACCAGGCTGGGAAGACTGAATCTGCAATAGCCAACCAGCTTGGAGTGAAGAAATCAACTGTGGGAGCAATAATTAGAAAATGGAAGACATACAAGACCACTGATAATCTCCCTCGATCTGGTGCTCCACGCAAAATCCCACCCCGTGGGGTCAGAATGATCACAAGAACGGTGAGCAAAAATCCCAGAACCACGCGGGGGGGACCTAGTGAATGAACTGCAGAGAGCTGGGACCAATGTAACAAGGCCTACCATAAGTAACACACTACGCCACCATGGACTCAGATCCTGCAGTGCCAGACGTGTCCCACTGCTTAAGCCTGTACATGTCCGGGCCCGTCTGAAGTTTGCTAGAGAGCATTTGGATGATCCAGAGGAGTTTTGGGAGAATGTCCTATGGTCTGATGAAACCAAACTGGAACTGTTTGGTAGAAACACAACTTGTCGTGTTTGGAGGAAAAAGAATACTGAGTTGCATCCATCAAACACCATACCTACTGTAAAGCATGGTGGTGGAAACATCATGCTTTGGGGCTGTTTCTCTGCAAAGGGGCCAGGACGACTGATCCGGGTACATGAAAGAATGAATGGGGCCATGTATCGTGAGATTTTGAGTGCAAACCTTCCATCAGCAAGGGCATTGATGATGAAACGTGGCTGGGTCTTTCAACATGACAATGATCCAAAGCACACCGCCAGGGCAACGAAGGAGTGGCTTCGTAAGAAGCATTTCAAGGTCCTGGAGTGGCCTAGCCAGTCTCCAGATCTCAACCCTATAGAAAACCTTTGGAGGGAGTTGAAAGTCCGTGTTGCCAAGCGAAAAGCCAAAAACATCACTGCTCTAGAGGAGATCTGCATGGAGGAATGGGCCAACATACCAACAACAGTGTGTGGCAACCTTTTGAAGACTTACAGAAAACGTTTGACCTCTGTCATTGCCAACAAAGGATATATCACAAAGTATTGAGATGAAATTTTGTTTCTGACCAAATACTTATTTTCCACCATAATATGCAAATAAAATGGAAAAAAAAAAACAGACAATGTGATTTTCTGGATTTTTTTTTTCTCAGTTTGTCTCCCATAGTTGAGGTCTACCTATGATGTAAATTACAGACGCCTCTCATCTTTTTAAGTGGTGGAACTTGCACTATTGCTGACTGGCTAAATACTTTTATATATATATATATATATATATATATATATATATATATATATATATATATATATATATATATTATAAAAATTTCTGAAGAGCCCGACGTTGCCTGGGCATAGTAACCAACTGTGGTTAGTTATAACAAATTATAATGATTATATTGCACATAAAAACATTTCACATCATATATTCAACACTACAGACTTGCAACACAAGTTAACTAAACGATCACCCAAGTATTGATAGTATTTTATTTTCAACTCATTCAAGAGTCTTTTGATAAGCAACATGTGTATCTATGTATCTAACCCTATCCTGTGTGATAATGTCTGCTGAGGTGTGTATCTAATGCTATCCTGTGTTACTGACTGCTCAGCCGTGTATCTAATCCTATCCTGTGTTATACTGACTGCTGAGTTGTGTATCTAATCCTATCCTGTGTGATACTGACTGCTGAGCTGTGTATCTAATCCTATCCTGTGATACTGGGCTCCCCCTGCAGTCTGTGTCAGAGGGTGGTCTGTGTTGGCACGGTAATAAATTATTTCCAGCTTTACAGAAGGACGATAACACCATAGAAATAAGAATAGGCAAAATTGTTTGGTGAATTGGAACGCGCGGGGTTAAAATTTTGCCTCCCAACATAGCCTGAGACGCTCTCGGGGGTCCAGACGTGTGACTTTGCAAAATTTTGTGGCTGTAGCTGCGACGGTGCAGATGCCAATCACAGACAGACAGACAGAATATAATTTTTTTTGTTTTACTGTAGTACACAAACTTTCTAAGTAGTTTTCTTACAATGTTTCCTACAATTTTGATGTTGTAGAATACATTTAACACATTTGCATACTTTTTGCTGTGCTGCTGCTCACATAGATCTGAAAACGTCTGTCATACAGTTGTAAATTGAAAGCTGACAGCATTTGTTCTCTATTCTGTAGTTTTCTCCTCAAAAAATTGCATCGCTTTTTTCCTGTGTGCAATCCATTTTCGTATGGACAATACATGGACCCATAGTTTAGAGGAAATTTGTCAGCAGGATTTGACACCCCTAAACCATTTTATATCCATATAGCAATTCAGCAATACTTTTGCATGGCCAGTCCATTTCTTTAATTACTAATCGGCATTTGAATTGATATTCAAATGAGACTGAAGGACTATGGTAGATATTAAAGCCTGTCATTCAGCTCTATTCTGATAAGAGTTTGAGCCGAGTGTTCCCTTACTGTGAGCCGATTTTCTCGCAGCAGAGAATCGTATCACAGGTGTGGTGGAGAAGATGAAGAGCTTAATTTCTCCATTGTTTCTGTCTGCGCAGTCCGATCTGCGCAAACGATTGTAAAAATAAAATTGCATCGTTATCCATAAATCAAAGGCAGACGCATGCCAAAATAAATGGTGCATATGGGTCCTTTGTTTTTTAATAGTCATAAGTCCTTCCTATATGTCTATTAAAGAAGCACTACCATCAAAATTATCCCCTTTATATATAGCAATCACATTGTCAATGTGTACTTACAATTGCTCATTTTGCCCTTCTACTCGGATAATTCCCTTTTCTATTAGCTCTGACATCACGTGATTAACTGACTAGCTGAATCCTACTAAGCTCTATGTAGAAACAGGAGGTCAGTTTTTCCTGTATGAGTCATTTAATAAACATTTTTATCCTGTTTAAAATATTTTAATCACCAAATTTTATTTTTTCCATGCTTGGTGATGAGTGCCGAGACTTGTGCCCGCCTCTCACCTCTTCTAGTAATCCCCTCTCAGGATCTGTGGAACAGAATCCAATTAATCCCTGTCACTGTGAACTGTGTGCAGTAATCCTATGTGTTGTGTTACCAGTATTTAATAACTGCGGTTGCAATACAAAGACGCTGGTTTTAAAACAAGAGAAATACCATATTAAGAACCAACCACTCTAGAAATTGCTGGTTATTAATGGGAACCTGTCAGATTAAACATAGCATCTGATCTTCCAGCAGAATATTATTGAACAATGCAATATCAGGAAGCCTTAGATCTCCGTTCTTTGCTTATGGGTCTGGTGGGTGGTCCTGCTTGGATAGAATTATCATTACTGAGCTTTCATACAAACATGGCTAATGCTAAGTTGGACCGCCCATCGGACTCCTAAGCAATGAAGAAGCATTGTTTGAAATAATGTGTACATAATCTATTGACATTGTGGCAACTTTTTTTTTGTGCGGTTTTCGTAATTGGGAGCAAGGCTGCCATAAAAGGCCTGTGAGGAGAAGTTAAAAGAATTTGCTTTCTTACCCGCACTGCTATTGCAGCATGACTTATAAGGAAGGCACTCGGTGAACCACATTTTTCTTCTTACTGCAGTATCTAGCAACAGCTAAAATGGTAACGTTCCGCTCTGTTCACGGTTTACATCCAGCCTTGACAACGGGTGATGAGTAGGGGTTTTGGGTATTGGACATAAGTCTTGAGGATGTGTTATCAATAGGACCAGTGTCGGACTGGGGTTACAAGGGCCCACCAGTTACACTGCCTTTGGGGGCCCACTCTTCACCTGTATACAAATATTACACGACCCTGGTTAAAAAATGTACCTATATCGCTATAGAATAATAAACTGGGTAGTTTGGTTAATGAATGATGAGATGCTGTTTTTTCTTAGTGAATCAAGTGAATTATGCCAAGTACTGCCCATACAGTAAGGTTGGGGGCCCTGATTTACACAGGAGCCCACCGGGGAATTCCCCTGTTCCCCTATGGGCCAGTCCGAGCCTGAATAGGACAGTAGTGAACAACCTGTTTCGATTTGACTTCTTTCATGAGTGAGTTCCTCCTGTAACAGAATATTTCTTGTTCCTTTAATAATTGCCTCTGGTTAATTTCTAAACATGGCATATACACAATAGGAAATGAAAAACATTAGCCAATGGCCCTGGTAGTATGGTAAAATCAATCACTTCTTCCCCAACTGCTGAACTGGCAAATATTTTGATTGAAGAATTTTTATTTAATGTCAGCTGGTTGTTTTTATTAACTCAAATTTTTGTTACCTTCTGGGGGAATAAAACACACATTGTTCAGGGTTTTAATACAGCATGCCATCTGAAGACATAAATGGGTCCATACTGTACCTACAGACTTTAGATGGATGGACACGGCCTCCAGGTTTTGGGGTATTAGCAACAGATCTGTTGCCCATGGTAATTTTAAAGCTTAATATAATAGGAAGTTACTATTGAAGGACATATTAAGACTTCTACATGTGCCAAACTTCTATTGGTGTGCCTCCATTAACACTCAGGTCACCTAGTGCTGTGCCTTATGTGTGACTTGTGCTGCCATCTCCATTTTAAGTAGGCATGGAAATGGATGTAACTGCCAGTAAATGAGCAATGCGATGTGTATAATTTTTTTTTTCTACAGATTGTGCAAGTATAACAATAGCCTATTTAAAATATTCCCTCATTTCTAGATCTACGACCCAACTTTAATTGTACTGTAGTAATTCCCTTTTAATTTAACGCCCTGCAATCCCTTTCAATGAAATTGAGCCCTGGCTGCACTTCTTAATCTCACCACTAGATGGTAGTGTTCACTAGTGCTTTAATGTTATGATTTGCTGCAGACACTAAAATGTATTCCTTTAACGCTTCCAATTTGGGCTCTGTATTTCTTTACATTTGCATGGATCTGTTAAAATACTCAGTTTGTAGTAATTCAGTGTCAATGATTGGAATGTTTGACTGGTTTAGGAAAAACTCTCCTGGTCCCGTAGATACCAAGGGCACAATTAATAACGACCGGAGCTATGCACGCCGGTCTTAGCGATGAGACAATTAATGGATAAGGTGCATCTTAAAAGGGCTCTGTGCCTACACCAGAGGTATACTGCAGTCATGCACTGGAATACATTTGTGGTTACTTTTAGACCACTAGAGCTGCGTTAATTTTTATTAAAAAGACAGGCTTAGCCACGGCCCATCACTTTAGGAGAAGCATGTCAGGATTGGTGTGAAAATGCCATGTTGCAATATTTTAAGGCTTGAACGCCTTAATATACAACCCCTTCTGTGAGCTGCAATGCAGCCAGGTGCAGGATCTCTGACCCCAGGCTGAGTTGAGCGTATGAAAAATAATTAATCTCCGAAAACCCTATTGGAGCCTATGTGACTATAACTGACTCTGAATAATCATCAAACATTAAACCAATAGTAAAAAATAAATTTGATACTTCACTGATCATAAAATTTAAATCTACAAAGTACAAAGGAATCCCCAATCCAGACTAAGACCCCAATAAAAGGGGGGGGGGGGGAGTTAGTGACATAACCTATAATTAAAGACCTATGTAAATCAAATTTGCAGTTGTCAAATAACAGCAACAGACTAGTAACTCTTCTCAAAGCAGTAAATTAATGAACCTTAAACCGTATAGTCATAATTAGATGGACAGCATGGTTATATTCTAGCCCGAACAGTCAGTGTGTGACATGTCATCAAAGCATGTTTTTAAAGAGTGGTTTTGCCTGACATGTGGCTGATTGGTATAACCCCTCTTCTGTGAACACCGCAGTGCATGTCAAAAGGTGATTTTTTTTTTTATTTTTTTTTTTATCTTGAATGGAGTGAAAGGGGGGTGATTTGAACTTATTTTTTTAATTTTCTTTTTACTTTTTGCATGCTTCAATAATGTCCATGGGAGACAAGAAGCTGCACTTGTCCTGTCGACTGTTACATACAGGCGATGATCAGATTACCTGTATGTAGCAGAATTGCTCACTTGCTATGAGCGCCGACCACTTCGGCAGTGACAACCATAGAGGTCTGCTGGAGATCTGTTTGTCGTGCCAACCCATTGGTGACCCATGATCACTTGGCGAGGTCTTCGATGTGCGAGATTCCGGGAGCGATTGCCTGAAGTGCGAGTTAAATGCTGCTGTCAGCATTTGACAAGGCATTTAACTGGTTAACAGCTGTGGGTGGATCGCGATTCCACATGCGGCTGTTAGAAGCACATGTTGGCTGTTCAAAACGGCTGACGTGTCAGGAAAGATGTGGGCTCAGTTCTGGAGCCCACATCAAAGGGAGGGAGTCCGACATCGGGCGTAAATGATAAAGGGGTTACA
The DNA here is from genome assembly GCF_039654945.1 of Dendrobates tinctorius. Classification (NCBI taxonomy): domain Eukaryota; kingdom Metazoa; phylum Chordata; class Amphibia; order Anura; family Dendrobatidae; genus Dendrobates; species Dendrobates tinctorius. The sequence goes on from NW_027361711.1 coordinate 30,624,831, forward strand.
TTTTTTTATGCCTAAAAGCTAGAGAATTGTGCAAAACACATGCAACTTTTTGCTTTTTTTCATGTTCATTTCGGGCAGCTCTGTCAAGAGGAAGAGGTGGGGCCTGGAGAGGGCCATGATAACGCCCACCTGTCAAAGGAATCAATAGTGACATTTGTCACTCCAGAAATGTTGTTCTAGTCTGACTAAAGTACGGTAACATTTCTGGTGAGATGTACACCACTGAAACTATGCTCAATTCATCAAAACTGGCGTAGAAAATGATAGAAGCCCCAATTCAATAAGATGATCTGTGAAAAATAAGATTTCCTGATCTTGCCTATTTACTTATGTCCGTCAATGTGCTATTCCTTATTTACCCACAGAACATGGAGCGAAAAAGTGTCTGTCTGAGCGAAGCCACACATTTATTTTACAATAACTAAATCGGGGGGTACATAAATTAAGGGTTCCCAATTTAGGTCCCTTCTCCCCAGCCATCCAAAAAAAATTAAATATTCTATGCGGTCACAGAAGTGCATATCTCACAAGTTTGCAGCTTTTACAAAATAATTTTGTTCCCATTGAAGCCCCTTAGTGTTCCCATGCACTAAGATATCACCCCCATAAAGTATGAAGACAAGTCCGCCGAACACAGTATAATTGCCCCACAGTGACCCCCCAACACAGTATGAAGGACCCCAGTCGTTTACTGTATAATGGCCCACATAGCCCACCAAACAGTGTAATGACCCCCCGCACTGTGTGATCACACCAATTGGTACAATGTGCTCGTTTATTTAAAGAAAAATACTCGACTTTCCTTTCCTTTCCCCCACTACTCTGGTCTCTACAGCGTGTGTTTTGAAGCTTCGTACAGTAGTGTGTAGTGACGTCAGAGAGAATGATGGAGGAAGGAGATGACTTTGTCCTGTTAAATCACTGCTTTACACTGTACCTGCATCCAGGATGTAGATACAGTTGAAATTGAGATGCCAGGCGGGGGCCCCCTCAACTCAAGGGCCCAATAGCAACCACACCGTCTGCCACTATTAGTGGCGCACCGCTGCACTGAATGCACTTCGGTTTATGTTCTTCTCATTTTGGCATAAAAGTTTTTGCAATGCTTTTTAGTTAATTCTTGCAACAACTAATGAAAAATCAAATCAAAATTGCACATGGTAAACCAGATCAAAATAAATAACTCCAGGTGAAGTTCAGGGTATTGTCAGACAGCGCATTCCTAACATAATCAATTTAGTGGTAACAAAACTGTGCTGTGGTCATGAAACCCACACACACAACTTTAAGGCCACAAAGCATATGGTGTAAACCATGCTTGTTTAGTTGACTGCATGCAATTTTTGCATAGCTTTTTAATTACCGCATCACAAGTGCACTACTTGGCCTTCCCTTTGTAACTGTAATCTCACTGAATCGTAGATTGCCAAATCGCAAGATCTCACAATTAGTTTATCACAAAATTGGGCTGGCCCACTACTAGGTCTTCTAGTGGGATCAAGAACACCATAATCGGTTCCAAAGGCCTAGAAAAAGAAAATTTGGAGACTGTCACTCGCTGTAAGGCTAGGATCAGGTGAATTTATTTCAGTCCAAGTATGGAGTGAAGGGCCTGAACGATTTACCTATTAGAGCTGATGACCTTTTTCCTGTGTGCACAATAACAGGATAAGTTATGACGTTATGAAAACTGGACATGCACACATTGTGTAGACTCTGGCTCAAAGTCCTAGTTTGAGTCGAGAAAATTTTTCAAAATTCGGTTCAGATTACAATCGGCAACGAATATTGTGTTTGCAATATTCGCCAAACGTCATTGGAGTCAATGGGAGTAGAAATGACCGGATATGTTCAAAATCGATCGTCAAATATAAATAGGGTACCAATATGGCAAATTCAGATTCGGCGACCAATTCCAACATATTCTCTCAACTCTAGTCCTGGTCTGAGACTGCTGCTCTGCCATGCAGGCTTTTACCACAAAGCAGTTTTTACAGATATACTGTTTTTTTTTCAATAGAGACAGGGAATGAAAAATAGCAGTTCAGTTTATTTTCTTTCCTATTTTAGTTAGCAGAGTCAATTTTGTATCCAATTGATTTCTATCCCATTTTTTTTCTGTGCTTTATGTCCTTAGGCAAGATGAAAATATGAATATTCTAATCGTTCTGCAAGCTCATGCTGTTTCATTGTAGTAGTGCAAGGTCAGACAAGCACATAAATCATGTTTCCCATTTTCCCATGAACATAGCACTACCTTTTTTTTATTTTTTTTTCCTCAAGGGCATGTCCATGACATCGTATAGTAAGCTTGATTATTTTAAAGAAATAAACTTTTTATGAAATTCCTTTTTTGTTTCTAGGAAGATGCTAAAAATGTTAGGGTAGGTAGATCTAGTGAATATGTGCACGTCATATTTTCTTTGATTATGACAATTCCCAGAATCTCCGTAGGTGAAACGAGGGTGCATAAAATGACTCCTCAAACCAAGCACAGATGGATCATTGATGTGACCAAACAGTTTAGTGCACACTTCCTGCTTTATTTCTCTCTCACCCATGACCGCACCATGGAGAGAGGGGATCTGCCTTTCAGGGACAGGAACCTACAGATAAAATGGCGGCACCTCTCCTCCGCCCCCAGATGGGTTCCTGTCCCTGATGGGTGACATACAGATGAACGTACCTGGAAGATCCGGGACCGACCCGTCCGGGCATTGACAGCGGGGAGGCCCCTGTCACGGCAGGTGGGGCGCCTGAAGCTGCCGGGGCCGAGAGTCTGCAGGGGGGATAGGACTGAGCCGCCGCTCTGGAAGAGAGTCAGGGGCTGGTGGAGACCCGGGGCACACGCGTGGGCAGCGCCAGGTACAGAGGAAATGGATGACTACTTCTGGGTCGGCGCATGCGCGGTGTGCGCAGCCCAGGATAGAGCGGTGCAGCATGGGAGAGGATGTGATATCACACACCGGGAAATTCAAATCGGAAGCGCTGAAAATACTCCTGGCTGGAAGCGTCCTGTGCGTTATGGAGAGGACAGCGACCAGCAGCAGTAGCACCACCATCCCCGGCAGAAGGAGCGAGACAGGCGTGACCGCCGTTCCAGCAAGCCACTCCACGCAGCACAGCAGGTCGGCTGCAAAAGGAGCAAGTCACCATCCTTGGATCAGCCTATGTAGGACTTGATTCCACCTCCCGAACCGGTACCTGCAACCAGTGATCTTCGATAGTGTTCTCCATTGTAATAGGCTTCTTTTCCCTTATTAGGAAAAGAAGGGGAAAAGGAAGAACAGGAACTGCCCCACTTGTAGCAGAGCCTTAACAGTGTCTTGGGATAAGAAGCTCTGCGAATCATGCATACAGGAGGTGCTTTGTGAGGAAATCCCGGATTTCGCCTCTGACCTGAGAGCTGTGATCAGATTGAAGGTTCAGAGTGCCCTTACATCCCTAAAACAGGGGGGAAGACACACTAGTAAAAGCAGTAAGGTCTACCATGGGTGTGTTGGACCCTTGCCCTGATAGTTCAGTCCAGGTCATAATGTTCGGGGCACTGGGCCTAAAGAACCACAGGGTGTTCCCACTAAACGAGGGCCTGATCAAAAAGAATGGGAGAATCCGGACAGGAAAAACTCCACGGTCCCTTCCCTTAAGAGAAAATATCCCTTCGACGAAGAGGCGTCCTCATCTTGGGACAAGGCCCTGAAACTCGATGTAACTGTCACCAAGGCCTCAAAGTTTGCCCTCCCCTTTGAGGACATGGGTACTCTTAAAGACACCTTAGACAAAAAGGCCGATACCTTCCTCATTGGCGCTTGAGAATCAGCAGGAGGAAATCTTAGGCCGGCCATAGCGGCAACATGTACCTCCCAGATCCCTTATGGTATGGGTGGATCAACTCAAGAAACAGCTGAGGGAAGGTACACCAAGGGAGAAGATTCTGGAATCTATCCCAGTAATAAGGGGAGCTGCGACCTTCTTGGACTCATCGGCCAACTCAGTACGGTTGTCATCCAAAGCGGCAGCACTGTCTAACTCAGCCCGAAGAACATTATGGCTCAAATGCTGGTCAGGAGACTTACAAACTAAAATGAAGCTGTGCTCAATCCTCTGTGAAGGGAAGTTCCTATTTGGTGAGACGCTAGATGATATCCTACAGAAGGCAAGGGGATAAGCAGAGGGTTCCAAACCTGGGGTCTGCAGCGTTTAAGAGGTCCTTTCGGAACAAAATGTTCTTTCAGAGAAGGCCACCGAGGGAACAGAAGTGGGATGAGGGAAGGAGATGGAGGGTTCCTCTTCGGTAACTCTTCCTGAGACAAGAAGCCCTCTAAGTGACAGTCTGCCTAGAGTGGGGGGGGAGATTAACCCTTTTCCTTCCAGCCTGGAGGAAAATCTCAAACAGCCCTTGGATATTAACTCTGATCGAGTCGGGCCAAAGGATAGACTTTTTCTCTCCCACCTAAAAAATACGTGGTGACTCCACTAATCCTCTACACGAGAGAAAAAAAACTTTAGAATGCGAGGTCCTAAGTTTATTAAAAAAAAGGAGTCCTCCAGGAGGTTCCCCTTCAGGAGACAGGCAGAGGGTTCCACTCCCCTCCTCTCCTTTTTTTTTTTTTTTTTTTTTTTTTTTTTTTTTTTTTTTTTTCTAGTGACCAAACCGAACGGCACCTTCAGAACAATCCTAAATCTAAGGAAAATAAACGGATACATCAAAAATCAAAGATTCAAAATGGAGTCGATCAAGTCCACCATCAAAATCCTGTTCCCGAACTGCTTCATGATGGTATTACACCTCAGCGACGCGTACTATCACGTCCCCATTCAGAAAGACTCCCGGAAATACCTCAGACTAGCTGTCTCTATAGATGGCGAGATAAGGGAATTCCAATACAGGGCCTTGCCGTTGGGAATATCTATAGCCCCACGGGTATTCACAAGACTAGTGGCAGAAATGATGGCCCACCTAAGGGAGCAGGACAAATTGATAATCCCATATCTGGACGACTTCTTAATAACAATCGACTCGGCCCAAAAATGCAAGAAACAGAGGGACCGGGTGATGGACACTCTACAAAACCTTGGCTGGCTTCAAAATTTGAAAAAATCAAGGTTGGAGCCCAGCAAAGTACAGGAGTTCATAGGACTAATGCTGGACTCAAACAAGCAAGAGTGCTGCCTCCCAGACCGCAAAAAAAGAGAAAATGGTGCAAATAGTGGCAAGAGCAATACAGAATCCCTCCATGACACTAAGAAAGGCAATGTCACTGCTGGGGTCCCTCTACACCTGCCTGCTGGTGGTCCAATGGGCAGAGCTACATACAAGGGATCTTCAATGGAATGTATTAGCCAACCAGTTAGCATTAGGAGGCCACTTAGAGGGTCGCATAACCCCAGATTCCAAAACTATTCATTCCCTAGCCTGGTGGGGAAACAAAGACAACCTATCCAAAAGGGATCCCCCTGGGTGATAAAAATAGCACACATAATTACCACCGATGCCAGTCCCATGGGTTGAGGGGCACACATGGACAGCAAGGTGACTCAGGGGGGATGGGGAGGTCAGGAACTAAAAGCCTCCTCAAACCAGAAGGAACTTTTGGCAGTAGGCTACGCCTTAGCACACTTCCTAACCTTGCTGCAGGGTCATCGTGTCTGCATATTTTCCGACAATCGAGTGACGGTAGCCTATATAAATCATCAGGGGGGAAACAGGTCCTGAGCCCTAATGAATACTTCCTCCAAAATCCTCAGTCTAGCAGAGTCTACGATCTCTCTGCATTAAACATTCGGGGGACAGAACCAGAGAGCAGACTTTCTGAGTTGCACCCAAATGCGGCAGGGAGAATGGGTCCTAAAGCAGTCCATTTTTAGACGGATTGTAGAGATGTGGGGAACCCCAGACATAGATCTATTTGCCGACTTCAAAAACAAAAAAGTGGAAACATTCTGTTCCCTAGACACCAGGGGGAATCCTCGGGCTCTGGACGCCTTTATGCTTCCATGGACACAGTGCCTGACACATATGCCTTTCCCCCGATCATTTTCATTCCGGCAGTCATAAGGAAAGTCAGAGAGGAGGACGGAACGAGAATATTAATAGCCCCTTTTTGGCCCAAAAGAACTAGGTTCTCCTGGCTGAGAATGCTCTCGGTCACCGACCCTTGGATCCTACTGGATCTTCCGGACCTACTGTCTCAGGGACCGGTGTTACACCCACGGGCAGTGAACCTCAATTTAACAGCATGGAATTTGAAAGGGCATTGATAAGGTAAAGGGGGTTCTCGGCTAACCTAATTACTACACTACAAAAGAGTAGGAAACCGGTTACGACAAGAGCCTATGGGAAAACTTGGAAAAAAATTCTGTCCACCTCTGGGGTAAGAGTCCAGGATGGGGTCTAGATGGATAACATTCTTGAATTTCTACAGAGAGGCCTAGAGCAGGGGCTGGCGGTTAATACATTAAAAGTAAAAGCAGCAGCTTTAGGTGCCCTTTATAACCATGATGTGGCAGGCAACCCTTGGGTAGCACGATTTATTAAGGCAGCAACCAGGTCTAGGCCAATAGTTAGCCGGAAGTTACCTTCGTGGGACCTGAATCTTGTACTATCCGCACTAACAGGTTTCCCGTTTGAACCTATTCAGTCAGCACCCCTAAAAATCTTGTCATTAAAAACTGTTTCTGGTGGTGCTAACATCGGCTTGTAGAGTGAGCGATATTCAAGCTCTCAGCAGTGCCACCATTTACAAAAATTGTAGAAGATGGGCCAGGTCAGGTTTCATGATGACTATCTACCTAAAGTGGCATCACATTTTCATAGGTCCCAAGAGGTAGGCTGGCCTTCCTTCCTTCTGCCCATATGCTAGGAATAGGGGAGAGGAGAGAATTCACACCCTAGATGTGAAGAGGTGCCTATTTCAGTACTTGGAGGCCACCAAAGGATGTAGGAAGGAAGGCTCTGTGTGTTTCCAGGGACCCCAGAAGAGACTCAAAGCATCTAAGAGTACCCTGGCAAGGTGGATAAGGGATGCGATTGCCCTGGCCTATTCATCCAGTGGGAATACCATCCCGGAAGGGTTGAGAACCCATTCCACAAGAGCAATGGTGACCTCATCGGCTGAGAGATCTGAGGTATCGATAGAACAGATCTGTAAGGCGGCCAGCTGGTCATCACCTTCAACGTTTTTCAGACACTATTGATTAGATCTAGCCTGTACGTCTGACCTGTCCTTCAGGCTGTGGTCCCTCCCTAAGCTACCAGTCTCTGTAATTCTCTCCGTGGTGCTGTCATGGGTCAGAGAGAATAACTTAGTTACTTACCAATAACTGTGTTTCTCGGAACCTATGACGACACCCGCTTATTCCCTTCCTTCACATGTGTGGTGAGCACGTTTTACTGTTTGTAGAGTTTTTTCGTTTAGGCACTGTGCTTCTTGATGGTAAGCAATATTATGTTATGTATGTATTTGTTTAACCTGGAGACCCTCTGATGCTCTGTAACCATCTGGGGGCGGAGGAGAGGTGCCGCCCTTTTTATCTGTAGGTTCCTCTTCCCTGAAGGGCGGATCCCCTCTCTCCGTGGTGCTGTCATGGGTTCCGAGAAACACCGTGATCGGTAAGTAACTGTTTTTCCATCTCTGCTCTCTCTTCCTTGATTGCCAACTTTTCCCTTTACGGGAGCTAAATGAGGGGAAATAAATACAAGTAGGTGAGATGGTGCACTGATCTGCTTGGTGATGCCAAGAGTATATTTTGTGCCTAGTTTAAACAGTTATTTTGTGCTGATAGACTTCCTTTAACCCCTTCACGACCAATGTCGCCACATAGGCGTCATGAAACCTGGTACAAATCTGACCAGTGACGCCTATGTGGCGTCATGACTTTAAAGCCCCCCTGCGGGTCGGGTGACCTAGGTCACTGAAAAGTCACCCGACCCGCAGATACAGGGGGCTTTGTTCTTCAGCATAGGGGGCGTGGCTTCGCCCCCACGTGACTACGATCGCTCTGATTGGCTGTTTCACTTTTAACAGCCAATCAGAGCGATAGTAATATTTCATCAATGAAAATTGATGAAATATTACAATCCAGACATGTCCGACGCTGCTGTAGCATCGGACGTGGCTGGTGACAGTGATCCAACCCCCCCACCCGTTAACGGGGGCGATCTGCCCCCCACCACTGAATGACAGCGGCGATGTGCCACCGCTGTCATCATCTCCCCCCCGCCTTCCCTCCGCTCCCCCCCCGGCTTCCGATTGCCCCCCCTCCCACCTCTCGGTACTCAGTGCCGTTATGGCTCCCGGTGTCCCGCGGTCCCGGACCATGGGCGCCGCCATATTGGAAAATGGCGGGCGCAGTGCACCCGCCGGCTCCAATTTCCATTCATTTATTTTGATCACTTTCACAGTGATCAAAATAGAATGAAATGTAAATAAACCCCCCGCTTGTCACCCCCATAGGCAGGATCAACTGATAAAAAAAATTTATTTTTATTTTTCCATTAGGGTTGGAAAGAGGGTTAGGGTTGGAATTGGGGTTAGAGATGTGGTTAGGGGTGTGTTGGGGTTAGGGTTGAAGTTAGAATTGAGGGGTTTCCACTGTTTAGGCACATCAGGGGGTCTCCAAACGCGACATGGTGCAACCATTGATTCCAGCCAATTTTGCGTTCAAAAAGTTAAATGGTGCTCCCTCCCTTCCAAGCCCCGACGTGTGCCCAAACAGTGGTTTACCCCAACATATGGGGTATCAGTGTACTCAGGAAAAATTGCACAACAACTTTGGGGGTCTAATTTCTCCTGGTACCCTTGGGAAAATAAAAAATTGGGGGCTAAAAAAATATTTTTGTGGAAAAAAATTTTTTTTATTTTCACGTCTCTGCGTTATAAACTTCTGTGAAGCACTAGGAGGTTCAAAGTGCTCAACAGACATCTAGATAAGTTCCTTGGGAGGTCTAGCTTCCAAAATGGGGTCACTTGTGGGGGGTTTCTATTGTTTAGGCACATCAGGGGCTCTGCAAACGTAACGACGACCGCAGACCATTCCATCAAAGTCTGCATTTCAAAACATCACTACTTCCATTCCGAGCCCTTATGTGTGCCCAAACAATGGTTCCCCCCACATATGGGGCACCAGCGTACTCAGGACAAACTGTACAACAACTTTTGGGGTCCAATATATCCTGCTACCACTGTGAAAATAAAAAATTGCTGGCTGAAAATCTTTTTTTTTTGAGGGGAAAAAAATATTTTTTATTTTCACGGCTCTGCGTTATAAACTTCTGTGACGCGCTTGGGGATTCAAGGTACTCACCACACATCTAGATAAGTTCCTTGGGGGGTCTAGTTTCCAAAATGGGGTCACTTGTGGGGGGTTCCACAGTTTAGGTACATCAGGGGCTCTGCAAATGTTACATTCCATCAAAGTCAGCATTTCATAATGTCACTACTTCCCTTCCGAGCCCCGACGTGTACCCAAACAGTGGTCCCCACCCACATATGGGGTACCAGCGTACTCAGGACAAACTGGACAACAACTCTTGGGGTCTAACTTATCCTGGTACCCTTGTGAAAATAAAAAATTGCGCACTAAAAAATAATTTTTGGAGGAAAAAAAAATATTTTTTATTTTCATGGCTCTGCGTTATAAACTTTTGTGAAGCACTTGGGGGTTCAAAGTGCTCACTACACATCTAGGTAAGTTCCTTAGGGGGTCTAGTTTCCAAAATGGTGTCACTTGTGGGGGAGCTCCAATGTTTAGATACACAGGAGCTCTCCAAACGCGACAAGGTGTCCGATAACAATTGGAGCTAATTTTCCATTCAAAAAGTCAAATGGTGCTCCTCCCCTTCCGGACCCTGCCGTGCGCTCAAACAGTGGTTTATGACCACACATGAGGTATCGGTGTACTCAGGAGAAATTTTTTAACAAATTTTAGGATCCATTTTATCCTGTTGCCCATGTGAAAATGAAAAAACTGAGGCTAAAATAAAATTTTTGTTAAAGTTTTTTTTTTTTTTTTTTTTTTTTTTTTTTTTTTTACAGATCAATTTGTGAAGTACCTGGGGGTTCAAAGTGAACACTATCCATCTAGATAAGTTCCTTGGGGGGTCTAGTTTCCAAAATGGGGTCACTTGTGGAGGAGCTCCAATGTTTATGCACACAGGGGCTCTCCAAACATGACATGGCAACCGCTAAATATTCCAGGATATTTTCCACTCAAAAAGTCAAATGGTGCTCCTTCCCTTCTGAGCCCTGCCGTGCGCCCAAACAGTGGTTTATGACCACATATGAGGTATCTGGGTACTCAGGAGAAATTGCCCAACAATTTTTAGGATCCATTTTATCCTGTTGCCCATGTGAAAATGAAAAAATTGATGCTAAATGAAAATTTTTGTTGGAAAAATTAAAATGTCCATTTTTTCTTTCCACATTGCTTTAGTTCCTGTGAAACACCTGAAGGGTTAATAATCTTCTTGAATGTAGTTTTGAGTAGCTTGAGGGGTGCAGTTTTTAGAATGTCACTTTTGGGTATTTTCTGCCACATAGACCCCTCAAAGTGACTTCAAATGTGAGGTGGTCCCTAAAAAAAAAAAAAATGGCTTTGTAAATTTTATTGTAAAAATGAGAAATCGCTGGTCAACTTTAACCCTTATAACTTCCTAACAAAAAAATATTTTTTGTTTCCAAAATTGTGCTGATGTAAAGTAGACATGTGGGAAATGTTATTTAGTCACATAACTCTCTGGTTTAACAGAAAAAAAATTCAAAATTTGAAAATTGCGAAATTTTCTAAATTTTTCCCCAGATTTCTGATTTTTTTTTCACAAACACAAAAATCATCGACCTAAATTTACTACTAACATGAAGCCCAATATGTCAGGAAAAAACAATCTCAGAATTGCTAGGATCCGCTGAAGCGTTCCTGAGTTATTACCTCATAAAGGGACACTGGTCAGAATTGCAAAAAATGGCCTGGTCATTAAGGTCAAAATAGGCTTGGTCATGAAGTGGTTAAACAGCATGATGCTACCACCATGCTTCACTATAGGGATGGTGCTGTGCATTTTTTTTTTTTTTTTTTTTTGCTAGTTCAGCTATGGTTTTGTCACAACAAAGAATTTTCCTTTTTTCATATTTTTCAAATACTTTAAAAGGAACCTGTCAAGCATTAATCCCTCTCCCTCTCAGATCCTTCAGATGACTGTGTAGTCCTTTAAAAAAAAAATAAGAATCCCTTTATTACCCTAAACTGCTGCTTGAGGGTGAGAAATCATGTTTTGAAATTATTTGGAAATATATTGGGTGGTGGTGATGCACTTCTGAATGATAAATAGTGAGATGCTACTTTTTGTCTGTACGTTCAAATGTATTGGGATAACTTCCGCTTATGTTGAAGGGTACGTTGTTTACACCTCCACAGAATTCGCCTGCTCCCCTGTGGGCCAGCCTAAGCATGCCTGCAGGAGATGTGTACTTGTTGGGTTAAAAAAAAAAAACTGCTTTCAAAATGTGTGAAAGTCAAATAATCTTTAAAAAAAATTATTAATCTTATGCGGTTTACATTCCTGTGCCACAATCTCTTTTTTTCTCTTCAGGCTGCATCTTTCTGAAACCTGACTGTGTGGTAAATTGCTGCAAAAGTTTTTCTTGCTGTCCGTTAAGTTACCCTTAGCCTGTCACTGCTATTATTAATCTCCAAACCATGAATTACTAGTGTGCTTGTAACCATAGTTCACAGCCAATCTGGTCATGATGAACTACAGTGAAAATCCACATAATCAACCTGCGCTTCTGATGAGATCAGCAGATATCCAGACTAATAGTAAATCGGCCATCAGTAATATAGAGTAGCAGTGAAATGTTACATACTACGAAAGCTGCATTTATTTGTTGTAGACATGACCTCAATGCTGCCGCCTGTATGCCGTCATCAGAGCAGTGGGGGGGAGACACCGATGGTCTTGGGGAGGATAAATAAGAAATAATTGTATTATATTTAACATGGCCATGATGAATTTGTTTAAGTTGAAAGGAGAAAACCCCTCCTACCTTGTATTGTAGTAAACAAGAGTGTTGAGCGAATTTGTTCAGTTCCCCGCTTATTCGGCAAGCTATAGCGCTTGCCGAATAAGCTACTGCGGGAACCTGGATACTTGGAGTGCGCCAGCCGCATGTGTCACGGCTATAACACAGCACATGCATAGAGAGCCTATGTGTTGGGCTCTCCATGCATGTGCTGTGACAATGACACAGCCGCGACACATGCAGCTGCGGCACCAATCAGCTGGCGGGATCCCGGAAGCCAGGTTCCCGCTGTAGCTTATCTGGTAAGGGCTATAGCTTGACAAATAAGCGGGGAAGCGAAGATGTTCGCTTAACTCAAGTAAACAATACTCAAAAGCCAGCCATAGTGCAAAATGACCATTCATGTGGCGCTTGGTACATCTGTAGTATAATCACTTTTACTATAGAAGGTAGCACCTAAATATAAAATCACTGACCTCTCCAGCAATTGGTGTCCCAGAAACACATGTACAGGTTAAAGAAAAAACATAATTAGATGATGCCAATGACATAGGTGATGCAGTCTATGCCCAAATGGTGTGTGTAATACAGGTGCTTCTCACAAAATTATAATAGCATCAAAAAGTTAGTTTATTTCAGTTCTTCAATACAAAAGGTGAAACTCATATTATATAGTCATTACAGAGATTGATCTATGGGCTCTGGGTTTGAGACCTTAAACTGAACATACAGCACATGGTGTAAGAAAGCACCAGATTGTAGTCAGCTTCACCTCAAAGAATGCTATATGACAAATTTGATGGTCCTAAGGTTAAATTGGGGCCACAAATTAGTCTAATATGTCCAGTGAATGTTGTCTTCTCCGTAAATCACAATGTTTATCCTGACAAGGCGAAAAAGTGCCCTATTTTTACATGCCTGTCCTGGAATTTCTGGATTGTTGGTACCCTGGTTCCTCAAGTCCCACCAAGCATTGCTTCTTCTATCGTACAAAAATCTAAGTGCCCTAAACCAAGTCTGCCTCTCTGTTATACTTTTATTCAGATCAACAGACAGGAAACCAAGAGCAGAGCATCAAAAGCCTACTTCCTGTGATCCATCCCTGCATCTCTGCTTGTAGAGTTGGATTACGCTTTACAACAGGCATGTTAGAAAGTAGAAAATAGTTACAGGAACAATTGCGCTGTGTGTATGTATGTATGTGTGTGTGTGTATATATATATATATATATATGTGTATATATATATATACTTATTAAATAAATATTTATTTATTATGTGTATATATAATATACAATAATATACACACAGTTGGGTCTATATATTTGGACAGAGACAACAACATTTTTCTAATTTTGGTTCTAGACATTATGACAATGAATTTTAAACAAAACCATTCAGATGCAGTTGAAGTTCAGACTTTCAGCTTTCATTTGATGGTATCCACATTAAAATTGGAAGAAGAGTTTAGGAGTTTCGGCTCCTTAACATGTGCCACCCTGTTTTTAAAGGGACCAAAAGTATTTGAACAGATTAAATAATTGTTAATCAAATGTTTATTTCTAGTACTTGGTTGAAAATCCTTTCTTGGCAATGACTGCCTGAAGTCTTGAACTCATGGACATCACCAGACGCTGTGTTTCCTCCTATTTGATGCTCTGCCAGGCCTTCACTGCGGTGGTTTTCAGTTGCTGTTTGTTTGTGGACCTTTCTGTCTGAAGTTTAGTCTTTAACAAGTGAAATGCATGCTCAATTGGGTTGAGATCGGGTGACTGACTTGGCCATTCAAGAATATTCCACTTCTTTGCTTTAATAAACTCCTGGGTTGCTTTGGTTGTCGTTTCATCCTACAGATGGACAATGACCCAAAACAAAGCCAATCAGTTTGGCTGCATTTGGCTTGATCTGAGCACACAGTATCGCTCTGAATACCTCAGAATTCATTTGGCTTCTTCTGTCCCGTGTCACAGTGTCACATTATCAATAAACACTAGTGACCCAGTGCCACTGGCAGCCATGCATGCCCAAGCCATCACACTGCCTCCGCCGTGTTTTACAGATGATGTGGTATGCTTTGGATCATGAGCTGTACCATGCCTTCGCCATACTATTCTCTTTCCATCATTCTGGTAGAGGTTGATCTTGGTTTCATCTGTCCAAAGAATGTTCTTCCAGAACTGTGCTGGCTTTTTTAGATGTTTTTTAGCGAAGTCCAGTCTAGCCTTTTTATTCTTGATGCTTATGAGTGGCTTGGACCGTGCAGTGAACCCTCTGTATTTACTTTCATGCAGTCTTCTCTTTATGGTAGATTTGGATACTGATATGCCTACCTCCTGGAGAGTGTTGTTAACTTGCTTGGCTGTTGTGAAGGGGTTTCTCTTCACCATGGAGATTATTCTGCGATCATCCACCATTGTTGTCTTCCGTGAGCGCCCAGGTCTTTTTGCATTGGTGAGTACACCAGTGCTTTGTTTCTCAGGATGTACCAAACTGTAGATTTTGCCACTCCTAATGTAGCAATTTCTCAGATGGGTTTTTTCTGTTTTTGCAGCTTAAGAATGGCTTGTTTCACCTGCATGGAGAGCTCCTTTGACAGCTTGTTTCCTTCACAGCAAAACCTTCCAAATGCAAGCACCACACCTCAAATCAACTCCAGGCCTTTTATCTGCCTAATTGAGAATGACATAATGAAGGAATTGCCCACACCTGTCCATGAGAGAGCCTTGGAGTCAATTGTCCAATTACTTTTGGTCCCTTTAAAAACAGGGCGGCACCTGTTAAGGAGCTGAAACTCCTAATTCCTTCATCCAATTTTAATGTGGATACCCTCAAATGAAAGCTGAGAGTCTGAACTTCAACTGCATCTGAATTTTTGTTTAAAATTCATTGTGGTAATGTCTAGAACCAAAATTAGAAAAATGTTGTCTCTGTCCAAATATATATGGACCTAACTGTGTGTGTGTGTATATAATATAAAAATTTTTAGCTAAAAACAGATGTATGACACTGATATACGGATGGAAAACTGATGGCAATACAGATTGGAAAATTTAAAGTTTGGTTGGAAAAAAAAAAACAATTTTTCGTCTGCTCAACTGGCGCCTATCTATTTATTCCCATCTTGTACATATGACACACCTTATGAATTTGGCATTAAAAATGTGTGATTGATGGGGGATCACCTAAATCAACATGGGTACCTGTTCCCAATGGAAAAAAATTATATATGTATTTATATATATATATATACATTACACAAAGATCTAAGTGATAGCAGAGGCATGGGCACATTAATTTTAGATGACATATCTTTTAAGTAGGCAATATAAACAGTGTAGACACGTGACAGTGACGAATCTCTAGCTTGTATCCAATTTCCCAATTGATTGTGATGCATTGTATAGAGATGCTGATATTCTAGTAAAGCGGCAAGACATCATTTATAAGCTGAATTCCTCCATTAATGTGAAAAACAAGAAGTTTTTCCTTTTAATCAAAAGGCTGCAGGACATGCTGCTTATTAATATCAAAGCTACGTTCGTGTGCAGAGACTCGACGGACCTGGACTTTGATGCATTTTAATACCATTCTTTATGGCAAAGTTTGCCTTTTTGTACACTGCTGAACGGAAATTAGGTCCCCAGTGCTTCTCATTAGAATTTCAACCACACTGGAAGGAATCTGAGAACTGACTAAGCATTGTTCTGGAAGTGTGCTCTTGGCCCCCTTGGCAGTACAGAGGTTAATGGAATGTACATTAGTTTTGATTTTTTTTTTTGGTGGGTGATTGGGGATATAACTTCTCACAGCTATTATGATTCTTACTACCAACTTTAAGTGCTAGTCTTTCTTCTCTGCCTTTCTTGTTTCAGGTAGTAAGTATCTCTTCATATAGATGAGCATCATTGCTGCCACGATCCCCTGTGGCCTAATTTTGAATATATTCATATCTGTTTAATGTCTCATTATTAGCAAGCCTTTTAACTTTTGAAGATCTGCTTATTACCGCTTGCATTTACCTAGATTTTACAACTATGGAATTATTTTCTAGTTAGAAGTATAATTATATCTATTGGTCTTTCTCCATTTTAATTAGTTCATGCTTGTAAATTGACAAATATCTAACAATAACAAGTTATGATGGACTGGTACCAGTCTTTATAAATGAAGAGCTCTTGTTTGGTTGTTTAATTTATTTAAATTAAATCCATCACTAGGTTTTTGCTACCCCATCTCGGAGGAACATGATGTGGGGTTAGAGAGCCTGACTCCAGTGGTGTCACTTACTAGGCTGCTTGCTGCAGTTTTAATAAAATCACAGTATTATCTGCTGCATATTCCCTAGTTCTCTGAATGCTAAGCACTGTATTGGAAGCTTTCTGCCTATGCAGAGTACACAAAGCTGGCAACCAGTGTTGGGGGACAGAGTTGTAAAGAGCTCATGAATATGGAGGACTTTGAAGTCAGGTTGCGGAATGCAGTTAAAGAAGGCAGAGCAAGGTTTGATAAATTTAAGTTTTAAATTTAATAGGGGGTTAACTCCTCGCAGGGAGATAAATGGTTAAATGAGGGTTAAACACTTCAATGGCAAGCAATAGGCAGTTAATGAGCAATAAACATAACGGCAGTTCTTTAAATCTCTTATCGTGTCAGAGGCTTCCCAGCCCACAACTGAAGCTTTAAAGGCAGTGGCGCCAACAACGGCTGGAGCGGTGCTGTTCCAGTGGGGTCCTGCAAACAACGGTCCGTCTTCTGGCGGCAGCGGTCGATCTCCGGCACCTTTTGCTGAGCCCCTAGTCCATAAGTTGGGCAGCCAAAGCAAACGGGGTCACAGCACTGACAGATTTCCAACGTGAACTGGCAAGGTAGGCCGCAAATGTCTGTCCAGTACTTGGCTTTCTCTAAGCTGCACGTGCGCTGTACTCTGTCATGGAGCTCACGTGTCTCTGTGCAGCTGCCGTCACCTGAATGGCTGCTCTGCACGACTCTGCTTGGTTTGGGCTGCTCTGCGCGTCCACCGATACCAGTAAATCTCACGCAGTAAGTCTCACACAGCTGTCTCAGATCTGTGCTCTACGGCCGGGAGCTTTTCCCAACCAACTCTTGCTCGGAGTACTCTGACCAACACGGGTGCTGCTGCGCGTCTATCAGTCTTGTGAAACCCCTCAGGATCCTACCTCCGCACCAGCACCGCACTCTGCACAGCCAGGCATGGGGTGCTCTGCACAAACACTGTCTCACTGGCGCGCCCGCTGAAGTTCTGCTGGAGCACGGCTCTGCACTGACTCTCTCGTTGCCGAGTGCACCACACATCTGCCTCTGCTCTCTCTGCCGGCGGGGAACTGACTTTCTTCGCACGCTTTCTCCTCACTGCCTGGTTTAGCCACACCCCCTCTTCCTGGGTCATGGAGCCTTTCCTGTCCCCTATTCTTTCCCTTAGGCAACATGGGACGCAGCCTCAGCAGTTCCAGTCCAGACCCAGCATGATGCAGACACCTGCAGCCAGGTCTACCTCCTTACAACTACATGGCACAGGTTTACTAGTTCTCTAGTAATAATCTTTCAGTCATTTAATTAAAACTACACTAAGCAGCCCAGTAAGGTACAACATGCTAGAATTGGGATGCTGGATTACCTTTAAAATTATAGGCATATATATTTCTAGGGGTCCTGAGTTTATACAAAGGCATTACAGGTTTTCTCACTTCATATGAAACCAGTTGAAATCTAATTCTATTACACACCTTATTACAAAGATATTTTGCATTAAATATACCCAAATACATTGACATATTAAGGCACCATACCGTTCCGCCGTGTACATAAAGCATTGCTCATAAATGGCTACTTTATTAAAACCATGGTAGGCATTCATGTTCTCTTGGCATCATAGATGAACGTGGTGATCCACCGAGATTTTGATTATCTAATCAATGGGTGCTATGTTCTGTGACTTAGTTGTCGAGTCCAAGTTTATGGAGACATTTGACTTCCTAAAGGGGTATTGCCAAAAAAAAACAAAAAAAACCTAGCTTATCACAGGTCTAATCCCCAGCTATCCTGAGATTAGGACTCTGGCACCCTGAGAACAATGCTCTGCAGCTCCATTTTGAATAAAGTGGGGGTGCACATGCCTGACCTCAACTTCATTCAGTGTATGAGACTGCTAGAGAAAGCAGAGCCGTACTTGATTTTCTCTGGCAGTCCCATGGTCAATGAATGGAGTGGAGGCCGAGCATGTGTAAGGTTACAGAAGCGGTCCTGAACCTCCAAACATGTCCCGGTTTAGTGTGTATAATTGTATATGTATTTTTTTTTTGACTCGCAGTGTTGTGTATAAAATATGCTATGTTGATATGTATATGATTAGGGAACTTGTAGTTTACATGTTTGGTCACTAGATGGGGGACATTATTTGTGCTTAGTGTAGGACAAGAGTTAATTCATGTAAATGGTTTACTGTAGGAGAGGTTAACTGGGTGTAAGGCAGGAATAGTTCCTGGGTAGAGGCAGTCAGGGCTAGGTAGACCGAAGTGCTTGGGTGGGCTAAATGCCTGAGCTACTCAACACCCTGCAACGTTTGACGAGCCCATCCATCCAGATTCAGTGGGCTGACTTGGCTACATATACAGCAGCAGCTACAGGAGCTTGGGAAACAGTAGAAGTCACAGCAGCACAGCAGGGCAGGTCACTCACCATGTGGCAAGTCATTGCTTGGGCTGATGCCCTCAGAACTGGGGCAAAACGGCTGAGAGAACACCCGTATTTAGTGAGGCTGGCCAGGGAGAATGCTGAGGAGCCATTGGAAATGATCCGACCCAGGAACGTGCAGTTTGAATGAGAGGAGTGCAGAGAGATAAAGTAACGTGTAACATACAAGCTGTCGCTAATGTTGTAACAAATCTGGATGTGCTGCAAAATCATGAAATTTAAGTTTTACGTCTTGAGTTGCACCTGGACTGTGTCTGTTTATTCAGAAGCGGCCGGAGGTGACCATAAAGAGTGGAGAATGGACCCTGGCGACGCAGGGGACAGAGAGGATTTAATCAGCCATCATGTATCTCTAACAGCTGATGGTGGAGCAGAGCTCCACCCATGGTGTTTAACCGGTTAAATCCCGCTGTCAGATTGACAGCAGCATTTAACACGTATCTGCAGGGGGGTACGTGATTCCACTAGCCCATCGACGCGCCGATGACTGTTATTACGCTACTGTAAAAGGCAGTGATTAAAGGAGATTGTGATTTTTAGCTATACGTGGTGATGCTCCTGCACCACTGTGCATAGCACAAGTGAGCAAATGAAAGTTCAAATCATCCGCTTTTTGACCCATTAAAAATAAAAATACACATTTGTGAGGAAAGTAAGCGGACATTGAAGTGTGCTTTTTATGTATTGGAAGGCAGGTGCACACAAGGCCTGACTAACTCTGCCACGACTACTGCTCTGGCTGACCTCTAAACTTGCGCACTTCTTCCAAGATGAAGATGCAGATCCACCCCCCCCCCAATCTCAAAATCTCAGAATAAAGTGCTTGAGGTTGCCCCTCCACCTACCGCCACACAATTGGCAAGTTACACCCCATCCTAAAGATGTGGGAAAACTTTTTTTTGTGTTTTTTTTGTTTTTTTTCAGTAATATTTAAAGGCTCCAGTGCAGATTCTGTCATATATCAGAAACATTAGAGCAGACTAGAATGCCCATTGTAAATATTAACAGAACCATAAGAATTGTTTTAGTTTTTTTTTTTTTTTTTGTTAAATGATGAGGAATCTTTTTTTTGTTACATGCATTTAAAGAGTCCTTTTACCCACTCTAAAAGGTGGTCTCTTGTCTCATTAAAGCAACTAAACATCAAAACAATTGTTCCTTCTACTCAAATGGTCTAGGTTCCCATTATAAACCGAAGCAGATCATTTTTAAGTCAGTGACCATTTTGGAGGAGATCGCCCTATGTGTGGAACATAAATCAAACGAAAAACCAATTGTATATAAAATCAAAGTCCTGCACTATACACATAAAATCCTCCTAAAAAAAAAAATTGTGCAACAAAAAGACTTGTGGTATTATAGAGTAAATTTTATTTTATTGTACAAAGAATATTTTTAAATTTTATAAAAGCTGAATAAAGAGCACATTAGTGCAAAAACCCAGGAAAATAAAAAAAATTATATATATATATATATATATATATATATATATATATATATATATATATATATATATATATTCAGCACATATACATGTTCAGCAGATATTTCATATATTAAATATTATGTACACATAAAGGGCATATCAGATAACCAGCATAATTGCAATCAGTGAAAAATCATCCTAAAAAAATGTGAAAGGTGTACAAAATAAGTATTACAAAATAAGTAAATACTAACAATCCATATATAATCATACATATATTGTGCAAAATATACAAAGTGCATCAATATAAAAAGTGCCAGGTGCTCAATACAAATGCAACTTAGATAAAATCCAAAACATATGAATGGTGACTAACAAACTAGATACAGCAAAGCCCTGCAGTGCTTATAAAGTGCTATTGGTGCTGAGATTACTAATGGGGCTGAATCAGATAAAATCCAAAACATAAGAATAGTAGCTGCCGGACTGAACACAAAGCCCTGCAGTGCTTGTAAGGTGCTGAGGATACGGATAGTGCCACTACAGACCAACCTAGCGGTTTTACTACCCCAAAGCTTATATACTGCACGCTTTCAGTGGCAAGAAAAGTAAATATATTAAAACAAACTAACAGGGTTTTTACATACCAGTGTGTGTGCTCAATTCCCTACGCACGTTTCGGCTGATTGCCTTCTTCCGGGGGCGTGTACCCTGTTAGTTTGTATATGTTCTGAAAATATATATATATATATATATATATATATATATATATATATATATATATATATATATATATATATATATATATATATATATATACACGTTCCTGGGTTTTTGCACTAATGTGTCTTTTATTCTGCTCTTATACATTTTTTAAAAATATTCTTTGTACAATAAAATAAAATTTACTCTATAATACCATAAGTCTTTTTTATTGCACAATTTTTTTTAGGAGGATCTTATGTGTGGAACATGTAAAAGTATGGCTGGAGGCACTTCCCATGACGGTAACCTACCAGACCTATGGCGCTTATATGAATTTGACATTTTTTTTTACATTTGGCTAATAAGTAATCATTACTTGCTCGTTATATGATGCACTAAATGTTATTTGGTCATATAGATGGACATAAAGGAAATAAAGACATTGATCCAATAGGCCCCTCAAGTAATGTAAAAGCAGCATCTTCAGCTGATGGTACGTCATACCGCAGATAGAAATGATGAATTTGTCTCTTCTTTCTAGCCCTCAATCTGGTAAAATAGATTGCACTTTGATTCATGTGAATGCCTAACCCCCGGGCATTATTTAATCTAGTTAACCGAACACATGCATTTGTCTTGTTTTCTTACTACTAAGCTCATGGATTTGTGATTTTGGTAATTACACTTAGTGCATTAATAGGATGTGAAACCTTTTTAATAATTCACACTAATCCTGGTTTGTTTGTTCCCTTTACAAAATTTTGCATTCAAAGTGTGTTAGGAAATTGTGCGCACATCTGGAGAGGGAAGGAGCGGTCTATTACACCAGTGAATGATCTACAGTAATGTGCATCTAATGTAGCTGCGGCGGTGGGACACCTGTTCTAGGAAACGGATACCATGAGCTTGTCCATTGATGTACAATACAGATTCACCTAAAAAAAAAAATCACTAAATAAAGCCCACATCTCCTGGAACTGTAAAGTGAATTTGAAAATCTGATTACTCAGATGAGCAGTGGGAATAAAGTAAGAGCAGAACCTGGATTCTTATTTGACCTGGTGACTGGTCCTCTTTCAGGGGTAAACGTATAGATGCAGTTTTGGGGAGCTCTACACAATGGCTAGATTATAGCTAAATTTATTTATTGTGAAGGTTGATAGTCTGCCACTGGGAGCCTTTTTAAATTAAAGCATTTAAAGGGAATCTGTCACCCTTTTGTTGGCCTATGAGCTGCCGCCACTGACATCAGGGGCTTATCTACAGCATTCTGTAATGCTGTAGATAAGCCCCCGATGTAACCTGAAAGATAAGAAAAAAGAGTTAGATTATACTCACCCGGGGGGCGGTCCAGTCTGATGGGTGTCGCGGTCCGGTGCCTCCCATCTTCATATGATGCTGTCCTCTTCTTCCCTTCCTGTCGTAGCTCCGGCGCAGGTGCACTGCTCTGCCTTGTCCTGCAGTGCGCAGGCATCGGGAGAGATCAGAGCGGTCCGGCGCCTGCGCACTGCAGTATTCTGCTCTGCCCTCAACAGGGCAGAGCAGTGCGCCTGCGCCGGAGCCACGACAGGAAGGGAAGAGGAGGACGGCATCATATGAAGATGGGAGGCGCCGGACTGGCACACCCATCGGACCGCCTCCCGGGTGAGTATAATCTAACTTTTTTTTTTCTTATCTTTCATGTTACATCAGGGGCTTATCTACAGCATTACAGAATGCTGTAGATAAGCCCCTGATGTTGATGCCGGCAGCTCATAGGCCAAAAAAAGGGTGACAGATGCTCTTTAACGGGGTGGTCCAACACAAAGTAATTTTACTCAATTATTTAACAGATCATCCCTATCTGTTTAGATTATGGAATTAAGCTATTTGGTAATATACCCAAATTAAAAACTCCCTACTATTGCCTTACTATATTCAAACACCTCGTCATCGGGTGGCAGCGGCTGTGGTAATAGTGTCTGCGTGATGCACGCTGTGTGATGTTCATAATGACAGCGTGTGCTCTGCTGCCGGTTCAGATTAGCAATAACGACCCGGCGCCAGAGCGAATGGTTAGTGTGAGATGCCTGTAATACCAATTGTGCAGAGACTAGCGCTGTCCTCTCAACTGACGACACGAGTCTCTGCACGGTGGGTGTTTGTCTTACAACACACTATTATTTACAATATACATAGATATGGATTAAGGATGAAAATTACTTTGTATGTCGGGCCACTCCTTTAATGGACAGGATGATCCTGATAATGGCCCTCCGGTGTGTTCATGGCTGGATTAGAATTGCCATATAGAGCCCCAATATTCTGGTTGTGTCCACTGTATAAATGTACTCCAGTATTCAAAAAAGTAACTTTTAGTTTTTAAATATTTCAATTTATTTAGTCTGCGTAATAAAAAATATATAGTGTGTGTATAGATGTATGTTATGCATATGCATGTTGTACAACAGATAACAGGTAGAAATGATGTGTAATTAGCAAGACAACCCCTATATAGAAAGGAGTGGTTCTTCAGGTAGTGACCACATGCGTTTTTTGCTTTCATCCTTTTTGGCGGGTGTGAAAAAAATGACTAAACTTTTGCATTTTTTTATTGCTGTCACCCTAAGGGGTACGTACAATAATGTAATACAGGTGTCTGAATGCAATAAACAAAGCTTACGAAGTGGGGAAAAAGAAGGGCTTGACATAATTCAATTTATATACAGCAGTAACTTTAAACAATTAGTGTTAGTAACTATGCATATCAGCTGTAGCAAGAATAACTAAGATTAGAATAACCAAGAAAATCTTTCACTATTGAACATTAATGCATTAATGTTTTCACAAAAGGTGGTGCACCGAGTCATGGGAGTCACCACATAAGTGCTCTCTAAACCTCTGGCCCTAGCTGGGGTCACCA
This sequence comes from Dendrobates tinctorius, assembly GCF_039654945.1. Lineage (NCBI taxonomy): Eukaryota > Metazoa > Chordata > Amphibia > Anura > Dendrobatidae > Dendrobates > Dendrobates tinctorius. The sequence continues at coordinate 30,648,594 of NW_027361711.1, forward strand.
GGTTTTCCCACTAGACCACAAGTCTGTTTCTGACATAGTCTGTCAAAGCTTGTTGAGCCTCCCACAAACCAATCGGCCCCCTCTCAACCTGTAATTCTAAACCCAGCCGAACCCTGTAACCGGAGACGGTAGCTGGAAGTAACCAGTTCACTCGCTCTGTTTCCCTGCATTGGCCGGCGGGCTTCACCTGTTGCTGTCTCCTCATGGATCTTCTCAGCTTGACAGTGAACAGAAGTTTCTTATGCTCGGGGAGGAGAGGACTGGGCCTTAGCTCTCGTCAGGTGACGTTGGGCCTCGGAGGCTTTGACCAGTGCAGGATGCAGATCTGGCTCTGACCAGCATGTGTGGTACTTGAAGGTCTCTGCGGGTAATCTGTACCTTGCCAGGCGGTAATCGGCACCTGGGTGGTGCAGACGTCCCGCTGAGGCCTGTTACGCTTGTCTCAGCGGTGTGTCTGCAGCATTTCTGCTCCCCACTCTTCCCTGGTGCCTAATTTCCTAATTTGGTGGGCAGGGCTTTTTTGTATCAGGGGAGACCTTCCTGTGGGTCACCTGATAAAGTCCAACACACAAAGTTGTTCCCCTTGGAAATCTTCCTGCACAATTTGGTTGCGCTTGATTTCAGATGGCAGTCTTTTCTCATTAATGGCACATCATGCAAGAGTTCTTAAGAGGTATCACGACTTCTTATTACAGTTGCTCAGGTAGTGTAGCTTATCAGAAGCAAGTGTACAGGCTCCTAGATTTTGTTGACACCGCACTGATCCAGAAACCAATATCACAGTATACACATCTGTATGTGGAAAAAAAATGTCAAACCTTACACAAACCCTGAATGCCTGCTCTTTAAAAATACATGTGTACTGCGAAATTTGTTTCTGGATCACTGCGGTGTCAACAAAATATAACTGTCTTCTTTATTATGTATATTACCGTCCCTTATTATACAATACTCTTATGTACAGCTGCTTCCCTTATATATTGTATTATATAGCCACCTTTTTATTACATATTGTCCACGTTTGTTAGATGTATAATGCAATGGCGGTTGGAGAAAGGGAAAGCTTCTTTCCTAATGGAGGCGATGATGGACTGATCTGGTCATCGGCCGCTCAATCAGCGGTCATTTTATATCAGAGAGGACTATGTAATAAGAGGTCGCTGTGAATAACAAGAATGTACACTATGTAAGAGATGGTGCAGTACATAACAGCAGAGGAAGCTATATAATAAGGGACGGCACCATATATAACTAATAAAGGATGGCATGTAATAATGGACATTGTTATCTAATATATAAAGCTCAAAGTGTGTGTGTGTGTGTGTGTGTGTGTGTGTGTGTGTATGTCCGGGATAGGCATCCGCACCGTCGCAGCTACAGCCACAAAATTTGGCACAGTCACACGTCTGGACCCCGAGAGCGTCCTAAGCTATGTTGTGAGGCGAAATTTTAACCCTGCGCGTTCCAATTCACCAAACAATTTTGCCCCCATCTACATACTGGGGAAAAAGTGTGTGCGCGTCATGCCCCGCCCCTCATCATGATGTCATAATGCCCCTATTTGCATACTGGGGAAGCAGTGTGTGCATATCAAACCCCGCCCCTCATTATGATGTCACAATGGTTGCCATGGCGACGCTGATGTCATCATAGGTTGCAAGCCCTGCCGCCGCTCATTATGATGTCATAATGGTTGACTATGAGATGGAGGATGTGTGATGGGTATATGGGCACTGGACTATGGGATGGGGGATATGTATGACGGGTATATGGGCTCGGGACTATGGTATGGCGGATGTGTATGACGGGTATATGGGCACTGGACTATGGGATGGAGGATATGTATGACGGGTATATGGGCACGGGACTACGGGATGGAGGATATGTATGACGGGTATATGGGCACGGGACTATGGTATGGAGGATATGCATGATGGGTATATGGGCACGGGACTATGGTATGGAGGATATGTATGACGGGTATATGGGCACGGGACTATGGGATGGAGGATATGTATGATGGGTATATGGGCACGGGACTGTGGGATGGAGGATATGTATAACGAGTATATGGGCACGGGACTATGGGATGGAGGATATGTATGACGGGTATATGGGCACGTGACTATGGGATGGAGGCTATGTATGACGGGTATATGGGCACTCGACTATGGGATGGAGGATGTGTGATGGGTATATGGGCACTCGACTATGGGATGGAGGATGTATGATGGGTATATGGGCATGGGACTATGGGATGGAGGATGGGTATATGGGCACTCGACTATGGGATGGAGGATATGTATGATGGGTATATGGGCACGGGCCTATGGGATCGTGGATGTGTGATGGGTATATGGGCACGGGACTATGGGATGGAGGATTATTATAATTTGTTATAACTAACCACAGTTAGTTACTATGCCCGGGCAGCGCCGGGCTCTTCAGCTAGTACATTATAAAAGGGAAACTATTTAACTAAGGATGACACTATACATAAGTACATTATATACTAAGGGACTGTTATACTTAATAAGGCTACTTTCCTGGGTCTGTGTGCAGTGTCGGTGTGCTGCCCGCTTTTACAGATGCTTAAGCATGTCTTATTCTGATCTTCAAAATCTAATCAGAACAGGACATTCTCTGACCCTCACGAATCTCATTCTCAGAGCTGTGATTTTCATTGCAGTGCAAATGGATCGATTAAAACTGTACAAGTCCGTGTGCCATCAGATAAAAAATCTGCCATCAAACGAATGTGATAATGTGGCCTAAGGGATTTTATGGATAACAATATCACTCCAAGTCTTAAGGTACTGTCACACTTAGCGATGTACCATCGATCCCGACCAGCGATATGACGCGGTCAGGATCGCTGGTACATCGCTAAGTGGTCGCTAGTGAGCTGCCACACAGGCAGATCTCACTAGCGACATCGCTGGGGACGGGGGTCGCTACTTACCTGTCACACCAGGCGATCCTGCGTCCTCCCGCCCGGCTCCACGCTTGTCGCTCGTTGTCACAGCAGGAAGCGCCGCAGGAAGCTGACGATGAGAAACGGTCCAGCCTGTTCTCACGCGATCAGCGATAACCGGCGGGGGAGCGGGTTGTAGGGAAGAATCAGACATAGCGATATCGCTATAACGTCACAAGTTATAGCGATATTGCTAGCGATATCTCTTAGTGTGACATGCCCTATACAGAACAGATCCAGAATAATATTTACATCTAGGCAATTAGGCGGCACGGTGGCTCAGTGGTTAGCGCTGCAGCCTTGCAGCGCTGGGATCCTGGGTTCGAATCCCACCAAGGACAACATCTGTAAGGAGTTTGTATGTTCTCCCCGTGTTTGCGTGGGTTTCCTCCGGGTACTCCGGTTTCCTCCCACACTCTAAAGACATACTGATGGGGCTCACAATCTAAATTCCCTATCGGGGACAGTGATGATAATATGTGCAAATTGTAAAGCGCTGCGGAATATGTTAGCGCTATATAAAAATAAAGATTATTATTTATTATTAATTAGCACTGACCTCTCGACTGATAAGTCGCCAACTTCCAGTCACAACTCCTTTTGTCATGATCGTCGCAACCCTGAAAATAACAAGGTCACACATCCGCCCAGATTAGATATAGTCCCCACCATTAATATGCTATTAGCCATGCACCAATCAAAATATAAAGTGATAGGCAGCACTGTCACCTCCCCGTCCCCCATTAACTATAATCACCGCTGCCCAATAATACTCTCCCCAATTATCTGTAAGGTTATGTGCACATGGAAAATATGCAAGGTTTTATAGAACAAGCAAAGTGAATGAGATTCCTGAAATCTCCTGTACATGTTGGCTATTTTTTTCCTTGCAGATTAAAATCTGCATAATGTCAATTCTTGCAGTGTATTTCAACCATACTAATGAGTGGGGGGAAATCTGCAACAAAATTCATGTCAAAAACGTGGCAAAAATTTTATTTTATACAGCGTTCTTCCAGCCAACACATTAGGATATGCATCAGAATTTTCTCCTGCAAATGCTCCCTGTCCAGTGTCCCCATCATTCATTGTAAGTACTTAAAATGAATATGGGGGTGGGAGAAGACATCAGGTACTGAACAAACTCTTCCACCTCCCCAATTCATTACAAGTCCCTGACTGCGTCTTCTCCCACCTTTCAAGTCATCATAAATTGTCCTATCCACCTTATCGCCTCCTCTTCCACTCCCCTTTAAATGTTAAGTCCCTCATGGGGTCAACCCCTGTTTCACAATTGATTATGACACTATCAGGGACTTGGCACCCTCTCCACCACCCAACTCATTTTACATCCATATCGAACGTCCTCCTCCCTCTGTTCATAAGTCCACTTAACTCCCATCCCAATCCTCCACTCCACTCATTGTCCTCTCCACCACCACCCCTCATTGTACTGGACCTCTCCCAAGTGTATTGGTTAAATAAAAAAAAAAAATGCTCACATCTCTGTCCTTTCCCCCACAGCATCGTCATAGCCGGCAACTTTATCTGACACAGGCACATGTTGTGTTCTGATGTCATCAAGCCGCCTGTGTAAGAGAGAAAGCAGCCGATAGGAAGCGGAGAAATGGTTCCTGCAGCTCAGCTGCCATTTTCTCCTTTAGGCAGCGGAGCTGCAGCGATCTCTCCCAGCCACCCCACAAGAGGCAATCTGGCCATGGGCTCGGAAACAGGCCAGATTGCCTTCATTATTAGCTGACCTGCAAGGGCCCCCTCCACTTTTGGGCCCTGTTGCAGCTACATCGCGGTATGTCTGCATCTGGATGGCATGTCAACATGTGTGACCACTGTAATAGTCACATGTAGACTCCATAAATTATCAATGTCCAAAATAGAGACTGGCAAATAACAAAGAGCACTGCCGTTTGTGTGCCAGGGGATCAGGAAGTATTGTGTGGATTTTGCTTATATGCATTCTTGGATATTGTTGCAATTATTCTAGGCAAAATCGGCAACATTATAATTTGATTGCAGACAGTGGCGGATTAAGTGGACTATGGGCCCGGGGCTGTTCATAAAACCTGGGCCCCTGTACCCCCTTCCCACCTGAGCGCTGCGGTCCCCGTGCGGGAATTGACAGCCGTACGGACCGCAACACTTGGTTTGCTGCGGGTCCATACGGAAAACCCGCCACCATTCCACCATGTGAAGCCCCCACTCATCCCCCCTTCATCCTGTGAAGCCCCCACTCACCCCCTTCATCCTGTACAACCCCAGTCACCCCCCGTCATCATATACAGCCCCCAGTCACCCCCCCGTCATCATATACAGCCCCCAGTCACCCCCCGTCATCATATACAGCCCCCAGTCACACCCCCCTTCTTCATATACAGCCCCCAGTCACACCCCCCTTCTTCATATACAGCCCCCAGTCACACCCCCCTTCTTCATATACAGCCCCCAGTCACACCCCCCTTCTTCATATACAGCCCCCAGTCACACCCCCCTTCATCATATACAGCCCCCAGTCACACCCCCCTTCATCATATACAGCCCCCAGTCACCCCCCTTCATCATATACAGCCCCCAGTCACCTCCCCTTCATCATATACAGCCCCCAGTCACCCCCCCTTCATCATATACAGCCCCCAGTCACCCCCCCTTCATTGTGTACAGCCCCCACTCACCCCCTCCCCCATTTAATTCATTTTATAAATAAAAAAAAATAAAAAAGTTCCCCATACTTACCTCACAGCCGGCTCGCGCCTCTGCTTGCAGCATCCTCCGGGACATGTCGGCGCGTGCACGATGACGTCATCGCGCACGCCCGACATCTGACCCGGAAGTATAGCCGGAGGGAGCCGGAGCTGAGCAGCCGTCAAGGTGACGGCCGTGCACAGCTCCCGGCCCCTCATAGAATGTGACGCGGGCGGCTGTCTGCTGCCGGCGGCGTCACAGGCAGCACAGGGCACGGCCGGCCTTGTACAGGTGCTGGGGGAGCGGTCCGGGTGGCATTTGCCCCTCTGCCACCCGGCCCAGCCCGCCCCTGCCCCTGCCCCTGGGCCCCCAAAAAACCTTGGGCCCGGGGCGACCGCCCCATCCGCCCCTATTAGGATCCGCCATTGATTGCAGATATTGACTTTCCAATTGAAGTCTGTAGGAAAAATCTGACGCATCCACACGTCCTTGTTGACTCTGTAACAGAAGAGAACATGCTGAGGTTTTAAAAGCCTGCACTGCAGGTGAACTTCCATTCTGGAAAACTATGTAGCATGGTAATGACACTTTAGAATCTCATCTACTCTTTTGCGCCCATACTCCAACTACAGAATTTTTATTTTCTATGTCCAAATCTGCTCTGAAAAAAACCCTAAGCCTTTCCGTCTTGTCTGGATGTATACGAAGTGAGTCAGATAAAAGATGTGGTTCACTGTTTAATACTTTTTATTTGGTCTTCTTGGCAGAGGTGATGCGTTGTTTGTAGTTTGTTTTATTTTTCCTTCACCGTGATAGAAAATAAAATGAAATTTTGTCAACAGTTGTCATTTAAAAAAAAAAAAAAAAAAAAACCATGCCGGGGAGATGTCAGGAACATTTTTCATCTTGGCTTCACTTATTACAATGCTCTTTCAGCTAAAACTACATCTATTTGCAATAGACCCTGATTTTATTAAACAATAGAGAGGTTGGCCATTATTTATAGATGTGTGCAGTCAAGTAATCGCAATGTAACAGTTTTTAATTTTTTATTAGATTAAAATTCAGGAGTTGTCCAGTCATGGGTCACTGGCTTCGTCTAAATGTCAGACGGCTATTGCTTTGTCATTATTGTGCATGATACATTATTTATTATGTTAATGCTTCAAGCCATAAAGCATTGATCATGGACATTTAAAAGTGTATTTTAATCTTTGCCTAGAAAAGCAGATTGTGTTTCGCAAAGCAGATATAGCAAATATGAAAAGCAATGCATAATATTGATTTGCCTCCTAAATGCTGTATCATTCTCTGTCCTAGAGCAGTTGGATATTTGCAGGGCTTTCATAGAGTTAGTAGGGGGAGAGGTAATGCAGGTTATAGGAATACAATTGTAATAACGCATAATCACAAGTGTAGTTTGCGGTTCATTACAGGGTGGGGGGCCAAAACACATCTGAGTGGGCCCCTAATAATATTTACAAATACAATGATACCCAATTATAGTGGGTAAAGTGGACACCTCCGCAGATAACAATGCTGTCACTGTAAAAAACAAAACAACAAAACACTATACAAAGACCAGCACCAATATCCCTGCCATATTGTGATTGTATAGTGGTAGATGGCAGTTCAGTAGACCATACATCGATTATAGAACAGTTATAGTGAATTAACTGCGTAACTTCAACTTCGTCACTGATTCTTGCACATTGTCAAGAATCTGCTAATACTGAGTTGAATACATGTGACCCTCAACTTTAACAAGATTCCCGGTGCCGGCATTGGCCACACAGCCCCAAAGCATGATGGAACCTCCACCAAATTTTACTCTGGGTAGCAAGTGATTTTCTTGGAATGCTGTGTTTTTTTAGCCTCCATGCATAACGCCTTTTTGTATGACCAAACAACTCAATCTTTGTTTCATCAGTCCACAGGACCTTCTTCCAAAATGTAACTGGCTTGTCCAAATGTGCTTTTGCATACCTCAGGCGACTGTTTGTGGCGTGCTTGCAGAAACGGCTTCTTTCGCATCACTCTCCCATACAGCTTCTGCTTGTGCAAAGTGCGCTGTATTGTTGACCGATGCACAGTGACACCATCTGCAGCAAGATGATGCTGCAGGTCTTTGGAGGTGGTCTGTGGATTGTCCTTGACTGTTCTCACCATTCTTCTTCTCTGCCTTTCTGATATTTTTCTTGGCCTGCCACTTCTGGGCTTAACAAGAACTGTACCTGTGTTCTTCCATTTCCTTACTATGTTCCTCACAGTGGAAACTGACAGGTTAAATCTCTGAGACAACTTTTTGTATCCTTCCCCTGAAAAGCTATGTTGAATAATCTTTGTTTTCAGATCATTTGAGAGTTGTTTTGAGGAGCCCATGATGCCACTATTTATAGGAGAATCAAATAGGAGAACTACTTGCAAGTGGCCACCTTAAATACCTTTTCTCATGATTTGATACACCTGGCTATGAAGTTCAAAGCTCAATGAGGTTACAAAACCAATTTAGTGCTTCAGGAAGTCAGTAAAAAGTAGTTAGGAGTGTTCAAATCAAGAAAATAAGGGTGCCCATACTTTTGCACCGGTCAAATTTTGTTTAAATGCAGATTGCACATTTTCTGTTAGTACAATAAACCTCATTTGAAATCAGAAATCTAACGGAGTTCATCAGTTATTAGATATATGAAACTGAAATAGCTGTTGCAAAAACCAAAATTGTTATAAAGAAAAAAGGTTAACATTAATAGGGGTGCCCAAACTTTAACATATGACTGTAAAATAGGGGACCCCCCAAAAAAAGTAGGGTCCCCCTATAATAATTAGCAAAGGCTATGCAGACAGATGTGAGCTGTTAATAGGCTAGTAAGGTGCCATGGATATATGGCGCCCCCAGGAGTAATGTCGCCACAGTGGCTTTGCCTTCCTCCAGGGAGGGTAATGCCAGGCTTGGAGGCAATGACTGGTCTCTCTCGCAGTCAATCTATGCATGCAACACAGTTCCACTCCAGGCCAGCAGGGGGAGCTCTGAACCAGAATTCAGGGGAGGAGTGCTCTCTGAGGGCCAAGGGGAGGGAGTAGTTAGTGAGTCTGCGGAGGGTGAAAAGTGCAGATGTGTGGAAGGAGCGCTGAGAGAGAGCTGAGAGGAAGAACTCATCTCCCGTGAGAGCGCATGAACTGGAGCCTGGTCTCCACAGCTGTATGGACACTGATGGTCCTACAGCAGACACCAGAGGAGTAGAAGGCTGTAAATGCAATACTCCCATCTAAGACTTGAGGGCACAACAGCAACACTGATAGTGAGCTGGGACTTCGAAGTGAGGAGTCCCTGGAACAGGCTACAGCTGTTTGTCGTACAAGTAGAGTTCTTGGGAACATCTGACAGGAGGAACTTCAGTGTAACTCGGTACTGGAGATCCCTCAAATAAGCGCTAAGAAGGAGACTGCACAGCCCATCTGCTGAGAGAGAATCCCTGAGTTGCTTCCAGGCTAGCCTGCTCTGGTAATCAGGACCCTGGACTGCATTTTATAGAATCGTAGAGTTGGAAGGGACCACCTGGGCCATCTGGTCCAACCCCCTGCTCAAAGCAGGATTCGCTAAATCATCCCAGTCAGATGTCTGTCCAGCCTCTGTTTGAAGACTTCCATTGAAGGAGAACTCACCACTTCTCGTGGCAGCCTGTTCCACTCACTGATCACTCTAACTGTCAAAAAGTTTTTTCTAATATCTAATCTGTGTCTCCTCCCATTCAGTTTCATCCCATTGCTTCTAGTCTTTCCTTGTGCAAATGAGAATAAAGTTGATCCTTCTACAATGTGACAGCCCTTTAGATATTTGTAGACAGCTATTAAGTCTCCTCTCAGTCTTCTCTTTTGCAAACTAAACATTCCCAAATCCTGCAACCTTTCCTCATAAGACAGGGTTTGCAGACCGGTCACCATTCTGGTCGCTCTTTTCTGAACTTGCTCTAGTTTGTTGATGTCTTTTTTAAAATGTGGTGCCCAAAACTGGACACAATATTCCAGATGAGGTCTGACCAAAGAGGAGTAGAGGGAAATAATGACTTCACGTGATCTAGACTGTATGCTTCTGTTAATACATCCTAGAATTGCATTTGCCTTTTTTGCTGCTGCATCACACTGTTGACTCATATTCAGTCTGTGATCTATTAGTATACCCAAGTCTTTTTCACATGTGCTGTCACTTAGCCCTATTCCTCCCATTCTATATATGCTTTTTTCATTTTTATTGCCCAGATGTAGTACTTTGCATTTCTCCCTGTTAAAAACCATTCTGTTAGTTGCTGCCCACTTCTCCAGTTTATTTAAATCTTTTTGAATCCTCTCTCTCTCTTCTCTAGTATTAGCTATCCCTCCTAGCTTTGTGTCATCAGCAAATTTAATCAGTTTACCCTCAATTCCTTCATCTAAATCATTGATAAAGATGTTGAACAATACAGGGCCCAGGACAGAGCCCTGTGGTACCCCACTTGAGACATTCTTCCAACTGGATGTGCAGCCATTTACGACCACTCTTTGGGTCCGATCACTAAGCCAGTTATGAATCCACCTAACAGTTGCCTTGTCCATTCCATACTTAGTCATTTTTTCAATAAGGATTGTATGAGAGACTTTGTCAAATGCTTTGCTGAAGTCAAGATATACTATATCTACAGCATTTCCTTGATCCACCCAATCAGTGATACCGTCATAGAAGGAAATTAAGTTAGTCTGACATGACTTATTAGTTAGAAACCCATGCTGACTCTGTTTAATCACTTCATTCTTATCCAGGTATTGACATACATGTTGTTTAATAATTTGTTCAAAGATCTTTCCTGGTATAGAAGTCAGACTCACCGGCCTATAGTTGCCTGGGTCCACCTTCTTCCCCTTTTTGAAGATAGGAACAACATTTGCTCTTCTCCAGTCTTCTGGCACTTCTCCTGTTCTCCAAGAATTTTCAAAGATTATGGAGAGGGGTTCAAAAATTTCTTCTGCTATCTCCTTCAGTACTCTGGGGTGTAATTCATCTGGACCTGGAGACTTGAATTCATTTAGGTTAGCTAAGTGTTTCCTCACTATCTTTCTGTTTATAGATATCCTGGATTCTTCTATTCCCTTAATAGGACAGTGAATAACAGTTGATGTTGCATTTCCTTTCTGAGAGAAAACAGATGCAAAATAGGAATTTAAAAGTTCAGCCTTCTCAACATCCTGTCTTACCATTTCATCATTTTCATCCTGTAAAAATCCTATAGCATCTTTGACTTTTCTTTTACTTTTGACATATCCCCAAAATCCTTTATTATTGCTTTTGACATCTCTTGCAAGCCTCAGTTCATTTTCAGCTTTAGATAATCTGATTTGTGCCCTGCTGGTTCTGCAGACAGCATTATATTCTTCTTTAGATATGCCTCCCTCTTTCCATTTTATAAACATTTTTTTCTTCCTTTTTAGCATGTGCTTAAGTTCTGTGTTCATCCATCCTGGTTTCCTTTCGTTTTCGTTTTAATGTTTTATTTATTGAAATCTGTAAGTTACATCCGAAAGAAAGCAATCAACAAAGTAGCTTACAAAATTATTATATAAGGCCGGTTTCACATTAGCGCATTTTATGCGCACGCACGGCCGGGGGTAGCTCCGCCCCCGAGCCGGCTCTCTTCCCGGCGTGCCCGCCCCTTCCTTGTAGCGCCGCCTCCTAGCGGACAGCGGCGCCTGCGATCGGCGCACCCTATCTTTAGCATAGGGTGCGCCGATCGTGCGCAGGTCGTGCGCTAGTTGCGCTTTGACCTGCGCTGCGCACTTATGACGGTGCGCCGTGCGCGCCAAAATCCGAAAAGTTCGATTTTGGCGCGCACGGCGCACCGTCAAAAGTGCGCAGCGCAGGTCAAAGCGCAACTAGCGCACGGCCTGCGCACGATCGGCGCACCCTATGCTAAAGATAGGGTGCGCCGATCGCAGGCGCCGCTGTCCGCTAGGAGGCGGCGCTACAAGGAAGGGGCGGGCACGCCGGGAAGAGAGCCGGCTCGGGGGCGGAGCTACCCCCGGCCGTGCGCGCGCAGAAAATGCGCTAATGTGAAACCGGCCTGACCCACAAATTCCACTTTTCGGGAGTTAAACAGATGGTTTGAAATATCAATTCATGGCAAAAACTATTGATATATAGAGGTTTAAGGACAACAACAGCCTTAAAGGAACTTCCAGTAGCAAGATTATCTGGGTTCAAATCTGGGTTCTTCCCATCCATACGCCCCTGCTACATCACATATGCCATGATTTCAAACAAAGATGAAGAACAAAAAAGAAGAAAAGAGAAAAAAAAAAAAAAAAAAAAAAAAACAGTATAGGGAGTAAAGGGACAGGAGGTCAAGTAATTAGAGGGAGAAGTTGGGAGATAGGGGTGGAATATAGGGGAAGTAAGGGGAGGGGGGGGGAGAGGGGAACACTAGGCAACAAGGGTCTCGTCCACTCTGATAAAGCAGAGCAAGGAGGCCACTATAGCCTTATCAACTTCTACTAATGGATCTGAATCGGGTCCATGGGTGCCATACTCTTTCAAAAGCTGAAAGTGAGCCATTCACCAAGGCAGCCAGTTTGGCTACTTGATATAGCATATCTACCTTCTCTTGCAATTGGGATATAGATGGAGTGGTAGTTGTCTTCCAGTTCATAGGTATCAAAAGTTTCGCTGCTGAAAGAATGTGTTGAGTCAACAGAGCAGTATTCTTATGTCCAGTCGGTGACAGAAAATTTAAGAGCACTATCTCCGGTGTCAATGTAAGCTTTTTGCCCACAATTTCCCCGATATAATCCTCTACTAGTTGCCAGAACTGCAGCAGGGGTGGACAGGACCACCACATATGTAAGTATGTTCCCTCCGAGTCACAGCATCTCCAGCATCTAGTAGAAGACCCCGTCTGCCAATAAGTGTTCTGCTGTGGTGTAATATACCATCTGGCGACTATTTTAAAGGAATTCTCTTGTGCTCTAACGCATTGTGATGGGCCATGAGAAGAATTATAAATGTGTGATATTTGATTTGGGGTAAACTTGTATCCCAAATCCTTTTCCCAATGTGTTATATAGGCTCTTTTGAGGCAACAGTCAGTTATATTTAAAACCTGGTAAATAGACGACATTATCTTTTTGGGTTTATCCTTTGTTGCACAGAGAGTCTCAAATGCAGTCAGTGGGCGGGTAACGTCTGCTCCTAAAAGATACTGTGCCAAGGAGTCTCTTATAGAGCCGAATTGTATAAAGGTCAAGTTGGAAAGCCCTGGTTGCTTCTTCAGTTCCTGAAAGGAGGGGAGTGCCCCGTCCGTTAAGAGTTCATCAACCGCTACATTTGCCAGGGAACCGGGTTTGATTAGATCATTGTCTCGGGAATAAGATGCGTGTGGCATTATATCTGCCAACTTGAGTAAGGGGGACAAAGGGGGAACTAGAGTTTTCACCAATCCCTTCCATAATTTTAAGGTAGCTTTGGTGTGTATATTAGGTAAATTTTTGTTTATGTTTTTACAAGGATATGCCAAAAGGATGGATCTCAGGGGATAAGGTGCTAGGGCTTCCTCCACCTCAATCCACTGCTTATTGTTAGGAGACCGCAACAGGTCTACCACTCTGGTAAGCATTGTCGCTTGGTAGTACCTTACTATGTCTGGTGCACCCATCCCACCCCTCGATTTGTTTAATGTTAATGTCCTGTATGCTAATCGGGGCTTTTGCTTTTTCCAAACATATCTGCGGAATAATGTATTAATTTTAATAAGATACGATTTGGGGATGGTTATAGGGAGCATTTGGAAGATATATATGAACTTGGGTAAGATTAGGCTCTTCAGTAAATTTTTCCTTCCCATCCACGACACATACGAGTCCCTCCATGATTCATCCTGGTTTCCTTAAATGCTTCCTATTCTTCCCTCTTTTCGGAATTGTTAACTGTGCTTTGAGAATTTCATTTTTCAAGATTTCCCATCCTTCCTGGACATTTTTGTCTTTAAGGATATCCAGCCATTGGATCCCTCCAATTCTCTTTCTGAATCCCTTAAAATCTGTCTTTCTGAAATCTAACCTTGACGTCTGAGTCTTCACAGGTCTTCCACCTCTAGTAATCCAAAATTCTAAAATAGCATGGTCGCTACCTCCTAGGGTCCCAGCCACTTTTACCTCCTCAACCATTTCCTCCCTGTTTATAAGGATTAGATCCAAGGTAGCAGTTCCCCTTGTTTTCTCCCTTACCTTTTGGAAGATAAAGTTGTCAGCAAGAGAGGATAAGAATTTCCTTGACCTGTTAGCTTTGCCTGAGAGAGATTCCCAACAAATGTCTGGATAGTTGAAATCTCCCATGACAACTATGTCATATTTTTTGGAGAACTTGGCCATCTGATGCATAAAGAGTTCATCTATATCTTCGGCTTGCACAGGCGGCCTGTAGTAAGTGCCTACAATGGTGTCCTTTCCATTGTTCTGTCCTTGTATTCTTACCCAAACAGTTTCCACAGAACTCCCAGTCTCTGAAGCTTCAATCTCTGTGCAGATATACGCGTTTCGAACATACAATGCGACACCCCCTCCTCGTTTATCAAGTCTGTTTCTTGCAAATAAGTTGTATCCTTCTAGTCTTGTATTCCAATCATGTGTATTGTCCCACCAAGTTTCAGTGATTCCAATTACATCATATTTCTGTTCCTGTGTTAGTAGTTCCAATTCTCCTTGTTTGTTGCCCATGCTTTGTGCATTAGTATAGAAACATTTTAGTTTGTGATTGGTTTCTCTTTCTCCAATATTTTTATTAATTAGATTCTTTCGTCTTTGTTCTTCCTTTCCACTTCTAATAGCAGAGTTCTCAATAGCATTTGTCAGGTGTATGGCTTTTTCTGGTCTTTTGCTTCCCTTCCCATGTTCTAGTTTAAAGCTCTCCTTACAAGTGTAGCAAGGCGACTTCCAAATACATGCTTTCCAGTCTTCGTAAGGTGCACCCCATCTCTAGCAAGTAGTCCATCGTATAAGTAGTTCACTCCGTGATCCAGAAATCCAAATCGTTGCTGACGGCACCATCGACGTAGCCAGTTGTTCACCTGCAGAATCTTATTCCACCTCCTTGTTCCATGGCCATCCACTGGGAGGATGGAAGAGAAGACCACCTGCACTCCCAGTTCTTTCACTTTCTTGCCTAAGTCTTCAAAGTCTCTGCAGATGATTTCCAGGTCGTTTCTTGCGGTGTCATTTGTCCCCACATGTAGTAGCAGGAATGGGTAGTCATCTGTAGGTCTGAAGAGTCCTGATATCCTGTCAGACACATCTTTAATTTTTGCACCTGGAAGACAGCATATTTCTCTTGTAGTTATATCCGGTCTGCAGATAGCGGCCTCTGTTCCTCTCAGCAGGGAATCCCCCATGACCACCACTCTCCGTTTCTTCTTCACAACATTTTTCTTTCTCCATCCAGGAGGACTCTGAGGGCGTACAAGGTTGCTGTTTGTTGGCAAAGTCTTATCCTGATGTATTTCTTCATCGTTTTCCTGCGTGAGAGCCTGGTACTGGTTCCTGAGCAGTATGGGTGCTGACTGCCTCCTGATCCTCCTGCTTCTCTGGGTCACATGTCTCCATTCCTCTGTTTCTTCAGGTGCACTTCGAATTTCTTCTCTTTCTGTAACATGAAGAGATAATTCTGCTCTGTCCAAGAACTCTTCACCTTCCTTAATGATCTTCAACGTAGCTAACCTCTCTTCGAGATTTTGCAACTTTTCCTCCAACAGGGACACAAGCTTGCATTTGTGGCATGTGAAGTTTGGCTTTTCCACTGGTAAATCTGTGAACATGTAGCAAGAAATGCAGCTCACCAAATGGCTCCTGGCCTCTTCCATCTTGAGATTTCTTAAAAACGATGAAAGATGAGCCAAGTTTACCAAGTAAAGGTACAGAAATTGCACCCCGCTGTGTCTTGTCTGCTTCCTACCTTTCTGGCACTGCTACATCCCCGTGCCAACCACATCTACACTGCGTGGGACTATAGCTTCACCTGTGGGGAGCTTTTACATCTTTGCTGCACCATACCATCAGTCCCAGCGGATCTGCATGCAGCGTCGGCTTAACACCTCCCTTGCCGAGCACCACAGGTGGCGTCACGAACTATTCATCTAACTACATTCCACCATTCACATTTTCCTATAACTTGGGCGCCCAGGGCCACGGTCCGGGTCACTGCTGCTGTGACACATCCCACTAATACCAACCCAGTACCGAGTATCCCACAGCCCTGGGAGGGCGACCCAACTTGCCGTCACGAACAGGATAACGGAGCCCGGTACCCCCGGGTCCTGTGTGCCATAGACTGTGTTTGTGTAAAATACTGCCATACCATTGCAGCGCTGCTTGGCGCGTGCGGGAAACAAGAGGCGGGCCTTCGTGGGTGGAGCCCCTCCGAGGGCGTGAAGCAGTGAAGTCCTGCTCGGAAAGAGGAAAAAGCACGCGAGAAGTGGGAGGAGCTGAGGCCTACAGCCCGGAGCATCGGGCCTGCGAAGCGGCTGCTGGTAAGCTCACACAACCCCCGGCCCTGGCTAACGTTAACTAGGGGGGGAGAGGATGTCTGCGCCCCACAGTAATGCAGCGGCTGACTCCGCCGCTCACCCCTCAGTGCCGCAAGGAATAGCGCCCACCGCAGCGGTCCCCATAATGCCGCTGTCTATGCCCTACCTTCAGGGAGCAGCCTGGCTACCGCAGTACTCGGGTGAGTCGCATACCCTGAGTGAATTCAAAGAGAGACTGTGTAGTTTGTTTAAAGTATACCCTCTGTCTGAAAGCCAGAAAGTGAATATCCTGATTGGACTGCTAACGGATGCAGCACAGAGAAGTGAAAGCCTGGCAGGACACTGATAGACTGTTGCAAAGATCCTGGCCAAGCTGAGAAGCACCTTTGACACCCACCTGCTGCTGAAATCAAGATGAGGTTCTTTGGCTGTAAACAGAAGGCGCAGGACAGTATAAGGGACTATGCTCTCAACCTGCAGGAGGCGCTGCAAGCAGTTAAGCAAGTTGATCCTGACAGTGTGAAGGCGGAAGATAAACTGTTAAAGGAGCAGTTCATTGAAGGACTTCTATCCAGTACACACAGAGGACAGTTGCGCATCATAACCCTGCAAGACCCTGATCTGGACTTTGCTGATTTTAAGTACAGGGCTATACGGGTACTGCAGGAACCCACTGACAGCCGTCCAGCGCCCCTGAGGCGCCCAGTGATCACCTACCACCAGGAAGCAACGTCTTTCCCTTCCATCCCTGTGGAGGCTGATGCACAGACTCTGGATAAAGATCCAACTGAAGAGCTGCGTCTTCAGGTCCAGAAGTTGACCAAAGGAATGGCTGCACTTACTAAAACTATGCAGTCTCTGCAAGTGTCCTCCAAGGAAAAGATCCAGCTGGCTTCCAGTCCAGAGGATGTCCCGTGGCTCCGGAAGAGGAGAGCTCCGCCACTCCGAGGGAGTCACAACGATCGCTATGACCAGGACAGACGTCCCATCTGTCGTCGCTGTTATAAGGCAGGTCATCTTGCAAGATTCTGTCCTTTAAACGAGCAACCCCTGGGGCAGAGGGCCAACCCCCAGGAATAGGATCCGCAGGCCCAAAGAACTGGAGAGCCAAGTATGTTGGAGGGAGACCAATCCTTCCTGTGGTGATTGACTGTATCCCCATAAAAGCTCTGCTGGACACTGGCTCCCAGGTGACCACTATGCCGTACATTCTTTACAAGAGGTATTGGGCTGATTCTGAACTTACCCGTGGCCCAACTGATGAACTGACAGTAGTTGCCAGTAATGGTCAGTCTTTGCCGCAGATTGGATGTAAAGAGATTACTGTTAAAGTGGGTCGGGTAGACCTAAAATCTCAAGGTCTGATAGTTGTGGATATTGATCGACGTGAATGTAATCCCATGATGACTCTTGGTACAAATGTAATTGAAAATTGTCTTTCCGAGATTGTCTTGTTGCAACAGGTGGCTGAGACTGATGGTTCCAGTGAACGAGTCCTGCAGAAGGAGATCAGAGCCCTGATGCAAAGACAGGTAGAACTCTCTGGCAGAGAAATTGGCAGTGTCAGAGTGAGTGATCCCTTCCCCATTGCAATACCCCCCAGGTGTGAAATGTTGATTTGGTGTCGGGCAGCTATAGGTCTCAGAGGGAGAGATTACCAGGCATTGGTAGAACCAGTATACTCCGATAGCAGGCCCACTGTCCTGACAGCCAGAGGGGTGGTTGATGTACGAAAAGGGAGAATGCCTCTACGCCTCTTGAAATTGTGGGGAGTAGGCCACAATACCTCGGTATGCCACAGTTGCTAAGCTGCTCACTGCTAATAACTCATTGCAGGCAGCAGAGCCCTTGGGTCTCATCCGACCAGGTGGAGGACAATGGCTCTGTGAAGCAGCCGGAGGAGTAGTGTCAGCAACTGCATGTGGGAACTGACTCTACACCCTCATACCAGAAAAATGGGGTTTACAGAGTGACACAAGAATATGAGCGGGTATTCAGCAAACACCCACTAGATTTTGGGCAGGCAAAAGGGGTTCAACATCATATCCCCACTGGAGATCATCCACCTATTAAAGAAAGGTACCCGGCCTATACCCCCAACACAATACCAATGTGCTAACAGTTTGAGAGAGATGAAGGAAGCTGGGGTTATCAGAGACAGTTGTAGCCCATGGGCAGCTCCCATAGTTTTTGTAAAGAAAAAGGATGGTACCATGAGAATGTGTGTTGATTACAGGAAAATTAACAGCATTACACATAAAGATGCCTAAGCATTACCTAGAATTGAGGAATCATTAGCTGCACTTAAAACTGCTAACTACTTTTCCACCTTGGATCTCACTAGTGGGTATTGGCAGGTTCCTGTGGCAGAGGCAGACAAGGAAAAAACAGCATTTACCACTCCAATGGGTCTCTGTGAGTTCAACTATATGCCATTCGGGCTCTACACCGCTCCAGGAACATTTCAACGGCTGATGGAATGCTGCCTGGGACACATGAACTTTGAGACGGTCCTGTTGTACCTGGATGATGTCATTGTTTTCTCCAAAACCTATGAAAATCATCTGGAACACCTGGCTGAAGTGTTTGAAGCTTTGTCCAATTTTGGCCTGAAGGTGAAGCCTTCCAAATGCCACCTCCTGAAGCCCAAGGTACAGTACCTCGGTCATGTGGTCAGTGCAGAAGGTGTGGCACCAGATCCTGACAAGGTCAGAGTCATCCGGGACTGGCCGAAGCCCAGCAACCTTCATGAAGTACACCAATTCCTTGGACTGGTAGGCTACTACCGAAGATTCATCAAAGGCTTTACTGAAATGGCCCCCCCTATGCAAAATCTTCTGGTGGGGCAGTCCAAGAAGACCAAACAGAAAAATTTCACCTCTGAATGGACTGAGGAGTTGGAGAGATCCTTCACTCGGCTGAAGATGGCTCTCACAGGTGACGAAGTTCTGGCCTACCCAGATTATGACAAACCCTTTGTGCTGTACACTGACGCCAGCAATGTGGGACTAGGAGCAGTACTGTTGCAGGCACAGAATGGAAAAGAAAGAGTGATCTCCTACGCCAGCAGGAAGCTGCGTTCCACTGAAAGGAACCCTGACAACTACAGTTCTTTCAAGCTGGAGTTCCTTGCCATAGTCTGGGCTGTCACCGAAAGGTTCAAACATTACCTAGCCTTCGCCAAGTTTACTATCTTCAAGGACATCAATCCGTTGACTCACTTGGAAACTGCAAAACTAGGTGCACTGGAGCAGCGATGGATGGCTCGGCTATCTAACTATGAATTCACCATCAAGTACCGAGCAGGGCACAAGAATGCCAATGCTGACGTGCTGTCCAGGATGCCTAATCTGCCTGATGCAGGAGAAGACCCTGAGGCTCTTGAAGAAATAGAGCTACCTCCCTTCCACCGGCCAATTACGGCCCAACGTGCCCAAGCAGTGAGAAACTGACGGTCTGGCTTGAAGGAGGTCACCCTGAATCCATTGCCCCATCACGACTGGGCAGAAACGCAAGATAGTGACCCTGCGGTCCGCCTGGTGAAGGAGCTACTGTCACAAGCTGACTCACGTCCAGGGTTGGATGCTCCTGAGGAAACCCAGCAGTTGTGGAAGGAGAGAGGCCGGCTGTTCATCTATGAAAGAAAGCTGTGTCGGAGGAGTATCAATGCCCGTACTCCTGAGCTGGTCTGGCAGGTGGTGGTCCCGAAGAGAGTGGTCCTAGAAGCATACCACAATGGAGCTGGACACTTCGGATGGAAGAAGTTGGAAGCTTTGCTCCGAGAGAGATTCTATTGGGCTGGTATGAGGAAAGCCATTGAAAAGTAGTGCCGAGAATGTGGACAATGTAACCTGCGCAGAAAGGATCGAAACAGCCAGAGAGCTCCTCTGCAGTCAATTGTAACCAAACAGCCACTCGAGTTGGTCGCCCTGGACCATGTGAAGCTGGTCCCAAGCTGTTCAGGATACATCTATGCTCTTGCCATCGTGGACCACTACTCAAGATTCCTGGTAGTTGTGCCTGTCAAAGATCAAACAGCCAGGACAGCAGCCAGAGCATTCCAACAGCACTTCTGTAGACCACATGGATATCCTGAAAGATTGCTTACAGATCAAGGTCCAGCTTTCGAGGCAGAAGTGTTCCAGGAATTCTGTAACTTGTATGGTTGTAAGAAGATCCGGACAACACCGTACTACCCACAGACCAATGGCATGTGTGAGAAGATGAACCAGGTAGTGATTATGGGTCACCCCACGCTTCACCCAGGGCTGTGGGGTACTCGGTACCGGGCCGGTGTCGGGGGATGATGTGTCACAGCAGCGGTGACCCGCTCCGTGGCCCTGGGCCCCAATATCAATGGCGGTGATGTTTGTAATGTAGTTTATAAGGAAAGTTCATGACGCCACCTGTGGTGTTTGGCAAGTAAGATGGTAGCCAACGCTGCGTGCAGGTCCTCTGGGGCTGATGGTGTGTCGCAGCTTTAGATATGGTGTAGCTCCCCACAGTTGAAGCTGTAACCCCAGGGCACGGGGATGGTTGGCACGGGGATGTAGCCGTGCCGACAGGGTAGGAAGCAGACACGACACAGCGGGGTGCAATTTCTGTACCTTTACTTGATAACTGCAGTCCAGGGTCCTGATTACAGATGGTATTGGAGCAGGCTAGCCTGGAAGCAACTCAGGGATTCTCTTTCAAAGACTGGCTGTGCAGTCTCCTTCCTAGCGCTTGTGTAGTGTGAAGCACTCCAGTACTCAGTTACTCTGAAGTTCCTCCTGTCAGATGTTCCAAGAACTCCACTTGCACGGCAGACAGCTGTAGCCTCTCTGGGACTCCTCTCTCTCTGAATCCCCAGCTCTATCGGTTCTGCTGTTGTGCCTCAAGTCTTAGATGGGAGCAGGGCATTTACAGCCTCCTACTCCTCGGGTATCTGTGGCAGGACCGTTAGTATCTGTACCACTGTGGAGACCCAACTCCAGTTCTCTGCGCTTTCAAGCTGAGGGAGCTCGCCTTCTCCAGCTCAACCTCCAGCTTCGCATTCCACGTCTGCACACTTCACCCTCCGCAGACTGACTAACTCCTACTTCCTCCTGGCCCACAGAGAGCCCTCCTCCCCACAATCCTGGGTCATAGCTCCCCCTGCTGGCCAGGAGTAGAACTGTGTTGCATGTATGGATTGACTGTGAGAGAGACCCATCATTGCCTCCAAGCCTGGCATTACCCTCCCCTGGAGGAAGGCAAAGCCAGTGTGGCGACCATACTCCTGGGGGCGCCACAATTGACCTACTGAAGACTTTGCCCTTGGAAGAGAGAAATCTGTGGCCAGAGAAGTTGCCAGATCTGGTAGACCTCTACAACCATATTCTAGTGAATTCCACCAACTGTACCCCAGCCTACTTAATGAGAGCAAGACCTGTTAAACTGCCTATTGATTTGGACGTGGGAGTCCTTACGCCTGAAGTAACGTCACCAGATGCTGACTGGGATACAGAAAGACAACAGTACAAAAGAGTTCAAGAATGCGTGGAAAAGAGTCTAGCTCAGGCAAGACAAAAGCAGGAGAAGCTTTACAATCAAAATGCACCTGCCGTTCCCTTGTCGCTGGGAGAACAAGTCTTAAAAAGGAAAAGAAGATTGCACAAATTGGATGATCAATGGGAAGCTGAACCTTATACCATTCTGCCCTCAAACTTTGATAATGCCAAGGTATGCCTTATTAGCAAAGATGGAGGAGAAACCTCAGCAGCAATATCAAGAGATCACCTGAAACTATGTCCTGACCTGTTGAAGGAAAGAGTGGAAGAACCAGTCAACATCCAACCCATAGAGGAAGAAGAGAAGGTCAGCACAATACTTGAAGAATTCCCTGCGAATTGGACTAAAGTAAATGATGCTATAGTGGTGCCAGTGTTGACATTTCCCCAATTGGTAGCACAGGAAGAAGTGATTCCAGAAAACCCTGAAGAAGATAAGGAAAATCAGGCAGCAGATGCTACACCAGCAGTGGAGACAGAGAATCATCGCCCTGCCAGTAGTGAATCTGACATGCCCATGGTGACTCTAAGAACACGTAGACATGTACCACCCAGTAGTTAGAACCAGACAATCAGTAAGGGCCATCACAACACCAGTGTTACGCAGATCTACTCGTATCACCCAAGGTATACCACCCATTAGATTACGCATATAAAGAAATATGACTGTTAAAATGTATGTATATATGTAACTGTCTAAGCTTTTATACCTACAGGTAACCTGTAAGAATTTCCTTTAAATTTTCCAGTTTTTTCCCTTGTTTATGGGCATTGGACCACAGGACTGCATGTGGTTAAATACTTTCCTTGTAAATAGTTCACCATTTGCCCAGGAATGGACTATGGACATTGATGCTTGGACTTATCATCATAGGACCATTTTTGAAGCACTTGGTTTTTGTAACTTTTTCATTTTTAAATCTTGTACAATTATTATTGTTTAACTGTTGATATGTTTTTTCATGTTTTGTTCAGCCCAGGAGTGCTGACTTGCACTAGGGGGGAATGTGGTGCCCCCAGGAGTAAGGTCGCCACAGTAGCTTTGCCTTCCTCCAGGGAGGGTAATGCCAGGCTTGGAGGCAATGACTGGTCTCTCTCGCAGTCAATCTATGCATGCTACACAGTTCCACTCCAGGCCAGCAGGGGGAGCTCTGAACCAGAATTCAGAGGAGTGCTCTCTGAGAGCCAAGGGGAGGGAGTAGTTAGTGAGTCTGCGGAGGGTGAAATGTGGAAGGAGCGCTGAGATAGAGCTGAGAGGAAGAGCTCATCTCCCATGAGAGCGCATGACCTGGAGCCTGGTCTTCACGGCTGTATGGACACTGATGGTCCTACAGCAGACACCAGAGGAGTAGAAGGCTGTAAATGTAATACTCCCACTGATAGTGAGCCGGGACTTCGAAGTGAGGAGTCCCTGGAACAGGCTACAGCTGTTTGTCGTACAAGTAGAGTTCTTGGGAACATCTGACAGGAGGAACTTCAGTGTAACTCGGTACTAGAGATCCCTCAAATAAGCGCTAAGGAGACTGCACAGCCCATCTGCTGAGAGAGAATCCCTGAGTTGCTTCCAGGCTAGCCTGCTCTGGTACCATCTGTAATCGGGACCCTGGACTGCATTTACCAAGTAAAGGTACAGGAATTGCACCCCGCTGTCTTGTCTGCTTCCGATCTTTCCAGCACCGCTACATCCCCGTGCCAACCACATCTACACTGCCCTGGGACTATAGCTTCACCTGTGGGGAGCTTTTACATCTTTGCTGCACCATACCATCAGTCCCAGCGGATCTGCATGCAGCGTCGGCTTAACACCTCCCTTGCCGAGCACCACAGGTGGCGTCACGAACTATTCATCTAACTACATTCCACCATTCACATTTTCCTATTACTTGGGCGCCCAGGGCCACGGTTCGGGTCACTGGTGCCGTGACACATCCCACTAATACCGGCCCGGTACCGAGTATCCCACAGCCCTGGGAGGGCGACCCAACTATAGTCGTCACCCCCCACCCCCATTCCAGGCTAAAAACATTAGCTCTAAGCCGCTCCAGAAAAGGCCAATTCTGGCACTTAGCCTCGCTCTTCCCACTTGCCCTGGTGCAGTGGCAAGTGGGGTAATAGATGGGGGGTTGATTTCACCTTTGTATTGTCAGGTGACATCAAGCCCACAGGTTGGTAACAGTGAGACATGAAAAGAAAACAAGGCACTGATGGAAAAATAGCAGTGCACAAGTAGGATAACCAAATCTGTCAACTGTAACGTAGAAATGCTTGGCACTCGTTTAAGTGTGTTCAAAGGAAATTTAGTAAGCGTAATAAATCCAGAAAAATAAATGTTTCAGTCAACAAGGCCTTCATCAGTCGTCTGGATAGAGGAAAACGGTGTCTAGTAGTGGACACCACAGACCTTCACCTGACACTACTAGACACTGATTTACTCTATCCAGACAATTGATCTTGACTAAAAACGTCTCGTTTTTCTGGATTTAAGGGGGTTTTACACATAGCAATATCGCTATAACGTCACAGATTTTGTGACGTTATAGCGATATCGCTATGTGTGATACTTACCTCCGACCGGCTCCCCCGCTGTCTGTCGCTGATCGCGTGAGATCGGCCGGCTCCATTTCTCGTCGGGCGCTTCCTGTGGTGCCGACGAGCGACGTGTGGAGGCGGGCGGGAGGACGTCAGGATTGCCGCGTCTGAAAGGCAAGTATCGTCCGCTGTATCGCTGTGAGATCTGCCTGTGTGGCAGCTCACTAGCGATCATTTAGCAATGCACCAGCGATCCTGACCGGGTCGTATCGTGGTCGGGATCGGTGGTGCATCGCTAAATGTAAAAGGGCCTTTACAATGCTTAATAAAGTGCGCGCTGCCCGAGAACCGACATCAGGCTATTGCGCCTGCGTGTTGCAGAGGCCTCAGATCCTGACCCGCAGTGTGTTATGATGTATTCACACTGTGGGGCTGGGGCCTCCGCAACACACAGGCGCAATGGCCTGATGTCGGTTCTTGGGCAGCACGGACTGTGCATGCCTGAGAACTCTTGTCACAGCACAGGTGCCGGCATTCAAAACAGGAGGATGCAGCGACGCACAGGGGCATCATGATGGACAGATGGTGGGCAGCACCAAGACACTGGACAGGCATGATGGACGGATGGTAGGCGGCTGATACAGGGGGACACGTTACAGGTATGAGGAGCTATTTATAAAAGTCGATATTTCAGCGTTACTAAGGGTCAGAAAAAGAAGAGCCACCTTCACAGAATGCAGCCTTAGTGCTACTGAAGGTGGCTCTTTAACTGAAAAATGCATCTGGGGGTGACAGGTTTCCTTAAAAGGATTTTATTCTTGGTGTGTGTTTTTATACAATATGACTATTGGGTTAATAATGGGGGCATCTTATTGATGCCTCTCAATTTCCAACCTCTGGGCTTGATATCACCTGACAGTACAAAGGTAACATCAACCAGGCACAGTGGGAAGAGCGAGGTTAAGTGTCAGAATTGTTGCATCTTAAAGATGCGCCTTTTCTGTGGCGGCTTAGAGCTGATGTTTTTAGCCTGGAGTAGGCCTATATCCATGGTCCCTTCCTAGGCTATTACTATCAGCTCGCAACTGTCTGCATAGCCTTTGCTGGATATTATTGGGGGACTGTGTGTTTTTTTTTTTGGGGGGGGATGGTCCCCCATTTTAACCCCTTAACCCCTGGAGGTATCTTCGCTTTTGCGTTTTCATTTTTTGCTCCTCTTCTTCCCAGACCCGTAACTTTATTTTTCTGTCAATATGGTCGTGTGAGGGCTTGTTTTTTGTGGGACGAGTTGTACTTTTGAATGACACCATTGGTTTTACCATGTTATGTACTAGAAAACAGGAAAAAAATTCCAAGTGCGGTGAAATTGCAAAACAAAAGTGAAATGCCACACTTGTTTTTTTTGTTTGGCTTTTTTTTACTTGGTTCACTAAATGCTAAAACTGACCTGCCATTATGATTCTCCAGGTAATGAACTTGGCACTCAAAATAGTGAAAAAGAAAGTTCCATTTACTGGCATCCAGACAAAAAAAAAATCACTGAATGTTTTGGGTCCAACACTTATACCTTCATCAGAGAATTCTTAAGAATGCTGGTTCAGAGAAGTATAACAGAGTGCTTTTACTAAGCGTGTAGATTGGTTATATGAAATTGCCTGAATGCTGTGCAGGGGAACATAATTAAAGTGGCGCATCTGTGGGTGACGACATTCGTCGCTCTGGAGTTAATGGCCCCTTTAGCGTGCGGTATGTACCGTTGGTTGTAGAGGAATGGGGTGAAAGGGAGGTGATTTGAACTTTTATATTTTTTATCTTTAAAAACATTTTTCTTTAACTTTTGGCATGCTTATAACCATGCTGCCATAACCCGATAGTCTCTGCTACATACAGGTGATGATCAGTTCGCCTCTGTGGTACTGTAGAATTAGTCACTTGCTATGAACGCCGGCACTGACAACCATAGAGGTCTCCAGGAGACCTCTGGTTGTCATGCCAACACACCGGTGACCCGCGATCATGTGACGCGGGGCACCAGTGGACGGATTGCCGGCGTGATTGCCGGAAGCGCTTGTTAAATGCCGCTGTCAAAATTTTACAGCGGCATTTAACGGGTTAATAGCGGGTGGATCGCGATTCCACCAGCGGCTTTTGCAGGCACATGTCAGCTGTTCAAAACAGGGAGGGAGTCCGACATCGATGTACTATTACCCGATGTCTGAAAGGGATTAATAACCAGGAAAGGCTAAATATACAGATGTGAGCTGATATAGCCTCGATAGTTCCATGGGTATTACCGCCTTTCGAGGCTATAAACATCCCCCCCCAATCTCTGATTTCCCTCTTCTGGTTGGAAAAATTATGTGGGAGCCGATACCATTTTCTTTTTTTTTTTTTTTAATTTATTTTGAAAAGTAATCATTTTATCAATTAATTGGCAGTAGCGGGTCAGCTTGACAGCCTGCTGTGAGAACGGCCAAATCCCACTTCAGAGGGTGACTGATTGATTGAAACTATCTGGGAGACTCCTCTGACTTTTAGACTGTGCACACGCTGCAGATTCTGCTGCGGATTTGGCCTCTGCGGATTTGCAGCAGTTCTGCAGACAGTGTACAGTACAATGTAAGTCTATGTGATTTACAATCTGCTGTGCACATGCTGCGGTTTTTCAACTGCGGAAAAGCTGCAGCTTTGAATCCACAGAAAGAATTGACATGTCAATTCTTCGGATTCCGCTGCGGTTTGTCACCTATTCCATTTTCCAGGTGTCAAACTACAGGGGAAAACCGCTGGCCAATCTGCAGGTAAAACCGCATGTCATTTTAGCTGCGGATCCACAGATACAAATCCTCGGGTGAATCCACAGCGTGTGCACATAGCCTTAGGGTATATTTAAACGGTCAGGATTTGCTGCGGATTGGACGCTTCCGTACAGCTGCAGCGGCCACATGTTACAGCTTAAGCCCCTTTCACATATCAGTTTTTTACCATCAGTCACAATCTGTCGAATTTTGAAAAAAAAACAGATCCAGCGACTGCCGCTGGATCCGTTTTTTCTCATAGACTTGTATTAGCGGCAGATTGCAACGGATGGCCGCAGGTTTCATCCGTCGTTCGACGGATCCGTCGGAAATTTTGTCCGTCGGACGAGACAACTGACATAGGCACATTTTTTGTCCACGTTGAAAAATTGGACAGCGACTGATCAGATTTTTGCTAGAACGGAAGCCTATGGGTGGCGGATCCGCCACTGTCTGACAAATGACGGAATCTGGCGACGGATTCCGCTTTTTTAACTGCGCGTGCGCTGACACTGTGTGCCTGTATGGTGCAGGGGCCTGCGTGTGTGTCCCTACAAGTCCCATCGGGCTATGCCTGCTACAGTGACAGTGATTGACATATTAACCAATGATGGGACAGTAGTAGCCCCATCATCTGGCTAATGTGTTGAATGTAAAAAAAAAAACATGCACACATATATAGTCCATACTCACCATCTACACCTAATCCCCGAAGCCCTCGATCACCTGTAAAAACAACAACAAAAAAAATATACTCCCTGTGACGACGTAATCCAATTAATACGATTGTCCCACGAAGATCTCCCGTGGAGAGCAGTCACATCAGCTGATGTGTTCACTCTCCAGGGGCTCCAGTGATACAATGACGGAGATAATCTTCCGCATTGTATCATTCCGCCGCCGACAGGTCACCGGAGTTCATCTGTCACTTTGCGGCACTACAGTGTGAGAATTTTCTCACGATGTAGTGCCGTAAAGCGAGAGGCTTATCTCCGATGACACACTGCTGGAGGGTTATCTCCGGTCAGTGTGTCATCGGAGGCCTATAGAAAGGTCACATCTGCTGATGTGACAGCTCTATAGGGGAGATCGTCATGGGACAATTGTTAATGGGATTACGTCGGACAGGGAGTATATTGTTTTGTTTTTTTTATTTTTTTTTTTTGCAGGTGATCGATGGCTTCGAATGGATAGATGTACAATAAAAATTTTGAAACAATGTGTTTTATTTAATTAAAAAACTTTATTCTTATTTTTTTAACACTTAATAAATTAATAATGGATAGGAGTCTTTTTTTTTTTTACACCTCTCCATTATTAACCGGGCTTAATGTCACCATCCAATAGCAAGGTGACATTAACCACTTATTACCCCATATGCCACCGCTACACGGCAGTGGGAAGAGAGGGGCTAAGTGCCAGAATTGGCGCATCCTAGAGATGTGCCATTTCTGGGGCGGCTGCGGGCTGGTATTTGTAGCCGGGGGGGCAATATCCATGGCCTTCCTAGGCTATGAATATAAGCTCGCAGCTGTCTGCGTAGACTTTCTGGCTATAAAATATAGGGGCACCCCACGTACGTCATTTTTTGGGGGTCCCCCTATTTTAATAGCCAGTAAAGGCTATGCAGACAGCTGAGGGCTGATATTCATAGCCTCAGGGGCAGGCAGACCAGGCAGCTGCCTAGGGCCCCGCTCCCCCAGGGGCCCCCCCAGCTAGCGGCACATCACGCAGCCGCTATGGGGCCCCTGTGAGCCGACTCCCCCCGCCGCATTGAACTATACCGGTGACTGCTGGTACAGTTCAAAGCAATGATGGAGGAGAGAGCATCAGCTGACTCTCCCTCTCCCATCATTCCCCGCTTTGCCTCTGACACAGCGGGTGCACGATGACATCATCACGCACTCACTGTGTACCAGGCAGAGCAGGAGACAGGAGCTGGGAGCAGCGCGGGGCACGAGGAGAGGTGAGAAGGTTTTTTTTTTTTGTTTTTTTTTTTTGTTTTTTTTTTAATTTCCGTGTAAGTACTGGACTGTGGGGTCATTCGGGGGGGGCGGCTATATACTGTGCTGGGCTGTATGCCGGGCTGTATACCATGTGGTGCTGGGCTATATACCATGATGGGCTATATATACCATGCTGGGCTATTTACCTTGTGGTGCTGGGCTATATACCATGGTGGGGCTGTGCTATATACTGTGTGCGGCTGTGGTATATGCCGTGTGGGGCTGTGCTATATACCATGAGGGGTACATTTTATTCTGTGGAGGAGGCTGTGTTATATAATATGGGGGGCTACATTATATTCTATGGGGAGGTGGGCTGTATTATATTCTATTTGGGGCTACATTACATTATTTTCTTTGGGGAGGTGACTGCATCATACTCTGAGGGGGCTACATTATACTATGAGGAGGCTACATTGTATTCTATGGGGGGCTGCACTATATTCTATGGGGGGCTATATTATATTGTATGGGGGCTTTATTATATTCTATGGGGGCTGCATTATACTATGAGAAGGGCTACACTGTATTCTATGGAAGGGCTACATTATACTATATAAGGGGCTGCATTATACTCTGAGGGGGTTGCCATATATTCTATGGAGGGGCTGCATTATATTCTAAGGGGGGGTTACATTATTTTC
Organism: Dendrobates tinctorius; assembly: GCF_039654945.1. Taxonomy (NCBI): domain Eukaryota; kingdom Metazoa; phylum Chordata; class Amphibia; order Anura; family Dendrobatidae; genus Dendrobates; species Dendrobates tinctorius. Next base: position 30,678,311 of record NW_027361711.1, read on the forward strand.
TGTGGAGTGGCTGCATTATACTATAAGAGGGGGGGCTGCATTATATTCTATGGGGGTTACATTATATTATATGGCGGGGCTGCATTATATTCTGTGGGGTGGCTGCTTTATTCTATACTAGCTGAAGAGCCCTGCGCTGCCTGGGCATAGTAACTAACTGTGGTTAGTTATAGCAAATTATAATTATCCTCCATCCCATAGTCCCGTGCCCATATACCCATCATACATATCCACGATCCCATAGGCCCGTGCCCATATACCCATCAAACATATCCTCCATCCCATAGTTTAGTGCCCATATACCCATCACACATCCTTCATCTCATAGTCCCATGCCCATATACCCATCATACATATCCTCCATCCCATAGTCCCGTGCCCATATACCCGTCATACATATCCTCCATCCCATAGTCGAGTGCCCATATACCCATCACACATCCTCCATTCCATAGTCAACCATTATGACGTCATAATGAGGAACGGGGCTTGATACACACACACTTTTTCCCCATTATGTAAATAGGGGCAAAATTGTTTGGTGAATTGGAACGCGCGGGGTTAAAATTTTGCCTCACAACATAGCCTAGGACACTCTCGAGGTCCAGACGTGTGACTGTGCCAAATTTTGTGGCTGTAGCTGCGACGTGCGGATGCCAATCCCGGACATACATACACACATGCATACATACACACACTTGAGCTTTATATATTAGATGTGGGCTGCATTATACTGTATCAAGGAATATGGGGAATACATTGTATGAAGAACTATGGTGTGCATTATACTATGGGAAGTGAATTGTACTACATGGATGACTATGGCGGTGCATTATACCATATGGAGCACTGTTAAACTATATGGAGGACCGAGCAGTGTATTTTAATATATGGAGGACTATGGGGAGTGTATTTTACTATATGGAGAACTGAGTGTATTTTAATGGAGGGCTATGGGGAGTGTATTATACTATATTGAGGACTATGGGGAGTGTATTATACTATATGGAAGATTGAGGAGTGTATTATACAATTTGGAGGACTATGGGGAGTGTATTATACAATATGGAGGACTATGGGGAGTGTATTATACAATATGGAGGACTATGGGGAGTGTATTATGCAATATGGAGGACTATGGGGACTGTATTATACTATATGGAGGACTATGGGGAGTGTATTATGCAATATGGAGGCCTGAGGAGTGTATTATACAATATGGAGGGCTATGAGGAGTGTATTATATTATATGGAGGACTATGGGGTTCATTATATTATATGGAGGACTATGGGGTGTAAACTGTAGATGTGCTGCTGATAACATGATACTGTATGGTGATCTGTTAGTGATCCATTATTGATCGTTCTGTCCCCATCTTTCTTAGCCGGTGGAAAGAGGCCAGGAAACAAGTGTTGAACGATTTCAATATTGTCGATCACACTCACTTAGCGTCCTGAACTCAGTGCATGTAAATACAATCGAAATGCTTCTGTGTGATGTGCAATGTGTTAGCATTTGGGGTCCAATTTTAAACTTTGCCTAGGGCCCCACTCTGCCTAAAACTGGCCCTGTGTAGGGAGGAGGGCCCCTGTTAGTGTCCGGGCCGGAACCAAGGGGACCGCCATTTAGATTCCTAAGGAAACAGTACCCGGGGAACGAAGGAGGAGAGTGGACAGCAAGGGGAGGGGCGAGTATAAAAGGGACAGGGAGTGTGCAGGGGAGTCAGTTGCTGGAGAGGCAGACACGGAGCAAGAAACTGTGGGAGTTTGAGAGAGCCAGAGTAACAGACGGTGACCAGAGAGGAGATCATCGGCAGAGGGGAGACTTACAGTGGCCTGTGGAGATTAAGCGCCGAACTACTAACAAAAGACTATCGCTTCACTCCGATCCGGGGTCACTTCCCGCCCACAGTCGTTCGCAGCTGTTACCGCTGTGCTCCAGCCTGTTGCGGCTGGTCCGCCGCCGCTCCACTCCAGCCTGCGGCTGTGGCCTGCCTGCTGCCGCATTCCAGCCCGCGGCTGTGGCCCCCAAAGACTGACAGATTCTCAGCAGCTGGGCCTAGCGAATGCGACACCAAAGCAGCCTCATCAGAGATGCCGAGGGACGCCAGGACGGATAAGTGACACTATAAGAAATAAGGACCCGTAGTCGGCCATATCGTGGCCCTATGGTAACCGGCCTTTGCCGGATTAGTCGTGTTCCTTTCTAAAGTGTTTGTCCTCGCAGGGACTCTGCACAATCGCTGTTGTTGTTTTTGGTTGCTTAGCATAGCCCTAGAGGCTTAAATTCATAAAAGTACTTAGCCAAAGTTCAATTCAGTCTCGCGTCTCGTCACTGCATCCTGCGTACCTGCTGTTACCTACACCTGCATAACCTCAGAAGGGGCCACGGGTATTACCCCCTTCCCAGGCTACAAATGTTGGCCCCCATCATTCCCCCTCTGGCGCAGAAAATTGCCTGGGAGCCCACGCCATTTTTTTTTCTTAAATAAAACATTGTTCATTAATAAACATCGGCCTTGTTATTTATCTATATCTATCCATAGATATATACATAGGTAAAATACATAGACCGATATAGCCATAGATAGATGTATCTTTTGATATATCTATGGATTTTACCTATCTGTGGGCGTTTTTAAAAATGGATCCGTTCAAAAACGGTTAAAAAAGCTATCTGCGATGGATCCGATGGATTGTGACTGACGTAAAAAAACTGTGTGAAAGGGGCCTTAGTGGAGGGGATTTTATGAAATCCCATCTCCACTGTGCGTGCAGAGACGCCTCAGGCATCCCTGCGTCTACGCACATGCGTCGCATCTTTCTAGACCGCAGCATGTCTATTTATCCTGTGGAGACGCACGGTGTCCGCAAGATAAATAGCACTGTTCTATGAATAGGATGTGGTGATTCCGCACGGCTCGGTGAACAAATGCGGAATCACCGCACGTACAACGGGGCGGAGCATTGCAGATAATACCTTATCTGGGCACACTCGCTCATCACTAGTTTTTTACCTCAGTATTTGTAGAATAAAACCAGGAGTGGAACAATCAGAGGAAAAGTATAATGGAGACACGTCACCACTTCTGGATTCATCACCCACTCCTGGTTTTGGCTTACACATACTGAGGTAAAATACTGCCGTGACCGTGGCCTTCCAGTGCAGCATTGGGAATTGGCGGCTCTGTACTGTGCATGGGACTGAACACTTTCTTTACATTTGGTCCATGACTCTCCACATGTCAAGAGACTGGCACATGCTAGTGCGCTGACAGATGGGGGGGCACTGCTTACATTCGGGGCCTATACCCTGTTGGCCCCGACATCCCCCAGGGCGCATTTCCCGGAGTTTCCTCTCAGTGAGTCCAAACACAGATGTGACGGCTGCTGTGCGTGCTGGTACTCCGCGCAGGAGCGGCAGGGCTCGCTGCAGTCTGCGTTCTGCTCTGGGTGCAGAGTAGACTCCGCCCACAGCCTCCTGCAGAGCACTCTGTGAGCTCACTAAGGTTTGGGGCTGCTACTACTCCCCACAGCCTCCTACTTGGCGCCACTTCACCAGCACTACAGCGCCGCCGACTGCACCCCTCCCTCTGCCGCACACGGCTAGTAGTCGGGGAGAGGCGGGGCCCGCTGTGCACACACTGTATGCACCATGACGGCTGTGGCGGCCTGTGCCCCATCATGGCCGCTCTCCTGATCGCCTGGGTTGGGGCTGAGGACGGCGTGCGTGACCGAGATCCATCCGTCTACAAGAAAAGCAAGTGCATTTCTCGTGCTTCCTCAGTGGTGCGCTGTATTGTGCATATATAGTGTGTGATACTGTGCATCATGTATACTCGGTGTGTCTAGGAGGATACATTCTATCCAATGGGTGGAACTTGAAGCTCTTGGGCCCCATTTCCAGAGCTCCAACAGGGCCCCCAATGAGATCCAAGTATTTCTTAGTAATTGTTTCCATATGGGCTAAAGCCCGCTCTTCGGGCCATCCTCGGGGGCGAGTGCAGCCCCTGCACCTATTTAGTTTTGCCTCTGATTCTACTGCATATTTGTGTGAAGCGTTCATATGATTATGTTCAGTATGTAATCAGTACTGTCATGCGGAGGTCTGTACACTTTTGGCCTGTAATCTCTGATGCATATAATCTTTTTGTTCTGTGGGTCCGGATAATGCAACAGCTGCCGCCAGTCCAGAAATGCAATTTATAATAGCAGCATACAGGTGAGAGCGAAATCACGCCTGGATGCAGTAGCAGACATAGAAGTCACAGGGCCCTACAGCAAAAGTTCTAATTGCACACCCCCAGCCCACCAAAAAAACAAATAAATTGCATGGTATTGAGGGCCACCACAGCACACTATTCAGTATGAGGGAGCCCACTCAATATATAGTCATCCATAGACTCTCACAAAGTGTTATGGCCTGCATCACCCACTCCAATCAGTATATCTTCTTCAACCTCCCCTTCAAGAATACTTCCCCTGCACGTACTGACAAAAACACAGTTAAGGCCTGTTTCACACTTCCGTTTGTCACCATCAGTCAAAATCCGCCATTTTGCTTGGCGGAGCCGTTTTTTTCCCATTGAGTTGCATTACCGGCGGATCTTGACGGATGGCCATCCGTTGTATCCGTTTTTTTGCGGATCCGCCAAATTTTTGCCGTCCGCTGAGATCGAACAGAGCCTGTAAGGTTTTTTTTTTTTTGCCCTGCGGATCCGCAGTTTACCTTTTTAACCTTGAATCTTTTGTGTCTGCTGGAAGAAAATTCTTTCCCCCTCTCTCCCTCACCCCCTCTCTCCCTCACCGCCCTCTTTCTCTCGCCCGCCCTCTTTCTCTCGCCCGCCCTCTTTCTCTCGCCCGCCCTCTTTCTCTCGCCCGCCCTCTTTCTCTCGCCCGCCCCCTCTCTCTCGCCCGCCCCCTCTCTCTCGCCCGCCCCCTCTCTCTCGCCCTAGGCGCGGTTCCTTTAAATTTTTACCTTCGGCGGATCCGTACATCCGCCAATCCGCTCACCCCCGTTTCTGTCAGTCCGCCTGTGGATCCGTTTTCCGCTATTTTGGCTGATTTTGACTGACACAAAAAACTGAAGTGTGAAACAGGCCTAAGGGTATGTATCCACGGTCAGGATTGTCAGCGCTTTGAACACAGCGGATATCCCGCTCCGTCCAAAACGCTGCTGGATCACTCCCAGGGCAAGTGGGATTCTGTCACTCGGTACCAGACCGGTATCTAAAAGGGGAAGTGTCGTGGCGGCAGTGACCCGGTCTGTGGCCCTGGGTGTCCATGTAAAATAGGTGGAATGAAGCTGAATAAAGTTTATAGGTAGATAGTTCGTGACGCCACCTGCGGTAAGTGGTCAGAAGGGGGACCTGCGCTACAGTGCAGATCCTCTGGGACAGATGGTGTGGTGCAGCAGAGGTGTAATGGCACTCCACAGGCTGAGCTGTAGTCCCAGGGCAGTTGTAGAATAGATGTTGAGGTAGATGGTGTAGTGTTAGGCACAGAGATGTAGCACTGCTGAGTAGGCTGACGCAGGAAGAAGGCAGAGACACAGCTGAATGCAGTTCCAAAGCTTTAGGCTATGTACCCACGTATGCAGAAAATTCCTGACTAAAAACCGGACTCCTTCCTAGGAAACGCGCGGGGTTTTTTCCGCGCGATTTTTGCGCGTTATGAGTGTTTTTTCCGGAGCATCCTCCTGCTCATAGAGTATAGTTAGAAATGCAGATTTTTCCACAAAATTAATGAGCATGCTGTGTTTACCCTGATGCGTTTTTTTCGCAGAAAAAAACTCATCAATATGCACAAAAAGTGCGGAATTCATCAACATGAATGGGATGCTTCTAAGCGGTTTTTAAGCGTTTTTGCTGGTAAAAACGCTTAAACGTGAAACGCTTACGTGTGCACACACCCTTACTCACGTTTCTGGCATAAACGGGTGCCCGCTTTAGTGCTGTGTCTTCCAGGTGAAGGGCTCAGTTAACTCCCATTTATGATTTACACTCAAGTTCCTCTTTCTTGCTGTTACTTAGAACTCCACTCGCTTGACAGGCAGCTGTAGCCTACTTCGGGGACTCCGTCAATCATGTCCCGGCTCTCACACGTTGCTGCTGTCGCTGAGTCCTAGGTGGGAATAAAGTGGTCACAACTTCTATTCCTCCGGTTTCTGCTGTAGGAACATTAGTATCACACACAGCCTCGGATACCACCACCCGGCCTTTGGTGCATTTAACTTAGAGAAGGGCTCTGCTCTAGCCCTAGGCCCCAGTCTCTCTCCTCACGTTCCGTTCTTATCTATCTTCCTTCTGAACTGATCTTTTCTTTTCTCTCCTTCCTTGCCCGCAGCTCCAGCTCACCGGAGGCTGCTGCAAACACGTCCTCTCTCCATCCCCCTCCGGAGATTAGTGATGTCGGTTGCGAACGATTCGACACAGAGCCGGCTCCCCGCGGTGAATGATGGGAGCTGGCACCCCAGTGAGAGCCATTAAAATCCTTGAATGGCTCTCACTGGGCCTAAAATCCCGGTGTTCTGCAGACTTAACTCCGCCCACTAAGCAATCTAATTGGTTTCTAGTGAGTGGGCGGGGTTTATGCGGTAGGTGGGCGGAGTTTAGGACGCCATAACACATATACAATAGGGATCCAAAAGGAGTCGAAAAAGAGCCGGCTCTTTTTGGTGAGCGGAGCCGTGAGAGCTGGATCACCAAAAAGAGCCGGACTGCCCATCACTACCGGAGATCTTCTATCTTCCTTTCCCTCTCTGGGGATTCTGACCTAACCTCCTGTCAGCTTTCCCCTCTTAGTGCAATCTAAGCTCCACCCAGCACCCTTCATGAACCAAAGCAGCTGCCATAAAGGGTGCTCTGCTGTTCTAAGGTGTCAGTGCTGGATGTAGGGGCTGGAGTCTGGTCAGGTGTTGGCATCTTACCTGAGGAGTGGGATACCGCACCGCAGGAGGAGGTGCAGTACCCCTGTGGCGACTGAACCCACAGGGGCGCCATACTTCCCCGTTTTGTATGCTCGGTGATTTCGCATGTGTTCATTGAACCATGCGGAATCACCGCATCCTATTCATAGACTGTGTTTATCTTGCAGAGACAGAGCATCTCCGCATCGTAAACAGACATGCTGTGGTCTATAAAGATGTGCCGCATGTTCGATTTACGCTGGTCTGCCGCCTGTGTTTGCACGCATAGTGGAGACGGGATTTCATAAAATCCCCTCGACTATGCTGTAGCATCTGGCCGCTGCAGATTGCACGCTGTGGCTGTACGTAGCATCCAATCTGCAGCAAATCCTGACTGGAAACATACCCTAACTCACCTTGCCCCGTTCCCCCAGTTCGCTGCTCCAGTCTGTACAGTAAGTACCGAGTCACCACACTGCAGGTGCAATGTAGTGACATCATCGTGCCTGGATTGCAGGGAGCCTCAGATTCACCAGTGCTGGATGAATGGTGGATCATAGCGTTCGACTCCCTGGTTCATTATTCTATTCAGCCTTGTTTTTGTCCTGAGGATGTGGATACAGCTGAAATAGTGATCACAAAGTGTGGGGGGGGAGTGGTGACGGACCCTCTCCGACTTACAGCCCCATAGCAGTAACATGGGTTGCTGCTATGGACAGTATCCCCCAGCCTGGCTGCCTTACTAGCAGCAGCTACAAGGAGAGTAGCATATGTGCCAGGGAGTGTTTATAGTAATAGTGCGGCAGTATAAGGAGCAATGACTGTGTAGCAGCGCTCCGCACTGCCTGTATGACTATAAGCAGGTAGGATATTGGTTCCTTTTTCTCCCTGTAGCTTCTGCTCCAGTACAGGATTTCAGCTGGATGGTTTAAACTGTTTACCTGCAGACTACCACTGTTTCTGCGTGTAAGTAGTGTGCTTCAGGGTAGTGGTATTTTACATCTCTGCCAATCATGACTAAGGCTTCTTTCAGGGTGTGTGCACACGCTGCGAATTCTGCTGCGGATCCGCAGCAGTTTTTGCTGCGGTGTACAGTACCATAATATCCTATGGATATTAAAAACCGCAGTGCCGACGGTGCGGATTTTTCAGCGCGGTTTTCCTGCGGTTTCAAAACCGCAGAAAGAATTGACATGTCAATTCTTTCTGCGGATTCCGCTGCGGTTTGCCATCTCCTCCATTGAGGAGATGAAAAACCGCAGGTAAAACCGCAGGTCTTTTGACCTGCAGATTTACCTGCGGATTTTACAAAATCCGCGCAGCCAAATCCGCAGCGTGTGCACTTACTGTGTTTTTGCGGGCCGTTTTTGCGGCCCCCAATGGATTTCTTTGGGGCCGCAAAATTGGCCCGCAAAAATTCCATGGTGTGCCGTATGGCCGTGAGGGCCGTAATTGCGGCCGTGATAAAATCTTTTTCCCGGAGTACGGACACTACCCCCACTGAAACTGAAGTTTGTTTTTGCGGGGCACCGTCACTCCCGTTTCTTTGCAGAACGGCTTTTTTTTTTTCCAATACTATTTACATAGTATTGGAAAAATGAAAAACGGCGATCCGCAAGCTTTTTTGCGATCCGTTATTGCAGCAGACCATAAAAATTGTGGCAAAAGTGGGCCGCAATAACGGGCCACAAAAACCGCGGTAAGTGTAAAAGTAGCCTAATCTAGGAATAACAGCATCCGGCCACAGGAGGTGGGACTACAAACGCAGCTGAGCGTGGTTGAGCAATGCTGCTTCCATACCTTTAAAAATGATTGGGTGTTAAAGAAACCGCATCGCACAGATCTGCTTCAGGTGTTTTTCTTATTCCTATTTTCACAGCAACTCCACTTCTAGTGACTGGTGTGGGACACCCTCACCTCCATCCTTAGCTGTACCCTGCTGCTAATATTTAGTGAGTTGTATTAAATTAGTGAAATACAGAGAGTGCAGTCCCTCACATTGACGTTCCCAGCTGTCAGTAAGGCCTAATGTGTTCATGTGCGTTGGCACTAGTCTGATGAGGGCCAGAACCAGTGTACAGACATGGCTTAAGGGGTTTTCCAACCATCTGAAAATTCCACACAGAAAAGGCTGTGTTTTAAGAAAAAGGAAGAGATCAGGCTGTCTTTATCACTAGAATCAGTCACATTCCACAGGGACCAGAAGTGATTATGGTAATTAGTTAAAAAAAAAAAAAAGTAACGAACACTTCTCCCTTTACAATTTAGTAAATGGGTTAAAAATCCCTTAAACAGAACCTGTCAGCAGGATTGGGCTCAGTAACCTACAGACATTGTCAGGTCGTCGCCATTATACTGATTACAATGATACCTTGATTGATGAAATCCGTCTTGTGGCTGTTATTTAATCTTTTCAGTTTTGAGTTAGATATGCTCGTGTTTCGGGGAGGTCTGTGAGGGGTCTTCATGTGGTACCCTGACAAGGTATTCAAATTATAGCAAAAAAACTTGGCTTTTTCATCAAACCGCCATACAAAAAGTGGAATAACCGCAATCAAAAATTCAAATGTAAAGAAAGGTGCTATCGATCAAAAGTCATCTTATCCTGCAAAAAACATGCCGCCCTACAGCTCCATCAGCAGAGAAATATATTATAGCTCTCAGAATATAATGATGCAAAAACAATTTTTTCTATAAAATTTCTGTATAAGAGCCAAAACATTGAAAAACCATATAAGCGGAACATGGCGTCCGCTATTGATTCCAGGAAATTTTACATTCAAAAATTCAAATGACTCTCCTTCACCTTCCGAGCCCTGCTGTGCACCTAAACAGTAGTTTTCTCCCTCATATATGGGGTATCGGCGTACTCTGGAGAAATTGCACAACAAATTGTATGGTGCAATTTCTCCTGTTACCCTTATGAAAAAGCAAAATTGGAGGTTAAAAAAATTTTTTGTGAGGAAAATGTGATTACGGTATTTTTTTTATTTTATTTTCACGGCTCAACATTATAAACTTCTGTGAAGCAACCTGAAGGTTCAATGTGCGCACCATAAATCTAGTTCAGTTCCCTGAGGGGTTTAGTTTCCAAAATGGGGTCACTTGTGGAGGATTTTCACTGTTTAGGCATATCAGGGGCTCTCCAAACGTGACATAGCGTCTAATTGTTCCAGCAAATTTTGCATTCAAAAAGTGTTCCTTTCCTTCCGAGCTCTGCCGTGCACCCAAACAGTGGTTTTCCCCCAAAAATGGGGTATCTGCATGCTCAGGGGAAATGGCACAGCAAATTTTTGGGTCCATTTTTTCTTATTACCCTTGTGAAAAAAAAATGGGTTTAAAAGTAAACTTTTTGTGAATAAAATTAAATGTTCATTTTTTTTTTCCCACATTCCAGAAATTCCTGTGAAGCACCTGATGGGTTAATAAACTTCTTAAGTGTGATCTTGTGCAGATTTTAGAATGGTGTCAGTTTTGGATATTTTCTGTCATGAAAATCTCTTAAAGTCACTTCAAATGTGAGGCGGTCCCTAAAAGGGAAAAAAAATTTTTTTGGGGGGGATTAAGGAGAAATCGCTGGTCAACTTTTAACCCTTATAATTTCCTAAGGAAAAAAATTGTGCTGATGTAAAGTAAACATGTGGGAAATGTTAGTTATTACAGTAACTAACTACTTTGTGTGGCTCCACTCTCTGATTTAAGGGCAGAAGAATTCAAAGTTTAAATATAGGTAAATTTTGAAAATTTTCGCCAAATTTCCATTTTTTCCACAAATTAACACAAGTTATATAGACGAAATTTCACCAGTACTGTGAAGTACAATATGTCATGAAAAATAATCTCAGAATCACCGGGATCCATGGAAGCGTTCCAGAGTTATTACCTCATAAAGTGACAGTGGCTAGAATTGTAAAAATTGGCCCGGTCATTAAGGTGAATCCAATCTGGGGGTGGAAGGGTTAAGGTAATTCAATTGACACTTAACCCCTTCCCGACCTTTGACACAGGGTATGCATCATGAGTCGGTGCCAATCCGACCTGTGACGCATATGCTGTGTAATGGGGATATCGTTCCTGCGAGTCGGGTGACCGGGGTCACTGAAAGGTCACCCAACCCGCAGGCACAGGACCCTTTGTGCTTCACCCCAGGGGGGGTGGCTTAGCGCGCCCCCCGTGGCTACGATCACTCTGATTGGCTGGTTCACTTTTAACAGCCAATCAGAGCGATAGTAATATTTCACCAATGAAACTTGGAGAAATATTACAATCCAGTCATGGCCGATGCTGCAAAAGCATCAGCCATACAAAACCTACAAAAGACAAAATGAAAATAACCCTGCTATATAATTAAATAAATAAAAGCAAAAGTGCATTTAAGGCTGAGTGCACACGTACTTTTTTTGCCATGCGGATTTTTCCACGCAGAATTGAAGAAATCCGCAGGTCAAATGACCTTCATTTTTCCTGCGGATTTCTTCCATTTTTAATGCGGTTTTCTTGCGGTTTTTGTGCGGTTTTCCCCCGTGGATTTGGAGACAGGGGAGGTGGAAAACCACACAAAAGAAGTGACATGCTGCGGATTTTGTACCGCAGGAAAACCGCGCGGAAAAATCTGCAGCGTCTGCACAGCGGTTTTTTTTTTACATTGATTTACATGCTACTGTAAATCACACTGCGAATCCGCAGCGTTTCTGCGCGGTAAAATCCACTGCGCATCCGCAGGAATTCTGCATCGTGTGCACACAGCCTAAATCATACAGAGTTCTTAGTAATACTGTATTTGATCAAACATAGCATACAAGCCATCCCACCATCGACAAGGTGACTGTGGTCGGGGCGGTCCTACACGGTCTAGTATTAATAACCTTATGTGTCAAAGTTGACGTCTGTGTGAATAAGGACAGACAAGGACCGGGTTCCAACCAGTCAGCATCAGCCATGGTCCGCATCAGCCATGGCTGGAGACCGAGAGCCGACCCCCCCCCACGACTCCACCACCGACTTACGGCGGCAATCTGCCGCCGCCGTTAACATCTGTTCCCCCCCATCTTCCGATTTCCCCCCCCCCCAGTGCCTCCTATGTCCCTCTGGCCGTCCCAGTGTCCAGCCGTCTCGGATCATGGGTGCCGCCATCTTAGAAAATGGCAGGCGCATACGCAGTGCGCCAGCCACGCTGCAGATTTATTCATTAATTTTGATCACTGTGATAAACTCTCACAGTGATCAAAATAAAAAAAAAAAAATAGTAAATCACCCCCCCCCCCTTTATCACCCCCATAGGTAGGCACAGATAATAAAATAAAGAAAATATTTTTATTTTTCCATTAGGGTTGGAATTGGGGTTAGGGTTGGAATTGGGGTTAAGATTAGGGTTAGGTTTTTGGTTAGAGTTGGGGTTAGGGTTGGGGTTAGGGGTGTGTTGGGGTTAGGGCTGGAGTTAGAATTGAGGGGTTTCCACTGTTTAGGCACATCACGGGGTCTCCAAACTCGACATGGCGCCACCATTCCAGCCAATTTTGCTTTCAAAAAGTCAAACAGTGCTCCCTCCATTTCGAGCCCTGACGTGTGCCCAAACAGTGGTTTACCTCCACATATGGGGTATCTTTGTACTCAGGACAAACTGCACAACAACTTTTGTGGTCCAATTTCTCCTGTTAGCCTTGTGAAACTAAAAAATAGCGGGCTAAAAAAATCATTTTTTAGGAATTTTTTTTTTTTCTATTTTCACTGCTCTGCGTTATAAACTTCTGTGAAGCACTTGGGGGTTCAAAGTGCTCACCACACATCTAGAAAAGTTCCTTGGGTGGTCTAGTTTCCAAAATGGGGTCACTTGTGGGGGAACTCCAATGTTTGGGCACACAGGGTCTCTCCAAGCTCCACAAGATGTCGGCGAACGATTAGAGCTAATTTTCCATTCAAAAAGTCAAATGGCGCTCCTTCTCTTCCGGGCCCTGCCATGCGCCCAAACAGTGGTTTATGACCATATATGAGGTATCGGTCTACTCAGGAGAAATTGCCCAACAAATTTTAGTATCCATTTTATCCTGTTACCCATGTGAAAATCAAAAAATTGATGCTGATTGTTGGAAAAATTTAAAATGTCCATTTTTTCCTTCCTCGTTGCTTTAGTTCCTGTGAAGCACCTGAAGGGTTAATAAACTTCTTGAATGTGGTCTTGAGTACCTTGAGGGGTGCAGTTTTTATAATGGGGTCAGTTTTGGGTATTTTCTGCCATATAGACTCCTCAAAGTGACTTCAAATGTGAGGTGGTCACTAAAAAAAAAAAAAAAAAAAATGGTTTTGTAAATTTTGTAGTAAAAATGAGAAATTGCTGGTAAACTTTTAATCCTTAAAACAAAAAAAAATTATTTTGTGTCGCATAACTCTCTGGTTTAACAGAATAAAAAATTTGAAAATTGCGAAATTTTCAAAATTTTTGCCAAATTTCCGTTTTTTCACAAATGCAAAAATTATCGACCTAAATTTACCACTAACATGAAGCCCAATATGTCACAAAAAAAAAACATTCTCAGAATCGCTAGGATCCGTTGAAGTGTTCCAGAGTTATTACCTCATAAAGGGACACTGGTCAGAATTGCAAAAAATGGCCAGGTCATTAAGGTTAAAATAGGCTGGGTCATGAATGGGTTAAAAACACTTCTTTCCAGGTCACCACCTGACAGCACGCTGGAGGACGTCCTTCTTATCCACAGTGGGACAGGAAACCACGAGAGTTCAAAAGGACCCTCACCACCCTTCAGTGTTTTTCCTGTCCCACTGCGGATAGGAACGACGAGAGCGATCCGACCGTTCCGAGCAGATGGTGAGGATCAGGGGGCCCAGCCTTTCCCTTCCCACCTCAAGAATTCTGCAGGCTGAGACCCACCTGACGGTCCCTCAGTAGACCCAGTGTAGCGCTTCTCCTGGGAGACGGAGTCGCTTCCCACTGAAGGGGGCTCTCGACTCCAGGCGTTGCCTCTGATGTCCCTCTGCCGGGCCGCCTCTACAGAACCTGCATCTCGTAAGCTGTCTCGGAACCATATCACCGCCGCAGGGCATCCCCGCAGGCCAGAGGCGGCATCGGATCCGGGCCACAGCCAGGTGAAGCGGGCAGATCGTGTCTGGCTCGGGGTGGCCACGCCTCTCCGGGTGGCGGCGTCGCAGGCCCCAGCGCCACTTCCGGGTCGCCGGGTCCACGTCACTTCCATTTTTTTTACGGCTGGCCGGATTGCGACCCGGGCGGCCGCGTCACTTCCAGGGGGCGGGCTCGGACGATTGCAATACTTCCGGGTAGCGGTTCAGTCACCGCCGATTTCAAACTGAACCGTGCGCTCCCGGAGCTTGGAAGCTGACTGGCGGCGTCTCCTCCAGGAGGCTCTCGGAGCAGGTCGGACATCGCGGCGTGCCAATCCAGGTGCGCTGACCAGCGGCAGGTGGAGCGGCAGTCCCAGACAGCCATTCCTACAAAAACATGGAGGATCAGGCTAAAACTGAGACGGGGCCAGAGAGCCAGGGTCACGTGAGTACCTCACAAAAGGTTACTGCAGGACCCTAAGTAGGCAGATCCCACAGGACACATATTCTATGTATTCCAGGGGACCCCAGCGGAGAAGGAGTCTTGGAGGAAGGAGAAAAAGTGCCCATTCTGTGCCAAAGAACTAAAGGACACATGGCAAAAGCCCTTATGTGACGCATGCACCAGACGCATAGTGGGGGATGAGCAAGCCACTATCATGTCTAACATGAGATCCATTATAAGGGAGGAGGTGCAGGCTTCAGTATCAGGCCTGAGATGCCCCCAGACTCCTCAGCCGATTCCCCAGGTATCCGGTAAAAGGCCAAGGGAGTCGGACTCCTCGTCGGAGGAGGACCCGTCCGAATCCGGGCTAGACGAGGAGGAGATGAGAGAACCCACAGAGAAGGGGAAGAGATCTCTTTTCGTTCGGGGATACAGACGTACTGCTGGGTGCAGTAAGATACACTATGCAGATCGAGGAACCCCCAGAGACTCTATCGGTACAGGACGAGATGTTTGGGGGGCTGCGGTCGCAGACCTCGCTGGTCTTCCCAGTGAATACGCATATACGAGCGATGATCTTGGAGGAATGGGAAGAGGCGGAGAAGAGACTCACTGTCCCTAGAGACTTTAAACTTCGCCTACCAGTTGACCCAGAAGAGGTCAAGGTCTGGGAGGAAATCCCAAAAATAGATATCCCGGTTGCAAAAGTGTCTAAAAAGACAGCCATTCCCTTTGAGGACTCTTCTAATCTGAAAGAGCCCATGGACCGGAAGGTAGGCGGCCTCTTAAAGAGAGCCTGGGAAAGTTTGGCCGCGGTCATACGGGCTAATATAGCGGCAACGTCTGTAGCACGTTCAATGCGCCTGTGGGTAGATGACTTAGAGGAGCACCTTACAGATAGAACCCCAAAGGAGACTATTCTAAAATCCCTTCCCTTTTTAAAATTAGCCACTGGGTTTTTAGCTGACGCTTCAGCGGAGACCGTCAGATTTACGGCCAGGAATCAATCCCTGACCAACACGGCCATTAGAGCCATCTGACTAAAGAGCTGGTCGGGGGATATACAATCCAAGAATAAGCTCTGCTCAATCTTTTTCTGGAGGCAAGGTCTTTGGGCCTTTGCTTGACTATATTTTAGAAAAAGCCTCTGATGAGAAAAAAGGGTTACCGGAAGAGAGACGCAAAAAATATCAGCCCTTTCGTACACCCCGTTTTAACCAAAGGACGGACTACAGAGGGAAAGGGAAAACTGGAAGATGGAGCTGCCCCAAAGGGGGAGAGCAGGGGTAGAAATAGAGACTCCATCTTCTCCGGGTCAAACTCCTGAAGAAAATGACGCCACCAGAGTAGGGGGGGGCGATTGCTCGGGTTCCTAGGAGAGTGGCAGCAAATTTCCAGCAGCCCCTGGGTGCTACAGGTGATCTCTCAGGGGTACAGGATAGAGTTCGACTCCCTCCCTCCAAGCCGATTCCTGGTAACCAGCTCCCACCTCCATTCTGCCTCCCCCATGTGGTTGGACATTCAGGACCTCCTGGCGACGGCCGCAGTCATCCCAGTACCCGCTCGAGAGGAAGGCAGAGGGCGCTACTCAAGCCTTTTCTCGATAAGCCGTCAGGAGAGTCCAGAACTATAATAAATCTCAAACCCCTAAACAGGTGGCTAAGATACAAAAGGTTCAAGATGGAATCCATAAAATCCACGATTCCTCTCCTAGGGAAGGGGGTGGTAATGTGTACTCTAGATTTAAAGAGTGCATATTACCATGTTCCCATCCATCCAGACCATCAGAGGTATCTCAGGTTTGCAGTCAGGAAAGAGGGCAAGATCTATCATCAGTTTCGCTGCCTCCCCTTTGGTCTAGCATCAGCCCCGAGAGTCTTTACGAAACTGATGGTAGAGGTAGTGGCCTACCTAAGAATCAGAAATATCACGGTGGTCCCTTACCTAGACGATTTCCTCATCATAGCAGATTCAGTGCCCAGCTCAGACTCGACTGTCAGTCTTTGATTTCCACGCTGCCGAGCTTGGGTTGGATTATAAACTGGCAAAAATCAGATCTAATACCCAAGCCAAGGATAAAATTCCTGGGAGTAATGCTAGACTCAGAAGAAAGAATGTCTTACCTTCCAGGAAAACAGACCAGTTCGCAAAACAACGGGTCTCTATCAGGGAGGCCATGAAAATTCTAGGCCTGATGACGTCCTGTATTCCCTGCGTCAGATGGAGCCAGTTCCACTCTCGAGATCTACAACGGGCAGTTCTATCTTCCTGGGACAGAAGACAAATCTCGTTAGACAAGAAGATCCGATTGTCTCACCGAGTCAGGAATTCCCTGGTGTGGTTCACCGTTCCGAAAAATCTACGCACCGGTGTCTCATGGATCCAGTCCCCGGAGGTCATAGTCACCACAGACGCAAGCCAGCAAGGTTGGGGCGGACACGTCCAAGGAAGATACTACCAGGGACGATGGGGTCGGGAGGACAGCAAGGAGTCCTCCAACATCAGGGAGCTTCATGCGGTATGGAAGGTACTATTGTCCGCCCAGTCACTGGTGAGAAACAAGCACGTCAAGGTACTGTCAGACAATACCACGACAGTAGCTTTCCTTCGTCACCAAGGCGGTCCAAAACACCCAGGACTGCAATGCCTAGCTGAACAGATCTTCAGGTGGGCAGAAAATAACACCCTCTCGATCTCAGCAGTGCACCTAGAGGGCGACAAAAACCAGGTGTCAGACTTCCTCAGCAGGAGAAGAGTACTCGCAACGGAATGGGAGCTGAACGACGAGGTATTCAACAACCTATGCAGCGAGTGGGGAACACCGGAAATAGACCTATTCGCAGTCAAGCAGAACACAAAGGTCAGTACCTTCTACTCTCTGAACCCTCTGGGGAACCCAGCAGGAATTGACGCCCTATCACAATCATGGAGCAAGGGCCTGTTATACGCCTTCCCGCCTCTCGCCCTCATACCGCGGACTCTCAGGAAAATCAACGAAGACGAAGCCAGAGTCATACTAATAGTGCCATTCTGGCCGAAGAGGAGTTGGTTCCCCTTGCTCAGGAAGATGGCAGAGGAAGAACCCATTCTTCTACCAGAAAGAAGGGACCTCCTCCAACAGGGTCCGGTTTGGCGCCAGAAGCACTCAAATTGTCGGCCTGGATCCTGAGCGGCAGGTCTTAAGATCAAGGGGCCTGTCAGACGACGTCATCTCTACCCTGCAGGCGAGTAGGAAACCTGTAACCGCCGCAATATATAACAAGATCTGGAAGAGATTCTGCAGCTTCTGTGGAGAGATGACAGTTGAGACTGACCACCCCAACATCCCAAAGATTCTGGACTTCTTACAGGCAGGGTTCAAAAAGGGCCTTAGACCCAGTACGCTAAGAGTACAGATCGTAGCCCTTAGCGTGTTCTACGACTGCGCCCTATCAGCACACCCCTGGATAGCCCGTTTCTCCAGGGCTGTTCAGAGGCTGAAACCCTTAATAAGGAAGTCTGTTCCCCCCTGGGACCTTAACCTAGTCTTCAATGCACTATGTAAACACCCATTCCAGCTAGTGGCAGATATAGGGATTGGTAATCTCTCGATCAGAACGGCATTTCTGGTAGCGATCACGTCAGCAAAGAGGCTAGGAGAACTTCAGGCCCTGTCTATCCAGGACCGTTATCTACAGGTGTTTAACGCTAGATTAATCTTAAGACTTGACCCGGCTTTTCTTCCAAAAGTTGTCTCAGATTCAAATATGAATCAAGAGGTGGTACTCCCTTCATTCTGTCAGTTCCCTAAGAATAAAAAAGAGAGCGCCTACCATAACCTAGATGTCAGGGAGTCAGTACTCAGGTACCTAGACACAACCAGGCCTTGGAGAAAAGATGATAATCTCTTCGTTCAATACAGAGGTCTGAATAAAGGGAGGAAAGCATCTAAATCCACAATCGCAAGATGGATTAAATCCACAATTAGTCTAGTCTATAGGACACGGGCAGAATCCCCCAGGGAACCTTAAAGCCCACTCAACTAGGGCCATGGCCACGTCATGGGCATAGAGGGGGGGAGCCTCGGCAGAACAGATCTGCAGGGCCGCGTCCTGGTCTAGTCTCAGTACCTTCTCTAGACACTATAAACTAGATGTGGTATCCGCACAATTGGCATTTGGCAGAAAGGTACTCCACGCAGTAGTCCCACCCTAGGACCAGTCTCCTTTGTTACTACTCCAGCGTGCTGTCAGGTGGTGACCTGGAAAACGGTAATTAGACCTACCAGTAATTGTGTTTCCAGGAATCCATCCTGAATGCACTGTTAGTTCCCTCCCTATGATATTCATCCGTACTATTGTAATGTAATATGTGTATGTGGAAATTTTGTTAAATAAAAATCTTCTTGCATCCATCCAGACGTGTTTACTTTGAGAAATCACTGAAGGGTGGTGAGGGGACGGTCCTTTTGAACTCTCGTGGTTTCCTGTCCCACTGTGGATAAGGACGTCCTCCAGCGTGCTGTCAGGATAGATTCCTGGAAACACAATTACCGGTATGTCTAATTACTGTTTTTAGGAACACCTTTTCACAATAATGGAGGGTAAACAGACTGTTGATCGATTTGAATAAGGAAATTGCTTATTTGTCAGGAAGTTTTTTTGCTTTGCTCAAAACTTATGTTTTCAGCAGCATGTCATCCTGTGTAAACAAGACACATGCTGCCGAGAATAATGGCTGCCTAGGTGCACTGAGCAATCAGTTAATATCTATTCTAGATAATTCAGTGTGCATTTTAAAAGGAGGCTTTCCAAGAATTACCGTATTTTCCGCTTTGTAAGACGCACTTTTTTCCCCCAAAATTGAGGGGAAAAAGGGGGTGCGTCTTACAAAGAGGATATACATTTGCGCTGCCACTGAGGGTACTTGCCGCGGCACTCTGTGCCCTGATGCTGCCGCTGCGCTGTCCGCCACCGCCGCGCTCCTGTCCCCCGGTGGTTTTCCGCCCCACCGCCGCCGCCGCGCTCTGTCCCGTTCAGCGTGGGGGGGTCTCTGTCGCTCCATGCCTGCTTTCTTCCTGGAAAATGGCCGCCGCGCATGCGCAGACGGACATCTCGGCACTGAAATCTCGGGAGATGAGATTTCAGCGCTGAAATCTCATCTCCCGAGATTTCAGTGCCGAGATGTCCGTCTGCGCATGCGCGGCGGCCATTTTCCAGGAAGAAAGCAGGCATGGAGCGACAGAGACCCCCCCACGCTGAACGGGACAGAGCGCGGCGGCGGTGGGGCGGAAGAAACCACTGGGGGACAGGAGCGCGGCGGAAGAAACCACCGGGGAACAGGAGCGCGGCGGTGGCGGACAGCGCAGCGGCAGCATCAGGGCACAGAGTGCCACGGCAAGTACCCTCAGAACGGGACAGAGCGCGGCGATGGCGGCAAACACCGGGGGATAGGAGCGTGGCGGTAAGAACCGGGGGAGAGCGCGGCGGTGGTGGCAAGCACTGGGGGACAGAGTGCAGCGGTGGTGGCAAGCAGGCACCGGGGGACAGAGCGTGGCGGTGGTGGCAAGCATCAGGGGACAGAGGGCGGCGGCAGTAACAGACACCGGCAGTGGCACGCTGCACATCAAAACACCCCCTCATCCCAGCAGCAATGTTCCACTCCGGCCTCCTCCATCACCACCCCTGGTAAGCAATAAGACGCATGGATTATAAGATGCACCACCATTTTATTAAAAATAAAGTTTTTTTCCTATTTTTCTCCTCAAAATTTGGGGTGCGTCTTATAATCCGGAGCGTCTTATAAAGCGAAAAATACGGTAAATGAAATGGCCCTTGTCACGTAATGCAAACATCAGTCAGTCCTGGTCCTGTGTCAGGATGGAGTCTCCATCCATCTTTCAACTGTCACAAGACTGCGCTCCTGGAGAGGTGTCTGAAGAAATAAACTTTTTTTTTTTTTTTTTTTTTTTGGCTGACTGAGGCTGGAGAAAAAATCCTTTGTGCTCAGTCTTCCGTGCTTAGTCAGCCAATGAGAAGATTTTATTTTTTTTTTTTGCTTTTGGACATTTTTCCAACAGCTCTTGGATGTGTGGTTAGCGCTTCTGACAGTTGAGACACAGGTCTTGGGAGCAATTTTTCTTCAGACTGCAGCTCGTCTTGACACGTGACTAGGATGGTCTGCCTTTTGAAATGTGACTGAGGGCATTTTATTACATTTTTGGAGAACCCATTTAAATTAAGCATGTAAATAGACTATCAAATGACTACCAATCGGTGAATATTTATCAGTCGGCGGTCATTTAATGCTACAGAATCTGGTACTGTGAACCCATCTTTGGAGTGAAAGAAACCTTTGTTATACCAATAGGGCCACAATAAGCATCTATAGGATATACAGTAGCTTCCTCTAGCTGTTTGGGGTGCATGCAAGTTGGTGGTAGGGTCTTGCCCTTTTCAATTACTTGGAATAACACTTGTAATTAAAATGCTCATATGGAAATTCCTAAATCTTTTTAATTCTCCATCAATAAACGTAGGAAGGAGCCTTTTTCAATCTGTGTATAGCAAAGGGGCTGTGTGCAGACTACCTGAGAATCACAGTGCATTTTAACAGACGCAGATTTTCTAAATAGGATTTTGTTAATTCAGTGTTGTAATGGTAGTAGTCATATATTTGAAAGTGCAGTTTATATTAATTGGTCAAACATTGGTGCAATATGCAGGTTTAAAATGTTAAATGATACAGTAGATACTATTTCTGGCTACTAGAAATAAAGGCACGCATGCAGCACCTTACTGATTGTGTATTTTGTCACGTGGCCCTTGCGTCACTTTTATTAAATAGATAAGAGTCTTACCACAAATAGGATTTACTGGCTTAAGAACCTCAGCCATATGTCTGCTTAAAAACTGTAACGGGAAGGCCGCTATTTCTGTCCTCAGACGTCAAGAGAAATACAACAAGTTGTGTGCATCAGACAGGGGTGTGTGTGTGTATTATACAGCACCGTGCAAAAGTTTTAGGCAGGTGTATAGTAAATGCTGCAATATTTTATTTTTGCTACGGGGCTAAGATTTTATAGGCATACTACTGCTTGCCTGGTCTGCCAGAACAAACCGGGCCTGCTGGCAATTCTGTGGCTTCATTTTACCTTGCTTCAGTAACGCAGCTCTGCCTCTTCCAGTCTGCTGTGTTGATGGGATGTCCCTCCCTGACAACATGCTTATTTGATAACCGCTTCTCTACAGTTAGGCATTGGGGAGACTGCGGTCAATCAGCATGACATCAGCTGAGATGCCTTGTCAACAGCAGAAGAGAAGAAGCTGTTCTGTTGTGGTAAACACATTTTTTGGAGTCCTAGCTCATGTAAAGGGGCACTATGACTATAGAAGCATGGCCATGAATTGGTACCTGTAGCTGTGCGACACAAGGTGAGGGAGAGACCTTTCTGGCCAGAGGAGTCGTCCCAGTGCCTAAGGAGTCTCCCATGAAAGACTATAATTGAATGAGAAGCCCCATGGGATTAAGGTGGGAGTGTGATGGAGGTGGTGTCCCAAGGGAGAGTAAAGGGGGCTTCAAACATAGCGATATCGCTAAAGCGTCACCGATTTTGTGACGTTATAGTGATATTGCTAGTGATATCGCTACATGTGACACTTGCCTCCGACCGGCTCCCCCGCTGGCTATCGCTGATCGCGCGAAAACGACCTGGGCCGTTTCTCGGCGGCAGCTTCCTGCTGGGCTTCCTGCTGGTGCCAACGAGCGACGCGTGCGGAGGACGTCATCATCGCTGCGTCTGACAGGTAAGTAACGACCGCTGCTGCATCGCTGGTGAGATCTGCCTGTTTGGCAGCTCACTAGCGACCATTTAGCGATGCACCAGTGTTCCTGACCGGGTCGTATCGTTGTCGGGATCGCTGGTGCATCGCTAAATGTAACGGGGCCCTTAGGATTTATAAAGGGATTTCTTACACTGCTCCCCCATGATTGTACTGGGAAACCCCCCCCTTATCCCTATCCTGATATGCATGACCCCCTCATCCCTATCCTGGTGTGCGTGGGGGGGGGCATCAGAAAAGCATTAAAAATAATAAACCTATGTGCCTTTCCTGTGCTCCCTCAGTGTCTTGTTCCAAATGCATATTCAAAAAGAACACCTTTTATGGTGTCCTCTATAGCACATTTTTTATTCTTGTCTGTTTAAATATTCTAACTATGTCAAAGATTTCTGTAAGATTTTGATAAAAACTCCTATGTTTCTCCTTTTTGAATGTCATTCATGGAGCGGTATATAAGTAGCAAAGTGATTTTCACTTTGCGAACTTGGCAATCAATATGAGTCTGGGTTTTTCTGCATTGACTATTGTTCGGAATGCAGCAGCGGCCAGGCAATCACGTGTGCCCGTTACTAAAGGGAATGAATGTTGGGAGTGGAGAGCAGTGAATATTGATTCCCTCAAGTAGCGGGCACATGTGATCACCCGTCCGCTGCAGTAAGCTGGCAGCTGTGGCTACTGTGCCTGCTATTAAAGAGAAACGAATATAAGCCGGGGGGGGGGGGCTTTTTCAGCATAAAAAAGTGCTGAAAAACTCAAATTACACTTGAGTATATATGGTAGTTTTAAAAACAAAGCTACTCCAGTGTGGGTTTTTTTTTTCCTCCAGCGCTCGAGTGCTCCTGTTACATTAGTAAGTTTCCAGACCCTAGTATTATACTCAGTAGCTGCTGTCTTCAGCTCTTTCCGGTGCCACTCCGGTCCCAATGATCATGTGTTAATTATCACAAGCTCTCAATGCAAGTCTGAGATCCTCTCTTTGGCTCCTATAGACTTGCATTGAGTTGTAATTCTGGCTCACTCTGCAAATACTGGAGTGATCCGGCATGCCACAACAAGCAGATGATGACCGGAGCTGGTATGTATGAGACTTAAGGTACTGTCACACTAAGCGATATCGCTAGCAATTTCGCTATAACTTGTGACGTTATAGCGATATTGCTAGTGACATCGCTGTGTCTGATAATTACCTACGACCCGCTCCCCCGCTGGTTATCGCTGATCGCGCGAGAACGTCCTGGACTGTTTCTCGTCGTCGGCTTCCTGCGGCGCTTCCTGTGGAGAGTCGAGCGACGAGCGTGGAGCCGGCGAGAGGACGCAGGATCGCCTGGTGTGACAGGTAAGTAGCGACCCCCGTCCCCAGCGATGTCGCTGGTGAGATCTGCCTGTGTGGCAGCTCACTAGCGACCACTTAGCGATGCACCAGCGATCCTGACCGCGTCATATTGCTGGTCGGGATCGCTGGTACATCGCTAAGTGTTACAGTACCTTAAGAACTTAGATGAGTGGCAGCATTCCAGCAGTAACATAAAAGAAAGAAGAAAAGTTGGCGTGTTACTTTTAAAGGGGTGTCCACCACTAAGACACCTCTTCTTAATCTCAATGTTTGCTCTTGTTAAAAAAACCCACCTATATTCGCCCCCTTTGCCGGTGCTTTTTGTTCCTGGGGCTGCTGTTTGAGGTTGTTTGGTCATGTGAGATGTTGGTGGAATGGTGCTGGCACAGGAGGGGAAGCTAGGTGTTTTTTATTTCAACAGGGGCAAACATTCAGATTGATAAAGGGTTGCCCCAGTAGTGGATAATCCCTTTTAAGGCTATGTGCCCACGTTGGCGTTTTCAGATGCTCAGGAAACTGATCCCCTTCCCAGAAAATGCGTATCTTTTTTTCCACGCGTTTTTTGACGCACGTTTTTTTGGGAACCTTGGGGAAGGCTAAAAACACTCAGCTATGCGGAAATTAATGAGCATGCTGCGTTTTTAGCCGCTAAGCGATTCCTGAGCGTTTAAAAACGCATGCATTGGCACAGAAAGCGAAAAACGCATGCAAATTAATTTTAAGCTTCTTTTAAGCGTTTCTGCAGCGTCTGAGCCGGCACAAATGCTGTGGAAACGCTTAAAACGCAACGTGGGCACACAGCCTAAGCGTCATTCACACATGTATTGTATAAAAGACCATGAGTGTGTAAAGATTTTGATGGCATGCTAAATGTTTTTTAGGTAGTTTGTTTTTTTTGTTTAAGTCATGTAAAGCCTAATTAACACTATATACCCAAATGTATACTATTAAATAAATGAATGTTGATTCTGGGTGAACCCCTTCAGCAATGTAGGTCCTTTATGCTGAGAATTGGTGGCAGTCAGCAGGGCTGTGGAGTCGGTATTAAATGGACAGACAATATATAATAAATTGGTACAGCAGTACAATGCAGGATGTGCTGTAAATATTTTCATAATTTAGGAAAGTTATGAAATGTCCTATAAATGTCTGCGTTGTTCCTGATCTAAAGATCTCGACTTAAAGTTTTGATGAATCTGTGCTGCATTTTATGTACATACATGCTCAGTAGTGACCAGTGCTGTGGAGTCGTAGTGGAGATGAATCTGTGCTGCACTTTCTGGACATGCTCAGTAGTGACCAGTGCTGTGGAGTCATAGTGGAGATGAATCTGTGCTGCACTTTATGTACATGCTCAGTAGTGACCAGTGCTGTGGGGTCGTAGATGAGATGAATCTGTGCTGCACTTTATGTACATGCTCAGTAGTGACCAGTGCTGTGGAGTCATAGATGAGATGAATCTGTGCTGCCCTTTATGTACATGCTCAGTAGTGAGGCAGTGCTGTGGAGTTGTAGCTGAGATGAATCTGTGCTGCACTTTGTGTACATGCTCAGTAGTGACCAGTGCTGTGGGGTCGTAGATGAGATGAATCTGTGCTGCACTTTGTGTACATGCTCAGTAGTGACCAGTGCTGTGGGGTTGTAGAGGAGATGAATCTGTGCTGCATTTTATGTACATGCTCAGTAGTGACCAGTGCTGTGGAGTCCTAGATGAGATGAATCTGTGCTGCACTTTATGTACATGCTCAGTAGTGACCAGTGCTGTGGAGTCATAGTGAAGATGAATCTGTGCTGCACTTTATGTACATGCTCAGTAGTGACCAGTGCTGTGGGGTCATAGATGAGATGAATCTGTGCTGCCCTTTATGTACATGCTCAGTAGTGACCAGTGCTGTGGAGTCCTAGATGAGATGAATCTGTGCTGCACTTTATGTACATGCTCAGTAGTGACCAGTGCTGCGGAGTCCTAGATGAGATGAATCTGTGTTGCACTTTATGTACATGCTCAGTAGTGACCAGTGCTGTGGGGTCGTAGATGAGATGAATCTGTGCTGCATTTTATGTACATGCTCAGTAGTGACCAGTGCTGTGGAGTCCTAGATGAGATGAATCTGTGCTGCACTTTATGTACATGCTCAGTAGTGACCAGTGCTGTGGGGTCATAGATGAGATGAATCTGTGCTGCCCTTTATGTACATGCTCAGTAGTGACCAGTGCTGTGGAGTCATAGATGAGATGAATCTGTGCTGCACTTTATGTACATGCTCAGTAGTGACCAGTGCTGTGGGGTCGTAGATGAGATGAATCTGTGCTGTACTTTATGTACATGCTCAGTAGTGACCAGTGCTGTGGGGTCGTATAGGAGATGAATCTGTGCTGCACTTTATGTACATGCTCAGTAGTGACCAGGGCTGTGGGGTCGGCATCCAAGAAATTGAGGAGTCGGAGGTTGGCTTACCGACTCCGCAGCCTTGACAGTCAGAGCAACTAGACCCCCATTATATAATCTGATTGATACAAAATCTGGGACAAATTTCTTCTGAAATCAGTGGAATTTGAGCTGGTTGTCTCTCCTCATTCTGCTTTAGGATATATAATATTGCAGTTTTCAACAATTTTCCTGTATTTCAAAGTCACTATGAAAAAATGTCCCCCTTTCTCATCTGTTCTCTATTTAGTTCTGAAGGTACTGTCTTTGGATGTGCAGTAGTACATTTCGTTATGAAGCTGCTGGGGCATGGCTAGTAAAATGACTTAATGTATTTCTATTGAATTGCGTCTGGGAACGAGAATCCGTGCATGTGATACTATCAGTGTGCTGAATCAGAAACTCTGCCGGCAGCCTTTGTTATAATGTAAATAAATGAAAGCGACCTTAGATCTCATTTCTAGAATATTCACTTAGGATCTGATTTGCTCTATGCCGCATTCAGATGGAAGCTGGTATCTGCAGTCAGGCTAGCTGAGACCTAATGTATTATGATGATGGGTATAATTTCAAGTGAAATGAGACCACCAGCACACCTAATGTATGGTAATAAATGACTTTGTGCAGGAGAATGACTTTCTGTCTGTACTCATTGAATTTCAATATTCTGTACTGACTGAATTATCATGGTATTGGTACGCTTAACTATTCATGCTGGCAAATCATTAACGTGGGGTAGTGTTAAAGGGAACCTGTCACTATGAAAATGCAATCCAATCTGCAGGCATCCTGTTAGGCCTGTTTCACACTTCCGTTTTTTCAAATCCGTCAAAATCCGTTGTTTTCCGTAAAAAAAACGGATCCGCCATTTTTTGCAGGATCCGTTTTTTTTGTCCCATAGACTTCCATTACGGTTACCGCGGATCCGTCAAAAAACGGATCCGTTTTTAAAAAAACGGATCCGTTTGCATCAGTTTCCGTCAAAAAAACGGAAACGGATCCGTTTGGCGGACACAAAAACGGAAGTGTGAAACAGGCCTTATAGAACAGGTGGATCTGGGCAGATTGATGTATAGTTTTTGTTAGGAAAGATTCAGTTGAACTAACGTGTGCATTAATGCTTTTTAAACCTCTTCTCTTTCTGGTATTTTTGGTCCAGTGGGCGATCCTAGCAGTGATTGTATAAATATGCTAATAGAGAGAACAGTCATTCATCAGCTCACCCACCGGGCTGGAAAATCCCAGTGTGCCTTTTACATTGTGACGGTGTCTTTTTAAGGGAGGCATGGTAACCGTATTCAGTGCAGCCATATACTGTATAACCAAAAAATCCTAATGAACGTCCAGTATTCCCAGCATTAGAGATTGTGGCTTTTGCCAATATGACAGTAGATGCTGGTTTTCCTCATTCAGCCACAGTCTCTATGTTCAGAATGGTTTATTTTGCAGAACTTAGGCTGGTAATGGTTCCATACAAATGTATAATTTTACCTCCCACAGCAGCTTCTGCCCTCTCTGTCCACAAGTCATGCCCCCCTAAAGCTCCGTCTGCTTTTGTATTGATTTACCTCGGCTGTGACTAGATTTGGCAGCCACTGTAGATAAAAGGCACCTGCGCTACTCTGATAATCATGCCAGATTACTGTTAGGTTACAACTGCTACATTGGGCACATGTAGGACAAAATGACCAGTTTCCTGATCAGACCCCCATTTCATGTTTTTTTTTTTTTTTCTTTTTTGCCTTTTAATGTTTGTGTAGTGCTATGCGCCACAATAGACATTCCCTTTGTGCATAAACGGCTATGTTCTGCTTAATCTGCAGAGTTTAATCTCTGGTTTTATTCTGTTTATTGTATCGAGTCGGTTTGTTTCCTTTGACCCGCTATCTCGGCCTCGCCTGCCTGACTTTCCAGCCCTGGTTTCATTGATTCTGTGAGCAACACGCGCTTCACAGTTTGGTCTTAATGAACTGAATTCATTGACAGAACCATCGTTTATTTTAATTGGGTAGAAAGATTTCTTTCAATTTACTGTAGCTTTTTCTGCATTCCATAGCATTTCAGCTTTTTTTAAGTATAAAACATCGTAAGGATGAACCTGAGAAGAGGCTGAAAAAATATCAGAAAATGTTCTATTATAACAGAATAATAGCTGTTTGTAACAGGGGTTATTGGTTGGCCTGGGGGTTGTTGTGTATACGTAAAAACCCTTAGCAAAAGAATCTCTGTAATGATGCACCCCGTTACATATAAACAGATATAATGGGCCTTGATGGTAAAATGGTTGCCCATTCTTTCTCGAAGAAGGCAATATAGGGCGGCACGGTGGCTCAGTGGTTAGCGCTGCAGCCTTGCAGCGCTGGGGTCCTGGGTTCGAATCCCACCAAGGACAACATCTGCAAGGAGTTTGTATGTTCTCCCCGTGTTTGCGTGGGTTTCCTCCGGGTACTCCGGTTTCCTCCCACATTCTAAAGACATACTAATAGGAATTTAGATTGTGAGCCCCATCGGGGACAGTGATGATAATGTGTGTGCAAACTGTAAAGCGCTGCGGAATATGTTAGCGCTATATAAAAATAAAGATTTATTATTATTATTATTATTATTATTATTATTAAGGCAACAAACTTGGTGGTTTCAACAGTCTCACATAAGGCAGCACTGACAAAGACGTGTAGTTAATAATTGTAACAACGCACTGATAAGTGCAAAATTTTACTAGATACATGATATGAAATTCCTAACTGTCTTTGTCAGTCCAGCCTAATGTGAGACTGTTGAAACCAAGTTTGTGTGTATATATTGTATATCCCCCTACAGAAGGCGGCTTCCTTAAGCCTTAATGTACAGCAATATAATAGTGAGTGCTTATTTGCCCCACTCCCAGCTATCTAATCTTGATGGCTTTTGTCTGCCATAAGCTTCACCTGGGCCTGTCTGTACAATGAGTATGTTGGATCTCTACGGGTGGGACAATAGTGGCATATATCCTGAGATTCTACAGAGGACTAGAGGATGCCGACTGTCCTGACCCCCAGCCATTTCCCCAGCAACTGCAGTAAATGATCTCTAAGGTCACAGTGAAAAACGCTCACCCTATACTACTGATAACCTCATGCGTCTACCAGTGAGCCCTTGTGTAAGGCTGCAGGATTCGCACAGTAAACTATACCAATACTACATTGCTGAATAAAGTGCCATTTGTCATGCAAAGACTACATAATAAGAGCACAATACTACCCAACAGAATTACATTCCTGGTGTAAGAAGTTTGGCCAAATGATCACTTTGCTATGCCACAATGTACATCTAATGCCATGTCACATACTTTAAGTAACTGCTGTGGATGATCCCATTGTGTGTATCTAAATCATGGGGCAAATTTCTTTATGGCAAGCATAGCCAAATAGCAAGCTTTATGGTCGGAATTTTTTTCTATAGATTTGTAGTAGACTATTGAAACAAAAATGCTCTAGCCCCAAAAAGGCTGCTAAAACATCCATAGTTTTTAGAGGTGCTGGCCAGGACTTTTTTTTTTTAGGATCTGTCATCAATATCACTGCTGATCAGCTGTTTCCACTGCCGGCTGCAGCTAGATGTGATCACCTGCAGAGCAAAACTCCATCAGCTGTATAATGGCTTCGGCCGGGTACTGCACATTTGCCCCTATTGATTTGGAATAGGGACTGATGTGCAGTACCTCACTGTTGCCACTATACAGTTGACGGAGCTCTTTAGTTCAGCTCTGCAGCTGATAACATCCGGTTGCTCTGGTACCGGGAACATCTGATTGGCAGGAGTGCTAGGTGTTGCAGTCCCAGTGATCGGACATTGATAACCTATCCTAAGGATGGATCATCAATACCAGTCCCAAACAACCCCCTTAAGATAAAATGTATTTGAAATATAGATCGCCATTCAATCGAGCATGGTAGGAATTTTATTTTGTTTGTACAATTCCTTATTAAATTACTCTTGGACCTCTATGGGTAACCTATTATAACTCAAAGCCATGATCAATAGGTCTGTATCCATGAGACCTTATAGTTGAAATGAATTGTTGAACTAGCTTTCCTTAAAAAAACCCCATAAATATTCAGTATGTTATTCTTGGGGATAAATCAATGCACCCATATTTGCATGTATACATTGCCAACATCCTCTAATGAGCAGTAATGGGCAATAGATCAATAATGGGAATAATGAGAAACACAAAGAACTTTGTTTGAAATGGATTAAATCTCGTCTACTAATCTGTTAATCTGGTAAACATTAAACATTACATCAATGGCAATTTATTCTTTATTTTACCTTCTCAAACACTGCATTAATATTTTATATGCACAGTACTGGCATATGCATAATTGGTGTCAGTGATTTGTACCACCTGCTGCTGTCTGCTTGCCAGCGCCATCATGCTGCATTTTTATATCGCTGCTTTTACATGCAAGCAAATGTTTTCATTGTGTTTACTCTTTCAGCCTAGTTTAATGGTTCAGTAAGTGCAGATGTCCACTTGTGCAGAACCTGAGACCTGACAGGTACTAAATTCCCACAGGTTTACAATCGGCAAAATGATGAAGACCATGCAGATGGACTTATTTACATCACCTCTTCTATGGCTCCCACTTATAGGGGTTGTCCAATATCTAGTATAGTAGATCCCCTTACAAAATCAATATAACAGATACTCCTGTGCCAGCTCCGCTTCAACCAAGGCACGCATGATATGTCATATGAGTTCTGAAGACAAGTGTCATAGGAGATCTGGTGCTAAGCTGGCAGGTGAGTAGCTGCTGTTGTTATTTTATAAGGAGGATTACTTTTATGGTATTTAAAAATGGGTTTATCAGGTACGGAACAAACTCTTTAAAGGGAATCTGTGAATAGGATAAGCCGTTTGTCCAGGTCTTGGGTCATAGGAAATTAAATAGAATACCTTGATATTTGCAGTTCAATGTCTTTTCCCAGATAATCATTTTCTTAAGTCTTAACAGCTCATTTACATATCTGCTGGACACATCTCCCAGATAATACGTCTCCAGAGCTTATTTTAAATGAAAGCTGACCTTGCCAGTGTGATGTGTAATGGCTGACACTTTGCTCCCATAGTCACACACAGTTCTGCAGTGAGATCAGAACAAGCACAGTACAGCAGAAGTGAACTTTGTCTAATTACAAACACATTTGCAGCAGCTGTCCGTTCATAGTACTTGATCTTCATTCTCTCAGGCAGCCATTGTGTGTATTTTAGTTGGGGGGAGCACAACAGAGCTGACATCACTGAGAAGACAGGTGGAAATGTTTGTAATGAAACATCATTCAACTCTGTTGTACTGTTAACCCTGCTAAACTGTTAGTTTTGATATTGCTGCAGAACTGTGTGGTTGTGTGTGATTATGAGCACAGACTGTCATTACATATCACATTGGTAAGCTCTGGAGGCAGATTCTTAGGGAGATCTGTGTTTGGCCAATAGATTGTAACAGCTGTTACATATAAGAAAAACATGGCTTTCTCTGGACTATATAATAGATACTTTTTTTTTTTTATTTTATTCAACTCTCTAAGACATTAATCCAATGTAGACAGCTTAGGAGGGTTGATCTGACAGATTCCCTGTAAAGAAGAATTTGCTTCCTAAATGTATAGTAGTTTTTATTAACATGCTTACCAGCACCACTTCCGCAACTTTAACCACCTAAATACTGTGATTGCTTGCTATCGCAGCATTTAGCAGGCATTCAGAGGGAGAGCTCTGCACTCTAATCAGTGCCATTGCAGCTGCCCAATTGTTGCCATGGTGACCCCATGTCATAATGACGACATCCGGGTCACCAGGCTACGGCAAGCCTCCCAGTCCATGCACAGTCTGAGGCTTGTCAGTACTGCACTGACCGTTATAATCCATTGCAATGCTGGTGCCATCAGTAAAAGTGGGACAAGGTAAAAAAAAAAAAAAAAAAATTTAATTTAAAAAAAAAAAAAAAAATCAGAGCAATAATATATTGTATAGATTTCTATTTTTATGTAAAAAAGACAAAACAAACACGTTTGGTATCGTGTGCGGGACAACCTGACCCATTAAACTGTCCAACCGTTTTTTAGTGTGCTGCTCAACGTGAAAAAAAAATGAAATCTGGTATCGCTGTAACTGCACCGATCAGAAGAATAAAGTTGTCTAATTGCTTATATTACACAAGGAATGGGCTAAAAAATAAATATCAATTCTTCACATGCCGTTGATTTTTTTTTTTTTTTTTTTCTTTTCGTTCTGTCTCCCGAAGATTGCAGTAAGGCTCGGCTCACATTTATCCTGCACTCTGCTCTGAGCACTTACACCGGTGTTTCCATGGAAATTTCTGAAATATGTGATTCAGACGGAACCCCCGGCGGAAGATTCCCTATAATGAGGCAGAGGAAGGCATTGTAGATGCTGTCTGGCCTATGATGCAGTGGTGTCCGCCTTCCTAGGTGTGCTTAAAAATGCGATCCGCCCCAGTTTTGTGCACTTCTGAAAAAGACAACGCTGAACATAGGCCAGACAGAGTCCAGAGTAACTCTGCTGCCTCATTATAGTGAATGGATCCCTCATGGGTTTTGTCTGAATCGCATCTCTGAGACTTAGATGTAAATCTCTATGTAAGTGCTCAGTGGTAGGGTACCAAATAAGTGATCCAAAATGTTATGTAAAATTTTTCCAATAAAAGCTTCAACTCAATCCACAAAAAAAGCAAGTCCCCACTCAGATCTGTCAATGGGAATGTAAGAGGCTTTCACGTTACTGGTAACACAAAGGCTCTGGAAAAGCGCTATAGCTCTGACCCCCCCCCCCCCCCCAAAGAAATCCAGTGAATTTTATGCTCCCAAATCCAGATGCCTCATTCCTTCTGAGCCCCACAGTTTGTCTAAACCACATTTAGTTTTCACATGTTTGGCAATTCTGTAGTGATGAGAGAGTGCCTAGTTTACAGGTGCGTGTCTCCAGAAGCATGAGCTGGGCATAACGTACTGGCCACTACAATGTACTAGTCACTACAATGGTAGTTGGCAATTTACTCAGTAACATCCACTGCTTCTTGTTTCTGTAAAACGCCCATGGAGTCAAAATTGTCACTATACCTGTAGATAAATTCCCAAAGGAGTATAATTTCCAAAATGGAGTCACTTGCGGGGGGTTCTGCTCTTTTAGCACGTAGGGGCTCTTAGTATGGAGTACACATACTGTTGTAAGAAAATCTGTGCTCCAGGATGTAAATAGCTCTCCGTCCATCCTGAGTCTCTCCGTATGGCTATGCAGTACTGTACAGCCACATATGGGATATTTCTACATTCAGCAGAAATTTTGGGACACATTTTGGCGCCATTTTTACCCATTTCTCCTTGTGAAAAAGTAAAATCTGGGGCGAAAACATTTTTGTAGTAATTTTTTTTCTTCACTGCCCAATGGTAGAAAATTCTGTGACACACCTGTGGTGTCAAAGCAATCTTGCTTTGTGTGACATGTACCTCCGACCGGCCCCCCCGCTGGATATCGCTGATTGTGCTCGAATGTCCTGGGCCATTTTTTCCTTGTTGGCGTCCCGCTGGCGCCGACTAGCGTTGCATGGAGCAAAGGAAGTCGTCGTCATCGCTGCGGTGTGACAGGTAAGAGTGACCGCCGACGGATCGCTTATCGCTGCTGCATCGCTGGTGAGATCTGCCTGTTTAGCAGCTCACTAGCGACCATTTAGCGATGCACCAGCGATCCTGACCAGGTCTTATCATTGTCGGGATCGCTGGTGCATCGCTAAATGTAACGGGACCCTAACTCTTGCGGTACAAGTTAAAATATATGAAATTCCACCTCCTTATATGACCTTAGCAATAAGGTTATGTTGGGAGTTTTCACAAACCAGAATGGTACCACCCATTGTTACCCTCTAGACCAGAGTTTCCAAAATCCAGTCCTCCCAACATGTCATGTTTTCATGATTTCCTTGCTTCCATCACTGGTTCAAGACTATCAAGGCATAAGGAATTCTCATCTGTGGAACACTATGGAAATCCTGAAAACATGACCTGTGGAGGGGCCATGAGGACTGGAGTTTGGGAAATACTTCTCTAGACTATGTAAATAAGTACTGTTATCATCAGTGAAAACCTCCGGTAGTCCTCTCGGATTATACTTTTTTTTTTTTTTTTTTTTTTTTTTTTTTCCTTAGCTTTTTCTCCGTTTTGGCCCAGACCGCCATGACCATTCACAACTTGTCTTAGTTTGACTATGTTCACACTTCTTTTTTCTGCATCTTTTTTTTTTTTTTTTTTTTTCTGCAGCTAAAACCTACAATCTTAGTAGTCTAAAAAGCTTCTTACAGAAAGCAGGTTTTGCTACATTTTTGCTGCAAATTCTCATTGTGACTACAGTACATGTTTAATAAAGTTTGTTTCATTCACCCATAAAGCAGCTGCTTTTTACAGCATTTTTGCACATTTGCATTGCTTTGTACTTGAAAAACGCTGAAAGAACTGACATGCAGTGGTTTTTTTTTTCCCAACTCTGTCACAAAGCAATGCAATTATGTGCATGAGATTTCTGAAATCTCCGCTTTTACTGGCACTGCAAAAAGCAGCTATTTAATGTAAATATTTTTTTAAATGCAGTGGGTGAACATCTGTCGTCAGCTCTAAACTTTCTGAACCTTTTTTTTTTTCTTTCTATTTCTAAACTAAACAAATTCCTCATAGTGCCCCATTGCAATTAAGTACAGTATACAAGAAAGTCCTCTGTAAAAATAATTGCAACAAACTTCAGTGCAGGTAGAACAATAACGCCTGAAATAAAGCAATAACCAAAGACACGGCAGGAAAGAAAAGCGCAATAGGGTCTTATCCGATGGAGATTTCAAGATGTACAGAAGATGTTTCCAAAATTATAGCATAAAAACTCATCCGAGTTTACCAGCTGCCGCAGATCCACTTGGTCAAACTAGTGACGGAATCAGGATATTCAATTTAGGAATTTTGTAGCGATCATCCGCGCTGCCGTAACAATGAATGTCCAGGCGTATTGAAGATAAAAGATGATGGTTTATGCTCAACGTGTTTCAGTCACTAGAACTACTATAAGCTGTCCTGAAGTCCTAGTGACTTTGAAACGCGTTGACAATAAACCATCTTTTATCTTCAGTACGCCTGGACGTTTTTACAGCAGCACGGACGATGGCCACAAAATTCCTAAATTGAATATCCGAACATAAAACAAAGCATATTCTGTGAGGCTCTTGTGAAATTTAGCATCTTTTAGTGGCATACGGTAATTGTTTAATAGTGGGTAGAGCCAAACTACTCTCCTTTACGCCTGTCTGCATTTATACCCCAACGTATCAATGTTATGTGAATTTGGATACACTGCCTCTAGAGCAAAACTGCACAACCTTTAGTGGTTCAGCCGCCACATTTTCATGTTTATTCACTCCCAAGGGCCACAATAACATTTTATACGAGTGTTACCATCTGTGACATTTAAAATCATCTGCTATAAATGCATGATGGCAGGTAGACCATAACCTACACCGATGGGGAATATTCGGGATCCGCTCTTCTCCCAGTTAGAACTTAAAAGCGAGGAAGGCTTGACTTAATGTAAATGCCATAAACTACAATATATAGGCATAGATGGCCACCTGCATAATTCATATACGTGTTTCGGAAAAGTGGTCCTCGGAGAACCAGTCTCAAAATTTAGGGGAGATACTGATGACTAACATGCCAGCCCTCTTATAGTTCTTATGGAAACTGCTTCTTCTCACAATAGTTCTCTGACCAGATGGTTGGGGGGCCGCACACAGTGGATAGTGGGCCACATTGGGGCCCTATAGAGGTTCTAGACAACACTTTGCTGTTACGATGTGCTTTGTTCTGAGATTGACGAGTGTTATGTATGAGATGAATCCATAACCTGTGATTTAGTTCTCATCTTGTTGAAGTACAGTTTGCGTTTCTAATTTTTGTATACGGTATAAACCTATATAAACCCTCTAAAAAAAAAAAAAAAAAAAAAAAAAAAAAAAAGGTTCAGACATCTGAGAACCGATTGATTGTAAAATATTATTTAATCACTATAAATGGTTGGATAATGTGTTAGATCCATTATCCTCTATGTATTATCCTCATTGCCGCGTTTAACAACTTGACAGACAAGCGAAAAGATGTTTCTAAAATGAGCTTGCAGTTATTTATGGTAGCTATGGCTGCCCAAAACTCTGTTGCCATGGTGACAAGGCTGCGAGTCTGTCCTCCTGCATTGAGCACTTATAGAACCATCTTTATGCCATATGGCAGTTCTGGGCGGGTGTTTTGTGGAATCCTCAGAGACTTGGAATTATCTTGTTAATGTCGCTCACATATTAACAATAATTAAATTTTAATTTTTATTAAACTATAAAAGTCTGTACATACACAGTGTGCAGACTAAATGACAGGTACCTTATTTTCATTATTTGTGTTCTGCACAATAAAATGGGTTACAGTCTGATTTATATAGTGTATTAAGCTACGAGCCTAAGGCTATGTGCACACGTATGCAGGAATTTCTGCATAAAAACCGGACTCCCTTCCCAGAAAATGCGCGTTTTGGCGCAAAACGCGCATTTTGTATGCGTTTTTTCCGCACGTTTCCAGACCCATAGAAAATAGCTAGAAACGCGGAATTTTCTGTGAAATTAATGAGCATGCTGCGTTTTTTTACTGCAAAGCGTTTTTTTCGCGGTAAACGCATCAATATGTACAAAGTGCAAAATGCATAGAAATGAACGGGAAGCTTATTTTAAGCGCTTTTTGAGCGGATTTTTTGGCAAATCCGCGAAAAAACCTCTACGTGTGAACACAGCCTTAGAGGTTTTCTCATGAACAAAGTACATGGGAATATGACTATTCTTAAATTTAGAAGTAATAGATACACAATTGGCATAAAACAGGCCTCAATGCTTTATTGAGGATATTGAAATAAATTAAATATCTGAATAAATCAGTTAAATCATAATATAACAGCTCAGCCCTTAACCCCTTAACGATTGCCGATATGCTTTTAACAGCACTGAGAAATAAGGGTTGGTGCCCCCCAGCCATGGAAAAACAAACGTGATCAGGGCCGTGTTTTTACGGTCCCCTGTCACGTGATTGCCGTTCACTAAATAACAGCGATCACAAAAAAAGTGAGATTAATATTTCTCTCTCATCTGATATGATCTTACGTATCAGAAAAGAGAGACATGGGGTCCCCTGATTCCCACCGGTACTTCGCCATCCCTGGGCCCTCCTGATCTGTCCACTGCATCATCTTCCTAGAAAAAAAAATGGTGGGTGCATGCACAGTGCGACCGCCAATAATAGCCATCCGGTACTCTGCAACAATAGGAAATTTTTCTTATTTGTTCCTTTTGATTACTGTGATAGACCCCATCAGAGTGATTGGAATAAAAAAATAGTAAATGAAATGGGTCACACTCTTAGTGGGATACAAATTTTTTTTTTTTTTCCATTTTTTGCAGTTGGGGCTGGGGTTTGAGTTAGAATTTCTTTTCAAAATTAAAAAAAAAAATGGTTAGTTTTGAGCGCAAGTGCTTGCTACTCAAGTTTGCATCAGGTGCTCGGGTATGCACTGAGGATCCTCACTTTTTTTTTTTTTTGTGTGTGGTGTCTTAACAGCCACGAAACGTGGGGTAGGGACTTGAGAATGTCACTCAAGCACCCGCGATATTCGGTGCATATCCGAGCACCCGATGTAAACTGTAGTAGTGAGCACTTGCGCTTATCACTAATGATGACATATTCAATATGACGACCTAATGTTGTCAAATTCTGCATTGTTACCTGTAGGTTCAAAATTCTCACTATACCCTTGGATAAAATCCTTGAGTGTGATTTCAAAAATGGTGTCACTTGTGGGGGATTTCCACTGTTGAGGCACATTAGGCGCTCGTCAAACGTGACATGGTGCCTGCTGTTGATTCCAGCCAGTTTTGCGTTGAAAAAGAAAAATTGCGCTCCTTCCCTTCTGAGCTCTGCCATGCGTCCAAACAGTGGTTTACCCCCACATATGGGGTATCTGCATCCTCAAAAGAAATTGCACAACACATTTTGTTGTCCATTTTCTCTTGTGTATTATGTACGTCATATGCAGTCTTTTTGCCTGTCTTGCGAGCCCACATCTTTGGCTGTGATAATCAGCCATCGTTTGCCTCTAAGGCCTCTTTCACACTTCAGTTTTTTGTGTCAGTTAAAATCCGTCAAAAGGACGGATAGCGCATCCGTTTTAGTACAGATGACAACGGATGCCACCCGTCCGTTTTTTTAACGGATCCGCCAAATGAAGAATGTTAAAGGAATCGCAGCCTGGAAAAGGAGAGAGAGAGAGAGAGAGAGAGATCCGCCGGCCAAAAAAAGTTGCAAGCTCCGTTTGGAAGTCTTTGAGGATGTTGACGGACAGCAACATTTTGGCGGATCCGCACAAAAACGGATGCAACGGACGGCAATCCGTCAAGATCCGCCAATAATGAAAGTCAATGGGGAAAAAAACGGATCCGCAAAGAAAAATGGCGGATCCGTTTTTTTTCCAAATCGGCGGATCTTGACTGTCAAAAACGGAAGTGTGAAAGAGGCCTAACAGACACTGGTGATTCGGAGCACAGACCACGGCTATTAAGCTGTTAAATACCGCTGTCAGTCTGTGATGTAAGAAAGTGATATAAATCGCTCTGTAGTACTGGGTGCTCAGATAGGACACCACTCCAAACATTCATGTACAAGAGGAATCCGGCACTCCAAATCTGCAATGAAAGGAACATAACTTGCTGTACTTGGAATACCAATCTAAAGTAAATATTACGTTTTGGTCTAACAAGAAGACCTTCATCATAGGGTTTGCTGAATGATGAGGAAAATAAGCAGAGAAGTGGGCGATGGCATAAAGAAAGCGTGATTCAGCCCTCTGAGGGGTATCGCCGAGTTCTTGAAAATCTGATATATAAAAAATATAAAATTAATCTGATCACTACATTGCTGTAATGAGAAAAAAAATGCCAGAATATCACAAAACAAATGAATAAAGGCAATCAAAACTTCATATCTACCCCACAAATGGTGTCCCTGAAAACACCAGCTCAGGGTGCAAAAAATAAACCCTCACACAGCCCCATATACTTTATCTAATTTTATTGAACACACTGGGGGCACAGTTTCTTAAAGGCCGGACAGCAGCCACTGTTTCCCCTATACCCAGCCATCTACACATACTATTAAGCAGGGCTGTGGTAAATAAAATGTACTTTGTTTGTGGGACAACCCCATTGAAGACCAGTCTGTCTGATAATTTCACTACAGTTAAAGGATTATTCCCATTTTCAAGATCCTATCACAATAAACAGTAGGTATACCATAATAATAAGAAATGCCTCCAATTAGAAAAGTAATTAAAAAAATCCCAGAAAAAGGAGTTAAAACTAGGTGATAAAAATAATAAAAGGTATACTCCAATAAGACTGGTAAACAAAAAATATTCTTTATTTTTTGTTTACAATTAGAAAAGTAGTGTAGTTCTTCTGATTAGCTTTGTTGCTTACCATGTGCTGGACATTGCAGTAGCTTACATATTCATGGTTACGACCACTCGTATAGTAACTTAATTGTTTGTGATTGTAACCATGGATACCTAAGATACTGTAATGCCCTATACATGGGGTAAGCAATATAGCGAATCAGAAGACATGCTACATTTCTAACTGGATGTATGTGCTAATATTACACCTACCACATATTGGGATAGGATCTTGAAATGGAATACCTGCTAGGGATTCAGAAGAGGTATGAGTGGTGGACGACTCCATTAATGGTAAGGTGTTCTAATTTTTCTGTTCTAGGGGATGAAAGTGACGCTAAAGATCAGACCACGTTTCTGCATGGTCAGACACGGCCATTACACAGCACACAGCAGGGGCACATTTATAAGATTATCTCAGCACAGGAACTTTTTATTTACACACATCCAATAGTGGAGATTATTATTCTTCCAAGATCTGTTGATTAAAATTGACTTTGTTCGTGGCTTAACCCTATTAATGAAGCGGACAGACTTTAGCTCCTTTTCGTCAGTATCTGCCTTTTTCAGACTGAGACAATAATGTTCATTTTACTTTTTTTTTTTATTTTTTTTTTTTAAAAGCCCTTTTCAGAAAGGTATACGATGATGAAAATGAAGTCAGACATCACAAAGTGATTCAGTCTGCTTCGTTAGTCAGTGGTCCCATTGGTGGATACGCCTGAATCTCACTCTTCACTCTGAAGCCTCAGTGGAGCCACTGACAAGTGACAAAATAACGTGATGTGAACAGTGTCTAAATCGTTTGGACTTCAGTTTAATGTAAGGCAACACCAATAATTTGGATTGGTCTCAAGTTAAACATGAAAGTCAGGGAACTTGGGGACAACAGTTCGTCGTGTTTGTGCTGGGAGAAAGGAGATGAGCATGAAATGTAATCTGTAAATGGGTTGTGGAAATGCCTGTCCAGGCCACAGGCAGCAAAGACTCTACAGAACGTCTAATCCATACAGGACATGTAATACGTAATTAAATTTAGCAGTAAAATAAATGAACCTGGATAACATGATGTTGTAGCTGCCTTCAGTCACTTTCCTCCCCCCTCCTCTTCTTACATGCCACTACCATTAAGCATATGAGGGGCTTATGTCTGCATTGCCTTTGAAGTGTATCCTGTACATGACAATCAGTGTAATGGAAGGGCTGCAAGGCGGCTGAACTACGTACAAGTATATGAAAGGAAACCTGAGGATGCCGGACTAGTGACCCTGACTTTGCATATACTCATCTGAGGTCTTCCTTATTAAATGGATCAAGCAGCAATACTGTAGAAACTCATTAATCTGTTTAGATGGGTTCCTCCATAATCTTCCAAGTAAACCTATTTGGCCCTGATTCATCAAGACTAGTGTATTTTTACAGCGTGGGGTGTAGTGCAAGGATTCTGATTTATTAAGAGGCGCGCGCTGGAGTAAAGGCCCCGTTACACACGATATTGTGAACGATATCGTTGCAACGTCACCACTTTGGTGACGTTGCAGCGATGTCGAAACGACATTGTTGCGTGTGACATGTAGCAACGATCAGTTGGCTGATCGTTAATCGCTGCCTAATGGTCTGGGCCATAAATCTATCATTGGTCTCCCGCTGGGCAGCACACATCGCTGCGTGTGACAGCGAGAGACCAACGATCAGCGAGCTCCCAACGCCATACAGCAGACGCTGGGAGCTGGTATCCAGGGTAAACAGCGGGTAACTAAGCGCCGGGCGGCGCTTAGATACCCGCCTGCTCACTGGTCCTGATCGGGTATCCAGGGAAAACAGTGGGTTACTAAGCACCGCGCGGCGCTTAGATACCCGCTGTTTACCCTGGATACCAGCGTTCTCGCTGGTCCTGATCGCTGGTGGGTCTGCCTATGTGACAGCTCACCAGCGATAAGCTATGTCCCAGCGATCCCTTCCACGTCGTATCGTTGGTGGGATCGCTGGAACATTGAAGCGTGTAACGGGGCCCTAAGAGTTGTGGTGTGTAAGATACTGTAAGCTACTGCTTATCATGAATTCGAGAAGCGGGAGGGTCGCCACATCCCTATTGTGTCCCAGCTCCGCCCACTTTGACCTGGTTGGGTGAAAGTAATGTGAAAGCACAAAGCTTTTAGTTTTGCCTTGGGTTGTGCAAAATCTTTGACTTTTTAAAGCTGTTTTCAGGCATAGATACTTTGATGAATCGGAGATCCATGATCCAAAGATCCATGATGATGGTAAAGTTAGATCACCAGACTTTATTAACCGTTTTGACCTGCCTTCCCAAATGTTCTGTACTTCTAAGTTTTGTTTATAGAAAGCAACAAAATGATAGAGGTTTTAGTAATTTGTCATCTGTTAAAATACTTCTGCATGTGAAGCATTACCATGGTTTCAGTAATTACGGTATATATCAATTATGCTTATTTATCATGTTCAAGGTAGAGCAAATTCTGGCTATACAAATTATGGTAGATTCATGTTAACCAAATGCTTGTTCAGCCAACTTCTCACAAGCATACTCATTCTGACCACTGCTATGTAAGGCCCCCTTCACACGTCCGTTTTTTTTTATGTCCGTATGAGGTCCGGTTTTTAAGTACACCAGGTACGGACATACGCACGTTACAATCCCATTGTATTCAATGGTGGTGCCCACATGTCAGGTTTTTCACATGGACAGTGTGTAAAATCCCCAAACGTGTCCTTTTTAAACATAACATGGACGAAATGCATTCTGCATACATGTAGACTGATGACACGTGGATGACATCCATATGTCATCAGTGTGACACGTACTGGCGCCTGGGAAAAGTGGTACAGTTAGTGCTGTTCCAAAGCTGCCAGGTGCTGAGTGCAGCTCTCATCATTGTCACCTGGTCTCCCTCTGATCAGCGAGACCAAGTGAGTCTGTTGGGCTGATAATCTGTTAAGGGGCCAATAGTCATACATGTTACCAGGCAATTAATGTCTTCTCACAACTGTTTGCTTAGCCTTTACTGGTTATAATAGGCAAGACCCCCCCCCCCGAAAAAAAAAATAAATGATGTGGCAGTAATTAACCAGCAAAGGCTAAAAAAAGACAGCTGCTGGCTGACTAAGGACTAAGGACATCAGCCCTCAGACCCCCCCTAGAAATGGCACTTCCATAAGATGCACCTATTTTGACGCTT
The DNA here is from genome assembly GCF_039654945.1 of Dendrobates tinctorius. Taxonomy (NCBI): domain Eukaryota; kingdom Metazoa; phylum Chordata; class Amphibia; order Anura; family Dendrobatidae; genus Dendrobates; species Dendrobates tinctorius. The sequence goes on from NW_027361711.1 coordinate 30,721,091, forward strand.
GACCTCGCTCCTCTCACTTGCCCTTGTGCAGTGTAAAGTGGGGTTGATGGGTGCGCCGCTTTAGGGGCAGCTGATGACTGATGTTCTTAGTCAGCCTGCAGCTGTCTTGTTTAGCCTTTGCTGGTTAGTAATAATAGGGGGGACCCCATGTCATTTATTTATTTATTTTTTTTTTAAAGGGTTTTGGAGTGTGTCCTGTAATAAGAGCTGATATTAATATCCTGGGAACCTTTATGGCTATTGGCCTATTCACAAAATATTAACATCGGCTCTCAGCTATGGGCTTTCCTTCAGATGGTTATGAAATTTACAGGGGACTCCACACCATTTATGTAATTTATTGAAGAAAAATACAAGTCCAGAAAAATAGGCTCTGATTTGAAATCGCCTATTTTTTTCAAAATCTATCCTATGCACATCATTAATACAATTACTCTGTAATTTCTATGCTGCATTTCATTCCATACATGTCAAACTAACATTACACAGACACTGGGATGTCACATTGATTACACATTGATTTCACACACACATGGATTTCACCAGTACTGTTTTTTCCAGGACAGTAATCACCAGGACGTGTGAAGGAGGCCTAATAGGTAGAGAAGAGTAAGGCGGTGTCAGACACCTATGACAATGGCTTATTCAGCCTGACTAAATCAGAATCAGACATGTTGAAATCCAACTGCCTGATCGCTTTCTTCCCCGGCATATACAGTGCCTTGCAAAAGTATTCGGCTCCCTGGAACTTTTCAACGTCTTCCCACATATCATACTTCAAACATAAAGATACCAAATGTAAATTTTTGGTGTAGAATCAACAACAAGTGGGACACAATTGTGAAGTTGAACGAAAATTATTGGTTATTTTAAATTTTTATGGAAATTCAAAAACTGAAAAGTGGGGCGTGTAATATTATTCGGCCCCTTTAACTTTAATACTTTGTTGCGCCACCTTTTGCTACAATTACAGATGCAAATCGCTTGGGGTATGTCTCTATCAGTTTTGTACATCGAGAGACTGAAATTCTTGCCCATTCTTCCTTGGCAAACAGTTCGAGCTCCGTGAGGTTTGATGGAGATCATTTGTGAACAGCAGTTTTCAGCTCTTTTCACAGATTCTCTATTGGATTCAGGTCTGGGCTTTGACTTGGCCATTCTAACACCTGTGATACGTTTATTTGTGAACCATTCCATTGTAGATTTTGCTTTGTTTGGGATCATTGTCTTGTTGGAAGACAAATCTCGGTCCCAGTCTCAGGTCCAACAGGTTTTCTTCAAGAATGGGCCTGTATTTGGCTCCATCCATCTTCCCATTAATTTTAACCATCTTCCCTATCCCTGCTGAAGAAAAGCAGGCCCAAACCATGATGCTGCCACCACCATGTTTGACGGTGGGGATGGTGTGTTCAGGGTGATGAGCTGTGTTGCCTTTACGCCAAACATCGTTTGGCATTGTTGCCAAAAAGTTTGATTTTGGTTTCATCTGACCAGAGCACCTTCTTCCACTTGTTTGGTGTGTCTCCAAGGTGGCTTGTTGCAAACCTTAAACAACACTTTTTTTTGGATATCTTTGAGAAATGGCTTTCTTCTTGCCACTCTTCCATAAAGGCCAGATTTGTGCAGTGTACGACTGATTGTTGTCCTATGGACAGACTGTCCCACCTCCGCTGTAGATCTCTGCAGTTCATCCAGAGTGATCATGGGCCTCTTGGCTGCATCAATGATCAGTCTTCTCCTTGTTTGAGATGAAAGTTTAGAGGGACGGCCGGGTCTTGGTATATTTGCAGTGGTATTATACGCCTTCCATTTCAATATGATCGCCTGCACAGTGCTCCTTGGGATGTTTAAAGTTTTGGAAATCATTTTGTATCCAAATCCAGCTTTAAACTTTTCCACAACATTATCACGGACCTGACTGTTGTGTTCCTTGGTCTTCATGATGCTCTCTGTGCTTCAAACAGAACCCTGAGACTATCACAGAGCAGGTGCATTTATATGGAGACTTGATTACACACAGGTGGATTATATTTATCATCATTAGTCATTTAGGACAACATTTGATCATTCAGAGATCCACAATGAACTTCTGGAGTGAGTTTGCTGCACCTGCACTGAAAGTAAAGGGGCCGAATAATATTGCACGCCCCACTTTTCAGTTTTTGAATTTCCACAAAAATTTGAAATAACCAATAAATTTCGTTCAACTTCACAATTGTGTTCCATTTGTTGATTCTTCACCAAAAATTTACATTTGGTATCTTTGTTTGAAGCATGATATGTGGGAAAAGGTTGAAAAGTTCCAGGGTGCCGAATATTTTCGCAACGCACTGTACTTCCAGGGGAATTCTTGAGGCCCTCATAGTTGTTAGATGTTTGATCTGGCTGAAATTAGTGAATTTAGCTGACCTTTGTCTGGACATTTTAAGACCACTTTCACACATTAGTAGTCAGTATTTTGCATCATTATTTGTAGGAGTGAAACCTATAGAGGGAAACTATGAATGAAAGATTCACATTTCTCATTTTGTTGTCTGGCCAGAGGAAACACTGTTCTCCCTAGGGAAAAAATGCGAGGTATAAAACCAATCATGTGATACTGTTAAGAGACTGCAGGGGGAGACGGGGCTGACGGCAGAGCAGTGGCGCTGCTTCAGAAGGTAAATATAGATTATTATTTAATACACCTGCCTTAGGCCATCCCTAAGGGGGTTGTCCAAAAATGGTCTGATTTTATGAAAAAAATGTTCTTAGCCTTTTGTGGGGAACCTTACACCTTCATTAGGATATTATGAATTTCCATTCCCTGGTGGACATTTGCAGTAGGTAGTTACCTACTCCATATAAGTGTGGAGTTATTTTTAAAGCAGTGTTTTTTTTTTTTTTGTTTGTTTTTTTAGGTTTTGTGCGTACGTTGCGGATTTGAGTTTCCGTAGCATTTGTTCCGTCCAGAAATGCTCCAAAAATGCAATGGATTACTTAAGCAATGTTAATGGCATTCCTGAATTGTTGTGCACATGCAGCGGAAATTTCCATCCTTATTTGCAGAGTTTTTTATTTTCCGCAGCATGTCAATTCTTTTTTGCTGATATGCAGCGTTTCTGCACCCATTGACTTCCATTGAGTCAGTCATATCTGCAGCAAAAATGCAGGTGTAAAAAGGTTTGCGGATTTGCTGCCAAAAACGCTATGATTTGTCCAAGGGAAAGTATGTCAGAAGGAGGAGTGTGTGGGCGGCTGTGTGCATCTGTCTGTGTGTACTCAGGCGTCGTCTGATGGGACTACTACTCCCATCCGGCGATGTCTGCTGTCACATATAACAGACAGCATGAGCTGATGATGGGAGAATAGTCTCATCACCTGGCACCTATAAATTGTAAAAAAAAAAAAAAAATCAAACAATTGACATAATCACATACAATATACATACTTGCTGAACATCTAATCCCCGACGCACATGTCTCCTGCATGCAATCAAAAATAAAAAAACAACATATGTTCCCTGTCTGCCGTAGTCCATTTAATACCAAGTGTCTCATGTCTATTTCACTCAGCTCCCGGCGATACACTGCGGCAGCGATCACCTCCTGTCACTTTATCACTGAGCCACCGAGAGTTCACCTGAGTACATCAGCTGATTGATCAACACCGCTGCGTGGAAAAGTTCTCACGCAGCGGTGCTGCAAGTGAGAGCGCCAGAGCTGGTGAACTCCGGTGAATTCTCAAGGCGGCTCAGTGATACACTGACAGGGCGTAATCGTTCCCGCAGTATATTGCCGGAGGTCTGGTAGAGCAGTCACATCTCCCGATGTGACTGTTCTACACATGAGATCCCCGTGGGACACTCTGATTACCTGGACTATGTCGGACAGGATAGTATTATATGTTAGTTTATTTTTGTAGGAGATCGAGGGCTTTGGTGGAATTAAGCGTTCATTAAGTATGGTTAATTAAGATTCAATAAAGGAGTCTGTGTGTGATTATTTCAAATGAAGGACTTTATTCTGATTGTCTGTGTTTATTTACCATATAACTATAGGACTAGAAATGGATAGGGGTCTTATAGACTCCTCACCATTACTAACCTGTGGGCTTGCATTGTCAGGTGACATCAACCCCACAAATATTAACCTCACTTGCCTCCACTAAAGGGCAAGTGGGAAGAGCGAGGCTAAGTGCCAGAATTATTATTTTATTTATATAGCGCTGTTAATTCCATGGTGCTGTACATGAGAAGGGGTTACATATAAAGTTATAGATATCGTTTACAGTTAAGAAATTTACACTGACAGACTGGTACAGAGGGGAGAGGACCCTGTCCTTGCGGACTTACATTCTATGGGATAATGGGGAAGAGACAGAAGGTCGGGAGTACAGCAGCTCTGGTGGTGGGGAGGCGGCAGCTCGGGTGGTGGTGAGGTGGCAAAATGGTTATTGTAGGCTGTAAGCTTTCCTGAAGAGATGGGTATTCAGGTTCCATCTGAAGGATCCGAGAATGGTGGAAAATCGTACGGGTTGAGGCGTGAAATTCCAGAGGATGGGGGATATTCAGGAGAAATCTTGGAGGCGGTTGTGAGGAACGAATAAGTGTGGAGGAGAGTAGGAGGTCTTGGGAGGATTGAAGAATTACGTGAGGCCAAGATGTTGGGAGATTAGTTCAGAGATATAGGGAGGGGACAGGATTTGTTGGGGAATTGGGAGCCAGTGGAGTGATTTGCAGAGGGGAGAAACAGGGTAGTAGCAAGGAGGAGAGGTGGATTACTCGGGCAGCAGAGTTGAGGACAGACTGGAGTGGTGCAAGAGAGTTGGCGGGGAGGCCACAGAGGAGGGTGTTGCAGTAATCAAGGTGGGAGATGAGGGCATGCACAAGAGTTTTAGTAGATTGAGGGCTGAGGAAGGGACGGATTATGGAAATATTTTTGCTTTGGAGGCGACATTTTGGGGCGGCTGAGAGCAGATGATTTTAGCCTGGGGGGTGCCAATATATACATGGCCCTTTCCCAGGCTATTAATATCAGCCCGCAATTGTCTGAATAGCCTTTGCTGGTTCCTTTTTTTTTTTTTTTGGGGGGGGGGACCCAACATCTTTCTTTTTTCTGGGGATTTCCCCTGTAAACTAGCCAGTAAACAGCTGTGAGCTGATATTAATCAAGCCTGGGAACCTTTATGGCTATTGGCTCCTTCCCAGAAAATTAACATCAGCCCTCAGTCTTTGGCTTTTCCTCTGCTGGTTATGAAAATTCTTTGGGAGTCCACTCAATTTTTAAATTATTATTTTTTTTAAATAAACATTGTGTTTCACTCAGATTTTGTGTATCTTTGAGTCGCCTATAAATCCGCATCAAAAACTCATAAAGACGTGGATGTTTCACTGCTTTTTCTACCAAGAGATGCAGAATCTGTTCAGAAAATTCCAGCAGGAAATCTGCAACGTGCGCACATGGCCTAATAGTCTGTGCTATATATGTGCAGAACCGCCTGCAATTTTAATTTTTTTCTAATGCTGAAACATGGTCTATTGAACACTGCCCCATAGTCAAGAGCTGAATGCAAATAATTTTGAGGCAGCACATCAAAATGTGTTGGTGTTGTAGGAAAGCAGGATAGGTCCTGGATAGTAGTTGTGTTGGCAATGTAAGGCCTATTTCACATTGGCGTCTTTGTGCGCTGCTTTTGTGGCGAATCCATGCGCATGCATCATCCGCCCTATCTTTAACATGAAGGGCCCATGGACATGCGTATGTATGCGTTCGCATACGTTTTCGAAAGCATGCGTTGTCCGGGGCGCGGCCAACGCAACATGTTGCATTTTTATGGCGCCAAAGTTCTGTCAAACGCATGCGCACGGAATGCGTCAAACTAATGAGTCTATGGGAACGCATATGTGCGCAAGCACATGCGTTCGCGTGAGCATGCGTTGTCTGAGTAAACCAATCCAGGAACTTGTTTAAAGCCACCCACAAGAAAAAATATATAAAAATAGGGGGTGGGAATAGCTAGTTCACTTCTCTACAGACAAGCAAGCTGCAAGTGGAGACCAGGATACTTCCGTTCTTCATGACAAGCAAAAGCAAGAAACAAGCAGACATCCAAATCCAGATTGCGGTACAAACTGTCCATCCAAAGATCGATCTTGACGCAGGATACAGAAGCAAAATAGGAGGATTTCATTTCTGCAAGGGTATATATACAAAAATTATCATGGAATTTCTTCTGGAATTTTTTTTTTCCAATCGAACACATGCACATAAAAACGCAAACACATGCAAAAACGCATGCAAACGCAAGCATTTTTAAGAGCATGCGTTAAGTGCATGCGTCTAAAAAAGTGTGCTTTTACATGTGTTTTTGCATGCGTTGTTGGGTGTGCACGAAACGCTGCGCACTTAGACTCTAATGTGAACCTAGCCTAAGCTGTACCAGTAGCACTTGGTTACTGAGGTTTTAATGCGAATGGAGTTTTAGTTAGTCAAAAACCACGGACCCAAATAACTTGTCTGGGAAAAGTCGATCCTATGAACCACGCCGGGTTTTATAGGCTATTAACAGTAGCTGGGTTAGATCAGAGTGGATTGTGATCAGAAATTCTGATTAGTATGATCTTCAAAGAAGTGTGTGCTGGAGCCAGAAGTGTTTGGTGAACACGTTTAATACAAGTGTGAGCTGCTGCTGGGAATACTGAGATTTGTGAGGCTGGTAGATTTGTTTCTTTCTGCCTGAAGAAAAGGACTATTTATCCATTGTTAAAGAAGGAAAAAGCTGTTTTCTTTTTGGAGCTGTAATGTTTGACAATAACATACATGCTGTTTTCATATAAAACCCTGTGCCACGTGTATCCAAGCAGCTACCCAAAAGCGTGAACGTCTACAGCATATAAAACGTTAAAAGGGCCTGTAGTCATTACTGCTTCCTTGTAATGATCTAAGCACTAAAATAGATACAAAAATGTCATTTTCATTTGTTGGATACCCACTGATCTTACATTACGTCTCTTTTGCCTATGCTTTTTTTTTTTTCCCAGGAGGTTTATAGATCTTTGAGTAGGAAAATTTCTTTAGGAGATAAATTTAGGAATGTTCCTAGTCAAAATGCTTTCTTTGTCTAGTCTTTTATACATAGAGGCTAGTAAAGTAAAATGTAATCAGAGAGTCGTTGCCCATGTGCTGTTTTAATCTAATTATTTTTTAGTAGAAAAGTTAATTATAATTATGAAGCGTAATTTTTTTTTGTTCCTTGGTGCTGTAATATTGCGTTAGCGCTCGAGGTTCGTCATTTGTTTTATTCATTTCTTTGTGGCACTGCTTTCTACATTATGCCAGGCTCAGTCTGATAATCTGTGTGAAATGTTGTGATATCACAAAACTCCTCGAGGTGTTCTCTAACCGGTGTAATTTACAAAGACGTCCCCAGGGATAGAAATTAGTCTCAGACTAGGACTTTACTAGTAATTGCATTTGTAAGCATTTGCTACCCTATCCATCTCTCTCAAAATTCACCAATTATGTGGTTTCGGTATTTTCCAGTCCATTGGGTTGGCTAAAATGTAATTCTAATTTCAAACAGACAGATTCTTGAATGCTCTCAGCATTAAGTATGCAATGGAGAATACTGCCGACAGAAACCATTTTGTTCTGTTTATCTCTTGAGGGAAGAGGAAAATTCCTTATTGTTAAACTTGCGTGTTATGGAGATTTGCAGCTGCGGATTGTTCTGTGTGATTAGGTCAGGTGACAATGGCTTGTGGTACAAATAGCTGAGCAATGCTATTGCTATAGTCACCTGTCATACAGCATATAGAAGGGACACAACTGCATATCTATTCAGACTATCCTTTGGAACGGCAAGTAGAATAAAGACTGAATCTAGATTTTTAAAACTGATTGTATAATGCAGCAATGCACAACAATCAAGGGTCTTCTCTTTCACCAAAATGACTATATAAAAAATTCCTTTACTTTACAACTTGTTGTATTGTGTTTTTTTTTTTTTTTTTTTTTTTTTTTGTGCTTTTTTTTTTTAATTCATAAAGGAACCCATTATATGCCTAGTTTTGACCTGGGGGTGGTACACATCCTTTTATATTTTTTAGAATCCTAATTAGGAAGAATTTTATAAGAATATAAATGTGTATATACTCAGTAGGATGTAAGTCACGTACATTGTAATTTACAGTAAAGTTAAGTTTGCATGTCACAGATTTGTGTTGTGTATCCTTCCATTACAAATTGCGGAAGAAAAACCTACTCATGAAAATGAAAGGCATGGTGTACATTACTAAACTGTAGCAGGCTCATTATTAGGCCGGGGTCACACGTGCAAGAAACTGGCACGAGTCTCGGGTCTTAATACCCGGCACTGCCGCCGGCACTCGGGACCGGAGTGTGTGGCTGCATAGAAATACATGCATCCGCACACTCCAGTCCCGAGTGGCGATGGCAGTGCCGGGTATTAAGACGCGAGACTCGTGCCAGTTTCTCGCAAGTCTGACTGTGGCCTAATGCAGATTTTTAATGCGGATTTCAACCTACTCTGAGTTTTGTAATGAAATCCAACGACACGTGGGCATAGCCTAACAGTGGCTAGTCTCACCTGTTTAACCTTTTATCCTCTTCATGACATACTCCGTACCTGTACGGCAATGCGGTAAATTCTCCTTTTCTATTTACAGTCACCAGGCTGCTTCGCGTGATGGGAGTTTAAATGGCTGCTATCCCCTTAAAAGGGTGCATTTAAAATGGGAATCACTGCCATCTTTTCCACAGAATGGGCGTGCAGAGAGGTTGTGTAGATCCTCTGGGTACCTGAGAGAGAGGAATATCATTGGTGGCCAGTATGATTTTCCTACGATGTGCTGGCTGCTGTCTGTCTGATCTGTGTGCAACAGCAGTTCCCAAATCCCTTTTCCAGCTAATAGTTTTCGTGGGGTAGCTTTATAGGTGTAGTGAATCTCTTCGTAAATCTTTTTTTTTTTTTTTTTTTTAAATATACGAACTTTTTATTTTTTCTTCTAAGTATTTCTTAATTTTTTTCATCCTTACTTTTCTCTCTACTTTCTGTTGTAAATTCAATAATAAATAGTACCCTTTACACGTTCCACACAATACATGTGTAAAAGCACAACTTAACAAACAAACCTCCCAGTGTCCTAAAGGGAATCTGTCACCCATATTTCGTGATATCATGTAAAGATATCACCCAATTGCGTGTCCCATATCACCCATTGCACGGTCCGGTCCGATAGGCGTAGCTTAGTCGCCTCCCCCCCCCCCCCCCTCGGCTTGCTGCACGTAATCTTCATCTGTGAGTAGCACAGATAATGTTGGTTTCCGTGCTTGCGCATTGTAAAGGCCACCGGCACCTGCGCAGTATGCTTTGCCCACAGTTGGGCAAAGCATACTGCGCAGGTGCCGGTGGCATTTGCAATGCGCAAGTGCGGAAACCAACGTTATCTGTGCTATTCACAGTTGAAGATTACGTGCAGCAAGCCGAGGGAGGGGGAAGAATGCGACTAAGCCACGCCCACTGGACCGCGGCGATTTGCATACATCCCCAACAAGATTATAAAGGTATTTATGCCTCAAAGGTGCGGGGTCGGGAGAGTCAAAAGCTCTACCGTATTTTCCGGCGTATAAGACGACTTTTTAACCCCTGAAAATCTGCTTAAAAGTCGGGGGTCGTCTTATACACCGGGTGTCTTATACGATGAGTGCATATGGGGGGAGTGGTCTCGATTGAACAAGGGAGGGTATAAGTGGTGTTATCCCCCTTTTACCTCATTGGTGGCAGCGGTGCGGCGGCTCCTCCAGCAGTGTGGTGGCTCTGTGCTCGGGGTCAGCGGCGGCTCCTCTTTGTTCAGCGTGGGGGTGCTGTGCTGGGCGACGGCTGTGGAGGCTCTCTGTCCAGCGTCGGGGCTCCTCCGGCATTTCCCCAAAGCCCGGAGGCCCAGGCAGCTCCATTGCTGCGATGTGGTGGCCTCCAGGAAAATGGCCGCCAGAGCCCATGCATGCTCAGATTCAGATCTCGGGAGACGAGATCTGAATCTGAGCATACACTGGCTCCGGCGGCCATTTTCAGGGAGGCCACCGCATCGCAGCAATGGAGCTGCCTGGGCCTCCGGGCTTTGGGGAAATGCCGGAGGAGCCCCGACTCTGGACAGAGAACTTCCGCAGCCGCCCCCCAGCACAGCGCCCCCACGCTGGACAAAGAGGAGCCGCTGATCCCCAGCACAGTGCCGCCACAGTGCAGATGGAATAGCCGCCGATCCCCAGCACAGAGACCCGCAGACAGCACCGCTGCCACCAATGAGGTAAAAGGGGGATGATAACTCCACGTACACCCTCCCTTTGTCATCGGGACCACTCCCCCGCACCCGGCATATAAGATGACACATGGCATATAAGAAGACCCCTGACTTTTAAGAAAATCTACTATTTTAGCTGGAAAAGTTGGGGGGTCGTCTTATAAGCCGGAAAATACGGTAATAGAATCCTTATTGGACGTGCAAATGGGTGATATCTTTACATGATATCACGAAATATGGGTGACAGATTCCCTTTAAAGAATAAAATAAAAATAGCTCATTTGTCAAGACGACTGTTTACCAGAGGCGGCATATGCTTTCCTTGCCTCCGACACGGATTCAGGCAGTGAGGAAGATCCCACATTCCTCTTTCTACTCACCCGCTTCATCCATCGTCTATATAAAATTCTGTCAGTAGTTAACTTCATTATGAAACTTGCTGAGGCGTACAACCCCCAAAGAGACATCTTTTTATAGACGAACCTCTGGTTCATTTCAGAGGGAGGCTAAAATTCTGACAATACTTGCTCAGTACCAGGATAAGGAATTAACTCTGCAAGAATATCTCGGGGTACACCCACAGATTTGGGGTCTACAAAGGTGGGACACCTAGATTTACCCCCCCTGAATGCCCACCAGTCCTGGGGTTGAGTGAATCAATTGTGAGGGAATTACTGCACCCACTGGTGGATTAGTGTCATCACCTTTTACGTAGATAATTTTTACACCAGCATACCAATCTTCACGAACCTCTCTGCCAGAGGTACGAGGGTAAGGAATCAAGTGGAATTATCTATTATACAGCCCCAAATATGTCTTTATCAAAAACTAGCTGCTGGCCCGTTTCTAAAGCAATAGAATATGGCCAGCAGCAGATTAAAATAAAAAATGTGATATACTTACCATCCGACAGCCCCCGGACTCTGTCCCTCCTCTCCACGCTGCCGGCATCTTCCGTTCCCAGTAATGCTTTGCTCCAAAGACCGCTGCTGACATCCTAGTACTGGGAATGGAAGATGCCGGCAGCGTGGACAGATTCTGGGGGCCGTCGGAAGGGGAGTAGATCACTATTTATTTTAATTCTATTTTTTACACGTTTATAGTACCGAGGGTCCGAAGGAGTCTTCTCCTCCGGACCCTGGGTACCGGCTAGCGCCGGGCATCTCCGGCTGCATCGCCGCCGGCGCCCGGAGATGACCCGCGGCAACCGTCGGGAGATCAGCGGCTAGCGCCACTGATCTCCCGACGGCATGGTAGCTGTGGCGTGCTTCCTGCTATTTGCAGACTGCGCCTGCGCACTGCACCTGTTGCTGATTGGTTGCGGCCTGGCAATATATATAGCAGTCCCAATGCTGTGGTTTTTTTTTTTTTTGTTAAGGTATGGGGTCCCCCTCATTTTTGACAATCAGCCTTCCTAAAGCAGACAGCTGGTGGCTGGTATTCTCAGGCTGGTAATGGACAAAAAATAGCAGCCCGCAGCTGATCAGAGAAGGCACATCTATTAGATGCGCCAATTCTGGAGTTTTGCCCAGCTTTTCCCACTTGTCCTGCAGCTTTGGCAAGTAGGGTTCATATTTATGGGATGGATCTCACCTTTGTATTGTCTGGTGACCTCAAGCCCATGGCCTAGTAATGGAAAATTGTCTGAGGCTATGTGCCCACGTAGCGTTTTATTCCGGACACTAAAAACCGGACTCCTTCCCAGAAATCGCACGTTTTTTTCAGCGCGATTTCACCGCGATTTTACCGCGATTATGATCGCGATTTTGCCGCGATTTTCGCGTGCGATATTCAAGCACTTTCCAAGCGATTTGAAGCATCGCTTGGAAAGTGATTAACAGGTTGGTCACACTCGTCAAACATAGTGTTTGACAAGTGTGACCAGGTTTTTACTATTGATGCCGCCTATGCACAAAATAAAAAAGCCAATGTCTTTGAAATTGTATGGGGAAGTAAAAATAAAAAAGCATCAGGAATAAAATAAGCACAAAATCTGGCCACTTTGGACATAACAGGCCTTCTTTTTAATATAAAAGAAGCAATTATAAAAATTAACTTTTTAACCCCTTAGCGACATGCGCCGTACTAGTACTGCTCTGCGGGAGATACAATTGTGCACCTTGCAGCAATGCCCCGTGTTGGGACAGGTGAATATCTCAGGTGCCGGGGTCCTGAGCCAGCGGTGACACCGACACCTGGCCCCCAGCGACTAGAGGTGAGTGTCATTTTTTCATTTTTTTTTTTTCTCCTTATTTGCAGCAGCATATTGGGCATAGTCTATGGAGCATCTTATGGGGCAAAATCTATGGTGCATTTTATGGGGGCATAATCTGTGGAGCATCTTATGGGGGCATAATCTGTGGAGCATCTTATGGGGGCATAATCTGTGGAGCATCTTATGGGGGCATAATTTGTGGAGCATCTTATGGGGGCATAATTTGTGGAGCATCTTATGGGGGCATAATTTGTGGAGCATCTTATGGGGGCATAATTTGTGGAGCATCTTATGGGGGCATAGTTTGTGGAGCATCTTATGGGGGCATAATTTGTGGAGCATCTTATGGGGGCATAATTTGTGGAGCATCTTATGGGGGCATAATTTGTGGAGCATCTTATGGGGGCATAATTTGTGGAGCATCTTATGGGGGCATAATTTGTGGAGCATCTTATGGGGGCATAATCTGTGGAGCATCTTATGGGGCCATAACCGTTATGGAGCAGCATACGGGGCCATAACCGTTTTGGAGCAGCATACGGGGCCATAACCGTTATGGAGCAGCATATGGGGCATTTTATTCTATGGAGCATTTTATGGGGGCATTTTTAACCTTTGTGCAGCATTATATGGGGTGTATTTTGTGTGGAGCATTATATGGGGCTCCTGATTCAATGTGGATATTCAAAAACATTTAACATAACTGATGTCTCAATTAATTTTACTTTTTATTGGTATCTATTTTTATTTTTGAAATTTACCAGTAGCTACTGCATTTTCCACTCTAGGCTTATACGCAAGTCAATAAGTTTTCCCAGTTTTTTATGGCAAAATTAGGGGGGGGTCGGCTTATACTCGGGTCGGCTTAAACACGAGTATATACAGTACTTTAAAAAAAAAAAAAAAAAAAAAAAAAAAAGTACACATTTGGTATCGCCACATTCGTAACTAGGGCTGTGGAGTCTGAGCTCATTTTGGTGGAGTCAGAGTTGGAGTCGGTATAAAATGGACCGACTCCTAAAATATATAATAAATAGGTTACAGTAGTTCAGTGCAGAATGTGCTGAATATTTTTTCTTAGGAATTTGGGAAAGTTATGAAGTGTCCTATAAATGACTGTTCTATTTCTGATCTAAGGCTACATTCACACACAGCGTTTTTCCTGCGTTTTGAGGATATGTTTTTCAGTTGCAAAAGCAGATCAGCTTTTTAAAAAACCGAATCACCTGAAAGGTTTTTGAGCTCATAGCTAATGTTTTCAATAGCAAAAGCAGATTAGAAATCTGCTCTATCTATATCTCCATTTATCCATATCTGTCTATCCATATCATATCTGTACCAAAAAGAATGAAAAGCACCAGTCAGGTACACCTCATAGCAGCCCAAAGGGATGCCCAGGACAGGCATTGCTCGTCTTAAGTAGCACATCAAAATCAATTGATAGTTGGAATATATAGACTGCATTCATCACCACATCTTTCTTAAGGTGCAGCCTTTATTTTCAAGTGTAGGGGGTGTGCAGTATGAGGTTCTGCAGCAGCTGAGGTGTGCAGTATGAAATTCTGCTGAACAGTACGAAGTCCTGCCCCCCCCCAGGTTTGATCCTGGCTACGCCCATAGTGTGAATGTAGCCTGAGGATCTAGGCTTTATCTTAGCCGAGAGAAGTCATAGCGTGTGTGTGTATATATGTATGTATGTATGTGTGTGTGTATATATATATATATATATACACAGCACAGACCAAAAGTTTGGACACACCTCAATCAAAGCGTTTTTTTCATTTTCATGACTATGAAAATTGTAGATTCACTCTGAAGGCATCAAAACTATGAATTAACACATGTGGAAATATATAAATAACAGAAAAGTGTGAAGCAACTGAAAATACTGTATGTCTTATATTCTAGGTTCTTCAAAGTAGACGCCTTTTCCTTGATTACTGCTTTGCACACTCTTGGCATTCTCTTGATGAGCTTCAAGAGGTAGTCACCGGAAATGGTTTTCACTTCACAGGTGTGCCCTGTCAGGTTTAATAAGTGGGATTTCTTGCCTTATAAATGGGGTTGGGACCATCAGATGTGTTGTGCAGAAGTCTGGTGGATACACAGCTGTTAGTCCTACTGAATAGACTGTTAGTATTATGGCAAGAAAAAAAGCAGCTGAGTAAAGAAAAACGAGTGGCCATCATTACTTTAAGAAATGAAGGTCAGTCAGTCCGAAAAATTGGGAAAACTTTGAAAGTGTCCCCAAGTGCAGTGGCAAAAACCATCAAGCGCTAGAAAGAAACTGGCTCACATGAGGACCGCCAAAGGAAAGGAAGACCGAGTCACCTCTGCTGCGGAGGATAAGTTCATCCTAGTCACCAGCCTCAGAAATCGCAGGTTAACAGCAGCTCAGATTAGAGACCAGGGCAATGCCACACAGAGTTCTAGCAGCAGACATATCTCTACAACAACTGTTAAGAGGAGTCTTTGTTCGGCAGGCCTTCATGGTAAAATAGCTGCTAGGAAGCCACTGCTAAGGACAGGCAACAAGCAGAAGAGATTTGTTTGGGCTAAAGAACACAAGGAATGGACATTAGACCAGTGGAAATCAGTGCTTTGGTCTGATGAGTCCAAATTTGAGATCTTTGGTTCCAACCACCATGTGTTTGTGCGATGCAGAAAAGGTGAATGGATGGACTCTACATGCCTGATCCCACCGTGAAGCATGGAGGAGGAGGAGGCTGCGGGCTGTGAGAATTCGCTGGAAGCGATGGGCACTTGACCGCAAACTGGTGATTTGCATACCTTCGGTTACGTGCCAACTAGATATGCGCAGCTTCGGTCAATGCAAGAGCATTGAGTGAGACCAGAAGTATGCAAGTTGCATGCTTGCGGTCACATGACCACCCCATTCCTGCACCATACAATTCTCACAGCAGACAGTGTGCATGAAGTGAGGATTCACAAGTCTGCAGTCACACATAGTTACTGCAGACTTGTAACCTAAGGCTGGATAACCCCTTTTAAAGGTAAAACCAGAATCATCTGCTAACACACTGGTGCATGCCTTGAAGACATGGCTTCAGTCTGAGCTGCTTGACTAGTTGAGGGAGACATGGAATATGGTGTGCATGATGAACGGCAATCTGTCACCCCCTAGGACGTATATGACCTATTAATATGTGCATTCGGGTAAAAGTGTCACACTAGTCCTACCTGTTGGCCTCATATTAATGGTCTTGTTGTGGAGAAATGGTATATTCTATCTTTATGCTAATGATTTTCACCAGGCTCCGGGGCGTGCGGTACTGTAAGAAATCCCTGCCTCCTTCATTGTAATACTACCCACCTTCCATGCACGTCAGGGAGGTGGGTACCTTTTACGCTCATATTAATAGGTCATATATTATGTCCCATGGGGGGGGGGAATTCCCTTTAAGGCACGATTCATTCATTTTGGTTCGGTCTTTAAACCATAGCGGTCCTGTGCCACTGCAGTATTTTTTTCACTGTTTCTTTGCAGTCACTTAAAGGGGTTGTCCACTACTAAAGCAACCCTTTCTTAAAAGCTATATTCTCCCTTTTTAAAAAATAAGATACACACTTTCCATACAGTGCCATTCCATTGATGTCAGGTTTTATGACCCACATGTGCCATCGATTGTTTGCAGTGCTCATGTGGCATATCAGCTGCCACTAAAGGGCTGCAGTGCTTACACCTCCCCTGAACGTACAAGATTAAATGGGTTTTGAGCTGCTGTGCACTCATTTCCTTTGGGTTAAAGAGGTAGTCCTGGGAGATTAAAAAATTAAATAAAAAAACTTGTACTGTTCCTGCACTTATGCAATATGAAGATGAGATAGTCCGTGCACTTTAATTATCTTTATAATCCTTGTAATTGGGTGTGACAGGATCTGCTCCTGACTGATTACCCCCCCGTCTTGTTTGGGTCTTTACGTCACACACTATCTCCCGACTGCAAGGAACAACCAGTTTCCTTATTTATAGCAGGGGGCAAGGCCTGTTGCGGCTGTTCCTATCTGCCTCCCCCTGATATCTGTCTCTGTTCAATCCGATAATAGGAGCGTGGCCTGTGGCGACTGCTCTTTGCTGCCTGACCCCTGATCTGTCTCTCATCACTATAATAGGGGTGTGGCCTGTGGCGGCTGCTCCTTGCTGCCCGACCCCTGATCTGTCTCTCTTCAATATAATAGGGGTGTGTGTTGTGAGTTCATTTTCCCCTTCACTACTGAGGCCCAAGGAACTCCCTCTTCTAGTGAAGAAAGGTAGTGAGCCTGATTGTCAAACACCTGGGGCTGATGATGATGACTGGCTGAGTGGAGTTAATGACTGGATATAAGGCTGCCGACGCCCTTCTGGCCTGCGGGTGATTTCTCTGTGGACTTCTAGGAAACCAGTCTGATTCCTGCTCATCTAAAGTTAAGATTTCTGCTTTGCCTTTTTGCATTAGTGTTTTTTTTCCCTTGCTTTTCTGGATTCTGCCATTCCCTGCTGGGGTGAGCTGAATCTCCTTTTGCCTGTTGCTCTGTCTTCAGAATATTCCTGAGTACTGACATAGCTTTTTTGAAGCCTAGCGTCTTCAGGGCCTTTTTTACTGTCAGTTGGTTGGCTCTTATTTTCATAGGGTTTTTCACGGATTGCAGACAGCAGCCTTCCTGTCCTATCTAAGCTAGCGTGGGCCCCATCTTTGCTCAGTCTATCTTTCTGTCTGTGTTTTGTTCTTTCTTCTTGCTTCACCGTCATATGTGGGGGGCTGCCTTTTGCTTTGAGGTCTGCTCTGGGGCAGTTTAGATTTCCCTTTCTGTCTTTAGGCTATGTAGTCCTCCGGCTGTGATCGAGGGGCCTAGGGCATCGTAGGAGCCCCCCACGGCTACTGCTAGTTGTGTTGATAGGTTCAGGGGTCTGCAATCCGATAGCTGCCAACTTCTCTGGTTTTCTGGACTTAGCTAGCATTTCTATTTTTGCCTCCTACGGTGACTCAATCATAACAGGTGTGGCCTGTGGCGGCTGCTCCTTGCTGCCCTACCCCTATCTGTCTCTCATCTCTATAATAGGGGTGTGACCTGTGGAGGCTGCTCCTTGCTGCCCGACACCTATCTGTCTCTCATCACTATAATAGGGGTGTGGCCTGTGGTGGCTGCTCCTTGCTGCCCGGCCCCTGATCTGTCTCTTCAATATAATAGAGGTGTGGCCTGTGGCGGCTGCTCCTTGCTGCCCGACCCCTGATCTGTCTTCAATATAATAGGGGTGTGGCCTGTGGTGGCTGCTCCTTGCTACCCAACCCCTGATCTGTCTCTCATCACTATAGTAGGGGTGTGGCCTGTGGCGGCTGCTCCTTGCTGCCCGACCCCTGATCTGTCTTCAATATAATAGGGGTGTGGCCTGTGGTGGCTGCTCCTTGCTGCCCAACCCCTGATCTGTCTCTCATCACTATAGTAGGGGTGTGGCCTGTGGCGGCTGCTCCTTGCTGCCCGACCCCTGAACTGTCTCTCTTCAATATAATAGGGGTGTGACCTGTGGCGGCTGCTCCTTGCTGCCCTATCTGTCTCTCATCACTATAATAGGGCTGTGACCCGTGGAGGCTGCTCCTTGCTGCCCGACCCCTATCTGTCTCTCATCACTATAATAGGGGTGTGGCCTGTGGCGGCTGCTCCTTGCTGCCCGCCCCCTGGTGTCTCTAGTCAGTCACATTATTGATATGAATCCTGTGCTGCATTGAACAGGGGGTTGGACACGTTGACCCTTGAGGTCCCTTCCAATTCTAACATTCTGTGATGTCGTCTTTATGTTGTGAGTGCAGGAACAGTATAACTTTTTTTTTTATCTCCCCGGAGTACCCCTTAATCCAAAGGAAATGTGTGCACAGCAGCTCAATACCCATCAATGTTTGGCTGCAGGGCTCCTGTGACATAATGTCACAGGAGTTTAGGAGGTGAGTATAAGGTAGTTGGCAAGGGCGAGTATAGCATTAAGGAGTTTTTCTAGTCGTGGACAATGCCTTTAAATTTGCAGGGAAGCAGCTGTTTTTTAGTTGCGTAACTCGTGGGGACGTTTTGGTTTACTGTCTGTGTGGTCTTTCTAGTGAAATTGAGGTTTCCCTGCAAGATCGTGATTTTCAGGGAAAACTGATGAGACCACAGCGGCACACAGCTGTTGAGATTTTCAGCTGCCTTTTGACCTCTGTGTGTGAACGCAGCCTAAAACATGCTATTGAAGTTATGAAAAGCTTGATTTAAAATAGAAAATTGTCAGCTTCCCTTTTTCTAATGATCTGTTTTGTTCCAGCGTATGTAGTGTAAGATAATGAGCCTGTTATATGGTACGAGATGTGAAACTTGGAGCACGGAGAGTGACGTTTGGCAGATAAGGGACGTCTGGATGTCGGGTCACTGAACTCAGACTGCATTGGAAAGATATCTCCAATATGTCAGCCGATCAATAAAATCAATCTTTTTCATTACAATTTTCTTTCATTACAACTGAGCGACGTTCATATTGATTTTTCATTGGAATGTCATGTCTACAGCACAGTGGTGTGGGGGAGAGCCGTTCTCCTGTGACACGCACAACATGCCCGGGTCTGGTATTTGTAAGGGAAGGCATTGTTGCTTCAGCTGGGCCGTCTGCTATTTCTTTACCGCAAGTAGCTGCCGGTATTATTTTAATGTATTTATTAGCACTTCTTTTTCTCTACTCTTTCCTGAGCTCTCCTGAATGCTGTATCATAAAATGAATTACCATTTTGTAGAATGGATCGTAAGAGATTAGATTTCCTTTCAAGCCTATTGGCTACTGCTAGGCAACAAAATTGCATCCTTAGCGCGATGCTGTCAGAATTCTGGCATGAAATACCTTTTTAAAAAGGCACAACATTTTGGAACAACAAAGTGTTGGTTTATAAATATTGCAATTTTTGGCGTTTTCACACTAGTTTCGACCACTCTTTCTAAAGTGGGCATAGCTAGGACAGGAACTTGGGAATGCCCCCCGTCGAACTCATGATCACTACTGGTGTACCTTACACCAGAAATCTTGACTGTAGTAAGATTTCAAGCGAGCGCACTGAGTCGTACGCCACTTGTGAGATGTGCCTGAATCATAAAGGCACCACTCCATTTTTCTTTTTATTTCCGTGCTGGAGTAGTGCCACTGATTTAAGTTCCATGATCCTAATATTGTACTCTCCAGCTGTTGTCTTCAGCTCTTCCCAGCGCCACTTTGGTCCTGATCCCCCTTTTTGTGACCACAACTTCTGACGGACCCAAAGTAACAGGTAACGGTCAGAAGTTTCGTTCTGGCTCTCATAGACTTGCAATGAGTTGTGACTCCGAATCACAGAGCAAACACTGGAGCGAGCCAGAAGGTCATACAACGAGCATACGACCGGAGTGGCGCTGATTTCAGATGAAGACTGTGGCTGATGGGTATAAGACCAGTGTCAGGGAACTTAGATTAGTGACACCACTTAACCCCTTCCTGACATGAGACGTACTATCCCGTCCACGGTACCCGGGCCCGTATGACCGGGGACGGGATAGTACGTCTACCGCGATCAGCGGCGCCCACGTGGTGAGCGCCGCTGATCGCGGCCGGGTGTCAGCTGATTATCACAGCTGACACCTGGCACAATGTGTCAGGGGCGGTCACGGACCGCCCCCGACACATTAACCCCTTGCACACCGCGATCAAACGCGATCGCGGTGTACCGGGAGTTAAAGGGAAGCATCGGCAGGGAGGGGGCTCCCTCCGTGCTTCCCTGAGCCCCCCACGGCAGCGCAATGTGCAGCGCTGCTGCGGGGGACTCCTATCCTCCAGGCCCCCGAATCCAAGATGGCGACGGGGGCCTTCGGGGGCCTGGGGAAGCTGGCTTCCTCAGTGCCTGCAAAGCGCAGGCATGAGGAAGCCTTGTGCACTGCCTGTGACAGATTGCTGATCTGTCACAGTGATCTGTGATGTGACAGATCAGCGATCTGTAACAGGACAGTGATGTCCCACCTGGGACTATGTAATAAAGTAAAAAAAAATTAAAAAAAAAGTGTAAAAATAAATTAAAAAAAATCGCCAAATAAATTAGTAAAAAAAAAAAAAAAATATTCCCCAATAAATTCATTTTTTTAAAATAATTAAAAAAAAAAAACAATAAATGTACACATATTAGGTATCGCCGCGTCCGTAACGACCTGCCCTATAAAACTGTCCCATTAGTTAACCCCTTTAGCGAACCCCTTAAAAAATAAAAATAAAAAACGAAGCAAAAAATAATGATTTATTATCATACCGCCAAACAAAAAGTGCAATAACGCGAGATCAAAAAGACGCATATAAATATCCATGGTACCGCTGAAAACGTCATCTTGTCCCGCAAAAAACAAGCCGCCACACAGCATCATCAGCAAAAAAATAAAAAAGTTATAACTCGCAGAATAAAGCGATGCAAAAATAATTATTTTTTATATAAAATAGTTTTCATTGCATAAAACCGACAAAAACATAAAAAAACGACCTAAATGAGGTATCGCTGTAACCGTACTGACCCGAAGAATAAAAGCGCTTTATCAATTTTACCGCACGCGGAACGGTGTAAACGCACCCCCCCCAAAAGAAATTCATGAAACGCTGGTTTTTGTTCATTCTGCGTCCCAAAAATCGGAATAAAAAGCGATCAAAAAATGTCACGTGCCCGAAAATGGTACCAATAAAAACGTCAACTCGTCCCGCAAAAAATAAGACCTCACATGACTCGGTGGGTCAAAATACAGAAAAATTATAGCTCTCAATATGTGGTGATGCAAAAACTATTTTTACAATAAAAAGCGTCTTTTAGCGTGCGACAGCCGCCAAACATAAAAACCGCCATAAATAGTAAATCAAACCCCCCGTTATCACCCCTTTAGTTAGGGAAAAATAATAAAATAAAAAAAATGTATTTATTTCCATTTTTCCATTAGGGTTAGGGCTAGGGTTAGGGCTAGGGGTGTGTTGGGGTAGGGTTAGGGCTAGGGTTAGGGCTAGGGTTAGGGGCGTGTTGGGGTTCGGGTTGGAGTTAGAATTGGGGGTTTCCACTGTTTGGGCACATCAGGGGCTCTCCAAATGCAACATGGCGTCTGATCTCAATTCCAGCCAATTCTGAGTTGAAAAAGTCAAATGGTGCTCCTTCCCTTCCAAGCTCTGCTATGCGCCCAAACAGTGTTTTACCCCCTCATGTAGGGTATCAGCCTACTCAAGACAAATTGCAAAACAATTTTTGGGGTCCAATTTCTCCTGTTACCCTTAGGAAAATAAAAAATTGGGGGCAAAAATATCATTTTTGTGGAAAAAAAATGATTTTTTTATTTTCACGTCCGAGTGTTATAAACTTCTGTGAAGCACTTGGGGGTTCAAAGTGCTCACCACACATCTAGATAAGTTCCGTGGGGGGTCTAGTGTCCAAAATGGGGTCACTTGTGGGGAGTTTCAATAGTTTAGGTACATCAGGGGCTCTCCAAACGCACATGACAACCGCAGACCATTCCATCAAAGTCTGCGTTCCAAAACGTCACTGCTTCCCTTCCGAGCCCCGACGTGTGTCCATACAGTAGTTTTCTCCCACATATGGGGTGTCAGCGTACTCAGGACAAATTGGACAACAACTTTTGGGGTCCAATTTCTCCTGGTACCCTTGGGAAAATAAAAAAAATGGTGACTAAAAGATCATGTTTGTGGAAAAAATACGAATTTTTTATTTTCACGCCCGGGCGTTGTAAACTTCTGTGAAGCACTGGGGGGGTCAAAGTGCTCACCACACATCTAGATAAGTTCCTTGGGGGGTCTAGTTTACAAAATGGTGTCATTTGTGGGGGGTTTCCACTGTTTAGGTACATTAGGGGCTCTCCAAAGGCAACATGACACCCGCAGACCATTCCATCAAAGTCTGCATTCCAAAACGTCACTACTTCCCTTCCGAGCCCTGACGTGTGCCCATACAGTAGTTTTCTCCAACATATGGGGTAGCAGCGTACTCAGGACAAATTGGACAACAACTTTTGGGGTCCAATTTCTCCTGGTACCCTTGGGAAAATAAAAAAATGGTGACTAAAAGATCATGTTTGTGGAAAAAATACGAATTTTTTATTTTCACGCCCGGGCGTTGTAAACTTCTGTGAAGCACTGGGGGGGTCAAAGTGCTCACCACACATCTAGATAAGTTCCTTAGGGGGTCTAGTTTCCAAAATGGTGTCATTTGTGGGGGGTTCCACTGTTTTGGTACATCAGGAGTTTTCCAAACGCGACATGGTGTCCGATCTCAATTCCAGCCAAAAACGTCAAATGGCGCTGCTTCCCTTCCGAGCTCTGCCATGCCCCCAAATAGTGGTTTACCCCCACATGTGGGGTATCAGCGTACTCAGGACAAATTGCACAATAACTTTTAGGGTCCTGTTACCCTTGGAAAAATAAGAATTGAGGGTGAAAAGATCATTTTTGTGAAAAAAATATGATTTTTTAATTGTATGGCTTTATGTTATAAACTTCTGTGAAGCCCATGGGGGTTCAAAGTTCTCACCACACATCTAGATAAGTTCCTTAGGGTGTCTAGTTTCCAAAATGGTGTCATTTGTGGGGGGTTTCCACTGTTTTGGTACATCAGGGGTTTTCCAAACGCGACATGGTGTCCGATCTCAATTCCAGCCAAAAACGTCAAATGGCGCTGCTTCCCTTCCGAGCTCTGCCATGCGCCCAAATAGTGGTTTACCCCCACATGTGGGGTATCAGCGTACTCAGGACAAATTGCACAATAACTTTTAGGGTCCTGTTACCCTTGGAAAAATAAGAATTGAGGGTGAAAAGATCATTTTTGTTTAAAAAATATGATTTTTTAATTGTATAGCTTTATGTTATAAACTTCTGTGAAGCCCATGGGGGTTCAAAGTTCTCACCACACATCTAGATAAGTTCCTTGGGGCGTCTAGTTTCCAAAATGGGGTCACTTGTAGGGGGTTTCCACTGTTTAGGTACATCAGGGACTCTCCAAACGTGACATGGCGTCCAATCTGAATTCCAGCCAATTTTGCATTGAAAAAGTCAAACGGCGCTCCTTCCATTCTGAGCTCTGCCATGCGCCGAAACAGTCGTTCCCCCCCACATATCAGGTATCTGCGTACTCAGGACAAATTGCACAATAACTTTTGCAGTTCAATTTCTCCTGTTACCCTTGGTAAAATAAAAAAAATTGAACCTGAAGTATTTTTTTTATGAAAAAAAGTTAGATGTTCATTTTTTTTTAAATATTCAAAAAAATTCCTGTGATGCACCTAAAGGGTTAATAAACTTCTTGAATGTGGTTTTGAGCACCTTAAGGGGTGCAGTTTTTAGAATGGTGTCACTTTTGTGTATTTTCTATCATATAGACCCCTCAAAGTGGCTTCAAATGTGATGTGGTCCTAAAAATAAAATGGTGTTGTAAAAATGAGAAATCGCTGGTCAACTTTTAACCCTTATAACTTCCTAACAAAAAAAAATTTTGGTTCCAAAATTGTGCTGATGTAAAGTAAACATGTGGGAAATGTTAGTTATCAAGTTTTTTGTGTGCCTTATCTCTGTGATTTAAGGGCATAAAAATTCAAAGTTGGAAAATTGCGAAATTTTCAAAATTTTCGCCAAATTTCCGTTTTTCTCACAAATAAACGCAAGTTATTTGAATGAAATTTTACCACTAACATGAATTACAATATGTCACGAGAAAACAATGTCAGAATCACCGGGATCCATGGAAGCGTTCGAGAGTTATGACCTCATAAAGGTACAGTGGTCAGAATTGTAAAAATTGGCCCGGTCATGAACGTGCAAACCACCCTTGGGGGTGAAGGGGTTAAGCTGTAAAATAAAAAAAAAATACTGGAGGGCTGCTTTAAGGGGCATGCACCTCTAAATTA
Organism: Dendrobates tinctorius; assembly: GCF_039654945.1. Taxonomy (NCBI): domain Eukaryota; kingdom Metazoa; phylum Chordata; class Amphibia; order Anura; family Dendrobatidae; genus Dendrobates; species Dendrobates tinctorius. Next base: position 30,745,522 of record NW_027361711.1, read on the forward strand.
TCAGGAGCCTCTTGCTTCACCTCGCCCATCATTGAGACTTGCATGTACCACTCCAGTCTTAAAGAATCAGGCCCTGTATGTCTGTTACTTTAGGAGCTTTATCACCTCATATAAGTGGAAGATGGGTAAAGGATGGGTTCCTTGTCTCCTACATGGAGTCTAAATTTAAGTAGTATCTGCTTATAATGTAAACCTGCAGAAATATATAGGCAACATTAATGGAGAAAATGTATTTAAAAAAAAAAAAAAAGAAACTGAAACGGGATCTACAGCAATAGAAACAAAATTAAATGTCATAGTAATAAAAATACTATTTAAATAGCAAATCGCACTAAAATTAAATTCAGCTCCTTCGTGACAGAAACCTGTCTTAGTATATTAATAGGTTAAGTTTAGGCTTAAGTGCCAGTGAGCATGTGCAGTAGGAGCTCCACTGCTGTGTCCTGGAGATAAGTTATACCACATACTGTCATCTCCTGGTCACCGCAGTGGAACTCCTACTGCACATGCTCACTGGCATCTCTCAACATTCTAGGACAGGTTTGCTTCAGAGTAGCAAATCGTCTTTTTCATGTACTACAAGGATTAGCTCCCTACACAAAGCAAGTCCGATTAGCTAATTAAAAGTATGTGACTTTTTCCCTGCCCCGGAGAACCTCTTAAAACGGAATCTGTCCCAGTTGACTTAAACTGAAAGGAGAAAGAGACGAGAGAAGCGCTCCCAGTGTACCACCACTGACAACAGGTGGTGAGTCAAAGGGTTGGCCATGATGGCTTGTATGCGGGAAAAACTCCCTGGAAAATGGTGCGGTCACCAATATGATGGAGGACACCACACCCTGTCTTCCTTCAACAGTTAGACTTAACAGATTCCAGCACTGTCGCTTGTCAATATGGTGTACTTTCCACAAAACACTTTGATGTGCACGAAGATTGTTTGTTTTCTGACCTGAACTCAACAGACATGAGACTGTTGAGTCTGGGTTGGGAGACCCACTGCCAGTCCATACATGGACTGCATTTCACGGTCGTCTGATTTTAGGCTAAGGCTGGAAACAGACTAGCGTATAAGCATCTGATACGAGATGACGACCCTCTGCTCCTGCTCTGCTACGAGTGTGAGTGGAGTGTCATGCTACTGTGCTCTGATCCCCTCACATCAGAGAATTGCAGCACAGGTGCGGAAGAGATGGAGAAAATTTCTCAATCTGCTCCATTGCTGGCGTCTGCAGGAATCGCACTGCACTCGGGCAACATCCGAGTGCGGTGCGAGGTTTCACTCGCATACATAGACTTGTGATTTGTGTGGGTGTGAGAGATCCGATTCTTGCAGCCGTCCCCAGCATAAGAAAATAATTGCAGATAGCTGCCCCGTAGAATAACAGTGGGCCGAATGCTATCCGATTTATTTTCCTTAAGTGACACACCGCTGATATTGGAGGCTCAGTTTCTCCTTCATGCTGCTATCAGATAAGGCAGCAGATAACTAATGGCAAAAACCATTAACAATTTGTAACTATAAACTGTATAGTGATGCGTGTGGCTCCTCCATGCACAAATGGTTATATTCAAGTGTGCAGTATCAGATTTCCAGCATACTGTATAATGCATCATGTGTCCTGATGGAAAAGCTCAATCTTACATCACTCCTCCCTTGCAGTAATCATACATATACAGTACAGACCAAAAGTTTGGACACACCTTCTCATTCAAAGCGTTTTCTATTTTCAGGACTATGATAATTGTAGATTCACTCTGAAGGCATCAAAACTATGAATTTACACATGTGGAATTATATAATAAAAAGTGTGAAACAACTGAAAATATGTCTTATATTCTAAGTTCTTCAAAGTAGCCACCTTTTGCTTTGATTACTGCTTTGCACACTCTTGGCATTCTCTTGGTGAGCTTCAAGAGGTAGTCACCGGAAATGGTTTTCACTTCACAGGTGTGCCCTGTCAGGTTTAATGAGTGGAATTTCTTGCCTTATAAATGAGGTTGGGATCATCAGTTGTGTTGTGCAGAAGTCTGGTGGATACACAGCTGATAGTCCTACTGAATAGACTGTTAGAATTTGTGGTCATCATTACTTTAAGAAATGAAGGTCAGTCAGTCCAAAAAATTGGGAAAACTTTGAAAGTGTCCCCAAGTGCAGTGTCAAAAACCATCAAGCGCTACAAAGAAACTGGCTCACATGAGGACCGCCAAAGGAAAGGAAGACCAAGAGTCACCTCTGCTGTGGAGGATAAGTTCATCCGAGTCACCATCCTCAGAAATCGCTGGTTAACGGCACCTCAGATTAGAGACCAGGTCAATGCCACACAGAGTTCTAGCAGCAGACACATCTCTACAACAACTGTTAAGAGGAGACTTTTTGCAGCAGGCCTTCATGGTAAAATAGCTGCTAGGAAACCACTGCTAAGGACAGGCAACAATCAGAAGAGACTTGTTTGGGCTAAAGAACACAAGGAATGGACATTAGACCAGTGGAAATCTGTGCTTTGGTCTGATGAGTCCAAATTTGAGATCTTTGGTTCCAACCACCGTGTCTTTGTGCGACGCAGAAAAGGTGGAACGGATGGACTCTACATGCCTGATCCCACCGTGAAGCATGGAGGAGGAGGTGTGATGGTGTGGGGGTGCTTTGCTGGTGACACTGTTGGGGATTTATTCAAAATTGAAAGCATACTGAACCAGCATAGCTACCACAGCATCTTGCAGCGGCATGCTATTCCATCCGGTTTGTGTTTAGTTGGACCATCATTTATTTTTCAACAGGACAATGACCCCAAACACACCACCAGACTGTGTAAGGGCTATTTGACCAAGAAGGGGAGTGATGGGGTGCTACGCCAGATGACCTGGCCTCCACAGTCACCAGACCTGAACCCAATCGAGATGGTTTGGGGTGAGTTGGACCGCAGAGTGAAGGCAAAAGGGCCAACAAGTGCTAAGCATCTCTGGGAACTCCTTCAAGACTGTTGGAAGACCATTTCCAGTGACTACCTCTTGAAGCTCATCATGAGAATGCCAAGAGTGTGCAAAGCAGCAATCAAAGCAAAAGGTGGCTACTTTGAAGAACCTAGAATAGAAGACATATTTTCAGTTTCACACGTTTTTGTTAATTATATAATTCCACATCTGTTATTTCATAGTTTTGATGCCTTCAGAGTGAATCTACAGTTTTCATAGTCATGAAAATAAAGAAAACTCTTTGAATGAGGTGTGTCCAAACTTTTGGTCTGTACTGTATTTTGTGAGAATTCAGCTAATAAATATATATATTTTCTTGCCCTTTTATTTGACGTTTAAATTTGTTGGATGGAGCTGTGTGAGCACTTTTTTTTTTTTTGGCCAGGTAAGCCGTTTTTATTTATACCTCTTGCAAAAAGATAGGTTTTGTTACTGCATTTTTTTGCGGCATTGGAGAGACCAAAAAAATCAAGTTTTGGCATTTTTTTTTTAATCTTCATGGTATATACTGATCCGGTTAACTAACTTGAGATTTTTCAAGATCAGACTTTATGGATGTGGTGACGCCACTTTTTTTTTAACATCATAATTTTTAATGAGAAGGTGGGGGGAGGGTAGTGATTTAACATTTGTATGCTTTTTTTCACTATACAGTGGGGGAAATAAGTATTTGATCCCGTGCTGAATTTGTAAGATTTCCCACTGACAAAGTCATGAACAGTCTATAATTTAAAGGGTAGGTTAATTTTAACATTGAGCGATAGCTGTCTTACATAGTCACCTTTTATAAAAGACTCCTGTCTCTCCGCCAGGACATTAACCCCTTTCTGACATCAGACGTACTATCCCGTCCATGGGACCCGGGCCCCTATGCCCATGGACGGGATAGTACGACTACCGCGATCAGTGGCGCCCACGTGGTGAGCGCCGCTGATCGCGGCCAGGTGTCAGCTGATTATCACAGCTGACACCCGGCACAATGTGTCAGGGGCGGTCACGGACCTCCCCCGACACGTTAACCCCTTGCACACCGCGATCAAACACGATCGTGGTGTACCGGGGGTTAAAGGGAAGCATCGGCAGGGAGGGGGCTCCCTCCGTGCTTCCCTGAGCCCCCCACGGCAGCGCAATGTGCAGCGCTGCTGCGGGGGGCTCCTTTCCTGCAGGCCCCCGAATCCAAGATGGCGACGGGGGCCTTCGGGGGCCTGCAGGAAGCTGGCTTCCTCAGTGCCTGCAAAGCGCAGGCAAGAGGAAGTCTTCTTCAATGCCTGTGACAGATTGCTGATCTGTCACAGTGATCTGTGATGTGACAGATCAGCGATCTGTCACAGGACAGTGATGTCCCACCTGGGACTATTTAATAAAGTTAAAAAAAAAAATAAAAAGTGTTAAAATTTAAAAAAAATCGCCAAATAAATTAGAAAAAAAAAAAATATTCCCCCAAATAAATCCATTTTTGGAAATAAAAAAAAAAACAATAAAAGTACACATATTGGGTATAGCTGCGTCCGTAACGACCCGCCCTATAAAACTGTCCCATTAGTTAACCCCTTTAGCGAACCCCTTAAAAAATAAAAAAAGAAGCAAAAAATGATTTATCATACCGCCAAACAAAAAGTGTAATAACGCGCGATCAAAAAGACGCATATAAATATCCATGGTACCGCTGAAAACGTCATCTTGTTCCGCAAAAAACGAGCCGCCACACAGCATCATCAGCGAAAAAATAAAAAAGTTATAGCTCGCAGAATAAAGCGATGCAAAAATAATTTTTTATATAAAATAGTTTTTATTGCATAAAACCGACAAAACATAAAAAAACGACCTAAATGAGGTATCGCTGTAACCGTACTGACCCGAAGAATAAAACCGCTTTATCAATTTTACCGCACGTGGAACGGTGTAAACGCACCCCCCCCAAAAGAAATTCATGAAACGCTGGTTTTTGTTCATTCTGCGTCCCAAAAATCGGAATAAAAAGCGATCAAAAAATGTCACGTGCCCGAATATGGTACCAATAAAAACAACAACTCGTCCAGCCAAAAATAAGACCTCACGTGACTCGGTGGGTCAAAATACGGAAAAATTATAGCTCTCAATATGTGGTGATGCAAAAACTATTTTTACAATAAAAAGCGTCTTTTAGCATGCGACAGCTTCCAAACATAAAAACCGCCATAAATAGTAAATCAAACCCCCCGTTATCACCCCCTTAGTAAAAAAAAATAATAAAATAAAAAAAAATGTATTTATTTCCATTTTTCCGTTAGGGTTAGGGTTAGGGCTGAGATTAGGGTTAGGGGTGTGTTGGGGTTCGGGTTGGAGTTAGAATTGGGGGTTTCCACTGTTTGAGCACATCAGGGGCTCTCCAAATGCAACATTGCGTCTGATCTCAATTCCAGCCAATTCTGAGTTGAAAAAGTCAAATGGTGCTCCTTCCCTTCCAAGCTCTGCCATGCACCCAAACAGTGTTTTACCCCCACATGTAGGGTATCAGCCTACTCAGGACAAGTTGCCAAACAATTTTTGGGGTCCAATTTCTCCTGTTACCCTTAGGAAAATAAAAAATTGGCGGCAAAAATATCATTTTTGTGGAAAAAAATGATTTTTTTATTTTCACGTCTGAGTGTTATAAACTTCTGTGAGGCACTTGGGGGTTCAAAGTGCTCACCACACATCTAGATAAGTTCCATGGGGGGTCTAGTGTCCAAAATGGGGTCACTTTTGGGGAGTTTCAATAGTTTAGGTACATCAGGGGCTCTCCAAACGCACATGACACCCGCAGACCATTCCATCAAAGTCTGCATTCCAAAACGACACTGCTTCCCTTCCAAGCCCCGACGTGTGTCCATACAGTAGTTTTCTCCCACATATGGGGTGTCGGCGTACTCATGACAAATTGGACAACAACTTTTGGGGTCCAATTTCTCCTGTTACCCTTGGGAAAATGAAAAAATTGGGGACTAATTGATCATGTTTGTGGAAAAAATATGATTTTTTTATTTTCATGCCCGGGCATTATAAACTTCTGTGAAGCCCTTGGGGGTTCAAAGTGCTCACCACACATCTAGATAAGTTCCTTAGGGGGTCTAGTTTCCAAAATGGGGTCATTTGTGGGGGGTTTCCACTGTTTAGGTACATTAGGGGCTCTCCAAACGTGACATGGCGTCTGATCTGAATTCCAGCCAATTTTGCATTGAAAAAGTCAAACGGCGCTCCTTCCATTCTGAGCTCTGCCATGCGCCGAAACAGTCATTCCCCCCCACATATCAGGTATCAGCGTACTCAGGATAAATTGCACAATAACTTTTGCAGTCCAATTTCTCCTGTTACCCTTGGTAAAATAAAAAAAATTGAACCTGAAGTATTTTTTTTGTGAAAAAAAGTTAGATGTTCATTTTTTTTTTTTAAATATTCAAAAAAATTCCTGTGACGCACCTAAAGGGTGAATAAACTTCGTCAATGTGGTTTTGAGCACCTTAAGGTGTGCAGTTTTTAGAATGGTGTCACTTTTGGGTATTTTCTATCATATAGACCCCTCAAAGTGGCTTCAAATGTGATGTGGTCCTAAAAATAAAATGGTGCTGTAAAAATGAGAAATCGCTGGTCAACTTTTAACCCTTATAACTTCCCAACAAAAAAAAATTTTGGTTCCAAAATTGTGCTGATGTAAAGTAATCATGTGGGAAATGTTACTTATCAAGTTTTTTGTGTGCCGTATCTCTGTGATTTAAGGGCATAAAAATTCAAAGTTGGAAAATTGCGAAATTTTCAAAATTTTTGCCAAATTTCCATTTTTTTCACAAATAAACGCAAGTTATTTGAATGAAATTTTACCACTAACATGAAGTACAATATGTCACGAGAAAACAATGTCAGAATCACCGGGATCCATGGAAGCGTTCCAGGGTTAAGACCTCATAAAGGTACAGTGGTCAGAATTGTAAAAATTGGCCCAGTCATGAACGTGCTAACCACCCTTAGGGGTGCAGGGGTTAAAAATGGGTCGTGACTGGGTCTTCCAGCAAGACGATGACACAAAAGATACAGTCAAGGCAACAAAGGAGGGGCTCAAAAAGGTCATGGAGTGGCCTAGCCAGTCTCCAGACCTCAATCCCATAGAAATCTTATGGTGAAATCTTTAATGCAAATAACGAGTTGATTAGGAGCGTCTAACTGGTCTGTAGGAGCCAGAACTCTTAATGGTTGGTAGGGGAACAAATACTTTTTTTCACTGCAAAATGCAACTAAATGTATATAATTTATACAATGTGATTTTCTGGATTTTATATTTGATATTCTACCTCTCAATGTTAAAATTAACCTACCCGTAAAATTATACTATTCATGTCTTTGTCAGTGGGCAAACTCTCAATCAGCAAGGGATCAAATACTTATTTCCCCCACTGTATATGGACTTGAAGCTGCAATAATCCGTTTCCTTTCAAAGTGCAAAAGAAGGTTTCAATGAAGCCCTGTAATAGCAGACAGTGTCCTTGGAAAATCCATGGCTGTCATAGCGGCCCCTTGACACAAGGGGACTGCTGGGCTTGTGGGCATTTTAAGTGGTTAACAGCAGTGGGTGGATTTAGAGGCAGGATCTGGCTGTGTATCGCAGGCAGGGGTGCCTACTTTGACTTTATTTTCTCGCACCAGCTTATCAAAAACTCAAACTTTTTTTTTTTCATGGACACATTGTAAAATCATAATCGTTATGAACACAACTGATACGTATCTACAGCCAATAACTCTGGTTGTACTTCTCATTTTACAGTGAATGCAGCTGGGTTCTGAATTAGGTCATAATTAGTCATAATAATCTGTACAAATTTCACCTTCAAAAGAAATCATGGGTGCCTTGCATTTTTTTTTTTTTTTTTTACAGACAAGTCAATAAAGGGCCCTATTTTTAGACTATCCTGCAATTTCTGAATGTTGCCAACCCTGATCACAGCCATTATCTGCAGTGAATGGGGCAGTTTTGGAGTAGGTTATACTGCAAGCCACATTGGCTACATGCACACGAGTGTGAGGAGTCGGTGTGCTCTTAGTAATATATTAAAGTATCAAATAAAATCAGAGGACAAAATAATAAGCCTGTGTGCACACGCTGTGGAATCTGCTGCGGATACGCAGCGGTTTTGGCTCTGCGGGTCCGCAGCAGATTTTGCTGCGTTGTACAGTACCTTTTATTTTCTATGTAAAAAAAAAAAAAAAAAATGCTGTGCACATGCTGCGGATTTTTCCACGCGGTTTTGCTGCGGTTTACAATCCGCAGCATGTCAATTCTTTTGTGCAGAAACACTGCAGTTTCACACCTCATCCATTGTGATGTGGATTTATCTGCGGTTTTCACTTCAAAATCCACAGATCCAAAAAACTATGTGTGCACATAGCCTTAGAGATCCTGCCAGTTGATTAATGCTGCCTGAAACATGGGAGCCGTAAAGTGGAGACAGGCTTCAAAAATGCAGCCATGTATATTCCAATCTGAAATGATTGTGCAGAGATTTAGAGAAAATCTACTTTGAGAAGGCAGCCAGGGATGATGTGACTAGGAGGAGTCCAGAAGGCATGTCCCTAAAGGCTTCTTCCTGCCCTGCTCCCCTTGCCTGACAGTTCTCCACCCTTACATACACAAGGAGAGACCTGTCAGTCAAGGGAAGTGGGGAGGAGAGTAACTGCCTGGGATCTATTTTGGTCTAGTTATCAGGGCTGCGGAGTCTGTAAGCCAAACCTCCGACTCCTCATTTTCCATGACACCAACTCCGACTCCACCAAAATGGGCTCTGACTCCATGACTCCAACTCTACAGCCCTGCTTATCCAAGTCACGTTGTCCCTGGACACCTCTTCAAAGTATGGTTTCTCTGAAACCTACTTGGATGCAATTAAGGATTCCTTCTCTGATTTCACGATGCCTCAGGTTTGGCCAACATGAATCAGGTGATAGGATCCCTTTAAAGCAAAAATTCAGACTTTAATGTGGTGTTTGGAGATGAAACTACGCTAAGGTTGATGGAAAAAGATGGTGCACTCCAGCACACTGTTCATCAAGGCTGGATTGTACAAACAACATCAAATTCATTAAAGGGAATCTGTCACCCTTTTTTTGGCCTTTCACCTGCAGGCATAGACATCGGGGGCTTATCTACAGCATTTTGTAATGCTGTAGATAAGCCCCCGATGTAACCTGAAAGAGAAGAAAAACACGTTATATTATACTCACGGAGGTGGGCCGTCCCGGTCCGATGGGTGTCGCTGTCCCGTCCAGCGCCTCCCTTCTTCATGCGATGACGTCCTTTTCTCCCGTCCTGTAATGGCTTCGGCGCACTGCTCTGCCCTGTTGAGGGCAGAGCAGAATTCTGCAGTGCGCAGGCGCCGGACCTCTCCTGACACCTGCGCACTGCAGGACTCTGCTCTGCCCTCAACAGGGCAGAGCAGTGCGCCTGCGCCGGAGCCATTACAGGACGGGAGAAGAGGACGTCATCGCATGAAGAAGGGAGG